>NC_136063.1:424695705-425295705 GCF_964261635.1 Lissotriton helveticus | reverse complement strand
GGGCACTCAGATCTTAGACGAGCCCTGACATCTTTTTCAAAGGGCCGGCGAATATGTGCCTGAACATATTCTGAGACAGCCGGGGACGGTAGCCATGAAGACGAGTTTGGGTGAATAATGTCTGAAGGCTCAAAGTTGAGAAGGGGAGGATGAGTGGGAGCGTCAACATAATGCTCCTTACGAGCCTTTTTGGAGGGTGGAGGATCAACCCGATCCGAGGATGAAGAGGAATGGGTATCTTCAGAGTCAGTAGGACGTGGACGCCTCCACTGAGGACCTGGCAGAGGACTGCGCAGAAGACCAGGATTTCACCAACTTTTGAAAATCCGACTTACGGGGATTAGAGGGAGACTTGGTCGAAGCACAAGAAGTCGGTAACCAACCTTGTTGTTGGGCGTATTTGGACAAATGGCGCTTCAATGGAGTTATTGCCCGAACCAGCGCTTTATTAACTGACTGCTGGACTCCCTGATCCAGAGCCTCCGCCAAATCTTGCGCCATAGAGCCAGAGGCGTCATCCTCATAATAATAGTCATCCTCATCATAATAGTCTGCCATAGTTACACCAAGTGCAACAATAATACCCACTGAGGAGACCAAAACCAAAATGGCCAAAGGCACAATGCAGGGGGAGTGGCCAAACCCAAAGCAAGCCAAACACACAGGCAGAACCTGTCACACAAATTAATTTCAAACATGGAGGGAGGGCTTGCTCTTTAAAGCCACTCTAGGCAATGTCTATGATGATTATACAGCACAACTCAAGTAATGTAGAAGAGTGGGCGTAAATTGGGGCAAGCTGCAGGCTGTGAGCTTAATTAGGCGAAAACGCCGGTCAAATCAGCTCCCCGGTGCCGCCAGAAGCGTGTAAACATCGGAAAATGGTGTCCGCGCATGCGCGAAACAGCCGCTTCGCAGTGCAAAGTAGAGAAGCTCACGGCACTGCGCGTGAGCTCCTCCGCCCCAAATCTCCCGCTCCACCATACAGAACAGTGCGGGCGCGTAGCGCCTGTACCAAGGAGGCAGCACGCGCTCCCAACAAGCTCCCCGAACGCGGAAGCGACCGCAAAGGAGAGAACAAACAATGCGGCAAAAAACAATGCAAAGCTGAACAGCGGTCGAGCGCTAAAGCAGAGCGATATAACGCAGGAAACACAGCAAGTACAATAAATGTATGCCAAACATGCAGTAAACACAATGAATAGCAATATAGAGGAAAGTGCACTTAACTGGCTGCGGAGCAGCAAAGAAAGAGGATGTGGTATTCTCTATGGCACCTTTTATACCAGTGACTCTATGATATGTCATGTGATACCCAGCGGTTCATGGGTATTGTAGTTTTGATTTCTGTATACTGTTTTTCTATTGGCTGCTGAGCATTTCTAATAAAGAAATGAGAAAGCATAATCGAAGCCTCCTGTTCCGACATAGAATTTAAACCTCCCTTAGTCAGCTGAGTTTGAGACAGCATAGGGCTCCAGTGTCCCCGGGAGTGGCGAGAGAGGCCGCGCCCTCCAATCCTGGCGCTGCTTTCATGCTGCATGAAAGCAGCGCCAGGATTGGTTACTGCAGCTTCCTGGTCCTGCATCGGAGCCTGCCTGCCTGAAGAACGAAAGACCCGAGTGAAGAGGACATCACACTAGGATTGAAGGCAAGATTAATTCTGTTATTTATTTATTTATAACTTTTTTTCCCCTCCCGTCTTACCACCCTCCTTAAATGCCAGCCACCACTGTTTACTAGATTCAGGATAATCACTTTAGTTTCCAAGACACAGAGCACATTTATCAAATGAAAAACATGTTCATTCTTAAAATGCCTCATGACAAATATATCATCTTGAACGCACACCACCACAGGAGTACTTTCAACAATTTCTGTCATATGTGTTTAAAAAACTACAGCAGCTAGCCCAGTTGGAGTATGACAGAACTTACTGCATCCAAAAAGTGTGTGCCGAAGGTGGTTAATTTTTTGCTCTTCTGATGTAATGGCATTTGATGGTAGGTAGAGGAGAGGTCTGTTTTGGAAAACCATTTCACTCCCCTATTCAAAGCTAAGATTTCATCGATTTTTTTGAAAGGGAAACAGATCCATTTGAATGTTGTCATTCAGTAAATATTGCTCAAATATGAAATTACCTTGAAAAAAACAAAAGACAAGAGGCGTTTGGCAAAACAGGAACAGTTGGTTTAATTAAACACTTTGGCCTGGAGTACAGCTTACAGAAACAGGTCTGAGGACTGTCTCAAAGTACAATAAATCAGAGTGCTTTTAATTCAGTTTTGGGTGCCATAAAAGTACATCTGATGATCCTTGTTTGGTAAAAGAATGCAGGCCTTTTCTGTGGAGGCTTAAATAAAAGGTCCCTGGTAACAAATGCAGGTGGGCCCGACCTTGCGTGGACACAATGTGGACCAGTGGGTAATGTGTCCAGTTGTTCAGCATAAGAAGAGCATGATCACTCCGTGTATTGTATACCCTGTGTCCTGATTGGCTGCATGTTCCTAACTCCATGTGGCGTCTCACTTTTATGGTGATTTGGGAATGTGCGCACCCCTCTAGCCATGTTTGCTTTATTGGGGCCAATTTCCCTGGACCATTGTGTTGTAGCTGCGCTTTATTTGGAGGATAGACCTGAGTTTTCTGTTCGCACGTTTGTCTGCCTGAAGTACCGAAGTTTCACAAACCCCCCAAAGGATTATACTTACAATTACCCAAGATCATTCATCAATAATCAGTCGATTGGCAGTGTAGAAAGTTCAAGCGTTTATTAAACAAATCATACTGTGCCAGAGGAGCTCCCAATGACCTCTCACCCCGAGGACCGCCGAGAGACTGCAGGCACATTGTCAGGTCAACACATATATACTGTCACAATTTGCAACCGTTACCTAAGATGGAAAAATACAAGTTGGTACAGGAGGTGGCAGGAGGTATGCCCATATATGGCACACAAAGCTTCTATCTGAGCTCAGTATAGCAAGGTCACGCTGGTCGACTCCCTTCTGCTAATTTCGGTGAGAGTCCGCACAGCGCTTGCAAGAATGTGCTTATCTGGCCGGCCCCCTCCTACAACCTTGACGGGCCTGAAAGCAGAAGCAGCTGCTCGCTACATGTGTGAAGCTATCTCTCAGGAGAACGGAGAAACGTGAAAATGCAGAGCCATAGAGATTTTAGAAAACCGTATTACTGGTTGTCTAACCAAAATGGCGTCGGTCCTGCTGCGCAAAGCTAACCTATTTACAAGAAGGGGTCGGAAGTTGGTTTTCAATAAAGGGTGTCTGATGCCATGTAAACGCACATAACATGTTAATTAGCTGCGTCACGCTGAACACTAACAAAGCACCTACCATCTATGTCTCTGCCTAAGGCCTAACTGAATTCCTATTCCTCAAACCCTACTTTTAGCGTGATGAAGCTAATAACGGAGGACACTAATCGTCGAAGATATATTCGTTGATTGCCATGAGTTCATGAACCTCCTGCTGGAGCATCTGGGCTTTGGTGGGGGTCACAGAAGGGGTGGCAGCCGCTGTTAGTCTAGAGGCACAATAAGAACAGCACGCAGGACCGCACTGTAGACAGAGACAGCAGACAAAAAGGACACCTGCCGCTCCACCCAAAATCAGTAATACCTTCCAACCCCAAGTACATAGAAGACCCCAGAACCACCCCGATCGGGACCAGGACCCGTTTTCTACATGCATCTCTGCTGCTATGCGATGGAGCTTCTGAATGGCCAAATGAACCGTAGGGGCTGAGTCTGGAATGTAAACACAGCAAGAGCTGCCAATCACCCGGCATGCATCACCTCGATCAGCCAAGATAACGTCCAAAACCATACGATTTTGGAGCGCCACAAGTCTGGTCGCCTGAAGCTCAACTGTAACATTGGCCAGGATATCAGTAGTGATGTTAATAACATTTTCTACTATTCGGGACAACCTTCTTGTCTCTCTGCTATTAAAAATCGGTCCCCAGAATGGCACCAAGCCTTTGCTGAAATCTGTGAACTGCTGCAAGGAGGTGTCGGTCTGATCGACTTCTGTTGCTATGAGCTGCCTACGTTGCCTATTGGGCACTACTCTTGTTGGGTGTAACTGGTGTGTTTTATGATAATCAGACGGTGCTATGTATACAGGCGGGTATAGGAAGGACAAATAGCAGTGCCCAGCCCACCCACGGGGTAGCCAAGTATAAGCATTTTCTCCGCATACAAAATACACATTGGGTGGAGTCAACAAAGGTGGACTGCTAAGTATCTTCATACGGTAGGTATAATTACAAACACTGTCACCAACCTGTACATGCCCCATCCCCTGTACACAGAAATCAGAGGAGGTATTTAAAATAGGAATGGGTACGATGCGTTCGCTTGTAACATTTCGATCAACAAACAGCTGAAAATATTGAGTAGAATTAAATTGGTGAAAATCATACAGTTCATTCTGCAACCAAGTGCTATTCCGAACCTCCATATATCTGTTCATACAAGCCTGAGGATCTAAGGATCCCCGTCCCTCATTACCTTGCGGGTCAAATCCTTGATGTGCCTCAATGTATGCCAAAATCATATTATAGTCTTTCTCAGTGTAAGTGTTCAGCCTAAAATTTTCTATATAATGGTTGTACATGGCGGAAAACATTTTGAACCAGGCTTCACAACTCCCTAAATGGGAGAGAGGTAGTGAAAGGAACAGATCATGATTGTGCACAACAGAAGACAGAAGTCCACAAACCCAGCAATCAGTGGCATTGGTAGTGCTGTGAGTCTGGTGAAGCATCTCTACAAATACATTTTTCGCATAGGTCTGGCGATGTCGTTCCTTGTGGGGTGCTAAGGTATGCATAAAATGCTCAGGGGGAGCAACAGTCGACATCATCATTGATTGCATTGGGTGCTTATATTCCAAGTATATAAAAACCCCCATAAAAATTGCTAAAATAACTGCTATTGTAACTACAAAAGCTATTTTCACATGCATGGTCCAAGTGGAAAACATTGGTTCATAAAAAGGGAAATACCTAGGTGCAAAAGGGAGTTCTTCCTCAAGTACAATACGACCAAAAGGGTACATTCCTCACTAAAAAGTCCAAGCTAACTAAACGGAGCTAGAACAACCTTCCTGCCAGAGGGTTCTTCTCCCTGTGTCCTTCAAAGCCTCACAGGCAGACTTTAATCCACGTACACATCCGACGACGTCCCACGATGCAAATCTTCTGATTTACTCAAACAATTTGGCCAGTGACAAGAACAGAGTCTTTCTTTCTGAACAGAGCACAATATCAGTGACAAGAACAGAGTCTTTCTTTCTGAACAGAGCACAATATCAAAGTTCCAGCTCTCAACGAGTTCAGTCCAGTGTCTCGCTCAGTACCTCAGATTCGAATTTAGCAAGCCCTACTTTTATCCGAGTCTTTCCTTATCTCCTAACTGTGTCATCTGAGGTACTGTGATGCTTTCTTGGCCGCAGGTTGTAATTAACATGACCGGGCACTTCCTGATCAGGGAGTAACAAAGGGGAAGGTGCAATACCTTCATCAGAGGCGCTGCCAATCAGATCAACATGGACAGAGCCAGGGTCGATTGCTGATACTCCAGGGACTGCCCCGTCCGGCCCTATCTTTCCTTCAGCTCCAACTTCACGAGCATCGGAGAACGGTATCAAGGCAACAGGTCTTTCACCCTCTTGGGTCAGGATTCCTTCAGGGTGTCGCTGGTCATGAGGAAGTGGAAGAGGGAGTTTCTTTAGATGCGACACATGGATCCAGTGTCGTTTCCCATCCACTTTTACTGCCGTCCGTGTGGCCAAGAGGATCTGATGGGGCTCCGACCACCTCGGAGCCAGGCTGGTGTCTCAATCGTATTTCTTAACCAGCACCCACTGGCCGGGTTGCAGGCGATGTCCGGGGCCCACTAGCAGGGGTTGCAGCACAGACGCTACCTGCTGATGAATAGAACGAAGGTTTTTTGTCAGAGTATACAGGTAATCGATCAACATAGGATATTCAACATCAGTAAAGGATCTTGGTCTAGGCACGCCCCATATATTAGCGGGTCGCCCGAACACTATCTCATAGGGGGATAGGCCAGAGCGTGAATGAGGGGTGACCCGTAGGGACATAAGAGCTAACGGGAGGTGTCGGGCCATTTTAAACCAGTGCTCTCTTGGATCTTTGCCATCTTCAATTTCAATATTCCGTTATATTTCTCAACTAATCCTGCTGACTGGGGGTGTCTAGCTGCGTGAAACTTTTGCTTTATCTGGAGCCCATTGCAGATACATTGAACAAGGGCCCCATGGAAATGCCCCCCGTTATCAGACGAGATCAAGCGGGGCAATCCGAAGCGTGGGATAAACTCCTTTATAAGGGCCTTTGCAGTGGCTAGGGCGGTATTTTCTTTCGTAGGGTACGCCTCAACCCACTTGCTGAAGGCGCACCCCACCACTAGGGCATATTTTAAGTTATTGACGCGTTCCATATGGATATAGTCCATCTGGAGCACCTCAAATGGCAATGTCAGGGGTGCAAAATTCCCACTCAAAACAGGTTCTCCTTTACCCGGGTTATGTTGCAGACAAACCATGCAATATTCAACAAGGCGTACAGCTGTTCTCTGTATATTGGGGTTATTCCAAACTGGATCCAGCAAGGCACAAATGCCTTTAGCTCCAACGTGAGCCGGTCCATGAGCCATAGTGACGACAGCCTGTACCATAGCACTGGGCAGCAACCATCGCTGCTTGTCTGTCAAATCCACCCAACAATTATTCTCATCCAATCTTCTTACTTCCTGCTTCCATCGGTCTAGCTCTACTGAGGTTGCTTCTTTCTGAATTTCTCGCACACTTTCAATAGTGTTATCGAACAGGTCAGACTCCCCCACCCATCTTGCAGAGGAGTTCACATACATAGAAGACACCATGGACTGGGCCGTTTGTTTAGCTACCTGGTCTGCAAAAGCATTACCCTCTCCCACTTCATCCACCACTGTTTTATGTGCACTACATTTTACAATTGCCACTTTCTTAGGGCGAGTCAAAGCTGCAAGTAATCGTAATACCAAGGGTCCATTCTGTATCTTCTGCCCATGTGAGGTGAGAAATCCCCGTTCCCTCCATAACCTCCCAAAACTATGGGCCACGCCAAAGGCGTACTGGCTGTCCGTGAATATGTTGACCTCTAATCCCTCACTCAACTCACAGGCTCGTAATAAAGCCATCAACTCAGCCGCTTGGGCTGATCGATGGGGTATTCGGAATGTCTCGACTACTGTTTTTAGAGTGGTGATTGCATATGCAGCTGTCGTTGTGCCATCTGCTAATTTAAAACAAGAACCGTCCACATACAATTCCCCATGGGGATCAGATAAGGGAACGTCTGTGAGATCGATTCTTCCCTTCGTTTCTTCTTCCGTCCTGAAAATACAATCATGGACATCATTCGCCTGTTCCCCCGAAGGGAGGGGTAACAGGGTAGCCGGATTCAAGGTGGCACAACGCTTAATGGTTACATGTGGAGCAAACAAAGTCAATTCATAACCCGTGAGGCGCGCGCTTGTCAGATGCTGTGTCTTGGTGTTATTTAATAATGCGTCCACAGCATTTGGCACCATCACGGTCAGATTAGAATTTAGAACAAGCCCTTCTGATTGTCTGATGGCCGCCGCCACAGCCGCAGTGGCCCTCAGGCAACTAGGAAGTGCTCTGGCCACATTATCCAATGTGGCCGAAAAATAAGCACACGGTCTTTGCTTACCACCAAAACCCTGTGTCAACACTGAAAGCGAGCAACCGTCGACCTCATGTACGTATAGTACAAAAGGTTTACGGTAGTCAGGAGTGCCAAGGACAGGAGCGGAACACAGAGCAGATTCCAGAGAAGCAAAGGCAGACTGACATTCATCGGTCCAAGGGAGGGGTTCATGCACATCTTTAGTTGTTAAGTGTAGCAAAGGTTTAGCAAGAAGAGGAAATTTAGGGATCCATTGACGAGAGTAGGAGGTAATGCCAAGAAAAGCACGGACTTCACGTTGAGTACAAGGTACAGGCATGTTAGAGATAGTAGTAATCCCTTCAGGTGATAGACGCCTACCCTCCTTCGATAGTAAGTGGCCTAGGTAGGTCACTTCCTGTCGACAATATTGGAATTTGGACAAGGAGACTTTATTACCACTGTCTGCCAGATGGTGCAACAATTTAACCGTGGCCTCTTTACAACCCTCTTCAGTGTCAGACGCTATCAATAAATCATCAACATATTGCAAGAGCACGCTACCATCTGGCAAAGACAGGTCATCTAAGACCGCCTTAAGGGCTTGGCTATAGATGCTAGGGCTTTCGGTATAACCTTGAGGAGCACGACAGAATCTGAAGCTTCAACCAGATAATGAGAAGCCGAAGACCTGCCTGCTATCAGGATGGATAGGGATGCTAAAGAAAGCGTTTTTCAGATCGATCACAGAGAAAAACTTGGCGGTGGGGGGTATCATAGTAAGGATAGTAGTGATATCAGACACCACTGGGAATTGGGGCACCACTATCTTGTTAACCTCTCGTAAGTCAATTACAAAACGATAGACATCAACATTTTCAGATGTCCCTGTCTCAGGAGCCTTTTTTAAGATAGGTAGGATAGGACTATTACAGATATTCGATGCTGTTTCCTCCACCACTCCTTTAGCAATCAAATCCTGTATGGTAGAAAGCAAAGCTCGCTCTCCCGCTGGGGAGATCTTATATTGGGGTATGCGAGGCAACTTAGTACCGGGTTTTAATGTAATGCGGACAGGAGGGATATCCAATTTGCCGACATCCGCATCTCCTGTCGCCCACAAACTGGGCGGTATGTTTGCAAATTCTGGCGGCAATGGGTCATTTTTAGAAAAACATTGTTTTGTGCTTGCATCGGGATTCTGAATTGTCAAATAAACACCATCTGGAGAGCAATGTATTTTGGCGTTCAATCTCTTTAGCATGTCGATACCCAAAATGTTCTCTCCACAACTGGAAGTTAAAAGGAAGGGAGAGTCCATGGTAAACGGACCAATCGTAAAGGGAAGAGGCTGAGAGATGGGGTTTTTTACGGGAACTCCTGAAAATCCCACCGAGACGTTATTCTGCCCGGACAGAGCGGCCCCTGGGACCAACGAGCGAGCAACCGAACTATTCATTGCTCCCGTGTCAATTAAGAACTTATCAGTGTTCCCCATCAACTCCCCCGTCACATAGGGTCCTTGTTGATTGACCGGTATCGACACTTGGCCCCCATTCTGTCCTTGGCTGTCCTATACATCTCCAAACTTATCTTGATCTTCGTAGCCATAATCTTCATTGTAGTATTGCCTACCTTGGGGTTTATCGAAGTGATTTCATCCGTGGTCTCCCTGCACTGCTTCTTCTCTGCGCATATCACTACGGTCCGGGCCGCCACGTCCTCTACTCCTTCCTCGGACAGCTCCGTTCTGTGCTAACAGCACTGGACACTGATCTCTCCAATGGCCTTCCTCTCTACAATACGCACACTGATTGGGTCCCTATCGGGAGGGCTGACCCCCTCCTCCTCCTCCTCCTCCTCCTCTGGAGACCGGCCCGTTGGACACGGGCCCTCTGGCGCCTCTCCCTGTCCCTCGACCTCTCATAACTTGTTGTAACAGTACTCTATTTTTAAGGTCCTTAGCTTTTTCAACTTTATCCTTAGTCTCATTTTCTCTGTGTTCGTAATACTGAGCCATGCTTAATATGATAGAAGGGGAGGACGTAGTCCACGTACTGTCAGCAGCTTGCAGTCGTGCTGAAATTTCAGGAATCAGATTGGTTACAAATCTATTTACGAACAATCCTATTCCCCCTTCGCTAGCGAGGTCCTGACCGCTGAAGTCGATGAAAGTTCCCTCGAATCTAGTAAAGAAATCAGAGACACTTTCATCTTTCATTTGCTTACAAGCAGTTAGTTTATCCCAATCAACCTTTCGTGGGGGAATCAAGGTATGCATATAAGCTATTATTTTTGCTGGTAATGCAATTATTTCAGCTTTCGGCTTATCCCCCGGCTTACGGTCTTGATCCCATGCCTTAAGCTCATCCCAGGTACCCCCCAACTCGGTCGCGTGGGGAGTATCATGGACTTGTCGCCATATGTCTACGGGAACTAACAATCCGAAAAACAATTCAATATCTGCTAGAGTCATGACAGCGGAAGACGCTGCCTCTGTCAATTCTTTATAATAGGCAGTGGGATTCTTACGGGGGTCCGGAAGTTGGGCTTTTAAAGCCAACACTTCACTTCTTTTCCATGGTGTATACACCCATTGTTCCTGAAACCTGGCTTCCACTCGGTCCCGAGTTATTACATTTTGATCATTGCGCAGTTCAGTTATTTCGGGGTGATAAATTGGGTGCACCTCCCTCATGGGGTGCTGAGAACCCAACTCAGGGATCCGCGAAAATAGCCTGCCTCGGTAACTCACCAGAGTGTCAACATTCTTATACACTTCTTTGGGGCTTAATTCAAATCTATGGGCGCGGTCCTTAATGTCGTACAAAATCTTTGGGGCCATTCCGGTGTCCCCAAAACACTGTTCCCAAATTTCAATCAGAAACCGGGACATGTGTCGCAGGGCAACCTGTTGCATCACCGGCTCAAAATCTTTCATAGTACTCCATATATCAGTCAAGGTGTATATATCCCTGTACATCCACCTGACTGCTTGGTCAGCTATTGCTTCTTTTTCTCCATAGCCTACAGACCCTCTCGTAAATAATCGTCTAATGTGTGAGCCCTCTGGGTCCCCGATCGGAGCTTGACTCCTGCATTCGGGGGTTGCACTAGCAGACTGGGAAGTCCCTACTGGGCTAGGCATGGTCAATACCATTGGGGAGACACCCACTGCCCCAAGAGGCTGGCGTGTGTCGGGGATCAGGGTGGCTAAGGTCCTAGCAGAGGAAGCAACGGTGCCCGGCATATTTGTGGGAGCCCGGGGCGGGGTTCCCCCTTGAGCCGGTACTACAGGGGCTGTGGGTGCCAGAAGAGGCACTGCCGGATATATTCGTTGTGGGGCATATGGCGGAGGAGGACGAACGTCCAACAGATCTTCTATCTCATCTTCGGCTTCCTTACGGACAACATAACTCTTATCTACCTCCAGCCGAAATTGTCTATCCAGATACTCGATGTTCTGCTCGGTCTGGTTTTTGTCATGCTCAATTGCTTTCTGAGTAATGGTCTGTCCTTGCTTCATTTTTACAAATTTCTCGGCCCTGATTCTCCTACAAGTGGCCTCTTTCTGCCATGTCCTTAGGGTATCGAACATGGACTGTCTGCTGCGTTTTGCGAAAAGACGTTCCTGCAAATAGTTGATCTTTTTCTCATCGAAGGACCCTGTTAATGGCCACTGCAATTCTACATTATCCTTGGTGTACTCATGCCATAGGCGATTAAACACCAAGGGTCCAATCCCGTGCTTACAGTATAAGTCATGACTGGGAGTACTTTCCGGAGGGGCTGGCTGACTTTCATCTAATCTAGTACTATTTTGGCTGGTACAGCCAAAACATAGTTTACTGAAGCACGGCATTGTTTTGCTACGTTCTAGTAGTAGCTGTGGAAGGAAAAAAGGCAAGTTATTATTTACAATACTCTCACGCACATGGCCCTGTCCAATACTCAATCAAACACTCATTCATACCCCAAGAGACATATGACGATCCTGAACACATGCGGACAGAGACAGAACACAAATAAAAACCAGACAGAACAAACCAATACGATCCAATGCTAGCCCAAATCAAAGAGACGGAGCCCGTCGACTCTCGTCTGTGGAGAACCGGTATATTCCAAAGTCAAAGAACCAGAGATCAAAAACAGCCTCACCATAAGAGCTGCCTAGAGATAGCCACGCAGGTTTTTCAAAACCACAGACCGACCTACCGACCATCCAATGGCTTCCTTGGTTCACCTCCCGGACTATGCTGGCTTAGCCCGCTTTTTCTAGCACCGCTCCAGATCTGTCCGAGTGCTACCCAAGTATGACCATCAGCATTTCAGAGGGCGATCCGGCCAGGTGTGACCTCCTTACGAGTCACACTTAGGCATCGTAGTCATATCTCTATCAAATACAAAAATAGGGGCGTCCGCCCGTGCAGTCTCACTACTGCCCCGTCAGACCCCCTTCCAAAATACCGAGATCTCCATGGCCTATGGCCACCAAATTCCAAAACCAAATGCAGAAGGATATCCGACATAAAACAGGACAAACCACTCACCTGGTGCACTCAGGTCCGATTGCAAATTTCTCCACTGCCAATCGATCTGCTCTTCCGGGTTTCACCCGTAGGACTTTGGCGTGGGGCCACTAACAGCCAAGGCTTCTCCCGATCGGAAAAGCGGAGCAACCCTCTTTCTTTGGTCAGTCCACCCCGCCGACCGAGAATACCCCTCGTAATGTCCCGTTATTTTCCAGATACTGAGGGACGACACCAACGCGGAGTCCCGGCGGAGTCGCCAACTGAAGTACCGAAGTTTCACCAACCCCTCAAAGGATTATACTTACAATTACCCAAGATCATTCATCAATAATCAGTCGATTGGCAGTGTAGAAAGTTCAAGCGTTTATTAAACAAATCATACTCTGCCAGAGGAGCTCCCAAAGACCTCACACCCCGAGGACCGCAGAGAGACTGCTGGCACATTGTCAGGTCAACACATATATACTATCACAATTTGCAACCGTTACCTAAGATGGAAAAATACAAGTTGGTACAGGAGGTGGCAGGAGGTATCCCCATATATGGCACACAAAGCTTCTATCTGAGCTCAGTATAGCAAGGTCACGCTGGTCAACTCCCTTCTGCTAGTTTCGGTGAGAGTTCGCACAGCGCTTGCAAGAATGTGCTTATCTGGCCGGCCCCCTCCTATAACCTTGACGGACCTGAAAGCAGAAGCAGCTGCTCGCTACATGTGTGAAGCTATCTCTCAGGAGAACGGAGAAACGTGAAAATGAAGAGCCATAGAGATTTTAGAAAACCGTATTACTGGTTGTCTAACCAAAATGGCATCGAGAACCCAGAAACCTCCTGAGGCAAAATAGCCGGGAGACAGAATTTTTAACCATTTTAATATTCTGCTGCTATTGTGATTTATGTGTAACTCTGATCTCTTCTGCTGAAATATCTTGCCTTACCTGGCTGTACAAGAGCTGCTTTTTCAGCCCACCGCTCAGCTGCCCAGCGCTGACAGCGGGTCCCGCCCGAACATTCACGGCGCCATTGCCGGCGTGCGACTAGGCCACGCCCCCTTGGAGGCCACGCCCCCTTCCGAGTAGGTATAAAAGCTGATGCACTAGCGATACCTGCCAGAACCCAGAAACCTCCTGAGGCAAAATAGCCGGGAGACCGAATTTTTAACCATTTTAATATTCTGCTGCTATTGTGATTTATGTGTAACTCTGATCTCTTCTGCTGAAATATCTTGCCTTACCTGGCTGTACAAGAGCCGCTTTTTCAGCCCACCGCTCGGCTGCCCAGCGCTGACAGTGGGTCCCGCCCAAACATTCACGGCGCCATTGCCGGCGTGCGACTAGGCCACGCCCCCTTGGAGGCCACGCCCCCTTCCGAGTAGGTATAAAAGCTGATGTACTAGCGATACCTGCCAGAACCCAGAAACCTCCTGAGGCAAAATAGCCGGGAGACCGAATTTTTAACCATTTTAATATTCTGCTGCTATTGTGATTTATGTGTAACTCTGATCTCTTCTGCTGAAATATCTTGCCTTACCTGGCTGTACAAGAGCCGCTTTTTCAGCCCACCGCTCAGCTGCCCAGCGCTGACAGCGGGTCCCGCCCAAACATTCACGGCGCCATTGCCGGCGTGCGACTAGGCCACGCCCCCTTGGAGGCCACACCCCCCTCACTGTATAAAAGTATGTGTCTTTTCCGTGCGCGCAGCGGACGGGCGCAGCGGGCGCGCCAAAGGCAAGCCCGTCTGGGCCCGTCCGGGCCCGAACGGACCCAGGCCCGGGGACTTTGCCAGATCCACCCCCCAGTCGTCTGACATATTTAGCAGACACGCTCCTGGATCTCCGACCTGGAAAAAACCAAGGATGTAGTTACATTCACGACACAGGTAAACCCTTCACAAGCTGCCCGTGTTGCCACCCAACCACTCAGACCACAGCCAATCCCAGTCTACAACTGGGTCTTCTCAACTGTCGTTCTCTCCCCAAGCACGCACTCGAAATAAATGAGTTGATCGAAGATCAAGGCTTGGATGCATTATTTCTTACAGAAACCTGGCTTTCTGATAGTACCGACGCGGACGCTGTTTCCGCCCTTCCCCCAGGTTACCTCATCCAAACTCTCCACAGACCAAAAGGAAGAGGAGGTGGGTTGGCTATAATCTACCGGGAACAGCTTACCTGTAGAACTAGTGACGCCCAAATTGACAACTCCGAAAGCTGTCACTTTGCCCTTCAATCTTCCCCGATGCATTCCCTTTCGGGACTCCTGATCTATCGGCCCCCAGGTACTCTGGGGAAATTTCTCAATGCAGTTACCGAAACGACCTCCCAACTAGCCGCCTCTGTCTCCAACTTTCTCATTGTTGGCGACTTGAACCTTCACTTCAGAGATCCCACTGACCGATCCGCCTCGGACTTACTAGTGGACCTGCTGGTACTTAATATCAGGTTGGTTAATAATGAACCCACCCATGATAAGGGACACCTACTAGATCCCGTCCTCACTAATGCCAATATCACAACCAGTCCACCTCTGTCACTGCCATGGACTGATCATTTTCTAGTCCCCTTCTCATGGGAAGCCCCTATTGTGCCTATCCAGCCTGCAAAAGTCAAAACCAATGACAGACGATGGCATAAACTCATACCATCAGAATGGGCAGACATCCTCTCTAAGACTACCCCAGAGCTGTCCTCCGACGCCATAACGGCCGATGAACAGTTCTGCTCCTGGATCACGTCCTCCCTGGATATCCTTATTCCCAAGACTACCACTCTCAGACACAATAAACGTTTACCCTCAGCCCCATGGTATACTCCAGAGCTCAAGTCACTGCGGCAGGACTGCAAAAGAGCGGAGCGGTCATGGAGGAAGGAGAAATCCAACACTAACAAGGACGCCTATTCCACCTCCCTATCAGCTTACAAATCTGCGATCGACAAGACAAAAAGTCGATTCTTCCAGGAACGAATTGAAAAAGCTGCCTGCTCAAGCAAAGAAACCTATACCATCCTGAAAGAACTGCTTAAGGTCCCTGACCCCGCCCCTAGAAACCCCCCAGATCCAAAGGCGGACCAGGAAAAATGTAGTCAGCTAGCCAGCTTTTTTCAAGAAAAAATCCAAAAAATTCTTGACTCCATCCCCCCGACTAATCCTTGCGAGACCGACGAACCCTCCGACACCTCGATCGCCCCTCGCCTAACCTCGTGGGGACAAATAACCCACGAAGAAGTAGAGATCACGCTCACATCCATCAAAAGCGGATCTCCTAGGGACCCCGCACCGCTACGAACCCTTAAGGAAGTCGCTCCCACTATCATCCCCCCCCTCACTAAGCTGATTAATGCCTCTTTTCAACAGGGAGTCGTCCCTTCTAGCTGGAAAGCGGCTGTCGTTAAGGCGCTGCTAAAAAAACCCTCCCTGGACCCAGCTGAACTGGCCAATTACCGACCAATATCCCTCCTCCCCGGGACCAGTAAGGTTGCCGAGAAACTGGTGAATAAGAAACTCTCCCAGTATCTTGAATCCAATAACCTGCTAAAAAACTCGCAGACAGGTTTCCGCCCAGGACAGGGCACCGACATCGCCCTCCTGGCTGCAGTGGAGGAGGCCAGAACGCTCTTAGACGAGGGAGGATCAGTGGCAGTGATCCTCCTCGACCTGAGCGCGGCCTTCGACACCGTCAACCACCAACTGCTGGTCAAACGGCTCAAGAAGGTAGGGGTAGAAGGCACCGCTCTGTCCTGGCTTTCCTCCTTTCTGGCCCAACGTTCCTTCCAGATCTGGGAAAATAACACCCGCTCCTCCGACACACCCCTCCAATGTGGTGTGCCTCAGGGCTCCTCCCTGAGCCCCACATTGTTTAACATCTACATGTCCCCATTGGAGGAGGTCGTCATCCCGTTCGGAGTGAGCATTGTCAGTTATGCGGATGACACACAACTAGTTGTCTCCCTTTCCCACCCTAGTCAACAGCCAGTGGACCTATTCAATTGCTTGAAGCAGATCCAAGGGTGGATGAACAACTCAGCCCTAACTGAATGGTTCTAAAACTGACATTCTCCTTCTGGGCCAGAAAGGACCCACCTTCCCTGTGAACATCTGGCCACCCTGTCTAGGACCCCCTCCGGTCCCTAAACAGGAAGTAAAAAGCCTGGGAGTATGGATCGACACGGACCTTACATTCACCACGCAGGCCAAAAAAGTAGCAGGCACCTGCTTCGGGCTACTCAAATCGATGAGAAAGATCCTGCCCCTCCTCCCACCCACTTCGCAAAGACTTCTCATCCAAGGCCTCATACTGTCCAGGCTTGACTATAGCAATGCTATATACCTGGGCGCAGCCGAAGCAACCCTAAATAAACTACAGAAAATCCAAAACGCGGCTGCCCGGATCCTCACGCATACTCCTGTCAGAGCCTCAGCCAAACCTGCCCTGAAACTCCTTCACTGGCTCCCAGTGAGGGAACGAGTAACATTCAAAGCCCTAAGCCTGGCCCATAGGCTACTGCAGAATCAGGGCCCCCCCATTCTGAGGAAATTTATACAACCTTACAAAGCCCCTAGATCTCTTCGATCGGACAAGGAGTCCCTCATCACCGTGCCCAGATTCAAGAAAGCTCGCACGGGTGGTAGACGTTTCTCAATCCACACAGCGCGTCTATGGAATGCCCTTCCTCGTGACCTGCGGAAAGAACCGAACTACCTGAGATTCAGGAAACGACTCAAAACTCACCTGTTTCCCTAACTATAACCACCCCGATTCAAAACTGCTGTTCTAAATACTGCTTCTGTTTAAAACTACTTTCGCCCCTTTTCCTCCCCCTGCCTCCACGGGTGTAGGGTTCTTCAGCGCTGGGATACCTCAGGGTGACTACGCGCTCTATAAACATTTTTAATAATAATAATAATAATAATCGGTCCTGCTGCGCAAAGCTAACCTATTTACAAGAAGGGGTCGGAAGTTGGTTTTCAATAAAGGGTGTCTGATGCCATGTAAACGCACATAACATGTTAATTAGCTGCGTCACGCTGAACACTAACAAAGCACCTACCATCTATGTCTCTGCCTAAGGCCTAACTGAATTCCTATTCCTCATGCCAACTACGTGCCACCCCACATGTGACCTGTCAACCAGTGACTGCGGGCCTAGGTTGCAGAGCCTGCCTGATCACATATTTCTGATTTGGGGTTGATGGAGAGTTAATGAATGGGGAATTTGATAATAGTGATGCTATTTCGTTAGAGTATGGGAGTGTAAACATTAGCATTGTATTTTATCAATATCATTGTACATTATCTTAACACCTTCACTGCGGCGGCTATTCCGCCGCAGTGCTACGGGTTTGGGGCGGCCGCGCGGCGGGCGCATGCTGGTGACGGAACCGCTCCGTCACCAGCGTCGGTTGAGCTGTGCTCGTGACGGAGCGGTTCCGTCACGGCCCGCCCCACTCAATAGAACCCTCAGCGCAGGCGCGGAATTCGCACCGCGCATGAGCGTTCTATCGAGCTGGGCGGGCCATGACGGAACCGCTCGCCATCAGCACAGCTCAACCGACGCTGATGACGGAGCGGTTCCGTCATCAGCGCCGAAGGAGTTAAACCAACACATAATCTAATCATGCTGTTTGTGTGTCACTCCACTACAAATTGGGAAACCCATTCAGACGACTCCTGTTGTAGTATAATGTTGGATTCCTTAAGTATGACCAGTTGAGACTTTACTACACCCCTAACAATCATTGGTATATTTCTTGTGTATTTTGGGAATGGTCTTGGACTTCAACACAATTTTTCAAGCAAATCCCTTCAGTTTCATAATCTACTTGAACCCCTTGAGAGTTTCTCAAGGGGTTTAAGTATCAACATGTGTATACCTTCACTTACCCCAATCCCCAACACTTCTTCTTCACTGTTTGGATCTAGAACTCTGTTCAACACGCTCTGAACCCACTAACCAAAACTGGATGGACCATTCTTCGCAACATACAATTTACATTGTGTCTTTCTATCCTTAAATTTGAAAAAAAGAGCTCTGTGGCCCAACATGTCAGTTCTATCGCATGCATACCTATCATGTTTTATGTCAGATGGCTCCAGCTTGTGACCTTCTTTGCCTACAAATTTATGCCATACCTCACTTGAAATGATAGAGTAAGGAGAACACGGAACTGAAACTATATGAAGGGTACCTGCCTATAGTGAGTTGACTTATTGGCTTACTTCTGCACTGGCATTCAATGATACCTTCCATTTATTGTCTAGCGTTGTTTATCTCATTATCAGTTTCCGATGTGTGTGCTGTAGGTTCAGAAATACTGTCCACTTTCTGTGTTTCCTTCTTCCTTCAAGTCCTGTTGAAATGTTCAGAAAGTTTTGTATTCCAAGTGTTTGAGATTTAAGCCTGGACATTTAGTTAAAATGTGCTGAATGGCTAGGGCCATTACACCTGTAGCATCTGGTGCTGTCATCGTAATCACGTCAATACTGCAAGAATGTGTCACGTTCCAGTTATTATTTTTATTGTTTTTTCCCAGTAATCCTGTTAACTTCCACGTCTTGTCTTTTACTATACAAGAGTAGTTTTCCACTGGAAATACATTTTTCTTTTCTATTGTGCTTGCGTAATGCTTTGTCGTTCTTCATGGCCAATGGCAAATTCTGCCATGGGCTACAATCTTATCAGTGCCATTTGTGAGTGCCTCATATTCGTGTGCCCTGTTCTTGGGAACTAAGTTGTCACCTGCAGGGGATATGAATGGGTGTATAACAGGTAGAGAAGTCACAGTCCTGCCATATGTGACTGCACTCCAATATTACCTAACTAGAAGGACTCCTTATGGGTATTACTGGCTCACCTTTGGCTGTATGATATTATCAGCAAAAATGACCTATGGATGTTATGTGTAATTCAACCAAATAAATGACAATATAATTAATGAAAAGATAAACATAAAGGTTGCAATCAAGTTGGATTAAAAATATGCAAATTCAGTAAGCATAATCTCATAACAATTTAACAATGGGAAAAGGCATTTCAGGTTTAATTCTGTGACAGCCCCTTAATAGAGTTGTGATCTAGCTAGCACACACTCAGAAAGATTATGGAATGCAGATCAGTCAATTGATATCCAGTAGGACGAAAATCGTTATGAAGTCAATTTGAGTCAGCGGGTTGAGCCCGAAGGCTGCATCGGGTGAGGTGAGTTTGAAGCCATACACCTGTCATTTGCAGCGATTGTTCTTGTATGTGATGAGGTTGATTATTTCTTGCAAGGATGCCCCTGTGTTCCAATGTCCCCCTAATTTTCACAATGATGCTTTTCTTACAAAAGACAGATTTTTCTAACAAAAAGCGACATTCCATAAAAATGGAGAAATGCTGTAAAAGTAGTTTTGCAGATTACTTTTTCCTCGCAGTTTTTTCAGTGCTGGTTTCAGTGAACTCCCTTCACATCAGAAACGTTCTTGGTGGACCTCAACTGCCCTGTTTCCACTCCATCAGTTAATCTGAATTCTCCCAACAGAACAAACTCTCTATGTTCCAGCACCTTTCAGCTCTTAACACTTCCACTTTTAGAAGACAGACTTGAAAGTAGTCTGAAAGCTGCCACAGTAGGTTTGGGATCATTTATTTTAAGGAGAATTGAGGTGAATGTTTAGGACAACTCATTGTATTTGCTCCTGTTTTGGGAGCAGATAATCTTCCTTTGTATCTGCTTTCCAGGCTAGCACTCAGTGGAGTTGGTCCAGCATATTTTTTTAAGGAACACAACCTCACATGTTATTGGTGGTGTAGGTTGCTGGATTGGTAGATTAGAGAAGGAATAGATGCCTCAGTCTTATTATATGAGCTGTGGCTCAATTCTCGCAAAGTCAAAACAACCCAGTGCCTACACGTAAATACGTTTTGTCATATTTTTTGACTGAAGCAGGAGTTTCATTTCCAAGTCCTTCAGCAGACAAAGATGAATGGTCCCAAACAAGTAGTCTTTTCAACTTTTTGGTTCCAAATTGGCTTCCTATAAAAAAACACGGTGGCTTTTAAAGCACTCTGTACTGCACACAAGGCCCTTCATGGAATAGCTCCAGGTTACTTGAACAAAAAAGTTATGGTACTCTCCTAGAAGAAGTCTGCGGTCAGCCACAGCCTAGGCTATGCAGGTTCCTAAGATCAGAGAAACCTCTTGAGGAGGCAGGAGTTTTGTTTATGCTACATGCTTGTTGTGAAATCAAATGCCACTGCCACTAAAATCCCAATATAATTAGTATATTTTTTAAAGCTTTTGAAAACTTGGCTTTTCTCCTTCTCTTTCTATGGTATCATGGTTTGGTTGTGTTTTAGTAGTTATGTAATACAGACACGAGTCCCAAAGAAAGAAAGAAACTTTATTGCATGATTTGTTAAAACCCTTGCAAACCACTACAAATAAAAATTGTTGCAATCTATAAAATTAGTAATAAATCTCAGGTTCCTTTGGATATAAGCACCGGACATCATAACATATAAAACTCTATTGTAAGTGCACTATCCATAACTCCTACAGTAGTGTTCCCATGAGGAGACGACAGTCCTTGTTTAAAATAGCATTTGAGACCCGGATCAGCTCGCCGTGAGCTACTCCCCTTCTGATGAGAATTTTATTTTGTTTTTAGTCCAAAACTGTCCGTGTGCCAGTCCGCTCTGCAAATGGAGTTAGTTCAGCAACTGAGGCAGGTAAGCAAGGGGTCTAGGTTTCAGGCCGTGAAAGCGTTAAGCATCGAACCTCCGCTAGTTTTTTTGCAAAGCGATCCATGAACCTAACCAAGGCGCAATTTAAAATGGTATTCTGTGGATCAAAGCAGGCCAACACTGTGCCTCTACATGATCTGGCATCTTTGTTGATCCAACCCCTTCGTAGTAGAGCCCTTCTTTCCTTCAAGAGGTTAGGGCACAAACACAGTACGTGCAAAAGATCTTCCCTAAGTTGGCCGCAAAGCAGCATGTTTCCAGGGCACAGTCTCTTTTCCATTTGGGGAGATAGCAAATTGTTGGAATCACCCCCATTCTCAGTTTTAAGAAGCAGAGCTTAGTGTGTGCACTGAAGGTGAAGGTTAGATAACTCTGAGGTTTCAACTGTGCATAAGTGCTGAGAGTCATCCAGCCGTGACTTCTAGCAGAGAGGCTAGCCCTGTCTTCTACTGAGAAAGTAATTTCACGCTGAGTTTTGCTAGCCTCTTAAATTCATTTTGGCTTGCAGGTTAAGTCCCAGAGCTCGCTAAGGCCGAGAATGCTAAGCCCACAGGACAAGTGGCGGTGCCCCGTTGGCCATCGTCTTGTGTTCAGCTGGACCCATAAGTGGTGAGCCAGACTGCCCTCCTTTGACGCCCTCAGTTTGTGACAGCTCGTTAGATAAGTCACCATTTGGCCCATTGACTGTCTGCAGATGCCGAATTGCATCCTGATTTGTGTCGGTGAATTGTAGGAAGGCAGCCAGAAAGTCGTTCTAAAATATTTAGTGACTAATTTGTCTAGTTGGCCACTGTCTAGCCCTTTTAGCACCACACTTCCATAGGTTAGAGTTGGAATAACCTTTGCCTGGGCCGCCTCAAGGGTTGGAGCGAAATTTGGACCAAATAATTTCTTGTGAATGGAGCTGAGTGCAAATGCTAATGCAGTTCCTTTCTTTTTTTGTTCACCCAATTGGCTCTTGTATCTGCCATTGTTATTAAAGAAGACTCCTAAGTACTAAATCCTAAGCTGGTTTCTTCTATTCTTTCCAAGTTTAGAACCCATGCCAGCTTCTTGGGCGTTCCTGAGCGAACCGCCAGGATTTTAGTTTTCTTGTTGTTAATCTGAAGCCCATTCCTCTTTGAATATGTGGCGGTTGCATCCAGGAGCAGTTGTGGTCCTGTCTTTGTGTGGCTTAAAAGAACCACGTCATCGGCATACAATAGGTTTTAAAGGTGGAGACTACCTATTTTGGGTGGGTGCGCGTTAGCTAGATTCAGGGCTTCCGGGAGGTCAGATAAAAATAAATTAAAAAGTATGGGGGCCTTGCGTTGTCAAAATTGGTCATGACAGTCTGGAGCTGTCTCCAATCTTGATCCTGACCCACGTGTCCTGGTGCAAAAGCTGCACAGCTCTCAATAAGCTGTTTAGAATGTTCAATAAAGAAAGCTTCTGCCAGAGCTTTGACCTGTTGACCTTGTCAAAAGCCGATTTACACTCAATACCCCCAGATAGATGGGACTAGTGCTGATCTGCGCCCAGTAGATTAAAAAGGGAAAGTGCCATAAGATTAACCGTAGTGCCAGTATTGCTTGTCAATCGGGTTTGGTTTGGTGTGATTATTGAGCGTGCTTTGGCCCATGCTGGAAGGGAGTTTAGCACTATCCCTGCGAAGTACTTCGTTTCGTTATCAATTAAGGCGACCAACCAATAGTTGCCAGGGGATTTTTTATCTCTTCCTTTAAAGATTGGGACGGGGATTGATCCTTGCCATGAGGGCGGAATGATGTTCTTTTCTAAGATGGTAGAGTAGAGTGGAGCTAACTGAGTGGCCCAGAAAGCAGGGTCCTCCTTACACAGGGTTAATGGAATGCCTCCTGGGCCTGGGGCCGCATCTTTTCATCCCTTTTCAATCTACTTTTGAATTATTGGAGCTGTATGGAAGTGCTCAAGAGGTAAGTTGCCCTCAATCCAAGGTTGAACCTCCGGAGCTTTGCTGCCCTCTGTACCAGTAACCTGATTGTAGTTATGTTCTTGTAGATCATTGAAATGACTATGCAGGAAAAGGTACCACATACAGATTCCAGTATGTTAGACGAGGCAACTTTGGGAACTCTGCCCCCTAAACTATTTATAGTGCGCCAAAACCTCACAGACTTGCTGGACCTTATATCGTGGTATAATCTGGCCCAGAAAGAATTCCAATATGTCCATCGTTATTCCCGTTTGGCAACCTTCAAATAGCTTCGGGCCCCTCTTAATTTGGTTATAGTTAGTGGGCCATTGGTTTCCTTTTAAGTTCCCGCCATAGCCGATTCATGCTACCTTTGGCAGAACATATCACAGGATCCCAGGGGGTCGGCTGTTTGGACCCACTTGTGTATACTTTATAGGTTTTACGTGCCTGGCTGTCAAGTATTTTAAGAATCTTGTCCAGCTTACGATTGGGTCCACCGTTGGCCTGATGGTGTTCCAGATTATATGCTTTGCTTCTGTCGCCAGGAGCTGTAGATTATTGACTGAGAACTTAATGCATTTTAAATTGATAGTGAAGCTTTCGAAGGCTTGGGCCGCTACCTGATCATGTTGCATCAGCCTAATGCTGAGGGAAATTTCTTGAGGGCTGTGATCGCTTTCCTTGAGGACTGTGATCGCTGTGCCAAGACGCCTTTGGGCATTTGTTGAGCTCTATAAATATTAATCAAATAAAATCAAATAGCTAATTGCCTTGAGAGTGACTGTATTGGCTTACATTAGGTGATCTCAACAGTGAATTATGAACCTCCGTTCATGAATTACTTCAGGGGTTTTGCACATGCATTCTCATCCTTTAATTTTCAGCATTATGATCCAGTTCCAGGCTCCCACATCTGACCTACTGCAGGAGTAAGTCCTCAATTCTTTGGTCCCAAATTTTGCAAAATGGATGAAACCAGCTTTAACTATGTTTCCGTCTCTCTCCCTTTCTTAGCTCTTCCCAAAGTCAAACTCATTTATAAACTCTGTGATCACAGTAAAACTCACCCTCTTATAGACTAGTTGACCAACTGGCATAGGTTCAAATTCAGGACAGTGAGCTTAAAAATTCAGGACAAAGGGTCAAAATTCAGGACAAAAACTTAGGACAGAATGTCAAAAAATTCAGGACAAAAGTTCGGGACAAAAGGTACATTTGACAGACACATCAAAGGAGGTCGCACAATAGTACATAAGTAAGTAAATTGACAACCATAAAATTGGCGTCAAAATACGTTTATAGTAGGTTGAGATAATCGTGCAGTTCACTTTCTGTCACCGCTTTTGGCTACTTTAGCACCCTTTCGCCCCCTCCCCACAGCTGCATCACGGTGATTATTCTGCTGTGTTTATTTGTTATTCTGCCTTATGCTAACCTGAGAGCTACAGATCAAAATCAGAAAGGGCCAAGAACCACTAATCTGACCCCCCACTTGTGACACCCCCACTTAAGCAGATATAGCGGCTGCTTTGCTACACCTTTGGCCCATTGTCACTCTTTATGGGATAATCCTCCACAATCAGAATGACAATGGCCTGTCCACACACTGAGCGAGGTCGGAGAGGTGCTGCTTCAGCCTCATGTGTTCAAAAGATAAGTGCAAGCTGGGGAACAGCATAGCTTGCTGCCATCCCCAAAATTACAGACAAAAGGTGTCGTGAGAGAAATTCTCATGAACAACAGACAAGAGGCCCAAATAACGGGAAGTCCGTGAAATTTACGGACAGTTGGTCACCCTATAGATACGTCGGTCAGTCTCGACCAGAAAAGGCGTTACTGAAGGTAATATTAATCAACAAGGTCCACCTCACATAGGGTCAATGGGTATCCTGTTGTTGATGGAATACACAAAGTGTGTTAAAATACCCCTCACACACCAAAAGGGCCCTTGGTGTCATTGGGGTCTTCCCGCCCCACTGCGGGACGGGGCAGTGCTACGACAAGCGACTACGCTGGAGCACCTTTTTAATGTGAGTGCTATGTGAGTGAATTGGAGTGAGTGTCAGTAGGGTCAGGGGTAATATAAATAAGCGGTGTTAAAAAATACCTGGCCTGGTGATAGAGAAAACTATTTAATAAACACTGCCTGGTCTTGTTAAAAAAAATGATTCGGAAAGATAAAGCGGGTTAATGGGCTTACTTTCCTGTGCGGGTCAACATGTTTCGGGGCGTCACGCCCCTTCGTCAGGACCGTGGTCAGATCCCCCTGTCACTCACTAATGTCTTTCCACAATAAAAAGATATATTAAGGTGTATGTACAAAATGGTGTGATGATAATGTTGTTATCAATGTGTATAGATATATACTTTATATTTATACAATTCCCTAGCTAATACAGAAATACTGATGTAGTGTGCCTGCAAGACAAGAGCACGAGGTTATTAATGCGCGGATCCCATTGCGCTTTAATCTGAGTAGCCTGTAAGGGAAAAAGGAGAAAAAAACTAACACATACACAAAGATTGTAGTGCTAGGAATCCTGTAAGATTTGAGAAATACTCAATGTGGAACAGTGAAGTGATCAACCAAACACAGTTAGAAACACACTTATTAAGAACACAGTACAGTAGGTCAACCAGAGAGGGTATGTACTCATTTGTAAATACATACTTAGGGAGGTAGGAGTCAGTGCCCCATGAGCCAACACTAGACAAAGGGTATTTGAGGGTCCAGCTGCAGATGGGAAAAAAAGAAAAAAATGGAAAAAGGAAAAGAAATCGCTTCTTGTCCCTGTATTTTCTTATGGTAGTCTTGGCGTTTTTCTAGATATGCTCAACAGCAAACTAAGTATTCAACTGTTCGTCCCAGTCGGCTATGCCATACTTACTCAACCCCCAGCGAGGTTGTGCTTCCTCCTTCGTCCGTGGCTTCCGTGTTTGTGAGGAGAGAGGATCGGGCAGGTATTTATGTGGTTGAGTTAATTGGAAAATGACCGGTTAATTGATTAATGGTCTCGGACTCGGGACAGGTGTGCCATGCAAGGCGAGTCCGAAAACATGGTTACTGCGGCGGCCATTGTTGGCTGACTATAACTTCCTATTTATCGTTATCCTGGAGCTTGCTATTAGTATCTATGCCTGCCGTAGTTGGACGCTACCTCGAAGGTTTGGTGAGGACTTAGTATCTTAACCGCAAATTAGACAGAAGACCACTCGCCTTTGTACAGCCGCTATTTCGCATGGTATGCGCAAGCGCCAAGGAGTGTGATATCCTCGCGCATGCGCGGTGCAGTGTTCCTTCATCGCGCATTCGCAAAAAGGAGGATAACGTTGTCGGAAGGTGGCGGGATTGGAATATCAAAGGGGGAACAAAGCAATAGGTTAACGAGTGTGGCACAGATAGCACCTACATGTAGTGCATATTATAATGCTATTTTTAAGAGTTTTGGCCTGAATGGCTTTAATGATAGGGACATTATTGGGTTCTTTAAGACAGTCTGCAACTCCATGGAACATGAAAGCAGGGTGGCACTAGGACTGGTTAGGGGTTGAGTTGGGACCTGGGTATCTCATCATTAAGGCCAGTCTGGTGTGTACCTAACCGGTACACCCAGCGTTGTTCCTTAGATAGGAGGTCCTTATAGCTCTTTAAATCCTCGATGACTGTCCATTTTAGGTCATGGATGTTGTGTCCCATTGTCGAATAGTGTGTCGCCATTCTGGTGGTGTTTTTTTTACAGCGTACATTGCTGCGGTGTTCGCCCATACGAATTTTCACCGGCCTTGTGGTCATACCTATATATTCTTTTTTACAGGGGCAGGTGATCAAATAGACCACGTTGCGGCTATTGCAATTGGTGAAAGAGCGTTGCTCCCATGTAGTTCCATTAGAGAAGGTAATGATGCGGCTTTTCTGCGTATATTGGCAGGACGCACATGAGCCACATGGGTGGTGACCTCCAACTGTTGTGAGTCTCGAAGGGTCATTAGTGCCAATGTTCCTAGGTCTTGTGTGGACCAACAAATCCTTAAGATTTTTTCTCTTCTATGAGAGAACATGGGTTTGGGAAAGTCAAGTTTGCCACAGTTGAGTATTCTCCAATGTTTGTTCACAATCTTAGTGATGCGGTTGGAGTTGGTGTTATATGTTGTTACACAAATGGGTCGTGGATCAGGTTCTTTGTTCAATGTTTCTTCTAGTAAGGCCTCTTTATTGTTATTGCGGGCTCTTTTTTGGCCTTTCTTAACAATGGTTTTTGGGTAGTTTCTATTTAGTAGTTTGCACTCCAAATCAGCTGCTTGGGTTTTGAAATCCTTGATGTTGCTGCAATTGCGCCGCAGACGAAGGAATTGCCCGTAGGGTAGATTATCGCGTAGGTGTCGCGGGTCAAGTCAAGTCAAGTCAAAGAATTTATATAGCGCACTACATACCCAGAGGGTCTCAAGGCGCTTAGGGAGGGGAGGAGCATTACTTGTCAAATATCCACGTTTTAAGTTGCTTTCTGAACGCTAGGTGGTTCTGGGTAAGGCGAAGGTAAGTGGGGAGAGAGTTCCATGTTTTAGCTGCCAGGTATGAGAAGGATCTGCCTCCCATGGTGGTCTTGTTGATGCGAGGTACAGTGGCGAGGGCTTGGCTGGAAGAGCGTAGTTGACGGGAGGGGGTGTAGAAGGACAGTCGTGAGTTGAGGCATTCTGGTCCGATGTCGTAGAGTGATTTGTGTGCGTGGGTTAGCAGTCGGAAAGTGATCCTCTTATTGACGGGTAGCCAGTGGAGGTTTTTCAGGTGATCAGAGATGTGTTCGTTACGTGGGATGTCTAATATGATCCTGGCTGAGGCGTTTTGGATTCGTTGGAGTTTTTTCTGGAGTTTAGCGGTAGTACCTGCGTAGAGGGTGTTTCCGTAGTCTAGTCGGCTCGTGACCAGAGCATGGGTGACTGTTTTTCTGGTTTCGGTGGGGATCCAGCGAAATGTTTTTTTGAGCATGCGAAGAATGTTGAAGCAGGATGAGGAGACGGCGCTGACTTGTCTGTTCATTGAAAGTGAAGAATCCAGGATAACGCCTAGGTTCCGTGCGTGGTCTGTCGGGGTGGGTGCTTTTCCAAGGGCTTCCGGCCACCAAGAGTCGTCCCATGCAGAGGGGGATGTACCTAGGATGAGGACCTCTGTTTTATCTGAGTTCAGTTTCAGACGGCTGTGTTTCATCCATTCGGCAACTTCTTTCATTCCTTCGTGTAGGTTATTTTTGGCGGTGCTGGGGTCATTGGTGAGAGAAAGGATCAGTTGAGTGTCATCTGCGTAAGAGATGATGTTGAGGTTGTGTTGGCGGGCGATGGCCGCAAGGGGGCTCATGTATACGTTGAAGAGGGTGGGACTGAGTGAGGATCCTTGTGGTACGCCACAGATGACTTCAGTGGCCTCGGACTTGAATGGTGGAAGGCGGACTCTCTGGGTTCTTCCGGTGAGGAACGAGGTGATCCATTCGAGTGCTTTTCCTTGTATTCCGATGTTTCTGAGGCGTTGTAAAAGGGTGCTGTGGCAGACTGTGTCGAAGGCTGCCGAGAGGTCGAGGAGGATGAGGGCGACTGTGTCTCCATTGTCCAGTAGAGTTCGAATGTCGTCTGTTGCTGCGATGAGGGCGGTCTCAGTGCTGTGTTTTGCTCGGAAGCCAGACTGTGAGGAGTCGAGGGATTTGTTGGATTCGAGGAAGGCGGCGAGCTGGTTGTTGACAGCTTTCTCGATGACTTTGGCCGGGAAAGGAAGGAGCGAGATGGGGCGGTAATTTTTGAGTTCGGTGGGGTCTGCCGTGGGTTTTTTCAGAAGGGCGGTGAGTTCAGCGTGTTTCCAGCTTTCCGGGAAGGTGGCGGAGTTGAAGGAGCAGTTGATGACATCTCGGAGGTGCGGTGCTATGACGGATTCTGCTTTGTTGAAGATGTGGTGGGGACATGGGTCTGTGGGGGATCCTGAGTGGATGGAGTTCATCAGGCGGATGGTGTCCTCAGTGGAGATTGGGTTCCAGTCGTTAAGGGTGTTCAAGGGGGGAGAGTGTTCAGCATAAGGTTGGGTGGGTTGGTCTCCGGGTTGGTTGTCGAAGCTGTTGTGGATGTCTACAATTTTGTTGTGGAAGAATAAAGCCAGGGAGTCGCAGAGGGCTTGAGAGGGGGTGATGTCGTTGGAGTTGGCCGAGGGATTGGTGAATTCCTTGACGATGTTGAAGAGTTCCTTGCTGTTGTGGGCGTTGTGGTCTAGTCGATCCTTGAATGCTGTTTTCTTGGCCTTTCGGATTAATTGGTGGTGTGTGCGGGTGGCGTTTTTGAAGGCCTCCTTGGTGCTAGTGGTTGGGTCTTTTTTCCAGGCCTTTTCAAGGGAGCGGCAGAGTTTCTTGGACTTCTTAAGATCATCGTTGAACCATGAGGCCTTCTTGCTGCCAGGTTTGCTTTGACGTTTTTTCAGAGGTGCTAGGATGTCGGCGGTGTTGGATAACCATAGGGAGAAGTTGGTGGCGGCTTGGTCTGGGTTCGAAGAGTGGGCTGGGGTGTTTAGAAGGAGCGATGAGGAGATCTGGTCGATGGTGATTTTGTTCCAGTTTCTTTGCAGAGTTGGTTGGGGGTGGTTGATGGGTTTCGGCTTGTTGTAGGTAAAGTGAACGCAGCTGTGGTCAGTCCAGAGGAGGTCCGTGGTGTGGCTGAAGGAGACATGATTGCTGGAGGTGAAGATAGGGTCGAGTGTGTGACCTGCGATGTGGGTGGGGGAAGTGACCAGTTGTTTAAGTCCGAGGTTGGCTAGGTTGTCCAAGAGGGTGGTGGTGTTGCGGTCGTTGTTCTTTTCCAGGTGAAAGTTGAGGTCTCCCAGAAGGATGTAATCTTTGGAGGGGAGCGCGTGTGGAGTGATGAAGTCCGTGATGTCTTCACTGAATTTTGCGCGGGGTCCTGGTGGTCTGTAGAGGAGGGTGCCTCTGAGTGTGGTCTTGGGGTCGATGTGGATCTGGAAGTGAAGGTGTTCAGAGTTGGCGAGATTGACGTCGGAGCTGGTAGAGATGTGGATTGATTTTTTATGGACGATAGCGATTCCTCCTCCTGTGTGGCCGGTACGGTCCTTGCGTGTGATCTTATATTCTTCAGGGATGGCAATGGTGATGTCTGGTGCGGAGGAAGCGTTCATCCATGTTTCTGTTAGGAAGGCGACGTCTGGAGAGATGGTGTCTAGTAGATTCCATAGGTCAATGGCGTGCCTGTGGACCGATCGGGTGTTGAGGAGGATGCATTGTAAGTGGTTGGTGTCGGGAATCTGAGGTGTGATCGTAGCGGAGTTGGTGACGGTACCGATGAATTTGCAGGAGTGGCATGAGAAAGGTCCATGGGTGTGTCCAGGAGCGGCTTGGATGCAGTCGGGGGAACGGCCGGGGTTGAGGGCTAGGAGGGTGGCGGCATCGTAGGTAATGCGGGAGGGCTGGGCAGCGCGAGGAGCAGGGGGTCTGGCGCTGGGCGCGGTCCAGGCGCGGACGGGCGTAGACGGGCTTACCTTTGGCGCACCTTCGGCGCGGATTGGGCGCGGTCGCTGCGCGCGGGAACTACTGTCATATATGGATGGTGGAGGGGGAGGGGCGAGGGCGGCTCAGCTGGGAGGCGGGGCGGGAGCACAACAACAATCAAAATGACTAGCACATCGTCAATGTACCTTTTCCACGTTACTACTTGGTTCCTGTAGGGATTTTGGTTGCTGAGGATCTTCGTTGTCTCTAGGTGGTGTACGTACAAACCGGCCAGACTGGGGGCGCAAGTGCTCCCCATGCTCGTGCCGTGTTTTTGTAGATAGTACGTATCTTCGTACTGAAAGTAGTTTTTCTTCAGGGATAGAGAGATACCCAGTCTGTCCGGTTTGTACGTACACCACCTAGAGACAACGAAGATCCTCAGCAACCAAAATCCCTACAGGAACCACGTAGTAACGTGGAAAAGGTACATTGACGATGTGCTAGTCATTTGGAGGGGTGATCATGACTCGGTCAACCATTTCATGACATGGTTAAACCAACAAGACCGGTTCCTTAAATTTACCCACACTGTTTCCAAAGAGAACCTTGTGCTTTTGGATTTGAATATTTATCCCACTAATGGGAAACTAGAAACATGTACTCACTTCAAACCCACGGCTAAGAACAGCCTGTTACTTTACGACGGCTTTCACCCGCGACACCTACGCGATAATCTATCCTACGGTCATTCCTTCGTCTGCGGCGCAATTGCAGCAACATCAAGGATTTCAAAACCCAAGCAGCTGATTTGGAGTGCAAACTACTAAATAGAAACTACCCAAAAACCATTGTTAAGAAAGGCCAAAAAAGAGCCCGCAATAACAATAAAGAGGCCTTACTAGAAGAAACATTGAACAAAGAACCTGAACCTGTAACAACATATAACACCAACTCCAACCGCATCACTAAGATTGTGAACAAACATTGGAGAATACTCAACTGTGGCAAACTTGACTTTCCCAAACCCATGTTCTCTCATAGAAGAGAAAAAATCTTAAGGATTTGTTGGTCCACACAAGACCTAGGAACATTGGCACTAATGACCCTTCGAGACTCATAACAGTTGGAGGTCACCACCCATGTGGCTCATGTGCGTCCTGCCAATATACGCAGAAAAGCCGCATCATTACCTTCTCTAATGGAACTACATGGGAGCAACGCTCTTTCACCAATTGCAATAGCCGCAACGTGGTCTATTTGATCACCTGCCCCTGTAAAAAAGAATATATAGGTATGACCACAAGGCCGGTGAAAATTCGTATGGGCGAACACCGCAGCAATGTACGCTGCAAAAAAAACACCACCAGAATGGCGACACACTATTCGACAATGGGACACAGCATCCATGACCTAAAATGGACAGTCATCGAGGATTTAAAGAGCTATAAGGACCTCCTATCTAAGGAACAACGCTGGGTGTACCGGTTAGGTACACACCAGACTGGCCTTAATGATGAGATACCCTGGTCCCAACTCAACCCCTAACCGGTCCTAGTGCCACCCTGCTTTCATGTTCCATGGAGTTGCAGACTGTCTTAAAGAACCCAATAATGTCCCCATCATTAAAGCCATTCAGGCCAAAACTCTTAAAAATAGCATTATAATATGCACTACATGTAGGTGCTATCTGTGCCACACTCGTTAACCTATTGCTTTGTTCCCCCTTTGATATTCCAATCCCGCCACCTTCCGACAACGTTATCCTCCTTTTTGCGAATGCGCGATGAAGGAACACTGCACCGCGCATGCGCGAGGATATCACACTCCTTGGCGCTTGCGCATACCATGCGAAATAGCGGCTGTACAAAGGCGAGTGGTCTTCTGTCTAATTTGCGGTTAAGATACTAAGTCCTCACCAAACCTTCGAGGTAGCGTCCAACTACGGCGGGCATAGATACTAATAGCAAGCTCCAGGATAACGATAAATAGGAAGTTATAGTCAGCCAACAATGGCCGCCGCTGTAACCATGTTTTTGGACTCGCCTTGCATGGCACACCTGTCCCGAGTCCGAGACCATTAATCAATTAACCGGTCATTTTCCAATTAACTCAACCACATAAATACCCGCCCGATCCTCTCTCCTCACAAAACACGGAAGCCACGGACGAAGGAGGAAGCACAACCGCGCTGGGGGTTGAGTAAGTACGGCATAGCCGACTGGGACGAACAGTTGAATACTTAGTTTGCTGTTGAGCATATCTAGAAAAACGCCAAGACTACCATAAGAAAATACAGGGACAAGAAACGATTTCTTTTCCTTTTTCCATTTTTTTCTTTTTTTCCCATCTGCAGCTGGACCCTCAAATACCCTTTGTCTAGTGTTGGCTCATGGGGCACTGACTCCTACCTCCCTAAGTATGTATTTACAAATGAGTACATACCCTCTCTGGTTGACCTACTGTACTGTGTTCTTAATAAGTGTGTTTCTAACTGTGTTTGGTTGATCACTTCACTGTTTCACATTGAGTATTACTCAAATCTTACAGGATTCCTAGCACTACAATCTTTGTGTATATGTTCGTTTTTTTCTCCTTTTTCCCTTACAGGCTACTCAGATTAAAGCGCAATGGGATCCGCGCATTAATAACCTCGTGCTCTTGTCTTGCAGGCACACTACATCAGTATTTCTGTATTAGCTAGGGAATTGTATAAATATAAAGTATATATCTATACACATTGATAACAACATTATCATCACACCATTTTGTACATACACCTTAATATATATTTTTATTGTGGAAAGACATTAGTGAGTGACAGGGGGATCTGATCACGGTCCTGACGAAGGGGCGTGACGCCCCGAAACATGTTGACCCGCACAGGAAAGTAAGCCCATTAACCCGCTTTATCTTTCCGAATCATTTTTTTTAACAATACCAGCTAGTGTTTATTAAATAGTTTTTTCAATCACCAGGCCAGGTATTTTTTAACACCACTTATTTATATCACCCCTGACCCTGCTGACACTCACTCCAATTCACTCACATAGCACTCACATTAAAAAGGTGCTCCAGCGTAGTCGCTTGTCGTAGCACTGCCCCGTCCCGCAGCAGGGCGGGAAGACCCCAATGATGAAGCATGACACCAAGGGCCCTTTTGGTGTGTGAGGGGTATTTTAACACACTTTGTGTATTCCATCAACAACAGGATACACATTGACCCTACGTGAGGTGGACCTTGTTGATTAATAGTACTTTTGGAAGAGGGCGCCGTGCCCACCTTGGTGCCACCCAGCACCACCTCACTCACTCCCCCATTTTGATGTTTTTTACGTTACTGAAGGTAAGACACACACATACACACCCACACACACATACACACACACACACACACACACACACACACACACACACACATATATATGCACACGATAGGGGAGGCACTTCTCATTAATTGTGGGAGGTCTGCAGAAGTACTTACAGCGGAGAGATGGGACTGTTATGCAGAGCAACAGGGGCATCTGAGGAAGGCGAGTGTGTCGAAATGCATTATGCCTTACCTGTTTGTTGGTCCAATTAAAGGCTTTTCCGGCATTTCCCTGTGTGACCTCTTCCTACAGTTCGTCTGGAGGGTTTGTGGACATTTTCAGCGTCAGCCAGAGACGCTTCAAGAGGCCCCATCTGTAAAGTGGCTGTGATATTACTGGCGTCTGCGTTTGCAGTTTTCTTTGTGCACCGAGGTATCGGATTATCACAGTCCACCTTCCCAGCACAGGTCAATTGGAGTTTGCTGCCAAGCGGCAGCCCGTGACTTCACGGTCAGGATTGGACACTGTGCCGGCCTTAAACTCTACGGACTCGTGCTGTGGCAGGTAACGATGTATGCAGGGACCCACGGAAGCCAGAGGACAGAATTCACACCTGCATCAGCACTCTCCGCTCTGCAGCGCGCCACAGCCACATGGACTTTCACCATTAATTTTCCCTCGCAGCACCTACCCAGAGATGATGCATTCTGGGTGCTGTAGGATAACCTACACTACAGCAGGTGAGCGTACACAGGATAGGGGAGGCGCTTCTCATTAATTGTGGGAGGTCTGCAGAAGTACTTACAGCGGAGAGATGGGACTGTTATGCAGAGCAACAGGGGCCTCTGAGGAAGACGAGTGTGTCGAAATGCATTATGCCTTACCTGTTTGTTGGTCCAATTAAAGGCTTTTCCGGCATTTCCCTGTGTGGCCTCTTCCTACAGTTCGTCTGGAGGGTTTGTGGATATATATATCAGGTCATGTGATCAAGCCTCGGCTAAGAGGCGAAACGTGTCATGGCGGATGGCTGGCAGCAAGATTGCACAATAAAGCACTGAGATTTGTACGTATTATTGGGCTTACTGCGTTGTTTTCTTTCCGTGGGAGGAAGATTTGGAATGACGGTTCCCGTTTTATATATATATATATATATATATATATATATATATATATATATATATATATATATAACTTCGATTCCTTCCGCCTCCTCTCCTTCCAGCAAGAAAGTCACGGCACCGCAGCAGATGAGTTTAATTCATTTTTATTTTATAACACCATGTGCAAAAGTGCAAATTACAGGACGGCCTACACGTTTCGGCTACACCTAGCCTTCAACTGGACCATAGAGTCCTTAGGCGTCTAGAGTGGTTTTAAAGTGTTTACGTGCAAGTACCCTTTTCTATGTCATTAAAAACACTAGACAGATAACCTCTCTCTCACATTGTGGACCGATTTCGCCACCATTTTTCCATTGTTATTTTATGTTTTCATTTTCATTTCCATTTCGCATGAAAAGTAAAGTACTATTTCCAATGCGAAAATTACTGTCACCATTTCTTTTCGTTTTTACATGTAAAGTACATTAAGTAAAAAATGATATAGTGAAGAAAATATTCTAGAATTTCTATACATGAAAATACATAAAAATACAAACACAATTACAAACACATGCGGTCAACCCATTGACATCAATCTTTTTAGAAAATGCATATTTCATTGGAGGGTAGTTTTTCATGTGTTCACCCCAAGTCCTCAGATAGTCCTATCGCCCATTTCAAGTGTAAAGTACATAAAAATCACTAGAAAATTACAACAAAAAAATTCTTCTTTAGACTATCAGGAGTACTACAGGCTATTTACAAATCCATCCACTTTACATTCCTATTTTCTAAGTTTATGTGTGCAAATGTTGACTATACAGGGAAAAATCAGTCCATATTTACACCCTATTTACAACCATTTATACATCGCTAGGAGAAGTCCTCTAGATATTTACAATTGTTGTAAGGTTGTGATTTTTTGCTGATATTTACAACTGTACATACAGTTCTGCGTCCAGATTGTGTCCATGTGGGTGCTCCGTTCCCATTGCCATGATCATTCTTGATTCCATTTTGCGCAACTATATATATATATATATATATATACATCAATCCATCCATCCATCCATCCATCCATCCATCCATCTATCCCCTACTGGCGGTCGCCAGTAGGTAGTTATAGTTAGGACCTAGTTTCCATAGGCAGAACATTCTTGTTTAGCTTATAACTTTAGCGTTGTTTGATGAATCTTCATGAAATTTTCCAAACTAATTCTTTGTTCATATCAGCTCCTATGTTGAAAGTTTGGGGGTGATTCATCAAGGAGGGGCTGAGAAAAAAGGGGGGTCCCAAAACATGTTTTCTCCATGTTAATTTCCATAGTAAACTTTAGACAAGGCTACAGGTCGAACGGGTGAATGGAATTTCCCCGAATTTGGCAGGGAGAAGGATCTTGGTCTTGAAAGCACGCTTTTGTTTATTTGTTGTAAATCCATTCAGTAGTTTTTAAGAAATATCAAAATTTACAGATATCGTAATTTGGGAATTCTGCCATCTGATTGGCTGTAGCGTTACGAGCATGAGCTAGATGCTTATTGATTACGAGCGCTGCGAGCGGTTGCAACTAGGAAGCCACCATTTTGTGATTCCGTTGAAGCGAATAATGGAAAAAGTGCAAAAAAATAGGAAAGGAGGGTAGGAGTACTGTAAGCTTTGTGGGGGTGTGCGAAGCGAAGTAGTCACTCCTACCGGTCTGAAAGTGCGGTGTTGTTCAGAGCGACATGGTGCTGAGATGATATGCTGCTACACTTGCTTATGAAACCGAGAGGCTAAACCGTGAGCTCATTGCTGTAAAGTGATGTGCTCTGGTCTTTGTAGCAGACGTGTGGAAGTAGTGTTAGTAGGCGTTTATACCATACAGGGAGTGGGAAGCGGACTACTGACCGCTATTGTGGGTTTTTATTGTACCGGAAGAGGGAAGCGAAGTACTCACGCCTACCGGTGTGAAGACTTTGGATCAAACCAAGGTGATTGCTGTAAAGGGATGGGCTCCTACTTTTGCCTTTGTCTTTATTGAACACATTTGTGTGGACCCCGGAGCAGGCAAGATGGCGTACGCTGTCGTGTCTGAGTGAGACAGGACACAGTGCTCTCCGCGATTCCCCCTCCCCTCGTTCTTCCCTTCTTGCAGGGACAGTGAATTACCGCAACTGGGGTTGCTTCGGGAATCTGCAATGGACTGATTAATGTCTACGAAGCAAAAACTTCCGACCCAATTAAGCACAACATCTTTACAACCGGAACTTGGGGGTCAGGTCCGGCATGCTGTGCTGGTTTTTTTTACTTTCCCGGCAAAAATGCCGATCTCACCTTGCTTCAGCGGGATTCTATTGTGGCGTTGCCGGGAGTACAGCGTTTAGTCTACGGCGTTTGGAGAGGCTGCGGCTGTATCAGGGCAGAGAAGCAGCGCAGGTGATCGAGAGCTGCACCCAGTCTGCTGAGTACCCGGAGTGGAGTCCGAGCTTGTCCAGGATGGGGCCAAAAAATGCTAGCTCCAGCACAGTTGCCAGAGGCCCTAAGACTCGCGCAGCAGCGGCTGCGGGGACGTCACCAGAAACCCCACAGGTCCCACAGGCTCCACAGGTGCAAAGGGCCAGCAATTTACCACGGATTCCCTCGGAGCAGGAGAACCCGCTTACGGATGGAGCTGGTGCAGGATCTGGAGCAGGAGGCGGGGAGCTATCAATCAACGCCCCAAAGGTACATTTAGGTATTGAATTACCCCTAACAACAAGCGATTCTCATGACTTAAAGGTGGTAGTAATTCCAGAGATCTTTAAAAAAAAAATTACTGTAAAACCTAAGCAGGACTATGTTCTTGTATTACCTCCTCTTACCAGCCGCAGAGAAACAATCAGTGAGACAATTTGTGCTATGTCTGCCACTCCAGGAGAGGTTCCTAGTGCTGGAGAGATTCCCCCATGCCAAACGATTACGATTCAAGACCCAGGTGTACCGGAAAGTAAGAACCCCTCAGCAGAAATGGCGATTGAGGTCGATTCCTGCGGCTCAAGGGGGAAATTCTATTCAATGTCTGATGTCTCAGGGGGCTCAGAGGGGGAGAGTTTGGACCTGGACTGGGCAGATGACAGAAGTTTAACTAGCTCGGTCCCTCCGGAGGAGGAGGAGAATAGTCTATTATCAACAGATGGACAAAACACGGCTCGCAAACCACATGAACCTCCTCGGTTACATAGCACAGTATCGCCTCAAGCAATAAGCAATGATGGCAATGATGGCTCACCACTCTTAGAACCCATGACAATAAATGAAGACGGTAGCTCAACCAGCAATAGAGCGGGAAGGGGCCCTACCCTTGAAGACTCGGATAACCCTGCTACCCTTACAGCTATATATCAAGCTAATATGTCACATCGTGAGGAGACAAAGATAGAGAGCTTACAAGTTCAGGGGGCCGATCGTAAGCTCCAGAACTCAGTGCGCCGTGTGGTTAAAACATGCAACAACCTTTCCACTAGAGTTGGAGAGGTTGAAGGAAGGCTTGGAGAAGCTGAAGGTAGAATCTCCTCACTGGAGGATGACCTCACGGCTCAGAAGACAGATCTTTCAGCCCTGAACTCTAAACGCGATTACATTAACTGGAAACTCATTGACATCGAAAATAGATCAAGGAGAAATAATCTCCGCATATTTGGAATCCCTGAAGGGTCGGAAGGGAAGGATATTCGTCAATTTGTAATTGAACTCTGTACCGAAGCATTCCCAGAGCTAACTGATTGGAAATGGGAGCGAGAGCTCCAAAGAGTGCATAGATTTCCTTTCTATACTCGTGGGGAGAGTAGAGGAGCTGAACCTAAACCAAGAGCAATCCTTATCTGTTTGAGCAATTTTGTACTCCGAGAGCACCTGTATGATTTAGCAAGGCCCGATCGAAAGCAAAGCGCCAAGGGCTGCGACTTCTTTGTGCGCCCTGACTATTGCCAGGCCACTGTACAAACAAGGTGGCATTTGCGCCAACTTATCGCGCCACTACAAGCGAAAGGGGCCCAAGCTTTTATATTAAATCCGGTAAAGCACAAGGTTATATTTAAAGAGAAAACCCTGTTCTTTACCTCCGAAATAGTAGCCGAAGAATTTTTAAGCTCACTGTAATGGAAATATGGTTTAGCAGTATTGCTGTATCCCTCTTTCTTATTTTCTTATTTTTTTTACTGAGCACTTTCTTGGGGGGTGGGGAGAGCACGCACTCCTCTCTCTCCATCACCAATAGGGACTAGTCAGTCCCTGTGCCTCAATTGGGTGGGTTTGGGGGAGGTTGGGGGGGGAATAGTAGCAGTAGGGAGGGGAGGGTGGGGGGGTGGGGGAAGGGACGGTGGGAACACAGCAGTGGGTTCGGGTGTTTCTAGCACTAATAAGCAATGCTATAATAAATGTCTTTATGCAAATGTATATGTATTTTGCTTTAATAATCTTTTATTGATAATGTGCAGCATCAACAAGTGTGGACAGGAAAAATATATGGCTCTCTGTGAAATGAAGCTCAGATCCTGAGAAGAATAAGTGCACAATTGATTTGTCTACAAGAAACCCATATTGCCTGGAATAATAGGGCCTGGCTGAAAGACCTGGGTTTTGAACTTGTGTGCTTCACACGTCAAGGGACAACCACAAGAGGGGTGGCTATTCTGAAGAAATATGGATGGGTTGAATGTAAACGTGCTTAAGTGGATCGGCACGGGCCTTGGGTGATAATTGAGTTGAAGATTGATAATTTTATAGCCACTATATGTTCAGTATATGGCCCTAACTCAGATGATCCTAATATGCTAAATGATCTGAGTATCGAACTCGCATCCTGGCCATCCCCCTTAATCTATTGTGGGGATCTTAACTTGCATACCCGTGGAGATGTGGACCTCCGCACCACTATCTCCTATGAGGGAAAAAAGAACAAGACCTTTAGAGCGACGAAGGGTCTTCTTAATGATTTTGGATTAGTCGATGCATGGTGGTTCAAAAGGTCTTTCGATTCTGGGTACACGTTCTTCTCTGCCCCTCATCAGAAACATGTTCGGCTTGACTATTTCTTTTTACCTATAAGACTATTGACAAATGCTAGAATTAATATATTTCCTAAAGTAATATCTGATCATAATCCGTTAATCTTAGAATTACAAATAGAAGCCCTGCCCAAAATACCTAGAAAATCTTGGACTTTTGAACATCAGTTATTACTTGACTCTGCTTCAGTAAGTATAGTCTGGGACGCTTTTAAATCTGGGGTGCGTGGAGAGACTTTAAAGTATTCTCTCAACAAACAGCATAGATTAAGAGCAGAAATGGATGAAGAGTTGAATAAATTGCGAGTTCTCGAAACTAAACTTATTGCAGCATTTAGCCATTCCCAGGGGTATGAGCAAATAATGACTGATGTGGCTGTTCAAAAGATGAAAGTATATCAGATATTTGCAGATAAATTTGCATCTCTGATTGCTGTAAACCGTTCGGAGCTGTATGAGGTCGGGGAGAATTCAGGTCGCTTACTTGCTAAGAAAGTAAGGCAGAGGGAGGTAGCTAGTAGGGTTGATGCACTTCAGGACGAGATGGGGCAAATCTTCACAGACCCTGTGAAAATACTGGAGGCCTTTAAAAAATGTTATACCCAACTTTATTTAAATAAGGATAACACTGTGGAGAAAATTGGAATAGAGGAGAAAGTTTCTGAATTCCTGGGAGATCTAGATTTCCCGACATTAACTATTGATCAAAAAGATATTAAAAGAGCAATTGCTGAAAATCTGCCAGAACGCACAAAAAGGATTTGCCCCGACTTCTTGGGGCGTTTCAACAATAACTGCTTTTCTAAAAAAAGACAAACCTCCTCTCTTACCAGCTTCATACAGACCTATATCACTAATTAATGCAGACAGTAAAATCTTCTCAAAAATATTAGCCACTCGCCTGTCTGGGGTTATTGCATCTCTTGTTTCTCCATTACAACACGGGTTCATACCTGGCCGTGATACGGCCGACCACATACACCGTGTGATAGCATTGATGGATTGGGCAGAAGCCACAAAGACCCCCATTGGAATCGCCCTGTTGGATGCCGAAAAGGCATTCGACAGGGTGTCCTGGCCGTTCTTGTGGGAGACCCTGCGGTTGAAGGGCTTAGGACCGAATATGCTTTCAGCAATAAAATCTCTCTATAAGTCACCAACCACGCGTATAAGTTTGGCGGGTTGCGAGTCAGAGCCCTTCATAATTAGCCGGGTATGAGGCAAGGATGCCCGAGCTCACCTTTACTTTTCGCACTATATATTGATTTTTTTTTAACCAAATTAACACACTTCATACATATCAAACCAGTTATAGCGGGCAGAACCGAATATAGGGCCCTAGCTTATGCAGATGACATTGTTATTCTTACCACCGATATGTCCTCTGCCTTACCTGCAACTGAAAATCTTGCATCACAGTTTGGGCTCTTTTCCGGCTACAAACTAAACTTAACCAAAACGCAGGTTATCTGTGTCGGTGGTAATACTCCGGACGGCATTCTTGCTGTTCCAGAAGCAACATATTTGGGAATAAAATTGTGTTCGCCATCCAACAATATTCCCGAAATTAACATGAAGCCAGTATTAGATAAAGTAAAGGTTACCTTGGAGCGAATCAATCATCTTCATTTATCTTTGCACGGAAGATCAATTGTATTGAAGATGCTTGTGCTCCCCAAATTTCTCTTTCTATTTAGATTCATCCCACTTGAATTTTCAACAGAGGGTTTTAAAAAGCTTGAGAACATCAGTACTAGGTTTCTAAGGGGTTACAAAAGGCAGAGGAGAGCACATAAAAAGATGATACTCCCAAGATCTAGTGGGGGGTGGGGAATCCCGCATTTCTGTTCTATTACTGGGCTGCAGCTTTGCAATTCATGTCCCCTCTTGTCATCGGTGAGAAGGTTACTCTTTCGTTTTGCCATTCCCCTTCAATATACGCATTTGGGCTGGAAGAAGAGGTGAATAGTAACTTTGTCAAATTTTCAGAAACTAGTTATTTCAAAAAGAATAAGTTTAACATTTATAAGGCTGCCTACATGGTTTGGAGGCAGGTAAAGCGATATCTCGGGCTCCCCAAAATAAACGCTTATGTCCCCTTTGAAGCCGCAGGCATACTTACTTGTATTTTTCGTGATTCAATCACTGTTAAATGGCCGCAGAAGGGGCTTAATTGTTTAGGCGAGATATGCCCAGAGGGACAAATCCTATCTTTTACAGACTTACAAGCACAATATAAGCTATCAAAGCATGATTTTTTTAAATATTTGCAAATTCGCAGCTTTTTGAGTTTGTTGGGTCCTGATGTCTCGAATAATTTTAGAAAGTTTCCGTTAATAGAGGCATTGGAGGAAAGGATGCCTATTGGCATCTTATACAATGATTTGATAAAATTACTACCAGATGATCTCCAGCAACGTCAAGAAAAATGGGCTACAAAGTTAAATATAGACGGGTCTGAGCTGAATACTTCCATAGCCCTGGCAAATGAAGTTTTGCTGGCTGGCAGGATGTGTGCACAGCATTATATGGCAATTTATGATTTATATTACACCCTGAGCAAAATCGCCAAATGGGGCACAGGAGGCGGAACCAAATGTAGCAGGTGTAGTTTCTTTGCTGCAGATGCAGTACATATGTTTTTTTCATGTCCCAAATTGACGGATTTTCTTTTGTCTATTTCATCTTTCCTTTCAGTAATATTAGGATCACCAATTCATATCACAGGAGAGTTGGCAATGTTAGGAGTCAGTTCAGAATCAGACAGGCATGTAAGATCCAAATCTTAGACTGCATTACTTTTTATCGCAATGGCTATTCTTCATGCTTGTATTACAAAAGATTGGATTTCTCCTGAACCGCCTTTATTTACTACCTGGAGGGCTAGGCTATTGTCAATGTACAATTTGGAATATGCAATCTATAAGACCAAAGGTAACAGGAAGAGATTAAGGGGAGTGAAAATCTTATCCCCAATTACAGAATGGATTTAATAGATTGTGAAACAAGATAGAGTTCTTCCTATATATGTCTTGCCTTCTCTTTTTTTCCTTGGTTCATGGCTGATTGTTTTAATTCTTTTTTGCAAAGCCTGTTTTTTTTAAGCACTTACGTAATATGTATTTAATTTACTTTGTTAATTTGATTCTGGTGTTTATTACATTTTTGTATTACTGTGATTGTGTTTTTACTCGCCCACTGTTGTATTCTTTGTGTTTGAAAATCTTTGTTTGTTCTTTTTTTCCTTACACAAATTTTTAAAATTAAAAAAAAAGTTAAGGGGTGGGCTCTGGGCTCTGTAGTATACTTGTGCAAGTAGTGTTAGTAGACGTTTATACTTTACAGGGAGTGGGAAGCGAACTACTGACCGCTACTGTGTGTTTATACTATACTGGAAGCTAAGTACTCACGCCTACCGGTGTGAAGACTCTAGGATCAAACCGAGCTGATACCTGTAAAGTGATGGGCTTTGGGTGCTGTAGGATCCTAGCCGCTGTAGTATAACTGTGTAAGTGGTGTTAGTATGCGTTTATACTATAGAGGGAGTGGGTAGTGAACTACTTTCTCCTACTGGTCTGAAGACTCTGGGATTAAACCGTGAGCCTAAATCAGGAGCTCATTGCTGTAAAGGGATGGGCGCTGAAGTATACCTGTGGAAGTAGTGTTAGTTTGGGTTTATATAATACAGGGAGTGGGAAGCGAACTACTCACCCCTACCGGTCTCAATACTCCTGGATCAAACCATGAGCTCATTGCTGGAAAGTCATGTGCTCTGTGTAGTATTCCAATGTAAGACATAGTAGAATGTTAGTATGTAATTCTACTAGAATGTAAGTATGTAATGTTAGAATGTAGGACTGTCATGAGGGGAACCTTTGGGAGTTTGTACACAGTGCTGGAGAAGACGGTTGCTTTGCTGTCTGCTCCTGTTGGTGGCTGTTTAAGGTGTCTTGTTTTCCTGCAATAAATCTACTTATCGGATCCACTGCTGTCTGCCTTTTCACTACATAAATTTGTCAAAGAGCGGGAGAAGGTAAAAAGAAGGCAGCATTCATCAATACTTCAAAGTTGCTTGTGTTGTGCTGAAGACCCGTTTTCTTCGTATAGCTGTTTCTACTCATCCCAGGGTCGTCGGCTCATTGAACTATGTCATCCGACCTCTGGCAGGATTTATATTTTAGATTTTGCGCTTTTCTGCCTCTTCACTACACTCTGGTCGCTGTACTACACGTGTGTAAGTAGTGTTAGTATGCGTTTATACTAACCAATGCATCATGGTCCTTGGGAACGCGGCCTCCCAGGCGCAGCTCATACAATGTCCCGGGGTGTGCATCCGCGGGACATTTATGTTTGCTATTAGAGGGCGGGTGCATGGCTTCCACCCTGTGATAGCAAATCCTTGTTTGACTAGTTGAAGCGAGAGGAGGAAAATCTTGTATGCAAGTTATACATTGTGAGAATAGCTGTGTAAAGTGGTAGGCCAAATTCAGATTCTGTGATGCAGGGGAAAATCCCAAAAAGGGGTTTGAAGGTAGCGAGCCGGTAGATGCTCCCTACTGGCTAGTATTATTAGTTAGTGGAGTCGAAAACTAGTCATGTGTTCTGTCAATTCCAGTAATTAGTCATCAAGGCCCAGACGGTTGTGCAGTGTTAACATAGCGGCCTATCGTAGAGTGGTACGTTGATGCTAATAAGAGAATTAGGATGCTCGCTAAAAAAAGATAGTTCTTGCTTTTTAACTCAAAAAACTAGTTATCTTTTAACAGACCCATTAAAACAAATTAAAATGTCACGAAGATGGGTAATAATATCAAATGTTGACTGTTTTATGGTATGTTTTTCATTTGTTTTGGTTCCAGCATAAAACAAGAAAACAGCCCTGGGATATTTAACTGTTATGCAAATATAATGCTGGATTGCCTTCAGCACATGTACACAGATTTATAAGAAGCTAGAGATCCTTTCCAGCTGTGATTGAATAAATACCTGGATTTGTCTTGCTAACATATGCCATACTATTATGTTCTCCGTAACAGTACACAGAAGCAGACCTTCAGCTGTGTTTCCTGAGTCAGTATTGCAGGGTTTAGGCGAGTGCTGTTACAGGTCGAATGAATGGCTGGCCACCTACCTCTGGCAGTCTTCTATAAAAAGAGGAAAACCAGCATTGGCAAAGCCAATAGATCTTGCCTATGTGGCATCTATTGACTTAAGAGAGACGTATTGGCTTTGTCAATGATTTTAAGACATACAACATTCTTTACAGCATTGTGTGCCCCCCCGTAGCCTGCTATATACCTGATTATTGTATTACTCTCCTTTGTGTCATTTGTATATGAATAATGGGATTATTCATGTTTTGTATTCTTACTTGATGTTGATATTGGGTTTCTGACCTTCCTTCCACCCTTTTACAAAGCGCTCTGATATCCTTCGGGATCTTGTTCGCGCTATATAAAACTCTATAAATAAATAAATAAAAGTGAAGGGTAGAGTGCACCAGGCAAGCCCTTATGTAAGCAGAACCTCGGTCACTTTAAAACAGCCTTTGACCAGTAGCTGCCAAGACAGAATGCCCTCTGTTTGTGAAAATTTGTTAATCCGTAAAAGAGTAGCGCCCAGCCTGGGAGAAGTGTGGGTGTGAAAGATATTCATCAATGATGAACTGCAAGGGACTCAAGTAGAGGATGGAGATGAATTGTACTAGGTCAAACCGATTTTCTAAATGGCTTATGCAAGTCAACCTTGCAACATATAAAAAAAATCATGTTGACTAATGATTTTTATTTTCATTAATTAGTTATATGCCATCAGAAGGACTTTGTTCGTTGTGGTAACAGGATGCACACCTCTTTTATCACCTTTAACAAGTTTATCCATATTAATCATTGATTGCGTGCAGTTTGCTGTAGTGCCGTGCCCAATCGCCCTTAGGTACTAATATCAAAAGAAATGGGACGTCATCCCGTCCCCAGTAAATGCACAGCGCGTTATGCCACTTTGGCAGTACGTTATCCTCTCAAAACCAACATTTTGAACCTTATATCCTCGTAATCCAAATTCATTATTCCATATTTTTTCCTCCTTATAAAACGAGACCACACGTTCCGTGTAACGCTATTTTCAAGTTTCGACTGTTCAACGGTGTCTGTCTGACTTTTTCCAAGAACATGATTGAGGCATAAATTCATTCCAGGCAGTATTTATTCAATAAAAACCCAATGCATTTCGGGCTATTATGCCCTTCTTCGGGGGTCACTGTGAATGAATAAAATACAAAATTACCAACTGTCTTACAAAAACCGTCACGTTTAACAGCGTTTCACCTCATGTAACAACACTAAGTAACACATTACTTTGTGTTGTTACATGAGGTGAAACGCTGTTAAACGTGACGGTTTTTGTAAGACAGTTGGTAATTTTGTATTTTATTCATTCACAGTGACCCCCGAAGAAGGGCATAATAGCCCGAAAAGCATTGGGTTTTTATTGAATAAATACTGCCTGGAATGAATTTATGCCTCAATCATGTTCTTGGAAAAAGTCAGACAGACACCGTTGAACAGTAGAAACTTGAAAATAGCGTTACACGGAACGTGTGGTCTCGTTTTATAAGGAGGAAAAAATATGGAATAATGAATTTGGATTACGAGGATATAAGGTTCAAAATGTTGGTTTTGAGAGGATAACGTATTGCCAAAGTGGCATAACACGCTGTGCATTTACTGGGGACAGGATGACGTCCCATTTCTTTTGATATCAGAAGGACTTTCCCATCTCTTCCGTGTCTTACCAAACCAACGTTAGAAATAAAAAGAGGGGTTGAAACTGTGTCAACTTAAATATATGTAGGGTGACTATAGCTTTCGAATGTTACAGCACTTCACCTAGATTTTAGATGTAAACAGAACACCGTTTTTGGGTTGGACTTTTGCAAGGGGCAATGGCTTTGATTTATATAATGTTACAATTAGCATTCCAGTTGCAAAATGAGTTCACTTTTCCTTTTTGCCTTTCAGGTCTACTCTGGGGCGTGGTGTGCCTACATCCAACTATTGTCATCGGGTTTGCTCCCAATGTCTATGGCGAGTTGGAGTGCTAATGAAGATAGAACAATATGCAGCAGCATAATAATTATTAAAGGATGGCAATTCAGGTGTCTTGCATTGTATGTTGCAGGTTCACATGTAGTATTTGACATTTCAGCAGCCTGCTGTAATTGAGAGCAATGTATTGCTTATTTATAAAAATATCAAATATGCTAATTAAGTAGCCTAAAACGTTTCTGGTTTCAAAGAAAGGCACGTGCGTTTAAAGCCTATTTGCAGGTCCAAACTTCCAGGAGGACAAAGTCGCCAGCTTGCCAGGTAGAAATAATGGGGTACAAAAATGTATTTCCTGTGGGTTGGATACCCTTAAACCTGGTTCTACTACATGTGTTCGACTTTCCATGATCCAACGGTGTGATGTCATCCCGGGATTTTGAAAATTACCTTATGGCAGAATAAAAATCGTAGAGCATAGTCATAGCCACACGTGTAGTGTTAGTGCTTTGCTTGTCCAGTAATCTCACCCAATGCTTAATTGGAGCTGGTGAATGCAGGTGGGGCCTCCCAGCACACTGTTTCGAGGACCAGCACTTATTTTTCATCACAAGACCTTTACCCAGAGCAAGAAAAATAAAAACGGACAAGGGGGAAAGAAGGAAGACGAGAAAGATAGAAAAACCGTGACAAAGGGATAAAGAAGAGATGGAAAAGAACCTGCAAGATTGAGGTAAAGGAGCAGGGAGTGTCTGTTTTTAATTAAAGTGGCATGAAGTGGAATCAAGACTACATAATCTTGGCATTCAGCACACCGACACTCAGTAACACTGGTAACAGGCTGTGAGAAAAACTGTGTGCCCAGCACTTATTGTAAATGTAAATGTGTTTGTATTTATATAGGGCCTTCTACCCTGAGGTCTCGTAGTGCTGTATTCATACCGCTGTGGAACCCTTCCTGGCTTTCCTGTGAAATGTCCACTCCTGGCCACCCCCAAGGTGCTGCTGCTGGGGCCGTTGTGGAGATTAAGCAAGCTATTGCCCAGAGTCACAGAGTGGGACCCATGATTAGACTAGGCACCGAGGCGAGAATTATCAGGTCCGGAGAAATTGTGTCCAAGAGCCACTGAGGCGGGAATTGTACCCTGGTCCCGGGCCAGACCTCTGCATCAGGGTCTGCCACTCTAACCTTTGAGCCACGCTTCTCCACAAGAAGAATTCTTTTACACAATTAAACACTCGTTTCACCGTGGGTACCAAACTAGCCACACATGCACCAATACTAGAGATATGGGCATTTTACAGAGAAGCATAGTCCCTACGTCCAGTGGGATGAATAAATTGGGGCTTGGGGGTCTCTCAAAAGGGCGTGACCGATATAATTAAGGGTCTGTCTTAAAAACACACGCAAAAAATCAATTAGCATAGTGTGCTGCCCAACTGGTATTTTACTGCTTCTGTCATTGCATCCAGATATATAATAAAACAAGTAGCATTACACCTACGACAACCCTGGACTATTGGCGTTGTCAACGGTTGTTAGTTACATTACATAAAAAACAAGCAACAACTATGGCTTTGTTGCATAGAATATTGAAAATCGTTCAGTTCTGACATGATGAGACTGTGCAAGAACTGTAACGAGTCTCTTTAACGTTAAATCAGATGCAGTGAAGGCTGTTACTGCTGCAGAGTTAAGATCTTTTTTCACCCTGAGTGTGAGGGCAAAAATGGAGAGCCAAACCCGTCTCAACACCTGCTTTTTAGAACTGCTGGTGCTGACACCGGCTGGACCCGGGCCACTTAAAGCCCTGCCTACGGCTAAATAAAACAAACTTTAAAGACCCTTTCATGTCTCTTTTACAGTTTCGTCCAGCGCCAAAGAATCTCCATGTAGTTCAGGTATCCTTTGTAGCAGGTCAAACAGCCAAAGATCTGGAAGGCCTGTCAACATGTGTTCATTGGTTTCACCAGCTCAGTTGTGTGAATACAATTTATTTAACCCTCATCTGCATACAGCCCAAAGCACTAAACTGCTCATAATATGGTAAGAGAGTGAAATAATCTTATTTCATAATTGGACGTTTTGACCCGAACTCCACCATCCTTTCAAATATTTTAATGAGTGCCACAGGCCTGAAAATGCATTTTCGGAGAGGCTGTGCTCAGGCAAGCCCCTTAGCTTTCTGAGTGCCACACAAAGAGTACACAAGACATATTTGGCTTTGGGAAATAATATTCTGCTCCACAGCTGCACAAGTCAGCAGATATGCCACGTTACATTAGTGCCCCTATACCCTCACAGCGAATGTATATTAGAACATCGGAATGTTCAGCGCTCCATTGAAGACAATGGAGTGCCCCGGGCTTCTAATGTGCTAGTAGAAGCACGGAGCATCAACATTGCAATGCTTGTTCACAGCCGGTCTCTGTAACAGCTGTTACGGAGACCGGGGCGATGTCAACCCCTTTGGGCTCCATGAGGTCTTTGTTTCACACATTAGAACATTCTGCCCTCTAGTGGCAGAATGTTCTAATAACCTTACAGCCCTCCGAAGTGGGCCGTACTGGTCATTAAAGGCCCGCTCCCTTGTTAAAGGCCTGAGCCGTTAATGGTCGGTAGAGCCCGCTACGTGGGGCTCTAAGGCTATAATGTGCTAGCGGACTGTGATGCTAAGTCACCTCGTCTGTGACTGAAGAAAGTAAATGAGCGCAGACAGAGAAATCTTTGGCATCAAATGCTTGTGTGTTCATATTGCTATTTCTCACTGTCATCTAGTTGAGGTGATGCAATGACAATTTAGAATCACATTAATTGGGGCTGCATGGAGAGTTAACACCCGCCAGTCTAGTGAGAGGGAGACCGTGGGCTGATCAGCAGCCCCAGACCAAAGTAGATGTCAAATACAAGAAGCCCATAAACATGACAACACTGTGGTAGCACCATGGACATATGGAATGTATTACTTCAACCTTGTACGGCTTCTGTGCAAATTTGTCATGATATCATATTTTCATAAAAGTTCCGTCGGTTTCAGAGTTCGGCTACTGCTGCAAGCACTTTGTGACTTGCCTGCGCTTTTGAAGTGCATGTTGCTGTCTTTCACAATACAGTTATTCCCACCATCACACACTAATTGGAATGCATAGTAAAGTGTTGGAGAGTGTTCTGTCTGTCAATCTATTTTTCAAGATCTGGAAACATCAAATTAGTATAGGATGAAATATAGATAATCTTTAGTAGCTGTATTTTATAATTCTGATGTCTTTCAATGGTAAAATAGCCAGCTTCTATCCTTTTCAAGTCATTCTATGTCTTTATAAAGAGCAGACACAGCTATCATTGCATCTTGTACATCTCAACAAGCCAGCTGCCAGGTGTATTGCTGTTTAAGCCCTCGCACCTTTTCAAGGCTGGAGACAAAGAACATGTCGCATTTCATCATATGTTATTGTTTACAGTGACTGCAGTCTTATGGTGTGAACAAAGAAAACCTGCACAACATTATGAAATGAACCCCAGTGAACCCCAGCGACGCCAAGATGGCTAGAATCAAAGTAGCTTCGCAGACTTAATCAGTGAGAAATAAGAGAAATACATATATATAGACCTGTTTTTAAACAAATAACCTGTTGGAAAGAGCATCATGAGTAGAGGGTAGCGGTAAGATGCAACAGGTTTGATACTTCTACAACAGTAACTTAGAAAGAGGAAAGTTATCCACACATGAGCAACAGTGAGGGTATGCCAGCACGAGAAGATACATTACCATTGCAACTCAGAGCAAATACTGTATAAATGTTACTTTATAAACTTTATCAATGTCACTCTAAAGCCTTTCTAAGATTAGTAATCCATTGAGCCAGTCTTTCATAGACAAAAAATGGAAATAGGCGTAGAGTCATCTGCAATTTAGCAGATGGGTCACCAGTGCAACAGAGGCCCACACCTCAGCTCGTCCGGTGGGGTACTACCAACCAAGATTCACAACACCTTGATGGGGATCTTTTTGTCGAAACTGCTCCATTGACCCAAGCTGGCCACCTATCTGCATTCTGTATTTTACTCTAAAATAGAAACAAACCCCCTTGTAGCCACAGTAAAACAGGCATTGGCGAAGACAAATGAATTGAAATAGGTCAGCATCTGTTGGCTTTTCTGATGCTTGTTGTCTTTGAATGCTGTTGGTTGGACCTGTCAGAGGTATGGTAGTCTTCCCCCCCAACCTTTTTGCTGTACTCCTCCTTAATGTTTTGATCTTGTTTTGTGGGCCTTAGGAATCTGTACACTTTACCACTGTTAACCAGTACTGAAGTGTGTATGCTCCCTCCTTAAATATGGTAACATTGGCTTATTCCCAATTGGCATATTTAATTTACTTATAAGTCCCTAGCAAAGTGTTACTACATGTAACAAGGGCCTGTGAATTAAATGCTACTAGTGGGCCAGCAGCACTTGTTGTGTACCCCCTTAAGTAGCCGTGCAAACCTGTCTCAGACTTGCCATTGCAAGCTGCTTTTGCAGTTTTAAACTGCCATTTCTACCTGGCAAGCCGAAACCTTCCTTTTGCCAATCCAAAACCGTCCCTTTTAGTACACATAAGTCACCCCTAGGGTAGCCCACAGGTCAGGGTGCAAAGTGTTTAAAAAGTAGGACATGTACTTTTAAGTTTTACATGTCCTGATAGTGAAACACTTCTAAATTCATTTTTCACTATTGCAAGGCCTGTTTCCCCCATTAGATAACATTGGAGGAAACATATCACATGTAATAATGATATCTTCCAAATGAGAACATGTAAACAGTTATTTTTTTGTGTCTTTGGAATTGTAATGAAAAATCCTCTTTTATAGTAAAGTTGGATTTTTACAATTACAATTTTGAAAATGCCCCTTTTTGAAAGTTGTTGTTTTCCTGCCTTAGCCATTTAGTACCTGCAGCCTGTCTGTGGGTCACATGACTAGCGATAGTTGGCAGTTGGTCTTTGTGTATTCCTGCCAGACAGCCAACACACACTGGAGAGCTTAGGTGTGCCTGGATGGGCCATCACTGGGGGATGGGTGGGTGGAGCTGGTACAGCCCTACTTGCACCTGAATAGACTATGCCCTGGCTTCACACAATTGATTGCTTGCCCCTTTAGTTAGTCTGGAGCCAGGGCAAGGGAGACATGAAACCTGAGCACTTCAAAGGGGATCCTCTAAAAAATTTTCCCATTTCAAAGAAGGCACAAGGTATAAATATTGGACCTCAAGCACAATCTCTTCAGTACTCTTATGAACCTGTGGAAGACTGCCAGGAAGAAGGACTGCTGTACTCCTGAAAGGAATGAGACTCTGCTGTACTGCTGCTCTGCTGCCCTGTTGCCCCCTTGCCTGGGTGAGAAGGTCTAGACCTGCAATCTGTACCCAGGACCCCCAGAGTGACTCCAAGGGTTAGTCTCTTGTAACCAGCACCTGGACTTTGCAACGGTAAGTCCTACCCTGCCAAGTGGTGCCATCCCAGTCCCAGATCCTTGAAAGTGGGCCTGAAGGTGCTCTGCCAGCCCATCTGTGGGTCCAGCAGAACCTGTTCATCCCCTCTGCAGCGCGGCGCATCTCCTGCAGAACTTGGACGTCGTCTCTGCTGCTCGATGCATCACACGCTGAACCAACACATCGCCTCTGTTGCATGAACTTCCCAGACGCAAGGATTTTGTATCGCCAATGCAGGCCTCTGGAACCACCTCTGTGCAACACATCTTCACACAAGGACATCGCCTTGCCCAATGCAGCCTATTGGAACCGCAGCTGTGCAGCGCACCTCCTTGCCCTGACTTTGCATCACCTCTGCTGCGCGACCCATCCTCAACTCAGGACTCTGCATCTCTTCACAACCGAGATTTAAGGTACTTTTGTTCAGCAGACCTAAGTGGGGCCCGGGAGCCAGCCCGTGCTCCATCACAGCCGGCCTGAACTTGTGGCTTTGTTCTGGTCTAGCGTGACCAGATACCCACAGTTGGCGCTTTGTGCTCCTTGGCACAAATTTCACTGAAATCTTTTAAATGTCATATCTCCGGTTTTACTGAGTGGATCTTTGTTGTTATGGTCTTGTTTTATTTGTTAAAACATACTTTATTTTTCTAATCTGGGGTGGGATTTGTCTTTGGTTGTGTTTTCATATTATCATTGTTTGAAGTTCTGGATAAATACTTTACACGTTGCATCTCTGGTAAACCTGCCTGCCCTGTGCTAAGCTACCGGGGATTGGGCACAGGCTAATTTGCGGTTTGCTTGTGACTCCACCCTGACAAGAATTGTGGTACCTTCCTGAGTAGGGCTTTACCTGCTCACCCAGTAACTAAATTTCTTACACTGGTGTTCATTGGTGAAGGTTTGGACTTGTGTTTGTGCAGTGCCATACAGTAATTTTGTGTTACACTAATCCAATTTAAGACCAAATCGAGCTTTTGAAATTGTACTTGATTGGCTTCTTTTATTTTTCAAAATCTACTCTCGTTGATACCCGACTGTCTATGACCATACCAGTAGTAATGACATTCGAGCTAACTGACTTGGAAAATTACACTGTGGGTGAGCTCAAACCATTCTCCAAGGAAAGGGAACTCCCTGCCAAGAAGGGTACCAAGAGGTTGCAGCTGTAGAAAGCTCTGAGGTGGGGAGGTTCAGCAGTCACTAACGGCAACAGAGGAGCAGGACGAGGAGGATGATATGAATGAGCAGGATCAGGACCTGATATCAGCCCTGAAATACAGACTTAAGGAGAGTGGGATGACTCATCTCCTGGGATGGCACTCTCTACAAGACCAGGAAGCAGTGTCTCCTCACATGGCCTATACCCAGAGAAGCTGGTAAAACTAACATAGACAGGGAGTTGCGGCTACAAATGGCCAAGCTTAAAATGGAGGAGAAGCTGACCTTGTAGGAGAAATGATTGGCTCATGAGCAGAACCTCCAAGAACTGGACCTTAAAGCCAAACAAGCAGAGCCCAGCAGCAATGGTGGCTGCACACACACATTGTCTGAAGGAGACAAGAAAGTCTACAGCCCTAAAGATCTGGTGCCCAATTATGTGGTGGTAGATGACATAGATACATAGTTTTCTGCTTATGAGGTGACCTTGAGCCAAGAGGAGATGACATAGATACATGGTTTTCTGCTTATGAGGTGACTGTGAACCCAGAGGAGCACTAGGGATGGCCTGTGGAAACATATACCTCCACTGGTGATGGGCACACTTCTTACCGAAAAGGTTGAGGACCAAACCAGGCATACCCCCATGAAAGCCAAACATGTTGCTAAATTTGGACTGATCACAGAGAAGTCCCAGATCAGTCTTGGGTGGATTTCTTGGAATACTCCAGCAAGGCACTGAATGGTTGGGTGAGGGGTAGCAAGGTTAATGATTACAATGGGCTGTAAAACTTGATTGTCAGGGAGCACATGCTCAATGCTTGTTATACACAGCTGTGCCAGCACTGAGTGGATAGCATGTTGACTGACCCCTGGAAGCTTACTGAGGAGGCGGACCTTTGGGCCACAACCAGAGTCTCCAAAAAGGCATCTTGGGGGATTTACGGAGAGGATGGTCAGAGAGAGGGGGAGAAAAACTTAAAAATAAGGAGTTTGCATAGAGCCCGCAAAATAATTCCCAAGGGAGCAGCAGTAACCAGTCACAGTCTCAGCCAAAGAATACATTATTCTTTGACAAACAGAGATGGCGGTTTGCCCCCCAGCATAGAGAGTGGTACACTTATATGTGCTCCAATGGAGAAATCAAAGTCTCAGGAGCACACAGCCCCCTCCACTGCGCAGACACGTGGGTTGGCGAGTCTAGCACTTGGGGAGGAGGTGGTCTCAGCTAGCTTGTGGGAACAGACAGAAGTTGCCCTGATGTTCATGGGAGATAAGGAGATGGTGTCAAAAGTCCATATGCCTTCCAGTACTTCTAAGAATAGGTAGTGGGTTAGCATCAGTGGGCAACAGGTGGATACTATGAGGGACACAAGAGCCAGCATGACTACTGTGTGTCCTCAGAGCAGGTCCTCCCTAATACATTCGACCAAGTCATAGTCGCAGACAACATACCAGTGGCTCAGGTTCCCTTTGAGTGGAGGGGATCTCAGGTGCTCTAAAAGTAGCTGTGAGCCCTACTATGCTTGTAGATTATCTTTTGGGCAATGATCTAGAACACTCTGTCTGAAAAGAAGTGGAGATCAGGTCACACTTGGAGATGGTAGGATATCCTGAATGGCTAAATATATGACCAGTAGGTTCATGGCTGCTCTGGAGGGGAGTCAAGGGAGCCTGGAGCCTAGAAGAATGGCCCAGGCAGCTGCCAAGAAGAGTAAAGGCAAGGGAAATAGAAAACCAGCCCCTGAAGTTCCTGCAGTCCAGGTTGATAGGGCACAAGAGTAGGATGCTCCTGAGCCTACCGGGGAGGACATTGCCACCCTGGGAGACCTGCATCAGCTTGCTTGTTGGCAAGTTGAGAGTTTGCCCACAAGGGAGGAATTCTGCAAAGTACAGGAGTGCCCCACTATAGAGGGCTTGGCGCAACAAGCTGAGGCCCAGACAGCAGGTGATACATTTGGAGATCATCTTATCTGTTGAGAGAATAACCTCCTTTACAGTAAGTCTAAGGTTCCGGGACCTGGGGTAGCAATTGGGGTGCTGGTCCCTTAGTGTTACAGAACCTTCATACTGGCCTTGGCGCACCATACCCTGCTGGCAGGACATCAGGGCAGGAAAATAACTTCACCAGGCTTGTGCCCCACTACTATTGGCCCTGGATGAAGATGGCCTCAGATGCATTCTGTAGGTCCTTTCCAACCTGCCAAACCAGAGGGAAATCAGGGAAAAAGCTTAAGGCTCCCCTGACCCCTGTACTTGTTGTTGGCACTATTTCTGAGAGGGGTGGCATCTACATTGTTAGACCCTTGACCTAAAGACATCTTTAAGTAACAGCTTTATCCTGGTCTTGGTAAACCACACCACTCGGTACTTAGATGTCAATCACTGCACCTGCTGAGACCAGGGCCCTCATGGGGATTTTTACCTATGTAGGGTTCCTCAAAGAGATCGTGTCTAACAAAGGCACTAACTTCATGTCAGCATACAAGAAGTCCATGTAGGATGAGTGTGCAGTGACTTACAAGTTCTCCACACCCTATCAAACCCAGACCGTCGGACTTGAGGCAAAACACAACAAGACCCTTAAAGGAATATTAATGGGCCTACCTGATGCCATATGTTATAATAGGGATGTTCTCCTGCCATGCCTACTGTTTGCCTAAAAGGAGGTGCCAATTTCTACAGAAGGGAATTGGGTTTAGCCCATTTGAGCTCCTTTATGGGCACCCTGCTAGGGGACCTCTCAGCCTTGTAAACGTTTCCTGGGAGATTATTCCAATCCAGCAACCTCCCAGAAAAAAATCCTCCTCAGGATGGAGTCAGCTACATGCTGGCACTCTGCAACCAGATGCTGCGCTTTTGGAAAAAGATGAAGGACAATCTTGAGACTAGTCAGGAATTGATGAGACTCTAGTATGACCAGGTGGCTACTCTGGTAAATTACAGCCTGCCATAAAGGTATGTGTTATAGAGCCTGTGTAGTCCAGAGCTCTCCGGGATTTGCTGGACAGACCCATACACAGTGAAGGAGTGTAAGAGGGAGTGCACCTACCTGTTGGAGCTCAAGACCCCTAGAAACCCCTTGAGGGTGCTTCACATAAACCACCAAAAAATCCCACTTTGAGAGGTCTGAAGTCAATATGCTCCCAGTGACAGATGAAGGGGTGAGGAAGGAGAGTGAACCTGTCCCTGACCTCCTGTATACCCAGGAGCACAATGGACCAGTAAAGGGTATTACTCTCTCCCCTACTCTGACCCCAGCGCAGCAGAGTGACTGTAGCTGGGCAGTTTTCCTCTCTGGTCTCCTGCACCCTTGGGCTTGCACATTTGTGTACTCATGACATAGACACTGGGGACAGTTTGCCTGTCGAAAACAACACTTACAGGCTGTCAGACAAGGTGAGGTCCAGTATCTAGGAGAGGTCTCCAAGATGCAGGGGACTGAGCCCTCCAACAGTCCCTGCCTCAGCCCTTTAGGGCTGGTACCTAAGGCTGCCCCACCAGGCACCACTCCAGAACTCAGGTACTGGGTGGACTACTGAGGACTCAATTCCTTCACTAAGACTGATGTATACCCCATCCCCTGATCTGATGAGCCCATAGACAGACCAGGTGCTGCTAAGTTTCTCAGTACTTTTGATCTCACTTCAGGATACTGGCTTAGACTGAGGAAGCAAAAGAGATATCTGCATTCTCAAACACTGAGGGCCTCTTTCATTTTAGAGTGATGCCTTTTGGATGAAAGACTGCCCTTCCAACTTTTCAGAGGGTGGATAAGAGGAACCTAGCTGGGAATGAGGCATTCTACACTGGCTACCTAGAAGACACACCAGTCTTCGGCTCCAGCTAGGAGGAAAACTTGTACCACCTCCAGAAGGTACTTCAGGTCCTGCAGCATGCAAGCCTGACTATATGGGAGAGCAAGTGCCAGACAGGGCAGGGTTCCATGATGTATCTGGGCCACATAGTGCATGGGGGCAAGGTGCAGTCATTCGAGACCAAGATTGAGACTATCCTGGCCTGGCAACCCCCTAAAACACAGACTATGGTGAGCGCCCTCCTGTGCCTCACAGTATATTAGAGGACGTTTGTTAAGGAATATGGCACCATTATTGCCTTGTTAACCTAGCTAACATCTAAGAAGCAGCCCAGAAAGGTGATCTGGACAGAGACATGCCTGAGACCCTGTGACAACCTTAAGGAGGCCATGTGTACAGCACCTGTATGCAGGGCGCCTGACATTTCTAAGGAGTTTATTGCACAGACAGATGCTTCAGAGCATGTCATAGGGGCTGTCTTAGCACAGTTAAATGAGGAGAGCCTAGATCAACTTGTAGCCTTCATTAGTAGGAGGTTACTTCCCAGAGAACAGAGGTGGAATGCTATTGAAAGAAAGGCCTTTGCTGCAACCTGGGCACTGAAGAAACTGAGACCATACCTGTTTGGGACTCACTTCTGGATTCAGACAGAACCCATGCCCCTCAGATGACTCATGCAAATGAGGGGTGAAATCCCAATCTGTTGAGGTGGTCAATCTCCCTACAAGGAATGGAGATTATAGTGGAACAACATCCTAGGTCAGACCACACCAATGCTGATGTCTATCCAGGTACTTTCACTTTAATGATGGGAACTTTAAAGAGGTTGGGTAGTTGTCCCCATTTTCAGCTGAAGGGGGACACATGTCAGCCTTAGAGTGGTCTTCCCTCAGACTTTTTGCCTTATTCCTCCATATTTTTCTCATCTCATTTTTGTTGGCCTTATGACTCTGTGCACTTTACCACTGCTAACCAGTGCTAAAGTGTGTGTGTTCCCTATTTAAAACATAATAACGTTGGCTTATTCCCAATTGGCATAAATTACTTACATGTACTCAGGGACTCATAGGAACATCAAAAAAATGTATCCAAGTTTCTCCTAACCAAGCCAATTATACCCTGAAGTGAAAAACGCTTGTTGGTTAGCTTTTTGAGATATGCAATATGCATTTGGAACCCGAATCTGCAATGACAGTAAGGGCTGCACAGATTAAAGACATGGAAAGGCTTTAATTAATTTACTCATGGGTGATTAGCTGCACTTTACAAATCCACATAATATACCCATCACCACATACATTAAATCCTAGTAGTGGACTTGCTGCACTTATTGTGCCACCCACTTAAGTAGCCTTGCAAACATGCATTTGCAGTTTTTAACTGCCATTGTGACCTGGCAAAATAAATCATTTGGCAGGCGTAAACCTTCCTTTTTTAGAACATATAAGTCAACCCCAGGGTAGGCGCTAAATAGCCCATGGGGCACAGTGCAATTTTACCACTACTATTATCTAAAAATATTCTAATATATTTATATGGCAAAGAGGTTTTCCCTGGTGGAACGGGAAATTGTGCCACATATAACATATAACCTCCACTCCTCTGCTACCACTGTTGTTGATACAATAATGGGGTGTGTTCATTAATGAGCCCACAAACTGTAATCACCCTTTCATTTCCTTCATTGTCACATTTACAGTCTGAGGATTTAGTATGTATATAGATTTTCCATTTGAGTGATCTACTTCTCACTTTTCGGGTGAGTTCCTGTGTTGATCAATCTAACGTGTCTCCTTAATTGTGTTCATATATTTTTTAAAAGGTAGGAAATATAGGGTATTGATGAAAGATTGTGTTTTATGTTCCATTCCGCTGCATTTAGGGTACATCCTGGTTTACCTCTTCCTCTATCCTATTCCTTATCTTTATCTAGTTTCCTGTCACAGTTCATGATTTATGTTGGTTTTCATTACAGCAATGTACATATGAAAGCCAACTGAACACTGCTGTTCTAATGATCACATGTGCTTCACTAGAGAAATATTCTAATCATGTTGGAAAACTGACTATATGGTATGAAACCTGAACATTCTGATGGCTGTATTTCAGGAATGAATCAAGGCGAGCGATAGCATTTATAGTTTTCTCCTATTTTGGAGTGTAAATTGTTATTCCATCTTTTAAGCCTGGGGTAAGCCAAGACCTTTTCATTTCACTAAAACTATTTATATAATATACTTATATAGTCTTGCACCGAGTCCTCTTCAACCACTGGTCTATTGTGCCATTCACATTTCTCATCCACCCATTACAGCATAGAGAATGGGGCAGAAAGCCAGGCCAATTCAGCCACTGGCTTACTTCACTATGAGCGACAGTGTTTTGCTTTCTAACAAAGGGAGCATCTGCAAAAAAAGAAGCTCCATTAACAGCTAGGAATAACTAATGCAATTTGTGCTTTTTGAGACTCAAGAATATTTTTGATTTAGACAATGTTTTTATTATATATTGAAGAGGGCCCAGCAGCTCCCTCAACAATAAAGGTTTACAAAACTATAAAAAAAAAACAAGCACTCACAAAGCTAAAAGCCTGGCAGCCAATGCCAGACTTATTGACTTTGAGAATACGTGTTTTGTTTTGAATTAATTTCAAGTAGGAAGGAGTTTAGCTTAGGTAGGTTGCCAAAAGACAGGGGATGTTTCTCCATTAAGGCTCAGGGGCTGTCCCCCTCTGAAATTCCTACACGCTTACCTCGATTTTCTTTTTAATAGATCAATTAATTTCACGATACGATCGTATCTCTGAACAAATTGAAGTATTTAAGTCTGGTTTGGCTGTCCCTGCTGCCTGCTGTGCCTTGTTCTGAATCAGGAGAAGGAAACCAGGCAGTACATCAACTTTCGAAATCGGATGCACGACACAGGGTTTACCATTCTAAAGTGTTTCATTGCCATTGTAGTCTATGGTGACATCTACTGTAGGCCAGTGGTGCTGGTGGAGTCTGCATTCCTGCATGATGCCAAACGTTTGTCATTCACATGCATGGATCACAACCCATCCCATTCTTCACACGCAAGGACTGGACGCAAGCATATGTGATTTGGCGCCATGTCCTCATAGTGTTATAATGCTAATCTTGTGTTATGTATATTGTGCTGAGACCCTTGGTCATGCTAACCTCCTGCACTGTGATACCCCAAGACAGGCCAGCAGGTTGCTGGTCACTTTAGAAGTTGAACTACTGTAGTTGTTTCCTTGCGAAATTGATCTAAAAGACAAGCAGGGTTTTTGTTACCTTGCGAAGTTGATCCAAATATCCGAGGCAACTGTTAAGGGAGAAATATGTACTTATAGTAGAGACAGTTACATGCTGCATCATGTTAAAACTGGTCCTGTCTTCATGCCCTTAACACTAATGCCAAAAACATGGACTGATGTAGGAACAATACATTTTTTTTTGCAGAGTTTTATATAGCGCGAACTAGAACCGAACCGAGTCAGTTATCAGAGCGCTTTACATAGCACCAGTTACATTACATTTTTTAAATTTTTTTTAGGCACGGGGAGATTAAGTGATTTGCCCAGAATCCCAGGGGGGGTTTGGCGTCGTTACCGAGACTCGAACCCAGATCCCCAGCTCCGAGGTCAAGCGCCTTAGCCGTTAGGCCAATCCTATCCCCAATACATGTTAAAAACGTTAAGGTAATGCATCTCAGTGATTTAGTTCCTGTTTTGTTTCACATGTTTTACTTAATCTTGCATTCCCCAAAAGTGTTAGATATTTCATCATGTTGTGTTTTTGTATTTTTTTCATGCATTTATTACTCTTGTATAGTGCAGACATTGAGTCGTTGCAGGTGTTTATGAGGGGCTTCGATTGAGATCTCTGGCGCTGAGGCTGAAGGCAAAGCACCATGCCTGTAACTGGGTTGGCTTCTCTGCAGAGCACACAGACAATGGTCATGTTTTCCACTTGCAATTGAAATTCAGTGTAAATGTGTGTGAGGTGGGTACACAGATGACAAAATATTTACAAGGCAAAATTAAAGAAAATAAAGGGCCCGATTCACAAAAGTAATCTGAGACAAAATCCTAACTTTATGACTTTCGATATCCTCAAAGGGCATTTAAGAGTAGTAAACTTAGGATTCCTAACTTTACTACTCCTAAATGCCCTTTGTGAATACTGAAAGTTGTAGTGTTAGGATTTTGTCTCAGATTACTTTTGTGAATCGGGCCCAAAGTGCTTAGATGTGACTGATTGCAGTGTATGTTTGGGGGCGCTGAAGTGAGAGAGATTCAAGGAAATGAATTTGAGGGAGAGTGAAAAGAGGTTGCTGAAGAGGAAAGAGATGAGGATGAAGATGTGTATATGGACAAGATGTGCAGAGAAAAAGGTTATACATATCTATCATAAAGCACACGTAACTGACGACCAACTCTTCTTCCATAGTCCTTGAAAATATTTAATTCACAGTCTCATAAATTCAGAATTGCAACATTTCCTTTGTTAATTGTTTATAACAAATCACTGTTGTTAATCATTTATCTTAAACATCTAACAACCATTGAAAAGACAAATAGTACTAGCAGGTTTTAGGTGTATGTCACTTGTGTTATATATCTGGATGCGAAATCATCTCAGAGAGATACAAAAAAACTAATAGGGTGGCACACTACAGGAATCACCAACATTTATTTTAAATGTTCCCTTTTAGAGAGACCCTACTTTTTTCTTTACTTTTTTAAAAAACTTTTTATTATTGAAGTTCTTGTATCAGGTTTCAACTAGTAAAAAAAAAGGACGTATATTGACAACCAAAGAATACAAAATCATAGTTTACAGAGTACAATTCCCAACATTACTCAAAATATGATTTCCAAATGTTATCAAATTTCCTTATCCCCCCCAATTCGCTGTGCATAACGAAATTCACTTATTCTAACATTTCTCATTTTCTGAAGCCAGGCATTAAACATAGGAGCTTGTGTTAATTTCCAGTTCTGAAGCACCAAGGACCTCGCTACTGCCATCACAATAAATAGTAGTTTAACCAACTGTTCTAGCAAACCGAGATCAGTATCATATCCATAGAGTATTAATTTGACGTTATAGACAATCTGAATCCCACAAAACTTTTGTAAATATTCGAATATCTCATTCTAGAAAGGGACAATTTTAACACAGTGAGCTGTAATGTGGGACCAATTGGCGGGACTATATTGCTTACATCTAAAACAGATGGCACTAACATTCGTATACATTTTTGAGATGACGGCAGGAGTTCGATATAGGAGCCATTTAGTAAAAAAGAACATTCTCCTCCAGTTAGAGACACAAAGAACACTAAAATTCAATTTGTTTATACATTTCCAGGTATTCATAGTAAGAACATGATTCTCTTGTTCCTGCCATTTTTTAATGACTCTTGTGCTAAGATCTAATTCAGTATATTGAGCTAAAAAACGTTTCCATGCTCCTGGCTTCTTATTCTGAGGAATCAAAAACAAATCATCCCACAACTGACAAGGAGAGTCGATCATTCTTAACTCAACTTGTCCCAATACTTTAAAAATCGAAACATATGAATTGGATAACATAAACTTTCCTGAGATTAATTGCTGCATCTCTCCTGGTAACAGCCAGGACCCTTCTCTTATAAAATCTGATAGAGTGCAAAACACCGCCCGCTCCCATTGACAAACAATATCTGCTCCGATTTTGATTCCCATAAAAATGAGAGCATTCCTTAGAGGAGTTCTAGAATTAAACTGCAGAAGAGAATATCTTTTTAGAAGAACGTCACGGCGTTTAAAGAACCAATACATTATTTTATATCGGGTGAGTTTTGGCGATTCAGGGATGTGCAAAGGAACTGGGGACCCTACTTTTTTCATCCTACTTAAAGACCTGTCTACACATATTTTCATATGACTGATTGCAGCCAGCAGCTGTTTGTGCTTCCTAACGCCTGGTTAGAGCATTTTCTTCCAAAGTCGGTGCTCCATCAGGTGCTAGACACTGGACAAGCACACACTTTTAGGGCCTGATGTTGTCACGGTGTACAGTTTTCCCATGACAGTAACTTTAAATGCAGTAAGATATGGGTTAGGTTTTTATGTGTTTAATATATCAAGACTATATGTCCCCAGTGCTTTATAAACTTTGTTATCTCACTGAATTAATTTGCTTTGAAATGCACCACTTGCTCGCTACATAATAGTCGTTCCCAACTTTTACGCCTTATCGCTTTCAAATGTCACCAGCCGCCACTGCCAAAGGGCATGTACTTTTAAATCCCAGGAGTTCTACATGGTGCACTGTAGCATGACGTGACAGCTATTGGGTATCCAATGATCCTGAGTAATGCATGTAAAAGACATTGTGGTGATGCCATTCTACTAAAAATGTGAAGAAGCAATTTGGATTGGCTGTGCATGTGTTTGCCCATCCCTGCTCCACAAATGGCTTTTGTGTATGAGTATCTGATCCTGATGGGCGAGCAACTGAAAGCTTGAGCCACGCTCGTGCCAAATGCCTGGCTCTGGCTCAGCTTGAGGTTCTCTTTGATCCTCGAGCCCAAAAGGAGCCAAGCCCTCAAGTGGTTTTTGCCTGCCACTATAACCTCATGCACCAAGATATGCAGTCTACAAAAACCTCTTCTGTTTGATTTAATATACCATAGGGTTTCTGCATATATGGTGAAAATGACAAATGACTTGCCTCTTGGTGCACCAGTGGCATTATCATCAGGGTGGGAGACATGAATATATCTATGTGCATGTTTAAATATCCTCACATAATCTGATGTACTAAGATGAAATGCCACCAAGTGTTAATGAAATGTATTTGTTTTAATTTTGAAGTGACTTTACTGTATTTTTATTCGATGTTTATGCGACGTTTGTTGCATGATTTTCATGCCAACATTTTCAGGGCTCGGCTCGTCTACGGGCTCTAAGAGCCAGGCCAGACACTTGGCCAGGCTCTGGCTCAGATCTCCCTGTTAATTTGCTGACTCACCCACCTCTAGTGTCTGAAGCAGTATGTTGTGCCTGCCATTCTGTAGGATCTTTGCTTTGTATCTCTGGTGAGTGGATCTACAAGTGTGAAACCTGTGAGGGAGGACAGTGGGCCTATTTTGTAGAAGGCCTGCTGGAGCGGCAAGCTGTGTAGGACAGTGTGATTCTTTTTATTTATTGAAGTTCTCTCTGTAATGACAGGCTCCTGAAGGACAGTTGTTAATTTGATGGTCTGTGAGGTAAAAGAATAAGACAGAATTATGAAGGATTGGCTGTTTTTTGGCTATCACAACCTTGGTGGTTAGATAGAATATCGGAAACAGAAATATAATTAGACAAAATATTGTGTCAAGAATATCAAGGAAAAAATTATTGTGAAAGTAAGTTTCTATAGGTAAACAAAGTCTTACTATGTATAACTCCACATACATGCAGGAGCAGCTCCTACGCTAAGGCAAAGTAGCATTGCCCCACTGCTTTCAAATTGGTGAAAAAATAACAAAATAAAATGATAATAACATTGTTATTATCATTTCATTTTTGGTAGCTGTGGGGCTGGGTTAGGGGGGCTTGGGTCACACAGGGAGAAGTGGTGGGCATACTCTATCTGTACATGACTGTTTGGCTGGCCATCTTGGGCCGGCCAATCAGTCATGCACACCTAGCATAAACCCCACCAGGCTGCATTACACAGCCTGGCGAGGAACATGCCCAGGCTCCTATTCCCCATCTGAGTGCCGAACCAGGGCGCTCAGACCAATCACAACGCTGCATTGCAGCATTGTGATTGGTTTAGGGGAGGGAGCCTAGGCGTGCTTCCAGGTACTGGTTCCATTCTGGGGCATCAGCCGGGAAGTAGAGGAGAGACGCAGCCACCCGAAGAGGTAAGTGGGGTTAAAAAAAAAAAAATTCACACCCTGACCTTCTCCTGCTCTGCCACCCTCGTTCCCTACCAGCCGCCACTGCATACTTGTACGTTGACAATATAATATATATTCATGATACATAAATGTGGAGTTAAGAATAGTAAATCTATACTTACCTATTTAGACTTACCTTCTTGATATTTTGGTCCTCAATATTTTTGGCACCATATTATGTCCACACAATATTTTTGTTTCCGATATCGATCTGCAACATTTGGGTTTGGAGATGGTGGGTAAGTTAGAGATACCTGGGGAATGTGGTGGTAAATGGGTGAAATTGGCAGAGCGATAGGCCAAGAGTGTCGCCACTGTGGAGCTTATCGGAAAAATGATTGGGAAATTGGGAGCAGGGTTAGGCCCCTCTCTGTTCCCCTGATGCCTGACACCTCCACAGTCCAAGACAAGGCGGGTCAGCCATGAACAACATCCACGGTGAGAATGGTTGTAGGCAGTAAGTATCAGGAGTTTGCAGGTGCAGAAACTACTGCAGATTTGTAGCAGGCTCTAATTTACTAGTGCAGCTTAATGTAAAAGCCTGATGGTAATTCTGTAAGCACTTGAATGCTTGCTGACAGGCGCGTATAAAGGCTAGCAGACTGTTTCGCCGTTGTGCAGCTTGCAGTGTGCACTACCTGCAGTGGCTAATTTGTAAAAAAAATAAGTGCTGAGGCTAGCATCAGAAGGCAGCTTGCGCCAGCCAATTTCTCTTGTTTGCGCCGCGAACAACAGAAGCAACTACTAACCATGAAAGTGGGGAAAGGCTGTGGCCTAATGGCCAGAGCTCAATGCTATTCGGAGCGACATTTCGCCTCAATACCAGTCGCACAGTGAAAACGTAAATATGCAATGCTACACTCGTCCATTATGCTCAATTATATAAATATTTAGCCCCAGTGTTTAAAATACTTATTCCTGTACTTTTTAAATCCACATGTAAGGTATCATGCTGCTTTCAAAAGCTTCCAATTTACGAGATGTGCCCATCCGGACCTCTTTCAAGAACACAACGAAGACGCATGGTTTGTCCTGAGCAGTTTTCTTTTATTTCAACCAATGCATTTTGGGCATTTACAAGCCCTTCTTCAGGGGGACTGCAAATTACAATATGAAAAAATCACCATTACTACATCATCTTTTTATGTCACATGTAACATAATCCTTGCTAACTTTCTTTCATTGATTAAACCGTGGTAGAATTTTAAAAGAGACCCCTTCTCTTTCCGTGTGGATGTTTAAACTAGTAAAGAATCAAATACATAACCAATTCCCCAAGTACAAAAATAATAATCTATTTGCACCCCTGAACTGTGTGATAGTGAATTATCCATCTCAAAATCCTGCCAACTGCTATACCTCTTCCTCGCAACATAACACTCCCGAGTCAATAACCTTGTCGACAGTAATGGCCAGAGTTGACAACTTCGGAGCTGGAGAACCTGGTTTGAGTTCGGTGTCAGCTCAACATCCTGTGATTCTGGGCAAATCACTTAATCTCCCCGTGCCTGCCATAAATGAATGTGCCCTGGTGGTCATGAATAGTGCAGGTGTTGATGATTAAGTGCCGGCGCTAAGCACCGAAAACCACCGGCTCAAATTAAGCACTACCTGCAGGTTCCACAGGTGCATTGCTTCAGTAATGTCTCCAACCACGTGGCATCTTTTATGTGTAATGAGAAATCTTTCTTCGATTGAAGCAAACCTATTTATCGACATATTTGGAGCCTGTTCGTATCAGATAGGGTTGTTTGAAAATGAAGCACGTATTTATTGCCTTATTGTTCCGCAAAAAAACACATTTCCCTTCGAAAATGCCGTTCTTTCTTTCCTTTCTGACTGCTTAAGTGCCTTTCTTAAAATGGCGAGCAGTCATTTGTCAGGAGGCGCGCATTAGCATTTCTGCTCCCGAGGCAGATGACTTCAATACGCTTGTAACGTGGGAGTTCTGCAGTCGAGTTCTGAGTTATCACCCACGCCTCGGTGTGCCTGTTCACAACTCTATTAGCATCCCAAGTGCCTCAATCTACGTGTATTTAGGCGTTCTCATCCATACCAAGGCAGGCCTGACACAAAGAGATGGCTGCTCATCGAGCACTCTGACATGTTAACTGGATTGAGAACATCCACCCGGATGACGGCTGCCTCTAAACACAGCTGGAGGCACCGAGGGATGTGACTGAAGATGAAGCGCGCGCGCCGGCTTTTGTTCACTCTTGACAAGGCCTAATGCGGGAGGCTTGTTGAAAGAACCGAGAGAGAATTGCCATACTTTGAAAATGGTTTTAAAAGAAAAAAGTAGGGATTATGCCTGCATCCCACAAGCCATTTGTCTGAACTCACATAACCCCCACTAATGACCACAACTAACTCCTACTAATCTATCCAAAAGAAGCTGAAGTACATGCATGGAATGGTTTACCTCAAGAGCACACGACTAAACCGTATAACCAATAATCACCGGATTAACCCATAACCTTGAGGTCTGGGGTGGCCTGCTACTCGCAGTAAAGCGGTACAAAAGGGGGTGGTGATGGATGGAGCATCTGAACCAATCAAACACTCACACCCAGTCAACAGATCTGGATTTAATCCATCACCGTTCTTTAGCCCACTCTGCCACCCCAGTTCAGACATGGCCATATGCAAATCAGTCTGACCCTGTGCCTCATGGGAACAGTCCAGCCCGAACTGCCAAGCCATGCCTTCCCTGGACCGGAATCAAGCTTCCTAGGACCGGTTTCTGGCATTCCAGCCGTCTTCAGCCAGGCTTGCTTGAATCCAGTGGCAAAGTGAGCAAGGGACTCAACGTCTGAGCATACCCTGCCAACTTATGACGAGCAAAGCAGTACAAAAGGGGGTGGTGATGGATGGAGCATCTGAACCAATCAAACACTCATACCCACTCAATAGATCTGGTTTAATCCATTACCGTTCTTTAGCCCACTCTGCCACCCCAGTTCAGACATGGCGATATGCAAATCAGTCTGACCCTGTGCCTCATGGGAACAGTCCAGCCCGAACTGCCAAGCCATGCCTTCCCTGGACCGGAATCAAGCTTCCTAGGACCGGTTTCTGGCATTCCAGCCGTCTTCAGCCAGGCTTGCTTGAATCCAGTGGCAAAGTGAGCAAGGGACTCAATGTCTGAGTATACCCTGCGAACTTATGGCGAACAAAGCGGTACAAAAGGGGGTGGTGATGGATGGAGCATCTGAACCAATCAAACACTCACACCCAGTCAACAGATCTGGGTTTAATCCATCACCGTTCTTTAGCCCACTCTGCCATCCCAGTTCAGACATGGCCATATGCAAATCAGTCTGACCCTGTGCCTCATGGGAACAGTCCAGCTCAAACTGCCAAGCCATGCCTTCCCTGGACCGGAATCAAGCTTCCTAGGACCGGTTTCTGGCATTCCAGCCGTCTTCAGCCAGGCTTGCTTGAATCCAGTGGCAAAGTGAGCAAGGGACTCAACATCTGAGCATACCCTGCCAACTTATGGCGAACAAAGCGGTACAAAAGGGGGTGGTGATGGATGGAGCATCTGAACCAATCAAACACTCACACCCAGTCAACAGATCTGGGTTTAATCCATCACCGTTCTTTAGCCCACTCTGCCACGCCAGTTCAGACATGGCCATATGCAAATCAGTCTGACCCTGTGCCTTATGGGAACAGTCCAGCCCGAACTGCCAAGCCATGCCTTACCTGGACCGGAATCCAGCTTCCTAGGACCGGTTTCTGGCCTTCCAGCCGTCTTCTGACAGGCTTGCTTGAATCCAGTGGCAAAGTGAGCAAGGGACTCAACGTCTGAGCATACCCTGCCAACTTATGGCAAACAAAGCAGTACAAAAGGGGGTGGTGATGGATGGAGCATCTGAACCAATCAAACACTCACACCCAGTCAACAGATGTGGGTTTAATCCATCACCGTTCTTTAGCCCACTCTGCCACCCCAGTTCAGACATGGCCATATGCAAATCAGTCTGACCCTGTACCTCATGGGAACAGTCCAGCCCAAACTGCCAAGCCATGCCTTCCCTGGACCGGAATCAAGCTTCCTAGGACCGGTTTCTGGCATTCCAATCGTCTTCAGCCAGGCTTGCTTGAATCCAGTGGCAAAGTGAGCAAGGGACTCAACGTCTGAGCATACCCTGCCAACTTATGGCGAACAAAGCGGTACACAAGGGGGTGGTGATGGATGGAGCATCTGAACCAATCAAACACTCACACCCAGTCAACACATCTGGGTTTAATCCATCACCGTTCTTTAGCCCACTCTGCCACCCCAGTTCAGACATTGCCATGGCCATAACCTTGAGGTCTGGGGTGGCCTGCTACTCGCAGTAAAGCACTCCATCATCTCATATGGGGTAAAAAGCGCTATATAAATGCAATAACAATGCAATACATTTTCACATGACCATTTAGGGAAAGACCCACCAGGGGCGGCTTCTCCGTTATGGCGGATGAGCTTTGCCCCCCCTGATGAAAGCCAGCAGAAGTAAAGGACAAAAATAAAATGATAATAAAACATTTATATTATCATTTTATTTTTAGCCCTGCAGGCTGTGGGCCAAGGGAGATATGTGGCCGCCCATCCTGATGCTGTAACTGCAGCACCAGGGAGGAGGGGGGAGGGGGTGGGCACTGCCAAGTGCTCATGACATTTTGGCCGACCCGCTGGGGCCGGCCAAACCGTCATGCACACTTAGCCTTTCTCCACCCGAGCTGTGTTGTACAGCTGGGTGAAGAAACCAACACAGGCTCACAGTCTATGTCTGAGCGCGAACTGAGGCGCTCAGATCCATCCCAGTGTTGGTCACATGATGGGAATAGCATTCTCGAGCATGTGAGCAGCACTGGAATTGAGAGCTGGGAGCCTGCGCAGTGTGCAGCAGAAACACCTAACAAAGGCGCGAGGATTGAAAGCAAGAAAGTGGCCATCTGAGCAGTTATGTTTGTTTTTTTAATTGTACTTGTGTGCTTGTTTTTTTAGTGTTCCCTCCCTTACCCACCCCACTGCTTCGTAGTACAAGTGACCGCTACTGAGACCTACCCTCAGCCATTAGTAATATTGGGCTGCTCAATTGTTAATAATCAGTTGGATATGTGCCAGCGTGCTGATCCAGGAATTAGAGAGAGTTGGGGAAGGAGAGCCTGATGCATTTCTTAGAAGGGCTTGGATTTCCAGACAATCTGGCACACGTAATGTAAGTAGTACTTTGGATGTGGGCGAGGGCAATTATTCTCCAGGGTCATATATTTTGCTGGGCCCCACCATCGTGCTGCAGCTTTTAATGATAGATTATAAAGCAAAATGACTTTTTTATTAATGAGGAGATAGATAATAGAGCTAATACCACTAAAAGGCTACTATGATGGATCTGGTGTGTTTTCTTTTTCCCTGATAGCCATTTTTGTTAAATGTAAAAAAAACATTCTTATCCTAGGGAGGGCCCACCTATTTTGTTGACCCAGGCTTCACAAAAACGTCCAATATACCTTAGGGAAGGGCAGACTGTGGACAATGGAGAAAGAAAACACAGCTTTGTAAGAGGTCTGTTTGCTTTCTGTTCTTGTTGATGCCGTCTTTACCCTTGAGACCATGGATACAAGGGTAGTGTTAAGGCGGTATAGAGTCATAATACCGATGTTTAAATATCGAGATGCCATAATATCGATGTTTAAGTATCGATGTGATACAATATCGACCTGCAAGAATATCGTCGACCAGAATATCGACTAGCAGGTAAGAAACAGGATTTTTTTAAATATCAAGTTAGTACTATCATTAGTCAAAATATCGTTGTTAATAATATCGAAATTTATTTTAGTGTTATGTATTTTAGAATATGTGTTAAAAGTATAGTTAATTTTTTAAATGTATGTTTGAAATTTTTTGAAACAATACATTTTATGTTAAGTAATTTTTGTGTATTTTAGTTCCGTAGCAGGTTGTGGGTTTATTGGGGAATAGGGTGGGAAGTAATTTAATTATAATATATTTTTAATACATTTTTAGAAATCAATTTTAAAAAAAATGTAATATTGCGTTTTAGTTCCGGATTTATTTTATAGTCTTAATAGTATGAATTAATTTATTACTCATTGATTTTAATTTTATTGTTTATTGTTATTAGTTAAATAAATAATTGTTAAGCAATTATGTTAATTGTGTCATGTTTTACAATAATGTTGGTGTTATTTATAGGGGTATTTGGTGAGTGGTAAATAATTTTTTATTATTTAAGTATTTGTTAATTAATGATTATTATTTTGCTGGAGTGGAAATATTAAATTATTCCCCTCTGCTATCCAACACTTTCCCTACTGTTGCACTTGCTGGAGTGGGAATAGTAATTTTATCTCCTCCACTACCCAACACTTTCCCTAGTGTTGAACTCCATGGAGTGGGAATAGTAAATTATTCCCCTCCGCTATCAAACAATTTCCCTACTGTTGCACTTGTTGGAGTGGGAATAGTAAAATATTCCCCTCTGCTATCCAACACTTCCCCTGCTGTTGCACTCACTGGAGTAGGAATAGTAAATTTTACCTATCCAACACTTTCCTTACTATTGCACTTGCTGGAGGGGGAATAGTAATTTTATCTCCCCCGCTATCCAACACTTTGCCTACTGTTGCACTCCTTTGGAGTGGGAATAGTAAATTATTCCCCTCCGCTATCCAACACTTTCCCTATTGTTGCAGTCACTGGAGTAGGACTAGTAAATGTTACCGCTCCACTATCCAACACTTTCCCTACTGTTGCACTCACTGGAGTTGGAATAGTGAATTTTACACCTCCACTATCCAACACTTTCCCTACTGTTACACTTGTTGGAGTGGGAGTATTAATTTATACCTCTCCGCTCTCCAACACTTTCCCTACTGTTGCACTCACTGGAGTGGGAATAGTAATTGTTACCCACCCGCTATCCAACACTTTCCCTACTGTTGTATTTGCTGGAGTGGGAATAGTAATTGGTACCCAGCCGCTGTCCAACACTTTCCCTACTGGTGCACTCACTGGAGTGGGAATAGTAATTTTTACCCTCCCGCTATCCAACACTTTCCCTACTGTTGCAATTACTGAAGTGGGAATAGTTATTTTAACCCCTCCGCTATCCAACACTTTCCCTACTGTTACACTCACTGGAGTAGGAATAGTACATTTTTACCCCTCCACTATCCAACACTTTCCCTACTGTTACACTTGTTGGAGTGGGAATACTAATTTATACCTCTCCGTTATCCAACACTTTTCCTACTGTTGCACTCACTGGAATGGGAATAGTAATTGTTACCCACCCGCTATCCAACACTTCCCCTACCGTTGCATTTGCTGGAGTGGGAATAGTAAATTTTACCCACCTGCTGTCTAACACTTTCCCTACTGGTGCACTCACTGGAGTGGGAATAGTAATTTTTACCCTCCCGCTATCCAACACTTTCCCTACTGTTGCAATTACTGGAGTAGAAATAGTAATTTTAACCCCTCCCCTGTCCAATACTTTCCCTACTGTTACACTTTGTGGAGTGGGAATAGTAAATTATTCCCCTCCGCTATCCAACACTTTCTCTACTGTTGCACTCCTTGGGGTGGGAATAGTAATTGTATCCCCTACACGATCTAACTTTTCCCCTACTGTAATAGTGAATGTAGTGTAAAATATTTTTTTTACAAATAAATATGAATTTTAATATTTTTTTTATTATATATATTTGTATTTATTTATATATATATATATTTTACAGGTTTATGTACAAATATATATTTATACTTTTTATTATGTTTCTAACATTTTATAATTAAATCAAATAATTACTTATTAATATTATTAGATTAATATATATATATATTTTAAATATGTATGTTTACATGTTTCTATATTACATTCATTATTTATCATTTTTAACTTTTTTAAATAATTGTATGTTTTTGTTAATTATATTTATTATTTTTAATTAATTTTATATTATTTTTAAGACATTAAAAAAAACGATATTTAAAAAAAAGGATATTTTAAACAACAATATTTTTGTACTTACCTTTGTAGAGATAGGATGACGATATTCTGTCCATCGATATTCCGTACTCGATATTCTTGTAGGTCGATATTCGGTCCGTCGATATTCTGTCAGTGATCGGTTAAGGCTCCAAAGGGTAGGTTTGGGATAGTAGCTGCTGTATTGGAATATTGGCAGATCTGGTCCCAGTTCCCATGGTTATTTCTCATTTCACACCTGCTATTTCACACAGGAACTATAAGGATCTGATTTGCAAACTTCAATTTGTAGTATATTAAGTAGTACTACATTAGTACTGCTTGCTTTCAATGAAACGCAATTCATAAACCCAGTCGTGGAGCTCTTCACCTCCACCTATCAAATCCTTTCTATTCAGACATCTCCGTAAATGTAAGTTTACTTCTTTGTAGCAAATGAGGGCGGGACCGAGGGCGTGGTGGGAAAATGGGGTGCATCTACTTCTACATGGGACGGATTTAGGGAATTTTAACAACGATAGTGCGGGGTCGGCCAATGGACAACACCCGCATTACCTTCCAAGTGTGTGAGCCAGTCATTGGCCAACACAGAGGAGGGCTAAAAAGTTTTCCTAGTGCAAAGCACTGGTGGATTCTGGTTTTTTTTGCTGGGGAAGACACAGAACTGTTTCTGCATCTCTCCCCACTCCTCTTCCACCCACCTATGATGTCAGGGCGCCTCAGCACGCTGACGTCACAATTTCCCCACCAGTGGAAGTGGAAGAAGCAGGTGAGTGGTGTTTCTCCACTTTGATGGGGAACAATATTTCAAAACAGCCTCCCAGGTTTCAGGAAGGTCTAATTAGAAAGGGGATAGCCTCCCCTTTCAAACGAGGCCTCTCGGAAACAGTTTCATGGGAGTAGATCTCAGATGCGCCACAGTCCACGGGCAGGAAACCCACTAAGCCACCACTGAGATAACTTTGGGGGTCATGGGCCGCCCCCTCCCCTCCCACTAACCTCCCAGGGCACATTATTTAAAAAAATAAAAAGTTTGTTAAACTATCAGGGGGTCAGCCCTATTAATCCCGGTCCAACCTCTCTGGGGCCTAATGTTTTAAAGATAAATGTGTAGTTTACCTGGGGGCTCTGATCAGCTCCCAGGGAAACCACACATATATTAAAACATTCAATATCCCTCTCCCTCTCCCTCTCTCTCTATATATATGTAGAGAGAGAGAGACTCTGTCTTTCTATCTATCTATCTATATATCTATATATATATATATATATATATATATTCACTGAAAAAACCATAGGTTTCACACCAGTTATAGTTAGCTGGAAATTTTACTTGCATAAAACCAATGAAATTCCCACGTTATAGTTAGTTGGACTCACTATAACTTGCGCGTGCAATGCACTGCTGATGACGTCACATATTACATCACTCATGACATGGTCAGTGACATCACTCATGACATCACTGATGACACCATCCAGTGAATGTGTGTCTTTCTGAAAAATAAATATGTGTTATATATGTATATGTAAAAGCTGATGGAAGAATAAATGTTTAAATAAGTGTTTACATGGATTTTAAAAAAAAATTGATTGGTTAACTGGTTTATTAAGTGTATCTTAGTGAATACATATATTAGAGAGTAATGTTTAAATATTTAAATATATGTATTAGTGTTTCACTTTGTGTATAAGTGGCTGCATGGGTTGGTAAGTAGCTACATGTGTATGTATATGGGTTATTAGATGTTTTTCTTAGTATCAGTATAAGTGTTTGTATGGTTTGGTGGGGGTATTACTTAGCACATAGATGCATGAATGACTGACTCTCTCTTTGTATGTTTTGAAGACAGCATATGTGCAGGACTGTATGGGTGGATGAGTGTGTATATGTGTGTGTTAGTGAATGAATGACTGTCTCACTACTGTCTTTATCAGTAACTACTTATGATTTAATCTAATATATGTGAATATTGATGTATATAAGTGAGTATATGTGAGAGTGAGGGATTGTAAGAGTTCTTGTTTAAATAAGTATGTGTTTCTATAAGTGATTGTTTAAGAGAGTAAGTATGTGTAAGTTTCCTTAGAAGTAAGGTGGTAGTGTGTGTATAGCTGTATATGCAAATAAATGGATGTTCAATAGTTTATTTGCATGTGTGAGTATATGTGAGAGTATCTTTTGAATGACTGTCGGTGTGTAACAGGATGTATAGGTGTATCACTACATATGATAAGTGAGTATATGTATGAGTGACTATATAGAACTGTTGGTCAATGAGTGGATGTGTATATAGATGGTGGAATTATTGAATTGGTTGTTGTAACTAGTATGGGTATCTGCATTTTTTTTTAAATGTTAGTTTCTATTTTTGAATATGTGTTTCCAGGGTTACATTACAGTGAAAGGAGGCCTGTCACTCTGTCACAAGGATGGTGTCATCAGTGATGTCATGAGTGATGTCACTGACCATGTCATGAGTGATGTAGTATGTGACGTCATCAGCAGTGCATTGCACGCGCAAGTTATAGTGAGTCCAACTAACTATAACGTGGGAATTTCATTGGTTTTATGCGAGTAAAATTTCCAGCTAACTATAACTGGTGTGAAACCTATGGTTTTTTCTGTGAATTTAATAGGTTTTTTAAATGCTAATTCCTAACTATAACTGGTGTGAAACCTTTGGTTTTTTCAGTGAATTTCATAGGTTTTTTAATAGCAAATCTCTATAGGTATGAAATGTAATATTTTTTATAATGAATTTTATATTGTATATTTATGTAATACTATTTTTTTATGTTTTTTTATGTTTTTTTATTTTTTTGCCCTGGAGCACTCCCGGGGCGCGTACCGATGTGCTCACCGGTGAGCTCTGTGTTACGGCGCGCCCCGGGGTGCGTACAAGTGAGCATCCCGTTAGCGCTATTGCCGCGAACGAAAACAACATCGTGACGTATTGCGTAGCCGCGTGATGCGTCTTATGACTCACGGCGTAAGCGCACCCGGAAGCGCCCTAGCGCATACGATCGCGCAATGTAAGCACCGCCGGGCGTGCCCCCAGGAGCGCACCGGGGCGCGTAGTGTAAGCGCGTCGGGTCATGTGACCTGAAAATAACACTTTTCATTGGTTCAGATCAGTTTTGGTTTCCAAATGATGAAAGCCCAGATCATGTGACTTGAAAATAACACTTTTCATTGGTTCAGAACAGTTTTGTTTTCCAAATGATGAAAGCCCCCACCTTTTCCCCTCATTCTCACTTTGTTTTTTGAGTGAGGAAGACCTGTTTTTTGCTTCCAGATATGGCTACAGTACTATCAGCAGCTGGAGCATCTGCCCCACCACCACCACCACCACCACTACCACAAGAACCACCAGAACATCACATTGGTGGTCAAGAAGAAGAGGAGGAGGAGGAAGAGGAGGAAGAGAGAAGGCAGTTCCTGCCTGAAGACACAACCCCATACAAACCTAGGGAGCACTTCATATGGGAGTTTTATAAAATCCCAAGGGGTTCCAAAAAAGTAAACGCTGCGAAGGTGACCAGTCTCATCTGTGGTGCTGTGCTATCCAGGGGGAACCCTGCAAAAAAATATTCCTTTGGGAATCATACTATGATTCGGCACATGCTGCGTTTGCACCCTAACAACTATTCTGCAGCAGAGGTAAGGGAACTCTGCAGAAACCTACCCCAATCATCATCCAGAACCTCAACAACCAAAGAACCCACTCCATCGGGTCCAGAGGCAAGGGAGACGGTCCCAAATATACAAAGTTTGGGGGATACAAAACTGTTTGTATATATTGTAACAAAACAATTAGTTATGGTGAGCAAAGCATAACACTCATCAATGTTGCTGGTGATAACCACAAATGCCCGAAGAAACCTTAATTTTTCCTGATTTTTTTTTGCTCCAGTTGAGCCGTTTTCAATTCCCTGTTTTTTGTTTCTCCCCATAAAAAATACAAAAAAAATATAAAACTGTTCAGAAAAGCCCAAAAAAGTAAAAAAATTTCAAAAAAACAATAAAAAAATATAAACAACAAAAAGAATAAAAAAAAACAGTTCTTTTTAGAACTACCTCTAATTTATTAAAAAAAACATTTAAAAAAAACTCTGTCATTCTTTTTTCTCCATGGTACGCATAACGGTATGCTCCCCGGTATGCGTACCGGGGAGCGCACCAAAAAAAAGAAAAAAAAAAAAAAAAGAATGAAGGAGTGAGCATGAGGGAAAGGGACAGAGAGAGTGATGTTAAGAGAAAGAGAGCTAGAGGGAGCAACACAAAGGGACTGTGTATTAGATAGTAAAACAGTGAGGGAGGATTAGAAAAAAGCAGTGACTCTAAGTAAAGAGGGGTGAAAGACGGTGGATAAAAGTGAATAAGGGTAAGACATGGGGAGTGACAGAGAGAAAGGAGAGAGAGAGTAAAGAAAGGAGTGACTGAAAGGGAGTGAGTGAAGCAGCAAAGAAAGGTAAGTGAAGGAGTGTGGGTGAGTTATAGGGAGTGAGCATGACGAAAGAGTATTGACAGAATGAGGGGACAGAGACAGCGACGGTAAGAGAGACAGACTGAGGGAACGGAAGTGAGGAACTGTGAGGACAGACGGACTGAGAGAAGGAGTGACAGGAGTGAAGTAAATGATTAAGGGAAAGGGAATGAGTGAGGGAGCAAAGGAAGGGAATAGAGGTTAAGGGAAGTAAAGAAGGGGGACTGAAAGAAGTTGAATGTGGAAGGGGAGTTAGGGAAAGGGGAGTAAACATGGAGGATAAGAATAAGTGAGGGAAGCAGAGTAAGGAAACAGGAGTGAGGTAGGCTGAGAGAATAATAGTGAGGTTAAAGCAAAGGGTGATGACAAACTACATTTCTTTAGTCACACTTACCATATAATTAATGTAACTTTAATTACATTTTTTTACTACACTTTGTATCTGTGAAAGAGAGAAGAAATAATAAGTTATAATTAGTAAAATATATATTTTTAAATAAAAGATACAAATTAAGAGGTTAAAAATCATAACAGTGTATTAAGAAATAAAGTACGAGTGAAAGACACAGAAAGGGAAATAAAGTGATGTAGAAGGACAAAAAGAGGGTAAAAGAAATAGAAGGAGAGCAAATTACTAAGAGTAAGGCATATAGATTCACTGACAGAGAGGAAGATAAGAAGAGAGAAATGAACTGAAGGTAAGAAATATACTAAAAGAATGTGAGTTAGCAAAATTAAATCAGGAAACAGGAGTAAGTAAAAAGACAATGACTGAGAGGGAAATGAGTCTAATTAAGGATGCATTTAGAAGAATGAGGAATGGAAGATAACTGAGAGTAAGTGAAGCAGAGTCATAGAGTGAAGGGATGAAGGGAGAGAGGATAATATAGAAGGATTGAGGGAAAATGAGTGAGGAATTTAGTACACAGAGAGACTAAGGGAAGGACTGAGTGAAGTGGAGTACAATGAGTGAAGAAAGTAAAATGAGTAAGGGAGCAAAAGAAAGAAAGAGAGGAGAAGAGGACTAAAGCAGTGGTACTGAGAGAAAGTGATTCGGTGATGAAAGTAAAGAGAAGAACATTGAAACATTGGAAATGAGGGGGTAGTAATGGAACCGGACTAAAAGAAATGGGGTGAAGAACGATGAGAGAGGAGCAGTGAAGTTGTTCTAAGAGAAATGATAGAAGGTAGATAAACACAAGTGAACATAACACAAGGAGAGTGAGGGACTGAGGACATAGAGGTAGTAAACGGAAAATAGAGAGAAGAGGTAAAAAAAAGGAGCAAACAAAGATAAGCGAGGGAGAGTGGGTGAGTTATAGTGACAGAGTGTGACAATACTGTTGAGTGAGTAAAGAGGAATTACTAAAAGAGCAAAAGAGGAAAAGACGGAAAAGGGAAGTAAAACAGAGAGACTGAAAGCTGAAAAGTGGTGCAAGGGAGGGAGGGGATGCAGACAGTTAAAATGGAAATGAGGGGTTGTGAAAGAAGTTGAGTAAACGAATGGGTGTGAAACAGAATGAGAGAAAGGCAGTGTGAGTGAGTAAAGAGAGCTGAAAGAGAGAGGAAAAAGGAAAATGAGTGTGAGACAATGGGAATACAATATAAATTACACAATACAAACTATAGAATAATTTGTACAACATGTTAGATAGTTTATTTTTGCTGTTCTCAGAACATATTGAATTTCACTAAAAACAGTGAGTTCAAACTATTCATCATATAACAGCGGGAAAAAAAAACACAATCAAAAAGATTGTGTTTAAAAAAAACATATAAACTTACAAATCACATATGTACACTAATCTTTGATTCACTTACTTTTCCTTTAGGCCAAATAGTACATCATGAAGGTCCTTTTCGTTGTAATGTACTCTGCTGTTCTCTAAAAATTCCATTTCATCGACTTTCTAGAAGAAAAGCTCCAAGAGCATCTGAAATATGTTTAAATGTTTTCATATACTCCTTGTGTTCAGTCATGACTCTTTCCTCATTCCTTCACCTTTCCTTAAGGCCAAATAGTGTCAGATGTAGCAGTATATTTTCAAATTACTTAAAACAAACTCTAAAATTACTGTTTTCCCGACGTTCTGAAAGAAAGGCTCAAACAACATTTCCACAATATTTAAATATTCATAATTCCATATCTGGCTCTCTCATGTTGAACATTTCCTATACTACTGATATCACTTACTATGCGATCCACTTACCATACCTATATGAGAACGATAATTTTTATATTATCTTCATCACTTTTACTCACAATATAATTTTAAACAGTAGACTAACTTTTATTAACTGCTCCCGTCTTCATAAGCCAATTACCTTTACTTAAATTTTGGTTGTAAAAACACTAGGTATGAATTTTTTTAATCAAAAGGCAAACGTTGTTTGAAAGTCAAATGAGTATCATTACAGTTAGTCCAACCTTTTCGACATTTTAAATAGCATGTGTAATGCCCTGATGTTGTTGAAGGACCGTCATGATAAATAATAGCTACAGTTGCAAAAGTTCTTCCTGAAATTGATAACTGAGAAGCCACGACATTTTTAATAGAAGTTGTCAATTTAGTTCCATCAGGTCTACATCGTTGGAACATTAAAATGACATACTGACCATAATTTTGTATAAATAATGTGGACAGCATTGCAGACTTACATTGGGTACACACCATATTGTGATCCGCTGCTTTAACTAGATTATTAAAAGGCACTGATTTGCAGTCTGGTAAAGTCAAATATATAAATCTTTCGGTGTCTATTGTAGTACTACTTGATAAACTACAGTTGTCGCAGTCATGCTGCCATTGATAAGAAAGGCTAAAAAAAAATCATATCTACAACTTCATCTTCCAATACATCAAACATATACATTAAAAATTCCTGACAATCCTGCTGAATATTCTGTGAAAATTGATTTTGACCAGAACATATGTCTAGAAGATTTCGAATTTCTGAAACACTTTCTATTTTTGCTCTATCACTGCTACATTTCTCAAACACAGAATTCAATAAACAGCAGAATGTTTGATCCCGATTTTCAACAATCTGTTCTTGTAAATTTTGAAGAAGAAAAACAACATTAACCACTACATTAGCATAGCAGTTGACACCAGAACTGTTTTCAAACTGAAATCCAACAACATCTTCAACAGAATCCTTTTTCTTTCTGCTTACAATTACAGTTTCATCTACTTTTTGTCTTTTTGCTACTACCTCACTGCAATTATTCTCGTTTCCTCTTTTTCGGCCAACCACACGTTTTTCAAACAGAGGATATTGAGGCAAATGTGGAGCATACTCTCTTCTTAACCTATTGTATTCTTTAACACAATCTACATCTGCACAAATCTTTGTTTCATCACACTAAATCAAATACAATCCTGATAAAGTTCTGACTCGTTATAATGCCACATATGCCATACCCTCTTTAAACACAGAACTTCCAATGTTCACCAAAGCACTATCTACACTTAAACCTTGAGATTTATGAATTGTCACCGCATATGCCAAACAAACAGGAAACTGTTTTCGGCGAACATATAAGTCTTTCACAAGCAAAAATGTAGCTGAACAACGACAAATTTGTTCTATTTCGTCAATGCCATCAAATTTAATTTTTAAAATTTCAATTCCATCTCTATTTTTGTAATTCACAAAATCAACAACATGACCCATTGCTCCATTTACCAGACCTCTTTCAACATTTAAATTTCTTCTCAAAATGATACGACAATTTAAACACACATTCAGAGTCTTTTCAAAACCAGCAGTTTTAGATATACTCTTCTCTAATGAATCCAATTTTGATTTTAAATTTTCTGACAAAATAATTGTTGCTCCCATATGCTCTATTTTATCTATAGCTTCCAGTTTCACAATCTCTTCATTTTCTAACTTTAACATTTTGTGGTTGAAGATGGAACATTCTTGCAGAGTTGGCATCAAACATATCCCAGATTTTTTTTCAGTAATTTTCTTAAAAATATTCTCTGGAAGAATGTTTTCATTTGGATACAAATTTGAAATTAATCGTGCATGTAAAGCTTCTTTCCCATGCTCACTTACTTTTCCGATTCTTACATCTTGTAGAATATTTTTATAATCTTCATCCTTTGCCTGTCGCATATTTTGAAGCAGTTCTGCATATTTGAAATGTAACCATATATTAACGTTTCCAATGCTTCCTAGGCACTTCCTGGTATCTTCATGCGTGAGCATTTTAAACACTGGTTGTCCTTTCACTGGAGTCAACTGCAGTAGATCTCCAAAAACAATAATGTGTTTTCCTCCGAATAAGACATCATAGTCTGTTCTAAGAATTTCTTGCATTCTTAAATGCACAAAAGCAAGCATTAGATTTGAGACCATGCTTACTTCATCAATGATAAGAAGTTTCATTTTCTTCAGGACTCTGGAAACTTCAGAACAAGCATCTCCAGATAGCTTGTGGTATTGCAATTTGTTATCATGCTCAACTGGTAGCATCAGTAAACGATATAAAGTAATCCCTTTAATGTTATGTGCTGCCAGCCCAGTTGGAGCGGTAACAACACAAGACAGTGATGACTCCGTCCTTTTCTGCAGATACGTTGCAATTGCTTTAATCAGAAAACTTTTTCCAGTTCCCGCTTCTCCACTCACGTACAGTCGCACAGGCTTAAATGATGTACATGAGCACTCTTTTTTTCTCATGACTGAATCCATGTTCAACCTGTTCTGTGACTTCGCCATATATCTGTTTCTGCTCAAGGTTTAGTTGTTTCACCAAATCTTCTAAGTTAACTACATCATCTTGAGCTTGTTCCATGGCTCTTTCCACCTCATCCATGGCAGTGGCAGCTTCATTTTGGATAATTGGTCCTCCTAGTGGATCCTGACTCAATGAGGCAGAACTCTGACTGTCTTGAGAACTGTCTCTAGCAATCTCTACAGCAATTGTGGCTTCTTGTTCTATTTCTTCGTTCAACATTTGCAGATAATTTGGAAAATCAGGACATTCTATGGTATCCTTGGTTGCATTAAATGAATCTTCGTAACAGAGAAAATCTCCAAGTAGTTCCTCTTCTGTACGCCATGGCTTAAAGAGTTGCAAAAGAGCTAAATAGTAAAATTCCCTTTTCGCAGGATTTTCGCAACTCAATTTTCGATGATTAACAAATGGCCTTTTCTCTGCTTCACTAGACATCCTTCACACCCAATGATAGCATATATTCCATTATTGATATCTTCTCTGATGGTCCTCTTATAAATATAGTTTTGCAGAACTTCATACAAACAACTGTTCTCAAGATGACTACTTCTATTTGGATAGTATGTATACAACATGTTTGTCTTCAAAATATCTGTACTGTTTGGTTCTTTCCCCGCCAAATACTCAATTTCTTGTACAGATTTCAAAACTCGGTTTCGTGTTGCAGCAAGACCTAGACTCACCCAAATAATTATTCTAGACTTGGCGTAGAGACTTGCTGATGATAACCGATCAGAACATTCATATGCTCCAATTTCTCGATGCGACAACATCTTCAAACTGAAACTGTATAATTTTTTACTTATACTCTTTTCATGTGAAATGTCCTCCCACATTTCCTTCAGTTCTGTCTTTTCTTTTTTTGTGATGTAAGACGTCACATATCGAGCCACAGCAATAGAGTTGTCAGCAACGAACTGAATATCCATGTTAGCATTCCACATGGACAAAATCACTGGGTTGTAGTCGTTGATGTACTTGGACTCTTCGTTTCTTTTTAAATTGTATGTATTTTTTGGTGATTTCCTCGTCACAGTATGTCGCAGAGAAGACATCAAATTATTTACTCTTCCTTTAGAAATCACTGGTTGTGGAAACCCGAAACGACATTTTGTGTAGAACTTGTCCTTGTTTCTGAATTTTCGACGACAGTACTTTCCACAACGATGGGATTGAAAGCGTAAAACTTGTTGCCTTAAACTGTCTTCTTCGGTAGTTTTCGGAACAGCACATGTTGAATACTCTTCATCTGCGAATACTGTGTCATCCGAATCTGTTCCAAATTTGGGTGCATCTTTAATCCATAACAACATATGTATGTGAGGAGCACCTCTCGCTTGATACTCCTTTCTCCAAAAGAAATCCAAAACCTCTCCAAGGGGAGGATTTTTTTTGTTGGTAATGAAAGACATCATAGCTTCAAATCTATGATTGAAATATCTGCATACATTCACTGGATCCAAAGAACACAGTTCTCCAGGTGTTTTGAATTCTATATTTTGTATGTTTGCATTTGCCTCTCGTAGAAATTGAAGTAAGTCGTCCCATGCATACTCAGCACAGCTAAGAGTGAGGAACCATGTAGGAGTTCCTAAGTTTCTTAGCATACATTTCAATTCCCCATGATGACGGTACCAATACTTGTTTGTACCACGCTGACATGCCATGAGATTGATTAGATGAGATTCCAAAATATTGTCTTGCAGATTGACTTTCTCCATAAAGTCCCTCGCCGAAACATTTTGCAGATGTGCTCCACTTTTCAGTATATGGTTTGCTGCATAAGAAAGCCCAGACAAGTCACTTTCATACAGTAGATGAAACAAATATGGGATGCATTGACGAAACCTTGGATCTTCAGCATATAATCTTAAAGTCCGGTATTCAGATGCTGGAATTTGAAGTGGTCGATCGTCATATCGTCCACCTCGACCTGTTGGAAATAGCTGTGGAAAACAACGAGCTTCCAAACTTTCTTCCCATACACTAATGGGACTTCCTTTTGCTGCTTTCATTTGAAACAAGTCAATTGCATTCCCCATTACTTCTTTGGAATGCAAAGGATGAACAGTATAATGTTCATATATTTCTTCACTTCTAGACACATCAACTTTTTCAATTTGGCCGGCTGAACAATCACTGTCTTCTTCTGCAGCTGTTTCCTCTGCTCCAGCACATACATCTTTGTAGTACTCATTGTTTTTGACCAAATACAACGTTGCCTTTTTGACTTTCCTAACATCCACTAAATCTTGCCAGATTTTCTTACTCTTTGTCAGAACCCCATTAACTAGAATAACCAGAGGTTCCTCTTCCACTTTCTCTACACCAATTGTATCAATATTTTTCTTGAAATCTAGAGGCAAATAAACAACTCTTCCTTTTAATCCTCTCTGTAAATCTGAAGGAGGCAATTTCCCTATCTTAGGCTCCATGCGAACAATAGCCTGAAAAGGATGGACACATTGAATTAAAATAGATTCATATGTATTTAAATCCATCAACTCAGGAGGAATGTCTACCAACTCAAGATTATTATGAACAGCTCTAGCAGGCATTCTGTTTTCATTTAATTTATTATAACAATATTTACAAATACGCTGATCAGAAGTCAAATCAAAAGAATTCTCCACCAACAAAAAAGTTGCAAAATTCTTCCATTCACTATTATTTTCCATTTCACTTTCTGCATATAAATCAACTAACCTAGTCTGAATCTTATAATGAGTCCGTCGACAACACACACAAGTAAAATTAGGCCTTTCACTTGATTTCACTTTAAACTTGGTCATTTCCTGGTCAAACTTTTCTGTACTTGAAATCTGTACATTGTCTTCCACATTACCTTCTATTACTGTGTCAATTTCTACACTGTCCTCTTTTTCACCAAAATAACAAATCTCAATTTCTTCACAAATCTTCTTCACATCTAATTCAGTTCCATGCAAAAGAGCACTGTTTAACTGTTTAAGCTTAAGTGCTGGACTTTTTGCATAATACAACCTTCTCACTAATTTCCTCATTTTGTTATGATGCACTGCTAACATCCTAAAATGATGAAAAACACTCTGACATACTTTTCTAGAAAGACAAGCCAGTGAATGCCCTTGCAAACCTGTGTTTTCTCTCACTCTGCAAGGATCTAAGTCTTGCAACATCTTCATTTTCTGTTTTAGACTTTTCTTACTATATGTACGTAAGAAATTACGAAGCAAATCGATTGATTCCTGTCGCACACTACAAATACTACTACACTTCCAAGTGTACACTGGACCCTTAGTACGTCTCCCTAAAACTTCATCAGTTAACACCTCTTCTGCCTTTCTAGGCACAAGTTTCTCTTTTTCAATCGGACAACCGTCTTTCACCTCATATGCTCGACCACTGGTGTCAACTGCATGCACCAAATCATTCTCCTGGAAGTAACTCTCCTCATTAAAAAATGGCTCACAACTTGAACTAGTTATGTGTACAAAAACTTCCTAGGCAATCTGAGTGGCAGACCACAGATAATTGGACCAAGTAAGACTAGGAGTAGGCAAACAGTCAAAAGAGAACATTAATAAAAATTGATCATGATTTTAATTAACATATTAAAAATCATATAAAGAACAAAGTGTTCAAGTTATATGACAAACAATTACATAAAATGACACAATATACACTCTTTATCAAATAAAAAGACACCAACATAACTAAACAGTGTCTACAATAAAAAATGCAGCAAAATTACTCGACGCGCGTTTCGGCGAAAACGCCTTCTTCAGGAGCCGCAAGTTACAATCTGTAATTACATATAAAACACAAGGGGTTATTACGACCACAGCCCTGGTAATTTAAATGTACTGAAAACATATTCATCACTTTCTACAATAACAGTGAAAAATAATATATACATTCAAATGAAGCCTATAACCTAGAAATAGGAGGTCCAACCAGTATATCTTGTGTCTGGCTTGTCATATGATGGACATATATCTAGACAAAACAATTGTGAAGTACTCACTTTACTATGTTACTATACAGAGAGAACAGATGATAGGCCTCCCTATATAACACAATTTTGTAACATTGACGTTAATGTAACTTGGATACCGAGAGATAAAGAGAACACATATGATAGGCCTCTCTATAAAAAACAAAATTATAACTTTTACATTACTAGAACTTCGATATATGATACTGGCATGAGTTAATAATAACTTGCTAGGAAAAGATCCCCAAGAATGTTATCCTCTAATAAATGACACAATGACAGTATATAACATTAACACCAATTTAGCTTAAATATATAATATTACCATGGCTTGATCGTGACTTACTAGACAAAAGCAACCGAAGGATGTTATCTTCAGATAGATGACACAGTAACAATGTACCTAAGACACGAGTAAATAATGTGTAATGAGTATATACATAACATCTGACCAGTAATATATCAAGGCAAGCAAATCAATAAATCAATGAACACAACAATTCCATGCAAATGCAAACTTTCATGAAGTGTCGTCTCTTCAGGTGGAAGATACTGAGATATGAGACCTAAGGACATTGACTGGAACAGCAATGTCAAAACATACTCAAAGTTTAGATTTAGGAGGTGTCCAATACGGACTATCTATGGTACCTGTGTAATTAGGGAATGATTCCTGTGCTCGAAGTGGCATAAACAATAGGGGCGTATGGACAAATTGGATTTCTTTAATATATCAGCAAAGTATCTGAAAAATAAACGGACGTCTGTAAGTAGAGAATATGGACAAACTCGAGATGTTAGTCGTGGCGCAAGCGTCCATATAGCTAACAACGTTGATGATTAACTATTTACCTTTTGAAATGTGTTCAGGTGCCGGTACTCAATTAAGAGGGCATGAAGATGAACGGTTGTTCAACGATATTTATAGATACATTAGTAGTCGGTAGTTCTGGAAAATAAATAGGTATAGACAGAAAGGGGAAATGAGCAAAGTTTGATCTGACAAGAGTCAGTGTCACAAATGAAGGTTCAAAATTTATGTAATTACCTGCATAGACAGAAAAATATCTGGAATGATTGCTGGATAGACACTACATGAACCGGCTGATAATTAGTCTGGGTATGATGGTCCCAGAAGTACAAAAGGACGACTAAAATTTAAATAAAAAATGCGCTCATGTTATGTGTATTATTTTGTCAATGAAAAATATATTGATGGCTAGGCATCTATGGATGACCCGAACAGTTATACATGAGTAGTTCATTCTAGTTACAAATCCGGATTCTGCTGTTATCTAAAAAATATGCAGAAAGACTAGCTGTCCTCAATTACCGTAACGGTCCACAATTGGCGGGTCGTTTAAATACTTAAGCACAGCAGCGAGCGATGATAACATGCAGAGTACACCGCATGGCCATGCAGTTAAAGAACACCAAAACATTGGTAGATAAATGCGCTGCCTATTTAGCGATAAAAGAATCGAGGCCAGAGGAATATACCTGATAAAGAAAGCTGCCCCGAGGTGGAGATGGTTTCTGCGGCGGTGCCGGGATATGGCGTGCCGTCGATCGAGTAAAGAATCAACGGAGTAGCACTGGCCAATCCCTTTAAATATACGGTACAATGGGCGTGGCGTACAACCGCGGCGGGGATATATAGTGGAAATAAATAGCGGACTGCACCTAGTTGAGAAAGTAAATAGTATCATGGAATAGTATAGGCAAATATAGACTAAAAAAAAGGACTGTGACAACATCTATATATGGACCTGGTTTCAGTATAGAGATCGATATATACAAATCAACGCTTTAACGAATGGAACAAAACGTCATTCAAGAATTATAAAGGATGTTTTAGCCTCAATGAAGAGACCGATATATGAAGGTTCCTGGCTATAAAGAACTAATGAGGTATCATTAAAGGGCTGTACACACCACATAATATGCAAGAGGTAAACAGTCTTAACGAATAATATGGGCAAAAGTATACCTAAAAAAGGAACTGTAACACTATATAAGCGCAAATGTATATATAACCTACTGTCTCAGGGTGCTACAAGGACTATTGCTAGTTAGTTATGTCCATACAGGGATTAGAGAAAGCAGAGCATCTGCCAATGTCAGAGGGGCAATATTAACTGTTAACAAAAGAAAATTAGATGAAGGGAATAATTAGGTGATGGCGTTTTCCCAGGCCAATTCGGAATTCAATCCGTTTTTAAAGGTACCAAGCGAAAAGATCCAAAAGACTTCCCGTTTTTTTCTGACTGTGCTACCACCTTTGCTATCCGGTAGTCTGATCTTTTCAATGATGCGCCATTTGAATTCATCTGGCGCATGTCCTTTCTCAAGAAAGTGTTTCACTAATGGTGCTGCGTGTTTCTGGGTGCGGATAGCTGAACGATGTTCCGTGAGCCTTACCTGTACAGATCTAGATGTTTCGCCCACATACCCTAGTTGACATGGGCATAAGATGAAATATATACAGTTCGCAGTTTTACAATTCCACATATCTTTTGCATTGACACGGCAACCATTGTGTTCAAATGACTCACCTGCCATGATATTTACACATGATTTACAGGTAGAACATTTCACAGTCCCTTTAACGGGGAAATTGTTATCTATGGTTCTTTGAACAAACTCAGATCTAGGTTGGTTAACAGTAAATCGTGAATGCACTATTAAATCCTTCAAATTTTTATTCCGTTTATGTGCAAACAGAGGTTTGTCCAGCTTAATTTCTGATGTCAGATTGGAATTAAGAATGTGCCAGTTAGTGTTCATAATGTGTTTCACTGTGTTATCTAAAGTGGAGTGCTTGGTAACACAGACCAGTTTGGTATTATCTTTTGCTGCTTGTTTTCTAAGAAGAGCGTCGCGATCGTAAAATCTTGCGCGTTTAAAAGAGTCCCTCACTAATCTATGAGGATATCCTCGGTTCAGAAATTTTTGACGCATGATACTTGCTTGGGCATCGTAGTCGGCTAAGTTAGTGCAATTTCTCCTAATACGGAGAAATTGAGAGAAAGGAATACTTTCTCGTTGACAACGAGGATGAAAACTATTAAAATGCAGGAGGGTATTCCTAGCGGTAGGCTTCACGAAAAGGTCAACAAACAGTTTGTCGTTCTGATGTTTAATGGTTAAATCAAGAAATTCCACTTGTTCTGTATCATAGTGGGCTGTAAATTTTAAATTGACATCGGTGAGATTGATCCACTCGAGGAATTCCATCAGAGTGTCTTTCCCATTGGTCCAGATAAAAAAGATGTCATCAATATATCTGGACCAATGGGAAACCGACTCGAAAAAGGGGGCTACCTCATTGTAAATGAACTTTGTTTCGAATGCTGCCATATAAATATTGGCAATCGAGGGCGCTACTGAGGCCCCCATACTGACTCCTTTAGTCTGGCGGTAAAGGGTACCACCAAATTCAAAGATATTTTCTGTGAGCACTACATGTAAAAGATCTAGAATGAATGCCTTCGGGCACATGATGTTAAACTGATCAATGAACCAGCTAGTGGCGAGAAGCGCTTCCGTCTGTGGTATGTTGCTGTACAGCGCTTCGACATCCATTGTAACCAAGATGTCGGTATTAGAATTAAAGGCTAAATTCTCCACTCTATTTATCATTTCGCCGGTATCTCTGATATAGGACCTAATTTTAGGTATATGTGGGCGCAGGAAATAATCAATACATTTAGACAGAGGTTCTGTGTTTGTTCCGATGGTTGATACGATGGGCCTGTATGGGGGATCTAAGATACTCTTATGAATTTTAGGCATGCCATAGATGCATGCAGTTTTCCCTTGATGGAAGTTCAAGAATTCGAAATCTTTTTGATCTATATCACCAGATGAGAGAGCTCTCTTTGTAAGACTAAGAATTCTATTGGATATTCTACCTAGAGGGTTTACTTTAATTTGTGAATATGTAGTAATATCTGCCAACATGGTGTTCATTTTAGATTCATAAAGGTTCGAATCTAGCAGCACGATACCTCCACCTTTGTCACAATTCTTGAACTATGCATCCATTCTCCAGAAAAAACTTTACAAAAATTAGTCCGATTAATTACTCTTTTGCATCTACTCTTTGATTTGAAAACATCAATTGTCTTGTTAAGTGTCCTAATTCTATTGATTACTAAAATAAATTTAAAAAAATTCAGTTCAAAAGCCTGATCAACAATCTTCTCTACAGTTTTCTTTTTCTTATAAAAAGCAGCTCTCTGTTTACCTTTTTTTAATATTTTTCAACAAATTTAAAACCACCCTATTGCGAAACATTCCTTTACAAATGTCCCTAAATTGGTTTTGCCTTCTATTCCTATACATATTATTCTCTCCTACTCCAGTAGTAACATTGTTGTGGGGCCTCTCCTTCCTTTTCAAATTTGCTCTCTCTTTCTGTTTATTCACATTGTCATCAACATTTTTTTTTTATCTACATATGTTCCGAAAGAAAGACTTAGTTGTCTTACCAGGAGCTTTTTTCCTGTTTTTTGAAGTATTTGTTGTAGAGGAGTGCTTTAATTCCTTTGCTGTTTTTGATTTTTTCCGCTTGGCATCTTTTCTTCTCCTCTGCCTTGAGGGCATATTTCCTTACTGTTGAAATCTTGATTTCAATCTGTGGTAAAGAAAAAAAGAACACATTATGGACCACTATTACCAAACAACAAAGCAATGACAATAAGCAAACGATATAAACACTAGTTTACAACCTATCTAAGTTTATTCCACAGCAACTATGTAACTAGGAGAAAGACAGAGAAAAAGAGCTAGAGGAAGTAACACAAAAAGACAGAGAGAGTCAGACAAAGAAACAGGTAGAGGGAGTAAAACATAGAGAAGGAGTAAGACAGAAAGAGTGTATAATATGTTGTAAGACAGAAAAAGGATGTAATAGGGAGAGGGAGTAAGTCAAAGAAAGGGAGAAAGGGAGTAAGTCAGAAAAAGGATGTAACAGGGTGTAAGACAGAGAGAGGGTGTAAAACGATGTAAGACAGAGAGAGGGTGTTAGAAGGTGAGAGGATGTAAAAGAGACTAAAACAGAGAGAGGCTGTAAAAGGTAGAGAGAGAGAGTAAGTTTGAGAAAGGGTTTAAGAGGAAGTAAGTCAGAGAGAGGATGTAACAAGGAGTAATGAGAGAGAGGGAATAAATCAGAGACAGGGTGTAAGAGAAAGTAAGTCAAAGAGAAAGTGTAAGAGAGTGTAACACAGAGTCAGGATGTAAAAAGGAATGAGTCAGAGAGAGGGTGTTAGAAGGGGACTGATGGAAAAATAGAGTAAGTCAGGAAGAGAATATAAGAGAGACTTATACATTCTTGATAATACTTGGTAAAGAAACCTTGGTGCATAAAGGAATTGTATTTTATAAATGAGCGAGGTTTCAGTAGTGTAATGAAATGCTTAGACATATGACCTTTTCTCTGTTTTTCAAATGTTATTCTAAAAAAAGATTGTGAGGCCTAACCAGGAGTGCAGATGAGGTGAAGCCTGTCCAGGGGAGCACAAAAGGTGAGGCCTGTGTCCAAGAGTGCAGTGGACAGGACTTCATAAAGCCTCTCCCCCACTGCACTCTTAGACACAGGCCTCATCTCCTCAGCAAATTTCACAATCATGAAAGCCATTTTGACTTTCCTCACCTCCTCTGCACCTTTTGCAATCATGTCAGGTGTGTTTCCTCATATTAGGAATCACATTATGTTTTTTTATTGTTGCTTTCTGTTATTTTGTTGTTAATGCTTGGTAAAAATGTTCTGCTGCATAGAGGAATTGTATATTGTAAAGTAGTGAAATGGAATGCTTGTACATATGACCTGTGCTCGGTTTTTTTAATGTTAATATAAAAATGATTAAAGGGCAAATGAATGGCTTTAGCATTTTTCAGAAGGATTAGACAGTGCCTGCATGATTAAATACATATACCTGCACTTTTCACAAACATGTCAGCTGTGTTTTCTAAGATTGGTGGTGAGTCCTGTGTCTAAGAGTGCAGTGGGCTGGACTTCATGAAGCCTCTCCCCCACTGCACTCTTAGACACAGGCCTCACCTCCTTTACACCCCTGGACAGGCCTCTCTCCCACTACACTCTTGAACACAGGCCTCACCTCCTCTGCACACCTGGACAATCCTCACCTCATCTGCAACCCTGAACAGACCTCACCTCATCTGCACCCCTAGACAGGCCTCAGCTCATCTACACCCCTGGACATGCCTCACCTCATCTGCACCCTGTTACCATCAATTATACCCAATACATTGAGGCCTGTCCAGGGGGCACAGAGGAGGTGAGTCTTGTCCAAGGGTCAGAGGAGGTGAGTCCTCTCCACTGCACTCATGGACACAGGCCTCACCTCCTTTGCACCCCTGGACATGCCTCACATCATCTGCACAATCTACTTCCTAATCTGAGGAAACACAGGTGACATGATTGTAAAAGGATCAAATATATTTATTAAATCTTGCAGACACTATTTATTCCTTCTCAGAAATGTAAAAGCCATTAATTTGCTTCAAAATCGTGTTTCCAATAACATTTACGAAACAGAGCGCAGGTCCTATGTACAAGCATTCCATTTCACTACTGAAACCTCACTATTTTTCAAAATACAATTCTTCTATCTAGGAAATGTTCATACCAAACATTATCATTAAACTTAACAAAAAGCAAGAAGAAAAAAGCTCAATCTGCTCCCTAATCTAGAGTAACACAAGTGACATGATTGTGAAAACTGCAAATATATTTATTTAATCATGCACACACTATTTATTCCTAGTCAAAAATGTAAAAGCTATTCATTTGCCCCAAAATTGTTTTTTGAATAAGATTTTAGAAACAGAGCGCAGGTCCTATGTACAAGCATTCCATTTCACTACTGAAACCTCACTATTTTACAAAGTACATTTCCTCTCTCTTGCAAACATTGCTACCAAGCATTATCGAAAACCATGACACAATTAAAGAAGAAAAATGCTCAATCTGCTTCCTAATTTGGGATAACAGAGGTGATATCATTGTGAAAGGTTCAAGTATATTTCTTTAATCATGCAGACACTATTTATTCCTTCTCAAAAATGTAAAAGCCATTGATTTGCCCCAAAATCGTTTTTTGAATAACATTTTAGAAACAGAGCGCAGGTCCTATGTACAAGCATTCAGTTTCACTACTGAAACCTCACTATTTCACAAAATACAATTCCTCTATCTTGCAAATGTTCATACCAAGCATTATCAAAAACATGACACAAACCAACAGCAAAGAAGCTCAATGTGCTTCCTAATCTGAGGTAACACAAGTGACATCATTGTGAAAGGTTCAAATATATTTATTTAATCATGCAGACACTATTTATTCCTTCTCAAAAATGTAAAAGCCATTGATTTCCCCAAAAATCGTTTTTTGAATAACATTTTAGAAACAGTGCGCAGGTCCTATGTACAAGCATTACATTTCACTACTGAAACCTTACTTTTTTACAAAATACATTTCCTCTCTCTTGCAAACATTCATACCAAACATTATGAAAAAACATGACACAAACCAACAGCAAAGGAGCTCAGTGTGCTTCTTAATCTGAGGTAACACAAGTGACATCGTTGTGAAAGGTTCAAATATATTTATTTAATCATGCAGACAATATTTATCCCTTCTCCAAAATGTAAAAACCATTGATTTGCCCCAAAATCGTTTCTTGAGTAACATTTTAGAAACAGAGCGCCGGTCCTATGTACAAGCATTCAATTTCACTACTAAAACCTCACTATTTCACAAAATACAAATCCTCTATCTTGCAAATGTTGATAACAAGCATTATCAAAATACATGACAGAAACCAACAGCAAAGAAGCTCAATGTGCTTCCTAATCTGAGGTAACACAGGTGACATCATTGTGAAAGGTTCAAATATATTTATTTAATCATGCAGACACTATTTATTCCTTCTCAAAAATGTAAAAGCCATTGATTTACCCCCAAAATCGTTTTTTGAATAACATTTTAGAAACAGAGCGCAGGTCCTATGTACAAGCATTCAATTTCACTACTGAAACATCACTATTTTACAAAATACAATTCCTCTATCTTGCAAATGTTGATACCAAGCATTATCAAAAAGCATGACACAAACCAACAGCAAATAACTTCAGTGTGCTTCTACTCTGAGGTAACACAAGTGACATGATTGTCAAAGGTTCAAATATATTTATTTAATCATGCAGACACTATTTATTCCTTCTCAAAAATGTAAAAGCCATTGATTTGCCCCAAAATCGTTTTTTAAATAACATTTTAGAAACAGAGCACAGGTCCTATGTACAAGCATTCCATTTCAGTACTGAAAACTCACTATTTCTCAAAATACATTTACATAATCATTACTCACCTTTACAAATGCTTTAGGAGATTGAGAACAGTGTCAGATACACACACCAATATTTCTTTAGCAGAGCAAAAGGTATGTACTCCAGGCACTGCAACCATGAATGGCACAGAAAATCTCTAATTCTACACACATATCCCTCATATTAACCAATCAAAACTCTTCCCTCTCTATTTTCAAACCAACACCCTTCCCCCTCAGCCCTTTCTACCTGTTACCATAGCAACTCCCTCCTCACTGACCTCTCAGGGTTAAAAGTTTATTCTACAATGTTGCAAATGAACTCAGCAAGGATGTTTGACATCTCAATACACCAGCTTATCCGGTGCAATGTTTCTTTAAATGACTTTTTCTTAACCATTCAAATTACTTCTTTCACAGAACAGAACCATGCACCCTAACTTTCAGTTTTCAACTATCTGAATCCACCAATCATTGCTTGTGATTCAAGAGCACTGAAACTCCACATTTTTTTTGCAAGCTCCTACTGTTCCAACTGCCATTTCATTCCCACACTTCATCTGACTACACCAGAACCTCCTCTCACCATGTATTCTGTCTGGATTGTTGGACATAGCTACATCCACTGGGCTCAAAGGTATGCAGCTATCAGAAATTTTCACAACCTTGATTTACCAAATGTGGACATCAAGTGGATTGGCCAAAGAGGATTGAGATGTCATCAATTGATACCATTGGTGAAAACCTTTTACCATCTGCCACACCCTGACCTCATAATTTTGCACTGTGGTGGAAATGACCTAGGCACTTTGACTGGGGTAGGTCTGGAAATGCTTTTAAAGGACACCTTTGGGCAATTGATGACACTTTTTCCACAAACTGCCTTGGTATATTCCAATATATGCCAAAGACAGAAATGGAAGTGGTCCAACCAATTTTGTCCACAATTTGAGAAAGCACGGAAACATGTGAATAAATCTGTTTCTGCTTACATGAGAGACTATGGAATGGGTTCAATATACAACAATAACTTGCGTTATAACATGCAAGATATCTACAGAGGAGATGGTGAGCACTTTTCAGATGAGGGGAATAGAATATTCCTCCTGAATTTAAGACTGTGCATTGGAACCTACTTGTAGGTACCTAAATCAGCCACAGAACCCAAAAGCTCTTTTCAGGGCTACCCTACCTCTCATCACTCAAAATGATTACTTTACTCTAACTTTTTTCACTGCTTTTCACCAAAGTACGCTCCCCGGTACGCGTACCGGGTGCTCCCCCCGCGAAAAATTTATTAAATTTTTTTTTTGCCTATATGGGCCTCCTAAGCCCCCCTCAGAAAACCTAGGGGGTCAGGGGGTATCTACCGTGCCCCCTTTTACCAATTCCCAACGTTGTTTGTCCTCCATCTTCTGTCTCAAATCTACCGAAACACAAGATGGAGGGCTCCCGTTGCGCTGCCGGTACGCGTACCGGGGCGCGCACCGGTAAGCGCTCCCAATTTTTTACAAAAAATAATCTACATGAAAACCACTGAAGAGACTTCCACCAAATATAGAATAGGTCCTACTACATACCAGTCCCTACCATTTTCCCAAATTTGATGGAATACCATGGAGCCATTTGGGCTGTAGCCCTGTCTAAATATCCTGAGGTAAATTACATGACAAAAACACATATGAAGTGTTAGAATTTACAACCAATTAAAATGTTACTTTCATTTTCTAGTTTTATTTCCTGACATTTGATTGGTTATGTACATGAATATAAATGAAAAATGAGAGGGAAACACAGCCATTTTGACTACAACTACCTGAGGTACATCTTTAAAGGATTTTCTCATTGATCTTCATCACCTTTATATAAGGTAAGTTGTTAATTTGTAAGGGGCACTTTAAGTTAATTTGTAAAAACGTTTTCTGATAGTTATTTACTGTCCCTCTGTTATAGTTATAGATTAAGATAGGCTTCTTTAATATAGTTATAGATTAAGTTAGGCTTCTGTGGTATAATTATGAATTTTCTTAGGCTTCCTCACATACACTTTTTAATATTTCTACTTCCTTCCTGATACCATACACTGCCCAAAGATAACTTCACTGTTAAAAACTCAGAAGTACCTCTCTGAACTTAAATCCAACAGTGCCCTAACCCTACTGATATAGTTATTTTTTATGCAATTTGCAGCAAGAAAATGGAAGGAGAACAAGAAATCAACAATATTTCTTTCGAAATTACTGATGAAGAGATTGTTCTTGAAGATTATATTGACAAGGATTTTATGGATGAGTCTCTGGACCAACAATTTATTGACTATTTACAAGAAATTGAATCATGCAATTTTGAGGAGATTCCAGATCATCTGATGCTGGAAGTTTTATTAAACTATGAAAATTCTAACCAATAAATTTGTATTTAATAATTAAAAATTGTTTGAGACATTATTCATGTTTATATGTAATTCATGAAGTAGTACCAAAATGATTCTAATATAAAGTGAGACTTACAGTATACTGTGCAATTTTAAAACATCATAAGGGAGCAGGGTAGACTACCTATGATCCCCTAGGCCTTCTCAGGGAGTCCTTAAAGGATCTGTTTCTGCTTTCCTGACAGACTATGGTATGGATTCCATATACCACAATAACTTCTGTAACAACATGCAAGATATCTACAGAAAAGAAGGTGTACATTGAATTTAAGACTCTGCATTGGTACCTACATGTTGGTACTTAAATCACCCACACAACACAACAACTCTATTCAGAGCTACCCTACCTCTAAGCACTTTAAAATATTATTTTACTGTTTCACTTGGTTGTTCCCATGGTACGCTCCGCGGTACGCTCCCCGGTACGCGTACCGGGCGCTCCCCCCGCGAAAATTGAAAAAAAAAAAAAAATGTTTTGCCCCGCGAATCCCTTTTATGGCCCCCACATCAAACCTATGGGGTCAGGGGGGGTCTACCCTGCCCCCTTTTGGTCATTTCCCCCTTTGTTTTTGCCACCTCTTGTGTCTCGATCCTACCAAGACACAAGATGGCGGCCGCTCCGGACTGTTTGGAATGTTGACAGACACCCGAAAGCCAATCAGCTTTCTGCTCGGGAACTCGCGTTACGCGCTGGTACGCGCCCCGGGGCGCGTACCGGGGCGCGCTTATAGATATATATATATTTTTTAACCTAAATTACCCAAAATCCACTGGAGCACATATCTTCAGACATAGCAAAGGCACATCGGGCTACCAGTCCCTACAATTTTGCCAAGTTTGGTGGGAATCCATTCAGCCGTTCGGGCTAAAAGTGAGTCCAACCGCCCTATGGAAATTAACATGGGGAAAACACGTTTTGGGACCCCCCAAATATCTCGGCCCCCGCTTCACGAATCCCCCCCAAACTTACAGGGAAGGAGCAGAGCGGAGCGGGCCATCTTCTTGAGAAATACGCGAAGATTCGTCCACCGGCGCCAAAGTTATTCTCAATAGAATGTTGCAGATTTCCTATGGAAAACAATCCTAACTATAACTACCTACTGGCGACCGCCAGTAGTTTATATATATATATATATATGCAAAAAAGAAGGAGAGAACTCTGGGTAGTTCTCAAGTTTAGGTGGAAAGCAGCTACTGTTAGAGCACTTTCAACACCAGCGACACTCTAGATCTGCTAACCACAAATGTCTGTTTTTCTATCAAAGTCTTTAAGCATAGGATTAGCACAGTGCAATCCACGCCGAGATAGAAAAGGACAAAGTCTATTGCCATTTCTACAGCAAAATCTTTAAGCATAGGACTAACACAGTGCTGTCCTTGCCGAGCTGTGAAATGACAAAAGTCATTTATCACTCCAGGCACCGTATTACAGCTTTGAATTGGTAAAATACCACCTCAAGCCAACCTGAAATTAATAAAAGCAACCCCTGGCACAGTGTTTTATTCTAATTAAAGCTCTTCAGAGAGGTATAGCTTTGTTCAGACACAAGGGAGCACCCAGTATAAGTCAAAACAAAACCCTTTCAGGCATAGAGTGACGCATAAAATATGCAAAAAAGAAGGAAAGAACTCTGGGTAGTTCTTAAGTTTAGGTGGAAAGCAGCTCTTGTTAGAGCACTCTCAACACCAGCGACACTCTAGATCTGCTCACCTCAAATGTCTGTTTTTCTATCAAAGTTTTTAAGCATAGGATTAGCACAGTGCCATCGATGCCGAGATAGAAAAGGACAAAGTCTATTGCCATTTCTACAGCAAAGTCTTTAAGCATAGGACTAGCACACTGAGATAGAAAAGGACAAAGTCTACCCAGAGTTCTCTCCTTCTTTTCTGCATAATTTATGCATCACTCTATCTTTGGAGCTGTTTGACAATTCTTCACAAAATGTTCCCCAAAAAGTGCCCAGTGATTGATGTTGTGCAAGGAAAGTTTTGGGGTGATCCGTCAAACAGGGGCTGAGAAAAAGGAGGGGTCACAAAACTCGTTTTCCCAAAGGGGTTTCAAACACTACTAGAGGCCCGACCCACTGAACAGAATTGCACCAAATTTGGCAGAAAGGTAGCTCTTGTTCCATAGAGCAACCTCACTGTGAAATGGTGAAATCCATTCAGTAGTTCCTGAGATATTAAAAGAGAACCACATTTGCATATCTAGTGATGTTGATCTTCTGAGGATCTGAGAGTTCCAGTGCTGAAAACTGATTGGCTGCCTACACTTAAACTAGCAAGTGGTGGCATCCATTATGGGACTCAGCTTCAGCCAAGTCCCCCCAAAGAATTAGGAAAAAAGAAAAGATGGTTTATTTCAATATGGGAGGTGGGCCTTGTGCATCCCCCTTCATTGGGGTGATTGCTCCCCAGGGGCCACCAAAACCCCTGGCCTTTATTTTTTAAATGGAGGTGGCTGCTCAGACCCTCCTCCTAGGTCTGTTTGAAACCCAGGGACCGCCACCTCCTCTGGGTCAACGTAATATATAAAAGTGGGAGGAAGTCCATGAGACCCCCTCCCGGACCATATAGGGCCTGGGAATCACCATGTCACGATTCACTCCCTGTGCTCTCGTGCCCACCACCAGGAGGCCGAATTGTGGGGTTTTCCAGTATTCTAATATGCTTCCAGACACTCCCCTGTATGCATATCCTGACTTCCAGGCATTTGGACATCATTTAGGAACTGACATCCATTCCCAATCCTTGCCAGGTTTTGTAGAAGCCAGTCTGCTCATGCTCAAAACTCAATTACCTATAATCCCCTGCTCACTGCTTTGTCTCCACCCCTGCAGGCCAAGGATGGCTGGAGGAATTCAGCTTGCCTGTGGCTGGCTGCTGCTAGCCAGCTCCCACCTGATGCGCATGAGTACTGTGAGCTCTTTTAAGCCCCAGCTCCCTTCAGCCCAGTGTTGGTCATTGTAGCTGTTTTCTGGTGTGACCGATCCTTGTTTACTGACCTTTTGATATTCCTTGATTCCTGAGCTAAATTTAACCCTTGTTCCTTGATTCCTGAGTTATAGCTATTTCCTGTGCCTGATTTAGAACTGCCTGCAGTGCTACCTTGTTTCCCGCGTTCCTGAGCTATAGCTATTCCTTGTACCTGAATTAGCACTGCCTGCAGTGCTACCTTGTTTCCTGAGTTCCTGAGCTACAGTTATTCTTTTGTTCCTGTTTCTGTGCTTTAGCTATTTCTTGTTCCTGATCTGCACTGCTTGCAGTGCTCTCTTGACTCCTTGTTTCCTTAGCTGTAGCTATTTCCTGTTTCCTTGAACCAGCACCACCCGCAGTGCTACCTTGACTTCTGAAGCTTTAGTAATTTCCCTATTCCTGAACTAGCACTGCCTGAAGTGCTACCTTGACTCCTGACGCTTTTGTAATTCCCTGTTCCTGAACCAGCACTGCCTGCTACCTTGACTCCTGAGCCTTAGCTCAATTATTGCTCCTGCCCCAGCACTGCCATCCATGCTACTTTGTTTTCTTGATTCCTTAACCTACACTATTCTGGTATACCCTTGTAGCCCCCCCTTCTGCATATCCCTTTCCAGTCCCTGCCTTTCTTCCTATTTCCTTGGTTTCAGTTCTAGTTTGCTGTGTTTCTATTCTGCTGTCTTGCTTCTGTTACCTTGTATGTTTGTTCCCTGCTTTCTGCCAAGTGTGCCCTCTGATTTCCTTCCTTTCATGTTAAACACTCCTCCATGCTAGCTCCTTGTCTATTGTGCTTGTGTTTAGTTCTACCCCTTTGCTGTTACTGCCTTGCGTGTTCCTGTTTGATTGCCAGGATCCGTGGCACAGCTGACTAGCTAGGTGGTGTTTCTTGTTAACTGTGAGTATTGTCTTTGAGTTACAGTTATAACATCACCATAGGTATAAGCCCCACATACCCTGCCTTTGCATACATATCCTAAATGTGGGTATTTTCAGTCAGTATCTGTAACAGCAATTGTGGGAGAGGAAGTTACTGAGCTTCAGTCTTACCGTGTGGAGCTCCTGTGCGCTTTACCCCACAGTCCCTTTATTGTTAATGTTGTACTACATATATATGTCTTGCACGTCCGTCCTGGGTGTTGTTAGTCTGAATGCTAAATTGCCTTGTGCGTGCCCTTCCTCTCTGAGTCTTAGCCATCTTGTTCACTGTACAGGCGTCCCCTTTGGATCTCTTTTTCTCCTCTGACTCCCTGTGTGATACTGGGCAGCGTTGTACTGCTCTTTCTGTGCACGGTACTTTTTCTACCCAGTCCATAGTCCTTGCTTAAGTCCCTGACTGTGTTCCTGACATTGCCCCGAACAGTCCCGGACACACCACTTCCCTGGGGTTGGTTCATGCCAATTAAAGGAGGAGAGCCGTGCAGCCCCCTTCCCGGAGCAAATAATGGCCCTGGGGACTACCACCCCCCCTCCAGGGCTGGCTCCTGCTATCGGGAGATAGCTGTTTGCTTTTGCTTAGGGGAAGCTGACAGCTCCTGGTAAGCAAGAACAAACATAACTCCACTCCCAGCAAGCGAGAGCTGTTTGCTTTTGCTTAGGGGAAGCTGACAGCTCCTGGTAAGCAAGAACAAACATAACTCCACTCCCAGCAAGCGAGAGCTGTGAAACTCCTCCCACTTGCTGGAAGCAGAGTTTTCATCTGTTTCCCTGCTCGCTGTCATGTGGACAGGGAAATGGATGAAACGATTGCCCCTGCATGCAGGAGGCTGTTGTGAAAACAAGCGTGGGATCCCTCTCTTGTTTTTAAAAAAAAAGATTTTACTGAAAATTTACATATCCGCCGTAACTTTGCAGCAATTTTTTTTTTTAAATATACTTTTTTGCCACGGTGGGACCCGAGGGGGAACCCAGTACCAAGGTTAGGAGGCAATGTTCCACCTAATAATTTCTCTTGGTGTGTGGCAGCACAGAGCCTGTGTGCATTCTTTTTTAGAGCTGTGTGCGAAAACTAAACTCATCTAGAATCACAATGCAAATAAGTGTGCTACACTTAAGGTTGATTGGTGGCAACCTCTGATTCATTTTTTAAAGAATTTGACCTAAATGTAAATACTATTATTTGTCTTGCTAAAAGTCACAGGCTTTACAGAAAGGTCTAGATCAGGTGGAAGAGTTTCTGAAAATATTTCAGTATTTCATGATCTGCCAGTAAACCCAGAAGAATTATTGTTCTGAGGCAGAAAATATCTTTATGTGCATTGTTATTTATTTTTCGAGTCAAACAAACAAAACCGGTCTTGGGTTGCTCGTTGGCCAGTTCAGAGGGGACCAGAATTGGCAATTCTGGCTGGACTGTTGGTATTGGAGCAGGGGCAAGACTGACTTTCTTATGGCTGGGTCTAGGAATATTGGGCAAAATAGTCATGGTTAGAATGCTACCCCGAGTGAGTGCCAGTGGTTTGCCATATTGCAACCATCTTCCCATCACCTTGTGTGTGTTTGATGCGATGCCCTAAGTTGTCAAGGGTATACCCAGGCATGCTCCCCTTGCTCACTGTGTCAATGGAATCAAACTACACCAGATTGAAGAGCACCTTTCAGGGGGAACTAATCGTGGGCTGATTGTGTTACGCTTCAGAAAGGATCTGGCTCGTCAGTTCACTCTGGACTATTCCTATTGGAGCAGGGTCAAAACTGATTTGCATATGTATGTGTCTAGTCTGAGGTGGCATGGTGGGCATAAAATGATGGTTTGGACTGCTTTCTGGGTGGTTGTCAGTGATTAAACTTATTGAAGGCATCTGCCCATTTGCTTTTGTTTGTTTGATTTATTTGTAGAGTGGCAGATACTGTTTAGGTGCATGGTAGAACTTAATAGTAGCACAGGATTGATCATGCTAATCTGGAAAATGAAATCATGTCTTATAGCAAGAGAAATCATATTCCATCACATATGCTGTGACATGAAATGTAAGGGCTATATAATGTACAATGACAGAAAATCAGTATTACCATTGTTGGGTTGAAAATACATCTAGCTGACTCCTTCTAGCATTGTGCGATTTAAGTTAGCATTTGCGGCACCATTATGTATTCAGTGGCCATTTTGAACCATGATCGAAATGAAGCTTTTGTCTCATATTGTCTGCCTCGGGAGAAAGCAGCCTCAATTGTTACTTTTTATCATTTACGGTTGAGCTTCGCTGCACTAATGAATAGATTATTCGGTTCGATTCAGCAAGCTTTATTCGGTATGTACAACAACCAGAAAAGCAACAACATTTTTTTTATATATATATATATATATATATATATCCACACGGGTTCTCTCAAAACAGCGCTGGGGTATCAATATCACGGCAGCGCCATCAGAAAACAGCAGACCCAGAAGTTTCCGTGAGTAAATTAGTTTATTCTGCAACACACGGACAGCATAACGTTTCGGCCTCCCAGAGGCCTTGGTCACATATATATATCTGCAATACCTCGCAGCGCTCCACCATTCAGGTGAAATACAAGGCATGGACCAACTTGTTGCAGCATACAGTTTATTCACCCAACAAACAGTTAGTCATGACGCGTTTCGACCGTCCCTGCGGCCTTGGTCACATATATATATATATATAAATTCAAACAAGTAGTCCTAAACTTCCAGCTCCGGCGAACAGAGACCAAACGAATCCCAAAGATGAGGCAAAAGAAATTTATTAAACCAAGTTCAACAGCGCAGCAGACTGACACGTTTCGGGCGGATGCCCTTGATCACAGTAAAATGTAATTCAAAATGCCTTGTTTTTATATGCTGTTGTGCACACCATGTGACATATAGACATAAACAACATACTTTGAGGTAAGCCAAAGTCCATAGAAAGATATTTGATCTCTCTTTCTCTCTCTCTCAAGGGGTATTGTGTTGCTTAATGGCACAGTCAAAGTCAAGATCAATTCATATGCTGAATAAATTCATGAACAAAAATCGAGTCCCTGCATAACTGCATATAAGAAATATTAAATATAGTCTATACAGTACAGATGAAAGAATGCGTAGTTTAAACTAATACAAATGTGCAAAATACCGCAGTTATAAACATTGAGATTTGTGCAAAATTATAGCATGTTAAAAGCAATAATTTATATACTTAAAACCATACTGGAAACAGAATATTTCCATATAAAAACTTTCCATTGGGATGTGCAAATCTAAGCAATGTAAACATGGTAATTGTGCAACATACGCAGATAATGTAAGTACTGTTGTGACTATAACTATAATGTAGTAAAAACAAATAAATAGCCTGCAACTGGGACATCGAACATAGATGGCAACCCCTCTGTGTTGTAAAACTCTAGGCTTACCCGTTAATTGTTGGCTAAATGTGCTAAAAAAGGAAAAATAAACCTATAGTGTGGTGCATGATCCAGATGCAGCCGGATTTAATAAGCCATGTCTGCATCCCAAATGTCATAAATTGTGACTAAAAAAATGTAATCAACAGAATCAAAAACATTTCAAATTAGTAAATTACGGAACAGTACTGAAAGAGGTGGGGGCGGCCTCAGATAGATTGTTGTTTCAACAAATATTGAATGGTGCAGGCCAACAAGAATAAAGCGCGATTAGACCCTATAAAAAATGATAAAGGTCCTCCGTCGTGTTCAGTCCGTTTGGAACTTTACTGTGCAATTCGAGAATCATTTAAGATTCTAATTGCCGAAGCATTTTGTCCCTGTCTCCTCCTCTGCGAGGTTTGGGGACAGAGGTGAGTACAAAGTAGCTGAGACACTGCAAGTCGTTATTGTGTACACTTTTAAAGTGTCTCGCGACAGGGTAAGAGCTGTCATTGTTAACAATCGCGCGAAGATGCTGCAATATTCTGGCATGCACCTGCAGCCTGGTACTACCAACATACCTCAGGCCGCAGGTGCACGCCAGAACGTAAACAGCATACTCTGTCTTGCAATTGTAGCTCCCTCTAATGGGCAATGGGACAGGACTGAATGGAGTGTTGTACTTGTTGGTATTGATACCAAACTTACATGCCCTGCAACTAGAGCATTTGAACAACCCCAGACGGGGTTTAAACCAGGACTGACTTTTCAGTAATTCTGGGAAGGAATTAGATACATGGGTACGCATGGAGGGGCCCCTATGAAAAGTGATGTTGGGATTGCTAGGAAGTTGGGGTGCCAAGACCCCATCTGTCATTAATATGGGCCAACTTTTGGTCAGAATTGCCCGGATCTTTCTTTCCTGACAATTGAAAGACGTGATGAACCTGATATTAGACTTTTCAGGATCTTCTAACGTCTCAACAATGGGGGCCTTAGATGTAAAAAGTGGCCCTCTAGTCCTTTCCTTCATCTTACTGACTGCTTTGCTGAGTATTCTCTCGCTGTACCCTCTGGCTTTGAATCTGGCAAGTGCTTCAGTGGTGCATGTAATTAATTCCTCTTTATTACTACAGATCCTTTTTAAACTGAGCAATTCCCCTTAGGGTATATTGTCAATGACATGGCGTGGGTGAGCGCTGCTCGCATGGAGGGTGGAGTTACCCGCCGTACATTTTCTATGTAGGGTGGTAGTTATTTTATCTCCCTTCAAAAAGACCTTCACATCCAAAAAGTCTACAGTGTGTTTACTGATGTTACATGTAAACTTCAAATTTTCTTGATTGGTGTTGAGGCTTGTAACGAAATTTCTAGCGCTGTCTTCATCCCCCCTCAAGATTAAAAACACATCGTCAATATAACGAACCCACAGCGCTACATGCTCCGAAAATGTCTTGTGGTATTCCCCCATGAGGACCCGCTTCTCCCACCAGCCAACGTGCAAGCACGCATAGCTGGGGGAAAAGCAGGCCCCCATGGCAACACCCCTCTTTTGTAGATAGACATCCTTCCCAAAGACAAAGTAGTTGTCATATAAACTCCATGTCACAAAATCCATCAACATCTTATTATGATTATAACATTGTGAAGGTCTGGTGCTCAGAAAATATTCTAATGCCTTCAGCCCCGTGAGATGTTCAATGCTCGTATATAGAGCTTCGATGTCTAAAGTTATGAACAAGGAATTCTCTGTCCATGGAATGTCTTTGATTTTCTTTAGAAAATCTCCTGTGTCTTTTATAAAGGTAGGTAGATTTGTGAGCAGGTTTTGTAAAAAGTAATCTGTATATTGCGCCAAATGTTCTGCTACGCTGTTGATGGCAGATATGATTGGTCTTCCCGGGACCGGTAAAGTTCCCTTGTGTACCTTGGGTATTAGATAAAACCTGGGCATAACCGGTTGGTCAACATTCAGAAACTTGAACTCTTGGATAGATATTAGGCCTTCCCTTCTGTATTTATAAGGCAATTTTTTCAACATGTCCCTAGCATTATCATACTGTTTGAGACATGTTTTCTGATAACACGAAGTATCTGAAAGTTGCCTTTTGGCCTCGGCGATGTAATGTTACTGAGGCCAAACCACAATGCTGCCTCCCTTATCACAGCTGCAGACAATGTTCTTATAGTCATTTTTGAGTTTTGTTACAAGTGCCCAATATGCCTTTTACGATGTTTCACCTGGTGGTACAATTTCTTCAAATCAGATGTCACCACCTCATGGAAGGAGTCTATGGCATCCCTGGGCATGGTCGGCATAAAACAAGATGCAGGTTTGAACGGGCTCATGCCCGTGCCTGCTTGTTCAATTTCCGCTTCCACCAGTTCTTGCTGTGTGGACACAATAGGATCTGTACCGGTATTTGTGTTACCCATTTCTTGCAAAGTCAGTAATGCTCTTACATCCCGGGCCTCAAGTGTTGAAGAGGATGGTTATGTGTTTGTCGCATCTGTGTTGTTCAGTCCATCTTTAATATTAAAGAATTTACGCAATTTAAGTTTGCGTATATAACGAAAGACATCGATCCTGGTAGAGGTGTAGTTGAAGTCAGTAAGGGGGCAGTATGTCAGTCCTAGACTCAATAGTTGATTTTCCGCTGTTGTTAATGTTGTGGTAGATAGATTGACAATTGTGTTGGCTTTTACTTTCTGTTGCGCCAATGTTGTTTCTTTTTTTTGTTGTTTAAATTTGTGTTTTTTCCGGCGTTCTTTCCGTCGTCGGTTGATTCTGGCCCTTTTTGTTGCTGCGGCTGCCGCTGATTTCGTGGGCGGAGAGTTTGGAGGCGTGCACTCACTAAAAAATCTACCTCCTCACCTAAGTCTAGTACCATTTGGGGCCCCCCTGAACTTGCCCCTACAGAGCTGCCATCATCTGAATATAGGCTGCTGATTGTTGAATCCGTATCACCTGAGCCAGGAGTGGACTCTGCATGACTGTTTTGTTTCACCGTCATTGATGTTGATGTTAAAGTTGCGGGGGCTAGTTTTTGACTCATTTTTATTTGTTTGGCATTATCAAATTTGCGCACAAATGTATATATACGTCCATGTTCATAATCGTCGCGCAAATTTGTAAGCTTTACGAGCCTTTATTTTTTCCTCATGTTTGGTCAAACACTCCTGTATTTCTTTCTTGGATATTGCTATGAGGTCATTGGGTTCAAATTTCAACAGTTCCATATTGATTCCATCCATTTCTTTTAATAGTTCTAGACGGTCAGTCTCCGCGTATTCTATGAGGATCTTGACTAGGTTGCTTGACGCGTCCAAGTTGCTTTTTCCCCACTTTTTTAGCATCTCTGGGTGGGGTTTCTCGTAACTGGGCGCTAGAAGGATTCGCAACCCACGTGGAAAGCGACCCTCCGCTATATATATGGACAACGACTTGTGCTCCCACCACTTAGTAACTTCGTTGCGCATGCATTTCTCCATGCGCTTCATGAGGTTCTTTATTCGCCCTTCATTTGTCAGGGGATTCAATTGAGTGCCCGATGAAGTGGCTGCACCTTTATTAATTATTTTAGGCAGGTTATTGAATAGCTCTATCGAGGCCGCCTCCCAGCCTCGTACTGTCTCCTCCGACATTGCCACTGGTGCTCTGTTGGACTTGCTTGGCTTGTACAATGTTGTTAGCGTAGGGGTGCCTGATGTCTCTCCAACCCCTCGCTCTTGCCTATGTTCTCCCCACAGCCTGAAATGCAGTGTTGACACTCACCACACAAAGGTGCCGCTGCGATAACAACTGCTCTCCGGTCCCGTCTCGTCTCACGGCTTGACTCCAAGTGTTGTTCGCAGCACGGCAAAGCTGATTGTGGGCGTGTCACTGCAGGCAGGGTCCGTCGTCCAATTTTGCTTACGCAAAGAAAGGAAAAAGCTGGTTGATGACGGCGGACTGCTCTTAGAGAGTGGATTCGTAACGGAAGCAACCACCTTCTGTGGATTGAATGAATTCAGACAAGTAGTCCTTAACTTCCAGCTCCGGCGAACAGAGACCAAACGAATCCCAAAGATGAGGCAAAAGAAATTTATTAAACCAAGTTCAACAGCGCAGCGGACTGACGCGTTTCGGGCGGATGCCCTTGATCACAGTAAAATGTTATTCAAAATGCCTTGTTTTTATATGCTGTTGTGCACACCATGTGACATATAGACATAAACAACATACTTTGAGGTAAGCCAAAGTCCATAGAAAGATATTTGATCTCTCTTTCTCTCTCTATCAAGGGGTGTTGTGTTGCCTAATGGCACAGTCAAAGTCAAGATCAATTCATATGCTGAATAAATTCATGAACAAAAATCCCAACGAAAGAAGTTGCCCAGATCGAGGGAGCCCAAACAGGTGAGTAGTATCAGCCAAGATTTTATTGTACAAAGATAGCAGAATGCAAACAGCAGGGGTGCCCAACAGTAACAAACAAACAAACATCACCCCGCCCAGGTGGGCGTGGCCACCACTGTGGCCTTCTGGTAATTATAGTTCCACTTATATTACCCCTGTGGGTTGCTGTGCTAACACTCGATCTTTGCCAAAGTTTAAGTCCCAAGTGGGTTGTGGTATCCACCCAACGCCGTCTGTCCAGCTTTGTAGTATCTTTGAAAAAGGCATCACCTGTCCCTGATGCTGCAGCGTCGAGTGGCGTTGCAGCGGGGCTGCACCAAAGAACAGCAGGGCTCCTCTCACGGCTCAGGCTGCCCCATACATATCCCAATGAAAGAAGTTGCCCAGATTGAGGGAGTCCAAACAGGTGAGTAGTGTCAGCCAAGATTTATTTGTACAAAGATAGCAGAATGCAAACAGCAGGGGTGCCCAACAGTAAATGAATAGTCCTGCCCGTCGCGTTTCGTGCTAGAAAAGCACTTCATCATGGGCTGCGGGTGTCTGCATGAGTTGTGAACACAGCTACGGCTTCAATTAAACAAACATATATATATATATTACCTACTGGCGATAGCCAGTAGGTATATATAGTTAGGACCTAGCTACCATAGGAAATCCGCAACATTCTATTGGGAATAACTTTGGCGCCGGTTGAGGAATTTGGGTGTAATTTTCAAAAATTTAGGCCAGCTCTGCTCCGCTTCTTCCCTGGAAGTTTCGGGGGGGATTCGTCATGCGGGGGTCGAGAAAAAAGGGGGGTCCCAAAACGTGTTTTCCCCATGCTAATTTCCATAGGATGAATAGATAAGGCTACAGCCCGAACCGCTGAATGGAATTACACCAAACTTTGCAAAATTGTAGGGACTGGTACGCAGAAGTGCCTTTTCTATATTTGGTGAAAGTTGCTCCAGTGGTTTTTATGAAAATTAACTTAAAAAAAATACATATATCTATACGAGCGCTTACCCGTATGCTTACCCATACGCGTACCGTACGCGTACGTACGCGTACCCCTCCGTGCACGAGCTGCATGCTGATTGGCTGCCACTGTCTATCAACACTCCAAAACAGAAGTTGTGGGCAGCCATCTTGTGCCTCGGTAGACTGAGGTATAGGAAAGCAGAAAAACAAACATGTAGAACTCAAAAAGGGGGCAGGGTAGAAGCACCCTGACCCCTTAGGCCTGCTCAGGGGGTCCCACAAGGACCCCCAAGGCAAAAAAAAAAAAAATTAGCCCGCGATTTAAAAAAATTAACAATTATTTTTTGGGGCCTGGGGGGTCCTTGTGGGACCCCCTGAGCAGGCCTAGGGGGTCAGGGTGCTTCTACCCTGCCCCCTTTGCGAGTTTTCCACCTTTGTTTCACTGCTTTCTTGTGCCTTGGTTCTACCGAGGCACAAGATGGCTGCCAACACTTCCTGGTTTGGAGTGTTAACAGACAGTGGCAGCCAATCAGCATGCCTTCCCGAGAAAACTGCATGCTCATTGGCTGTCAACACTTCTAACCAGGAAGTGTTGGCATCCATCTTGTGCTAGTGTTGACAGACAGTGGCAGCCAATCAGCGTGCCTTCCCGAGAAAGCTGCATGCTCATTGGCTGTCAACACTTCTAACCAGGAAGTATTGCCATCCATCTTGTGCTCGGTAGACTGAGGCACAAGAAAGCAGAAAAACAAATGTGTAGAACACAAAAAGGGGGCAGGGTAGAAACACCCTAGGGCTGCTCAGGTGGTCCGACTAGGATATTAATATATTTAAACGTTATCCGCTAATAGAATTAGCATTTAAAAAACCTTGCAAATTCACTGAAAAAACCATACGTTTAAGGCCTTATATAGTTAGGAATTAGCATTTAAAAAACCTTTGAAATTCACTGAAAAAACCATAGGTTTCAGGCCTTATATAGTTAGGAATTAGCATTTAAAAAACCTTTGAAATTCACTGAAAAAACATAGGTTTCAGGCCTTATATAGCTAGGAATTAGCATTTAAATATATATATGTATACAGAAAATAAATCGTATTGCTAAAAGACACATATAGGTACATAGAAACAATCCAATTAATTAATTTCAATAATATCAGTTGGGAATCAGAATGATTTTTGTCACATAGAGTGATTTTAAAATAAATACTGCAACATAAAAACATATCTCCAGATCATTTAGTGCAATTAGTAAGTTCATAGCAGCATTAGTTGTTCTTACATTGTGTTTCTTGAACAGTGGTTTTAAATAAAAACTTCTAAAATGCCCATAAAAATCACAAAAAAGTAGAAAGGGCATAGTGCTCTGTTTGGAATACTCATCGCATGGGCATGGGGTCATAGGTCACGTTTTCATTACAGGGAAGGCAACTAAGTGATGAATAATTCCTAGTCTTAACCTTATTAATACAAATCGATGTGAAGGTTTAGTGACTAAGGACAGATAGCCTTGAAAACCACCACCGTCTACAATTGTTTTGGAAAACATAAATGTAACTCTGATTCCTGTCGAGCAATCAAAAAGCAATTGCTGTAAATCTCAGCAACAGAAGAACAATTATAAGACCAATAGAATTTCATGCACCAGATCCAAAGTTCATCAATCCAAAGTATAATAGAAATGTCAATCCAAAGTTCTGTTCTGTCTCACGAGTTCTTTATTCACTCGAAGAGTTCCCAGGTTCCACGTTAACAAATTTCAAAGCAAAAAGTTCAAGAATTCACAACTTCCAATATGCATCAGCACCAGCCAACACGTGTTTCGTTGGGCAATTATCTATGCCAACCAACTTCATCAGGGCTGCAAGCCAAAATAATATAGTATGATAATCAAATATATATTCCAGAATATAAATACAATTTAAGAGGTGTTAAGTCAGGTTACAAAAGTTCACCACCTAGGTGAGAGCATAAACACAGCACCCTTTCAATAGTGACACATCTACTGTACATTGAGTGGATCCCAGTGAAAGAAACATAGCATACAGAAAAAACATTCTGTCCTTGTGCCAAATTCATTCCACCTAGTTATATTACCTTTTTCATTAATATTTGTCCGTTATTCTCTAGCAGGTATGAGCTCTAATCTGGCTCTGCAAACAACAATTCCTGGAATGACATAGGGAGGCTCTGAGCAATGTCACCACAATTATCAGGGACCACATTACTTCGGTCCAAATACATCTGATAGGCCATACACGACCCTTAGAAATTATATACCAAAATTGATCTTAAAATCTAAATTTAAATTCACAACTTCTAAACACAATAAGTATCAAGATGTACCTCTCTCCGTTTTCACTTGCGTCAATATCTAATACGAGAAGTTTATCTCACGTTAACCTGTCTCATCTTGTACCCGTTGATCATCCCGCACTCTCGTTTCGAGATGAGCCCGGTATACAAGGTCTGTCAAAAAGGGGACCACTAGTTATAAAATCTCCTATCCACAAACATACTTAATCAAGATAGCGGTACAGGGAGTTATATTCACAACTTCTAAACACAATAAGCTTCAAAATGTACCTCTCTCCGTTCTCACTTGCGTCAATATCTGATGTGCAAAAATTATCGCACGTTAACCAGTCTGTTAAAAAATCAAAATATGCCACTTTTAGTTATCTTACTATGTATAATAGGCATTAGCCATAATACTGGTTCGTCAGACTCTCTCTTACCTCATCTTGCACCCAATAAACATCCCGCACTCTCGTTCCGAGATGAGTCCGGTATATAGGGCCTGTCAAAAAAGGGGGCCACTAGTTAAAAGATCTCCTATCCAAAAAGATTCTTAATCTAGATAGCAGTACAGAGAATGGCCCTTACCTATATCCCTCTGCCAAGGCGACTCCTCGTGTATCAACAACCGGCGTGTATGATAGCCGCCATCTTCCTAAAGTAGCTTTACGTAAGGTACCAGAATAGTAACCGCCATCTTAGAGCATGTTCATAAAATACTTTAGTCTATTTCGTTATAGTTTATTTGCCCCATTGTATTTTTAAGCATAAAAAAAGAATATCAATAGAGATGCAATACAACAAAATATCTCCGTATATCAAATATCCTCTATCCAACTGGGTCGCGTTTTCTTACCGCCATCTTAGGACGGGTAGTATTTGCGAGTGAGAGATATCACTCGCCAAGCTATACTCTCTAACTACATATTTTTAACAAAACGACTTGTTCAGAGATAATCATAATATATAAATAAACTAGATTAGTTAAATAATCAGAATGCCGAACTTACCACAATGGGGTTATATAAATCGTGTAGGTCTGATTTCCGCCGCCATCTTGGAATGGTCAGTACTATCAATATTCAATCGAACGAAATTCCACTACCTTACTACTATAGTACTATTTAGAAAATGGGTCATGAATCTATATACTATAAAAATATCAACAAATCCAGTCAGTAAGTGATAAACCCAGCATGAAGTAACTCTTTTGATTATGTGGTGACAGTGTGTTGAGCGTCCCGCGTCATTCAATATTAAAATCAAATAAAATTCAAGCCATAACAATCATGAGGGGTCATTGCATAAGCATTTGAAGTACCCAGGTTTCATTTGGTTATAAAATTTTCAATTATAACAATGTATTGATACCATACATACAGAAAAGAGCCAGATCAAATACTGTTACACAATTCCTTAATCTCCTAAGAAATATTGTAGTTCTGTATCAATATTTAGTCCTTCTTCTACAGCCCGAAGGACCATAATCCAGCGTGCCTCTCTCCGTCTTAATTTTAATGTTCTATCTCCTCCACGTTTATCAAGTATCACCTGTTCAATACCATGGAATGAGAATTTATGGTTCAGCTTATCATTACTGTATTGTATAGAATGTGACGCTATCGGGTATCTCGTATCTCCATTCTTCAGTGCCCGATAGTGCTCCACCATCCTATCTTTTAGCCTCCTAACAGTACTCCCTACGTAAATTTTTCCGCAGGTGCAGGCAATAACATAGATAACAAAATTAGATTCACAATTAATGAAAGTATCTATGTGATGAGTACCTGTATCATTATATTCAAACGTCAAAACTTTCTTATGTGCCCACCAACAAGAACTACAGTTGCCACAGTAATGGAAGCCCTTAGGGCGAGAACGTAACCATTCACTGTATCCTGGGTGAACGCTGGGTTTAGGGTAACTCGGGCTGACAAAATTGGCAATCGTCTTTCCTTTTCTAAAAGTAATACTTGGATTATCTTTAAGATAAGGTTTAAGATCTTTATCAGCATAAAGCATATGCCAGTATTTTTTCATAATACCAAAAATCTTATTACTTCCCACACCAAAATTCGTTATCATTCTGATAGTCTGATTATCAATATCCATACCCTTCTTAGTTTTTAGAGTCAGTGAACGTTCAAGTTTATGTACTCTGTCCACAGCCTGATTAATGACCCTATTCGGATATCCTCTATTCTTAAACCTCATCCTCATGTCCCTAAGGTTCATGTCAAAATCAGTGTCACTGGAGCAGTTCCTTCTAGCTCTAATCATTTCCCCATATGGGATTGAATTGATCTGGCTCTTAGGGTGGCAGCTGTCCGCTCGTAAAAGAGAATTGCAACTAGTCTCTTCGTAAAGAGACTAGTTGCAATTCTCTTGCAATTCTCTTTTACGAGCGGACAGCTGCCACCCTAAGAGCCAGATCAATTCAATCCCATATGGGGAAATGATTAGAGCTAGAAGGAACTGCTCCAGTGACACTGATTTTGACATGAACCTTAGGGACATGAGGATGAGGTTTAAGAATAGAGGATATCCGAATAGGGTCATTAATCAGGCTGTGGACAGAGTACATAAACTTGAACGTTCACTGACTCTAAAAACTAAGAAGGGTATGGATATTGATAATCAGACTATCAGAATGATAACGAATTTTGGTGTGGGAAGTAATAAGATTTTTGGTATTATGAAAAAATACTGGCATATGCTTTATGCTGATAAAGATCTTAAACCTTATCTTAAAGATAATCCAAGTATTACTTTTAGAAAAGGAAAGACGATTGCCAATTTTGTCAGCCCGAGTTACCCTAAACCCAGCGTTCACCCAGGATACAGTGAATGGTTACGTTCTCGCCCTAAGGGCTTCCATTACTGTGGCAACTGTAGTTCTTGTTGGTGGGCACATAAGAAAGTTTTGACGTTTGAATATAATGATACAGGTACTCATCACATAGATACTTTCATTAATTGTGAATCTAATTTTGTTATCTATGTTATTGCCTGCACCTGCGGAAAAATTTACGTAGGGAGTACTGTTAGGAGGCTAAAAGATAGGATGGTGGAGCACTATCGGGCACTGAAGAATGGAGATACGAGATACCCGATAGCGTCACATTCTATACAATACAGTAATGATAAGCTGAACCATAAATTCTCATTCCATGGTATTGAACAGGTGATACTTGATAAACGTGGAGGAGATAGAACATTAAAATTAAGACGGAGAGAGGCACGCTGGATTATGGTCCTTCGGGCTGTAGAAGAAGGACTAAATATTGATACAGAACTACAATATTTCTTAGGAGATTAAGGAATTGTGTAACAGTATTTGATCTGGCTCTTTTCTGTATGTATGGTATCAATACATTGTTATAATTGAAAATTTTATAACCAAATGAAACCTGGGTACTTCAAATGCTTATGCAATGACCCCTCATGATTGTTATGGCTTGAATTTTATTTGATTTTAATATTGAATGACGCGGGACGCTCAACACACTGTCACCACATAATCAAAAGAGTTACTTCATGCTGGGTTTATCACTTACTGACTGGATTTGTTGATATTTTTATAGTATATAGATTCATGACCCATTTTCTAAATAGTACTATAGTAGTAAGGTAGTGGAATTTCGTTCGATTGAATATTGATAATACTGACCATTCCAAGATGGCGGCGGAAATCAGACCTACACGATTTATATAACCCCATTGTGGTAAGTTCGGCATTCTGATTATTTAACTAATCTAGTTTATTTATATATTATGATTATCTCTGAACAAGTCGTTTTGTTAAAAATATGTAGTTAGAGAGTATAGCTTGGCGAGTGATATCTCTCACTCGCAAATACTACCCGTCCTAAGATGGCGGTAAGAAAACGCGACCCAGTTGGATAGAGGATATTTGATATACGGAGATATTTTGTTGTATTGCATCTCTATTGATATTCTTTTTTTATGCTTAAAAATACAATGGGGCAAATAAACTATAACGAAATAGACTAAAGTATTTTATGAACATGCTCTAAGATGGCGGTTACTATTCTGGTACCTTACGTAAAGCTACTTTAGGAAGATGGCGGCTATCATACACGCCGGTTGTTGATACACGAGGAGTCGCCTTGGCAGAGGGATATAGGTAAGGGCCATTCTCTGTACTGCTATCTAGATTAAGAATCTTTTTGGATAGGAGATCTTTTAACTAGTGGCCCCCTTTTTTGACAGACCCTATATACCGGACTCATCTCGGAACGAGAGTGCGGGATGTTTATTGGGTGCAAGATGAGGTAAGAGAGAGTCTGACGAACCAGTATTATGGCTAATGCCTATTATACATAGTAAGATAACTAAAAGTGGCATATTTTGATTTTTTAACAGACTGGTTAACGTGCGATAATTTTTGCACATCAGATATTGACGCAAGTGAGAACGGAGAGAGGTACATTTTGAAGCTTATTGTGTTTAGAAGTTGTGAATATAACTCCCTGTACCGCTATCTTGATTAAGTATGTTTGTGGATAGGAGATTTTATAACTAGTGGTCCCCTTTTTGACAGACCTTGTATACCGGGCTCATCTCGAAACGAGAGTGCGGGATGATCAACGGGTACAAGATGAGACAGGTTAACGTGAGATAAACTTCTCGTATTAGATATTGACGCAAGTGAAAACGGAGAGAGGTACATCTTGATACTTATTGTGTTTAGAAGTTGTGAATTTAAATTTAGATTTTAAGATCAATTTTGGTATATAATTTCTAAGGGTCGTGTATGGCCTATCAGATGTATTTGGACCGAAGTAATGTGGTCCCTGATAATTGTGGTGACATTGCTCAGAGCCTCCCTATGTCATTCCAGGAATTGTTGTTTGCAGAGCCAGATTAGAGCTCATACCTGCTAGAGAATAACGGACAAATATTAATGAAAAAGGTAATATAACTAGGTGGAATGAATTTGGCACAAGGACAGAATGTTTTTTCTGTATGCTATGTTTCTTTCACTGGGATCCACTCAATGTACAGTAGATGTGTCACTATTGAAAGGGTGCTGTGTTTATGCTCTCACCTAGGTGGTGAACTTTTGTAACCTGACTTAACACCTCTTAAATTGTATTTATATTCTGGAATATATATTTGATTATCATACTATATTATTTTGGCTTGCAGCCCTGATGAAGTTGGTTGGCATAGATAATTGCCCAACGAAACACGTGTTGGCTGGTGCTGATGCATATTGGAAGTTGTGAATTCTTGAACTTTTTGCTTTGAAATTTGTTAACGTGGAACCTGGGAACTCTTCGAGTGAATAAAGAACTCGTGAGACAGAACAGAACTTTGGATTGACATTTCTATTATACTTTGGATTGATGAACTTTGGATCTGGTGCATGAAATTCTATTGGTCTTATAATTGTTCTTCTGTTGCTGAGATTTACAGCAATTGCTTTTTGATTGCTCGACAGGAATCAGAGTTTAGTTTTTATCTTGGAGTATCCAAGATTACTTAAGGAAGTCTGGTAACCTTCCTTCCAGTCTTGTAGCAGTCAGTTGGATACTTTTGAAATTACAACAGCCAAATTTATAGCTGAGCGCCCTTTGTCCTCGTTGCCTTCTTTTTGCTAAAACATAAATGTAGTTTGTTTCCCAACTGTTCCCATACGGATCTCATTTCTGTGGGCCAGGAATATACCCTTTAATTCCTGCTTAGGCAAACCTGTCACATATACTGGGCTTTCGTGGATCTTAATCTTGAATAATTCATTATGTAGAAGCGTAATGTATTAGATCCAAGTGATAGATAGACTTTTGTCCAATTGTAAAGAATTCCGGACAATTGTTTGTGTGAATTTTGTCTCATCCTTTGCCCAAATGGTTCTCCAGAGCATTAACAGGCACATAGCGATCAAGTCTGATAAGTAACGTAGTCTCACTTCTTGGTGTACTATCACTGTAGATGCAGACTGGGGAAGACATAACAGATGTTTTAGGAAAGAATTTTCCTCCAGTTGTAATGCCGGACTTCTAGTGTGATCCCATGCTCCAGCGCCATATCATGCAATAGAAGCACATCTGGCCTTATAGATATCTATTATGTGCTTAATACGACGGTCTCCCAGTTTGGATGCAAATCGGACGACTCCATGTGCACTCTTAAATATCTTTGTACGGATATTAGTAAATTTGTGTGACCATTTATCCTTGTTCAAAAAAGTTATTCCCAAATAGCAGAAATGATTAACTGTTTCCACTCTGGAGCAGTCTATAAAAAAGGTTTTTAATTTCTTAGGTTTTAAACCACATACCATAGTGAATGCTTTTGCTTTGTTAATTAACAACTTTCTACTGATAATAAAAGCTATGAACTTATCTATTAATCGCTGCAGGCTGACCGGAGTTAATAGATTATTCTGTAACTGCATGCCTTTCTACGTAGGTAGGTCTGCTCCCACTCTCAGAGAGACGGGAGTGGGAAGAGTAACCTTGAAATGAAGATAGCGTGTGCCCGGTCACAGGATGGTAGCCCATCCTTCTGTACCTCCTTTGTTTATCAGCGCCCAGACTGGAAAATTCCAGTCCGGGCGGGTCTTTAGGGGTGTTGGAAATGTATATCTGACTTTACCATGTTGACGGGGGTCAGTCCCTCGCCAGCTATCTAAGGAGGCTAGTCAGACCGGACCCTGCTCGAGCGCATACTAATAAATAACTTTGGTTTGTATTCTCTACTGTTTGACCGACTCTTTGCGAGTGACCCGGATGGCCCTAATCGGGTCACTTCCTTCAGTTAGCGCCCAAACCAGGATGCCATCGGATGAGTGACCTTCCTTGCCCGCAGATGGGCGAGGAGGACAGGGCCAAGTCAGGTCAGACGGGCGGACCCGGGATACCTGCACGAGAGAGTCTAGTACTCGCAGCTGCCCCATCTATCTGACTGTGGTGCCTTGGCCAGCAGTCATCCCGGCTGGGGTCCTGAACGGCAAAAACCCTTGGATCTGACCATTTGGTCCGAAGAGTCGGCAGGGGAGAATAACTTTGCTTGATTTGTGTGCACCAGGTGAGTTTGCTTTGGTTTTGTTCTGTGGCCATGGGGCCACTTTGGTTTGTGTCGGTACGGTCTTAGGGTCATTTTGGACAAGCGCTTGAATTTGCGAACATGGTATTGTTTTGATCCAAATTTGGTAAGGTCTGCAGACCAACTTTGGTAAGATATTTGCAAATATCTGCTTGGCATAAATAGTGAAAATGTTTTCATTCAAAAAATGCCCTGTTTTAGTAAAAGGTTGTGTGAGTAGTCGTTGTTGTTCTACTGATGCTGGATTGGAAGTCAACCTGTACCTCCAGAAGGCACCCCAAACTTTGAGGTGTATGTCAAACATGGCCTTGGCCCTATTATATGAGGGACAATGCCGAACTTGCAGTGGCCATTGACAGGCACTTTTGATGAACAGAAAATGGTATTCTCAAAAAAAAAAGATTTTTGCAAAACGCTGGCAGTCAATGTATGATTTCCTTAGAACATGGCAACAGAAAGGTAAACAAAGACAAATGAAAACAGAGAAAGAGGCCCAGAAGGGAATAAAGTGACTCAGAAAGCTGTAGTATATGAAAGGAAAACAAAAAAATAATATAGAGTGTGTATAGAAAGTTAAGATCGCAAAGTAAGTAGTATCATGTTGCCCAAGAAGAAAACAATACATTTATGGAGGAACCGTTAGATACTTCACCGCCACCCCCATACTCCCCGTAGAGAATATACCTTGGCATGCCCCAGCTTCTGCCTCTGCTGTTTCTACTATTATTGATTCAGCTGCTTTGGCCACCGCGCCTCCTGTCTTTTCTTTGGCTTTGCCTTCTGTGTCTTCCTGTTACTCTTATTGTTTCGGCATATCTCTCTCCAGCTCTTCCACCTACGACACAGTCGTTAGCGACATCGGTGCCTGTTCCCTCTGTTACTACTTCTTCGCTTTTTCTTCATTACCCAACAGTACTAAGTAGTGGGACACCCGTATGTGGATTAGGGGACGGAGACTGAGCGACTGCTAGGGAGGGACTGGGGTGGATATTGTTGCGATCTGATGTGGGATGTGAAGAGAAAAAGGTGGTAGCTAATAAGGCCGCTCAGTGGGCTCATCACCCCATTTACGGTATGGAGGGTGAGTGGAGTGTGATGAAAGATTATGAGTCGTTTGTGCAGCAGCATGCCCTTAAGAATGTGTCAGCTACTTTGATTGGATTGTGGAAGCAGTATTCCAACGATGTAGCACCACAGATTAATTATGAGATCAGGAACAATGTATATGCTGCTGCTATGGCATCTGGTAAGGTTTTCAGTAATGCTGCAACGCTGGTCGCTTATTGAGGTAGGCTACTTGAGAAGAGCCCGAAGACAGCTTCCTAGAAGGGGACGGGGTCGTGGAGCTGGTGGACAGGACAGAGCTCGGCATGCTGCCGCCTCATAGGATCGTTCGGAATAACAAGATTGATGACAACAGGGATGGACAGTATTATCACGAAGACTATGAAGATGGTTATTGTTTTGTGATTGATTTGTGTGAAATGAATGTAGCAGTGATTCCCCAGTTTACATAGGTTACTGACGTTCAAATTTTTTTTTACTATGATTTCTTTTTCCGCTGCTTTCTTTTCTGTCCCTGACTAGAAGAACACTTTCTTCAGCATTCCCATTCATTCTGCTGGTGGATATCTGCTTAAGTTCACCTGGATTCTTGGGTTCACATGGGTTCACCCCGCTGGTAGAGGTTTTAGGTTTTGCCATGCTTCTCCCGGCTACCTCAGTATCACTGATTCAGCAGTGAAAAGTATTTCTTTGCCCTCCCCAAAGATAACGCATTATTAAGATATGTTGACATGTAGCTAAAGATGACCATAAGGTATCCCTTTCTAAATGTCAATTTTGTCGACAGGAGGTCACCTACTTAGGTCACCTATTGTCGAAGGAGGGTAGGGTACTGACCCTGCTGTGCATGGATGCATGATTTGGACGCCTGAGTGTCAGCAGTCTTTAGAGCAATTAAAGGTAGTGCTTTGCTTGGTTCCTGTGCTTGGTTCATCTATTTCGTCTTTTTGCTTGGTGCAAAGCTGTTCGTGTTATACGTACATGAGACGGCCGGTTGTGCGCTCTCTGTTATAACACAGGCCTTTGGACGAAAGCCACGACTGAGTGCTTATTTTTTCTGCTATGCTTAATACTGCCGTGTGAGCCCTCCCGAGCTGTCTAAGAGCGGTCGTACCCATGGCTGTCTTGATAAGGCAATCGGTTGGCCTCCTATTAGATACTGATCTCACAGTTGTTGTACTTAATTTTTTTTTAAAAAGATAAAGACACTGCACCTTACCCGTGCACATCTAACTGCCTATGAATTAGTTTGGTTTGCTAAAAACATCACAATTGACAGATGTGCCACTCTGCATTTAGCCATGTTACTGCTCCTCCCTTCTGAGAAGAGACGAAAGAACGGGCAGACTTGATTGATGTTCCTTTATCTGACCCCCCCAAGGGAAAAAGTATGTAGATGGCTCCTGTTTTGAATTATCAGGGGGCACAACTACTGCTGCTTATGTTACTACAGTTGATCTGTCAGTCCGAGCAACAGAGTTAGCTGCCCCTATTAGAACATGGAAATAGCAAGTGTAGTGTCCACCGAAAAGTCACTGATAATGTGGGAAGGGATGATGCATTTGCAGATCAGGCTGCTAAGGAAATGCCTTGAAAAATGAAAAAGGATGTTTGTAGCAGGGCCTACTAGGTGGGTGCCTGAAGTTATAATGCTTGAGGACACATTTGAGAATGTGAAAAGAAGTACAGGGTGAGGGCACAATGGAGGAATTAGCAATATGGCAAGAAAGTATGGCACAATTGAACAATCCTGCATGGCAGAATCCCACTTTGTTTAAGTGTTCAGCAAAAGGATTGAGGCTTATTTCACCACTTGTTGCTGATAAAATTATCTTTGCTAGTTAACTGAAAGTTTGTATTCTATTAACTCATAGGTCTGGAAAGCCTTACCAGTTACACCAGATAGGTCCGGACGCGATACCCAGCATGGCTATCTGTTTTGGACCAAATCAAGGTGGCTGGGACAAATATGGATTTACAGCATGATGACGTATTACTCGCAGCAGTACCACCAGAAATGAGGAGATGTCCAGGAGTCATTGAATACTGATCCCTCTGTGCCTAAAGTCATCAGGTACAATATCCACCCCAATGGAGGAACAGTGCAAAAAAGGAGAAGTCATATTAGTAGGGATGGATTGTAAGAGATAGGGTGTACCTTGCCTGTGGTACCAACAGCAGTTTAGGGAAAGGTGAGATTGGTAAACTGTTCGGACATTGGACAGGATAGATCAAACATGCTCCCCTAGAAGGGGGGTACCTTATCCTGAGCAACATGGGATTTCTTCAAGAGCTGGACCAACAGCTCCATCCCCGGTGCTCAACAGCGCCAACAATTATGAACAATAGGAGGCTACCAGTGAGACTCTGATGGACACTGGGAACTTGTATACTTCTCTTGCTGGAAATGTGCCCCCTTGCTTACCTATTCACTATATACCCCTTTGGCAAAATGGTTACTGACAAAGAACAACAAGTAATTCTCCTTGTTAGTGTACGAAACATTTGGTCTAATAAGAAAAAACTGCTCTGTGCTGTTTTTGTATTGTTACTGTTTTTGATTTTGTGTGGGGTGTCCTGGGTTTTGAACTGTGATTGTAATGCCCCAACATGTGCTATATACAAGATTGTATTCCAGTTTGTGCAAAAAGAACATTCCCAAGCAATGTATTTCTAGATACACATGGGACATTTTTTGGTGAAGGTACAGCTTGCTATCCTACTGAATCTGTTACGAGTTTGTGGACTGCTTACCCATTGTCACTGGTTAATTTTACATATGTTCGCCCACCACAATTCATAGAGGTTAAGAGTGAGTTCAGGATGGGTTATCCTGGTCCCTGTTTGCATTATAGGAAGTCATGAGGGAAGGAATACCCAGGTTGTAACATTAATGTGTATTGTGACAATTTGTATATGGAGGAACAGAACATTACTTTAGTGGGCTGGCATTATCAAGATTTGACAGTTACTCGAGAGGCAGGTTACTACCCCACATGCTGTCTTGACACTTTCCTATACATTAATTGTTCTGGACTGATATTGTTCAAGAATACAATGTCCTTAGTGAGGAAGAATGATCCGAGTACAGGGGGAATGAACACCAGATATGCTCCTGTAGATTATCAAGGTCCACTTTATGCACACCCAGGATTTTATTTTTTGTCCATTGGTACTTATTCCAATGTTCATAAAGGTAGAGAGAACTTTGCTTTGGGAATGGTGCTTCCTCTTGGGGTGGCTTGTCAGTATAGTAAAACAAAGATAAGATGGGTTAAAAGGACGTTAACAAAGGATTTTTGAGATGGAGTGACAGATATGGAGGTCAATAATTATAGTAATGGTATCACCCTTGGGTATATACTTTCCTCCATTATTAAGTTTGGTGGTACGGCTATGGCCAGAGGTGAAAGGGATAGGGAATATTTTGGATATAAGCTGCAGGTACTGTCTAACGCGACAGTAGTGGCCTTACATGACATCACCACCCAATTGGAAATTATGCGAATATACTCTGAACAAACCAGATATGCAGTCGTTTACATCCTAGCTAAGACCAGTGGTGTAAGTGCAGTAGTAGGAGACCAGTGTGTAGTTGGGATCACAAATATGGAAAAGAATATTACCCAACACATTTTAGATAATTTGGAGAATGTCAAAGGAATGGAAAGTGGAAATTGGAGTTGGAAGAAAAAGTGATCTACTCTATTGTAATTCTAATTGTCTGCTGCATTCTGGTGCAGTGTCTTCCCTTATGCTGCTCTTACTGTATAACACTCCTCACCCCTAAGCCGCAGCAGACAGTCCGTAACATTGCTGTGATTATGCTGCAAAAGGACATTCACGAAATGATGCAGATAGATGAGGGCATCTTTGGTTCTACCTCATCCCTTGCAACTTCTATTCCTGATACTGAATATATGGATAATTTTGAGTGTTGATGTCCTTATGCATCTCAGACCAGGCCCCTAATGAATATGCAAGTTGCCCAAGACTTAATGTCCATTGATGAGGGTATGTTTCAATATTGATAATGTGTGTATTGACATATAATAATATTCCTCTTAATTTGCACATAGTTATTGGTTTCTTAGCACTAGACAAAATTATTAGCAAATGCTAAAAGGAGGGTCTCTTGGACTGAAACTGCGTCTAGCTGACTCCTTCTAGCATTGGGTGAGTTAAGTTAGCATTTGTGGCACCATTTTTTATTCAGCCGCCATTTTGTACCATGATCGTAATGAAGCTTTTGTATCAAAATGTCTGCCTCCAGCAGAAATCAGCCTCAATTGTTTCTCTTTATCATTCACGGATGAGCTTTGCTGCACTAATTAATAGATTATTCTGCAACTGCGTGCCTTTCCCCGTAGGTAGGTCTGCTCCCACTCTCAGAGAGACGGGCATGGGCAGAGTAACCTAGAAACTAGGATACTGTGTACTCAATCTCAGGATGGTAGCCCATCCTTCTGTACCTCCTTTGTTCATCATATATCCTCGCAACCAGAAGGGTCCAGTGGACCTAATGCTATATTGCTTTAGAAAATCTGCCACGATAAGAAGAAGTTAGCAAATAAATAATGTAGAGACAAATGGCTGTTTTTTTCAACGCAATTTAAATATTTTTATTCCAACTTTTACTTTTTATAAGAAAACCTTGAAGGATCTACACAAATGACCCCTTGCTGAATTCAAGCTTTTGTCTAGGTTTCAGAAATGTGTAGCATTTTGGAATTTTACATGGGTTTCTCACACATTTCCACCATAAACCGGAAGGAGATTGAAAGCACAAAAATAGGAAAAATGGGCTATCTCCCATTAAAATGCCAAAACTGTGTTAAGAATGTGGTCTTCTTATTTAAGTCTACCTGTTCCTGAAAGCTGAGAATATGATGATTTCAGCACCACAATCCCATCATTGATGCCATTTGCAGGAAGAAAAGACAGAAGCTCTCTTCTGCAGCCCTTTTTTTCCCAAAACTCCCAAAATGTACCTATTTTTTGGGTATTTTCTCAGTACTCTTCAAACACTGGGTACCTTTAGATGTTGGGGAAAAAAGGACGCAAATTTGGCATGGATACCTTATGTGGAAAACAAATTTTGGAGCCCTGAGCACAAACTACTCCAAATAGCCAATAATGATCTCAGCACTGGGGTGAAGGGGGTCAAGAAGGCCGAGCAGCTAAGGGGTTAAGGAGAGGTTTAGAGAGGGACATTCTAATACAAACACCCCCCCCCACACAAAATAGTAAGATCACTGCTATTCATAAACTACACTCCTAACTTTACTACAGTTCTAAAAGTGTAAAAAGAGCCTGAAATATATTCCAGCTCAGCCTTGGAGTCAGGCACCACATCGGCCAACCACAGGTACTGTAAGACACTCCCATAGAAAATAATGAAGGTAGGTAAATAAAATCACACCCATATGAAATAAGTGTAAATTAGCATTTAAAATAGATTATTAAATGTATATAAATGTATGTGTGTATATATATATATATATATATATATATATATATATATAAATATATTTATGTATATATATGTTTATGTATACACACACACCCACCCACACAGCCTTTTTTTTATGACAGGCCTGCATCACTTTTGCACCATGTAATGATTTATGAAGCCACGCAAAGTCACGCAAAGCCACCCTGTGCGGCTTTGAGTGGCCTCATAAATCATGCGTATGCAACGCAGCGCAAATGGCTGGTCACTTTACTGAGCCGAGGAGGCATTCCATGGGTGTTGCTGTGGAGTTTACCACAAAACACCTATGGACGCCATTTAGGGGTCACCAGGGGTTGCAATTGCAACACCTAGCTTGCCCCTTGCTACCCCTGGAACTGGCTTTGCGACCCCAGGTGTCAGAGGTGGCAAAGTCAGTGCCAAGAACGCAGGGGTGTCTCGCATCATCAGAGTCAGGCTCTGACTTAGTTTTCTGATCTTTTTTATTACATTAATAGTGAATAATAGTTTATGATTCACTATTAGTGTAACAAAAAGTGGAGCAGCAAGTTCTAGACCTTCACTTGCATCTTAGATAAGACAAATAAATTGGTTTTAATCTATGCTGTGTGCGTGCACATGGATGAGAGTGAGTTTGGGTGCGAGAGCATGTATATATGTGAGCATGTAAATTTGTATGTGGGATCACGGATGTGTGTCAAGATGAATGAGTTAGTATAAATGAATAAGAGTGAGTCAGAGAGTGTTTATGAGGGATTCAGGGTGGGAGCGAGTGCCCAAAGGTAGGTGAAAATGAATGAGTCAAAGTCATTGCTAATGATAAAATGAGTGTGAATAAGTGAATGTAAGTGAGCATGTGTTGTTATGCTTGCAGAGCAGATCCACTGCTGGACCTGGTATGCTTCTTGGCTTATGGAAGCACCCATGACAAAATGTTGGCACTGGAAAACTGGATGCAATACTTACATGTGGGATACCCTTGGAAAAACGCTACTGCTGGCACTCTGTAGGTACATTTTTGGCATGGAGCACCCATAAAAAAAGGCCAGCGCTGGCCTCCAGGAGTAAATTCTTGACAAAGTTGGCACCTGTGGCAAATTGCTTTTGATGACACATTGGAGGACATTCTTGGCATATGGGAAGACATCTGTGGCAGGGTCATGGGGCCATCCATGACAAAATGTGGTGAGTGACATATTAGCCAATCTTTGTCATAAGGGATCTCCATAGTGCAAGAGAAGCAGCGTTAGGAAAATTCTGGCACTGGTATATTGCATGTAATGTTTGGGCAAAAGGGGCCACCATTGCAAATTCCTGGTCCTAGCAATGGAGGTCATTTTTAGGTCGAGGACCGTAGGCTGCGCTTGCGCAGTCTCGGTCAGAGATTTAATGATTCTTCATTTCAGTTCAGTTCAGTTCAGAAAAGTCTTTATTTCGATTATTCATCTTAAAAGACAAAGAATAAAATAAAATACACAGAACATCTGTGCACACTTAAAACTGTCAATACCAAATTACTTTTCCATATTAAAAATATATAAATACCTATGTTCGCGTTTAAAACATTTCATTAAGACAGAATTAAATATTACATAAACACAAGACTTTCCATATAAACAAGCCAATTACATTAAGATCCCTACCGGCCATACAATAAAGTAGCTATAGTTAGCTATAAAGACCCCCTGTTTTTCTCCCGAATAGCCCAGGACCAGCTCAAAAACTTAGCCACGCCTATGACTGCGATGTCATTGCAGCCAGTTTTCAGTAGTCTATTAGACACCATTGCAGAGGTAGTTCCCAAGGATCTACATAGCGGTTTAAGCCACCGACTACGAGGATGCTGGTAAGCAGGACAGACATAAAGGAGATGGCTAATATCTTCAATATGCTCAGGACAAAACGAACATTTGTCTCCTGAACCTAATGTCTATTTACATGTGAACTTTCTAGTCGGGAGTGTCTCCACTCGGAACTGATGGTAAAGCTTGCGATCTCTAGGTTTCGTTATTAGATCCCAATAGCTTTCCATATTAGGTTCTTCTTTAAGCTCACAGAAATCTCTTGTCAGGGATGAGCTAGTCATAGCAGAAAACCTCCTAATTTTAATAAAATTCCAATAGGCTACTCTATAGGAAGCTTTAGATGGAAATTCCGAGGTCTCTGGACTATCCCACAGGTCCCTCATCCCCATATCAGTAAGCAAGGATTTAATGCTACATAACCATGAGATTTTATTCGCACTGTCCAGTCCCCTGACTTCTGTCAAACCCTTAGTAAATAAGTTTAATTCTGGGGTAATCCAAAGCCTTCTCCAAAAGGCCAGCATCCTATAGCGTGCTATGTCCTCTATTGCCTGGCAACCAAGATCCAACAGGAGGGGGATACGCAGAGTGGATTTGGGGAGGCCCATAATTGATCTCAGAAATGTATTCTGTGCCAGAGCTAGGTGGTACAAATTAGATGCTCCCCATATCTCAGCCCCGTATAGGATTGCGGGAATTATTTTCGTGGAGTACATTTTGACAACAGGGACTATGGGCTTAGTAATAGACTGCCTATGTTCCCTTATCAAAGCTCCCGCAAGCTTCGAGTGTTTTAGCACCGATAACTTCATTTGCGGCGACCAGCTCAATTTTTCGCCAAAGGTGACCCCCAGGTAAGTGAAGACATTAGTCTGCTCCAAGAGCTTCCCGCTCATGAAAACTCTCGAAGTTACGGGCCTAGCCCCATGAAGAACCATAAATTTAGTCTTCTCTACGTTGACCACCAGTTCATGATTGCAGCAGAACTCCTCAAAACGAGACAGGGCTAACTGTAGCCCCTGTCTCGTTTTTGATAAAATCAACATATCGCCTGCGAACATGAGCAGGGGCACCCTTTGGCCCGCTAGCATCGGGGCATCCGTGGGGTAGTTGTCAAAATATCGCACAACTCCATTTATAAATAGTGAGAATAGTGTAGGGGCCAGTACACACCCTTGACGGACACCCTTCTCCACTGTAAATTTCTCTGTGACCTCCCCTGGTTTCCCCCAGCGGACCTGGGCATAGTTCGAACAATGGAGTCTTGTCACTAGGGAAACCAGTTCCTTGGGTGTACCCAATCCCACCAGGGCATCCCACAGTTTGGATCTTGGGACAAGGTCAAACGCGGATTTTATGTCCACGAATACAGCAAATATCATACCCTTGCCCAACAGTACTTCCTTCCAGTAAAGAATAACAACTCTAAAGGCTTGGTCAAGGGTCCCCATATGGGCCCGAAACCCTGCGTGTAGCGGGGAAAGAATATTCTCTTCCAGCATCCAAGACTGGATCCTACCCAGGATAACTCTTGCTACGATTTTCTGCATTGTATCGATTAGGCTTATAGGCCTGTAGTTGGCAAGCGCGGAACGGTCGCCCTTTTTGTAAATCAGAATAATTTCCGCACCGCACCAAGATGCTGGAATTGGTGCTCCCCCTGCTATCGCATTAATTAGGTACGTAATATAGGGGATCCAATGATCGGGGTCCTGCCTAAATAGATCTGCTGGGATGCAATCAGGCCCGGGGGCCTTGCCACTCGAGATAGTCTTCAGAACTACCTCCACCTCTTTGGTACTAAAAATCAAGGGTGTGTCCAGGATGTTGAGAGGGCCTGGTGCCTCGCTGGTATTAGTCATCTGGAATTGGGTTTCGAAACAGGCAACCCACTGCTGTGGTTCAACATTATTATTTGGGATAATTGATCTTTGCCCATTTCCCCATTTTATCAAATCCCTAAACTGGGTCATATTCCTACCTTTACATGGTAGCAGCAGGTCCTGCCAGCGCCCCTCATCCCAGTCTCTCTTCGCCTTTCTTAAGGCGGATTTGTAAGCTAATGGATTTGTAAGCTTAATGGTTCATTGATTCCTTAGTTTATTTGCTACCACTAAGGCCTTGTGAGCAGCCCTGCATGGTTGGTTGTACCATGAGTTAGATTTAAAATAGGGAATCTTCCTAATTGGCTTGGTATTTATAAAATAACTTTTCAGCCCAGTAAAGAGCTGATTATGAATCCTAGTTAAATTAACGTTAAGGACTTCTTGTGTGCCGCATTCTTTTAGTTCCTTTAATGACCCTGAGACTAGGGCCCTAATCCCTTGCACCTTCCTTTCATCGAGGGCCACCTTGGCCCATCGGACCCTTCTCATATCGTTAGCCAGGATTACTTGAGTGTGGCATATGTCAGCATCCGAGGTAAGTGGACTACAGAAACTCCTGTCATTCAGGGTGAGGACCAACGGATTGTGGTCGCTTTCAGGGCGGCTTTGTACTTCCATATCTAAGACAATAGGCCATAGCTCCACATTCACTCGAATGTAGTCTATCCGACTTTTAAAGCGGCCATTGTCAAAGGTCGCCATACCCTGGGCATCAGACACTGTCCTTCCATTAACCGCCCTAAGGCCCCATTCCAGGCACAACCCTTTAAGTTGAAGGGCAACCTCAGTCCATTTTTTAATGGGCAGGAGGTCCAACTGGGGCACACCCCAGATCTCGTCCACCTCAACAGAGAGTCTACCATCTTCCGTGTCCAGGGGCTCAAAGCAGGCATTAAAATCTCCTGCAATTATGAAATTTGCATTATATGTACCTGCTGCCAAGAAAGACTCTAGGTCTGTGATAACCTGTGAGCACCTACCGCCCGATTGTCCTCTTACATATACGTTAAGCAGGAGTAGATCGAGGCCATTGGAAGATTTAATTCTAATAACCAGGATATCAGGGCTATCTACATGGATCTCCTCTACGGTAATCCTCTCGAGTTGCCTTACCCAACAAGTTAGTCCACCCACTGGTCTCCCCCTGTGGCCTCTCTTATTGCTGGTTTGGTAAAGTTTAAATAACCAACATGGAACACAGGATTAGTTGACCAAGTTTCTTGGAATGCCCAAATGTCTGCACCTTTGATGTAAAGAGACCAATCGTCTGAAGTGGCCTTAGATTCCAGACCGGCTATATTCCATGAAGCAATAACCATGGGGGGCTTCTGAAGGGCAGGGACAGTTCGCCCTGTACCTGCTACTTTTGCCACTTGTTGTATAACGGGAGTTGATGCCACAGGAGTGTGGGCAGTAGTACAAACTTTAAAAACTGCAGGGAGAGGACAATCAGGCTGCTTTATAACCCCTTCTGTCTCCTCACTAACTCCACTTACTGGTTCCCCCCATGCGATCGCCCCCAGTCAATCAATTTCTTCAAGGGTAGAAAAAGCCTCAAAGCAATTGGTAAGTTGGATGGAGAAATCAGGCCTTAAGAACTCGTCCTGCGGACCTCGAGGACCCTTCTGCCTAACAAAGGTATGTTGCTTATAAAAAAAGCAGAGGGGAAGAATACCAATGGCAGCCCTATCAAATTGGTCATGGCTAGCCATCTCAGGTATATGGCGGACCAGGCCCAGAGACCTGAAGCTCAAGACCACGCAGTCTCCTGGCATAGTCTTTGTGGCGTGTCCGACCCATTCTATACGTCTAGCCAAGTGGAGGGCCTTATTTTTAAGGGTTGACCAATGCTCATAAGAGCCCTGGGAAAGAGAGGGGACATTAGCTAAAACAAGTGTTAGGGGGGTTGCTTCCGATGGTAGGTGGAGGAAGGGAAAATTCTCCATCTGGCCATCTTTGCTGTTGTTATCCAACCTCCGAGTTCCCTCTGTCACAGGTGGCCTTCTAATGGGCAGTGTCTTATCTACACTTGTGACGGAAGCAAAAGTGCTCCTAACCCTCTCCACTTGAAGATCACCTCCCCCCAATATCGGGGCAGTCGTCTTGGCCCCACCCTGATCCCTGTGTATTTCCCCTACTCGGGCCGGAGTTGCACTAGTCAGAGCCTGCTTATCAGGGATAACCTGGGGTGCTTGTGGTACTCCTGCCAGTGCCACTTCGATCTTAGATAATCTAGAGTCCACCGAGTCTAATCTTTTGAGAATCGGCTCATTTGTTCTTTTAATAAAATACTGATGTCAATTTTAGTCAGCAAAGGGGTGTTCGATACCAAGGGGGGATTAGACTGAGAATTAAAATTTTGGTTGCCGAGTACAAAGGCACTACTTGGGCCCTTAGGGTCTAGGGGAGTCTTTAGAGTCTTAGTACCTCGCCCCTTCCTTTTTTTGTTTGGTGGTTCCCTATTAATGGCACCCATTGCCTTCCTCCTTCTTGTTGTTACCATGGCAGGACTACTAACATTACTCATAGTCTGGGGGGTGGGCTGTACAATACTAGCACAGAGTAAACTAGGTGAACTAGGTGGCGAGAGATTGCTGGAAGCATCAATGTCAGGAGCTGTCTGGGTACTGGGTGGCTGGGCACATGGTAGAGATCTCCTCCTTGAGAGAGAGGGATCAAGAGAAAGCCTACGTTTAGTTGCCTCAATTTCATGGATCAATACTGATTCCGCCCTTATAAGAAAAGCATCGAGCGTACCCACCACCTTATCTCCCACTCTCCTTTTGTCCATAATGGAGGAAAGAAAAATAAAATATACTTGAAAGCAGACGGAAAAATATAACCCGCTATCAGACCCTCTACAGCCAAGAATGGCAGTCCAATATTATAAGTGCTTACTGTCCAGGAGTTAGGTTGTCAAGGGGGTAGCCCAGCCCAGCCTCGTCTGGCCTCGGAAAGCCTCAGACGGTCCCGCCCTTGTCCCGGGCTTCTCCCGGGATGCTCCTGCGCCGCGGGATTATGGATGGCTTAAATGGTGGAGACCGTTTTGGGCATTACTCAGTCCTAGACCAGGTGTGTTGAAGCAAGTAGTCCTGGGACTTGAAGTCCGCCCCAGAAGATCCGGCGTCTCTCAGCAAGCCCAGGATGAGCAGGGAGCGGGCGCTGCTCTGTCGAATCTCCCGCAGTAACAGGACAGCAGGTAATGTCCTCGTTGCCTCCCACTAAAGCTCCAACTTCCTCGGAAAGAAACTTCATGCGCTGCGGCACCCGCTTCGCGGGTGCGGCGAGGTCTAAAATAGCGCCTGGGGCTGTGGGCGTTACTCAGTCCCAGACCAGGTGTGTTGAAGCAAGTAGTCCTGGGACTTGAAGTCCGCCCCAGAAGATCCGGCGTCTCTCAGCAAGCCCAGGATGAGCAGGGAACGGGCGCTGCTCTGTCGACTCTCCCGCAGTAACAGGACAGCAGGTAATGTCCTCGTTGCCTCCCACTAAAGCTCCAACTTCCTCGGAAAGAAACCTCATGCGCTGCGGCACCCCAATGATTAATGATTCTTAGTACGGGGCTTGAACCCACCCCTCTTCTCCATTGGCTGGCCTCGTAAAGGCTGGCCAGCCATTGGGGGAGAGGGGCATCACTCTGATCAAGCCCCGTCTTTTTGCGATTCGGGGGCGTGTTTTTTGCGTTCTTTCTACCCGTGACGTCATCCGTCACTCAACAAAAAACACGCCCCCGAATCGCAAATTGTCGGAGCTTTGCGGCAGCCATTTCTGCCCGACCGCGTCCGGCCCTTGTCACTTAATATTACAACTTATAATTGATACATCTGGCACCACCAAGCAGTCCCGTTAGAACTTTTTTTTACCACACTGCAGCCCAGAGGGCAGTCAGGAGATCGGAGGATGCTCCGTTTCGTTGGACTGTGAAACATTCTACTAAGCCATCAACACCTCCTGGCCTGGCTGTAAGCCTTCTCGGATTCAGCCACAATGTTTACCATCTCGTACAATCCATTTATGTCTGCGTATTTGCATAAACGAGTGGAACATCATTACTGTTCCTAAGCAGCGGGGCTTATTTGGAATACTGGTTTCCTGTAAGTGTCCTTATAAGGCTTCTCGGCTGCTATTTTTAACCAGGAATGTTTAAATCCTGCTGCCAGCCTGCACTGTGACATGCTGTGGCCTCGCCTTTGCGCTGCTCTACCACTGAGACGCCTAGTTAAAATTCAAAATGGCAGCAGCTCTGCAGTCTCGAAAGGAGGCTCTTTTTCTCATCTCTTGCAAACAGTGGTTGTTTTGTTTTACGTGTTGTAGTAATGTTTTTGGTCTTTAAACAGTTAACTGTGAATTCCTGTTTGTGATAATGCACATCTATGCTGATGGTTTGATTTCGTACATCAAGGTTTTCCCTTCACACACGAGCAGTAACTCCGGCTACTGCACATATCAGAGGGACAGGTTTCATGGCAAGCACTGCACCTCAGGAGTTATCTGAAGGGCAATGTCGGCAGGTCAAACTGCCAACATTTACCATAGGAAAATGCCGACTAAATACAAGGACGTGCTGGTTATGATGCAGAAAGCACCAACGCGGAAGCCCTCTCCCCGCGGCAAGGGAGGAGCTGACCCGGTCTCCAGCCCACCTCTCCACACCAGTGCGAGAGTGTAAAAACAACACCCCGCGCCCGCCGCTGCTTCCACCTTTTGGTGCTGAGCAGCTGGTGGGTCAAGCGGGTGTGCGGAAAGGGCAGCTGTTTCTCCCCTCTGCCCCGTGAGCTAAAGGAGCCCTGCAGCATCTGGAGGAGAAGCCGGCTGAAGAGAAGCGTCCCGGAGCCATGAGTGCTCCACACTCTGAGTCCCGGTCCCGAGATGGGGGACCGGGAGGAAAGAGCCCCGGGAGTGCCGCTGCATAGCTGCCCCCACCACGAGTGAAGGAGGAGCGGAGACCGGCAGCGTTCAGAGCCGGTGAGTAGGGCTCCATGGGGGTGATGGCTCGTGGGTATTGTAGTGCCCATGAGGCCCAGAGTCCGGGCGGCCCCGATCGCACAGTGGGCCGCAGGGGTGCTGATTCTCGCCGGCTCACTCGCCCTGCTGACCCCCACTAGGTATCACAAGAATTACCAGGGTGCCATCAGCTGCCAGAAGGGTGACTAAACTCATCAACCCTGTCTGTTTCAGTAATCTGCACGTTTCTGTGACACAAAATACCTGCATACCTGCTGTGCTTGCTTCCCTGCCCCCTGGCTGAGCTTGCTTCCCTGCCCCCTGGCTGTGCTTGCTTCCCTGGCTGTGCTTGCTCCCCTGGCTGTGCTTGCTCCCCTGCCCCCTCGCTGTGCTTCCTTCCCTGTCCCCTCACTGTGCTTGCTTCCCTTCCCCCTGACTGTGCTTGCTTCTCTGGCTGTGTTTGCTCCCCTGGCTGTGCTTGCTCCCCTGCCCCCTGGCTCTGCTTGCTTCCCTGCCCCCTGGCTGTGCTTGCTTCCCTGGCTGTGCTTGCTTCCCTGGTTCTGCTTGCTTCCCTGGTTCTGCTTGCTTCCCTGGCTCTGCTTGCTCCCCTGCACCTCGCTGTGCTTGCTTCCCTGCCCCCTCGCTGTGCTTGCTCCCCTGCCCCCTGGCTGTGCTTGCTCCCCTGCCCCTGGCTGTACTTGCTCCCCTGCCCCCTGTTTCCCTTGCCCCCTCGCTGTGCTTGCTTCCCAGCCCCCTCGCTGTGTTTGCTCCCCTGCACCCTCGCTGTGCTTGCTTCCCTGCACCCTCGCTGTGCTTGCTTCCCTGCCCCCTCGCTGTGCTTGCTCTCCTGTGTGTGTATATGGCTCTGGCTGTATATGTGGCTCTGGGTGTGTGTGTGGCTCTGTGTGTGTGTGGCTCTGTGTGTGTGTGTGGCTCTGTGTGTGTGGGGGCTCTGTGTGTGTGGTGGCTCTGTGTGTGGGGGGGGCTCTGTGTGTGGGGGGCTCTGTGTGTGGGGGGCTCTGTGTGTGTGTGTGGGGGAGGCTCTGTGTGTGTGTGGGAAGGCTCTCTGTGTGTGTCTGGGGGTCTCTGTGTGTGTGTGGGGCTCTGTGTGTGGGGCTGTGTGTGTGTGGGGGGCTGTGTGTGTGTGGGGCTGTGTGTGGGGGTGCTCTGTGTGTGTGTGGGGCGCTGTGTGTGTGGGGGGCTCTGTGTGTGTGGGGGGCTCTGTGTGTGTGTGGGGCTCTGTGTGTGTGTGTGGGGCTCTGTGTGTGTGGGGCTCTGTGTGTGTGGGGCTCTCTGTGTGTGGGGGGCTCTGTGTGTGTGGGGGGCTCTGTGTGTGTGTGTGGGGCTCTGTGTGTGTGGGGGGCTCTGTGTGTGGGGGGGCTCTGTTTGTGTGTGGGGCTCTGTGTGTGTGGGGGGGGCTCTGTGTGTGTGGCTCTGTGTGTGGCTGTGTGTGTGTGTGTGTATGTGTGTGTGTCTCTGTGTGTGTGTGTGTGTGTGTGGCTCTGTGTGGGTGGCTCTGTATGTGTGTGTGGGTGGCTTTGTGTGTGTTGCTTTGTGTTGGTGTAAATGCAATAGGTCATGCATTTGCGAGCTATTAAGCTATTGGCATTGTAAATGACAATGCCATTTATTTAACGATTAAGCTATTGGCAATGTAAATGACAATGCCATTTATTTATGATAAAAAAAAATGTCATGGGCAATGCCAATAGCTCTACCTTTAATAATGCCGAGACCATTGCCTTGTAAATGCTTGTTTACATAAGTGGGCATCCTTAGCACATGTTTAAAACATTATTGGATGACATCATGGGGACTGTCACATTTCAGTAGCTTGGCACACCACAAAAGGGCTTGAATATTTAGTGAGTGGTTTTTTAAAGCCTATGGCGTTTTATCACATTTATATGAAAATTGTGCATTAAAATGCACTAGTAAAGCCCATTTATTTCAACATGTTCTCAGGGATGAGAAATCCTCACACTTTGTTCTCTCTAGAAGAATATATAATATTAATTATGCAATTATGTAACATCAGCAATATTAATTATTGTGATAGCATCAGGATTAAAGTTATGTGACATCACTTTTTGGGATGAAGCAGGGTCAAAGGTCATATGATGTCACTTCCTGTGACATAATTATTGTCAAAAGGTATCTGATGTCACTTCATCCATATGGTGTCACAGCTATTTGTGGAATACAAACAATGGCTGCCGGAACACAATCTTTGGCCAACGCAAGGACCCCTTTTTCTATATATAACATTTTGTTTCCCAAGTATAATCAGAAGAGACACTTCTGCTGACTTCAAGGAGTCCCTGCATGCTGACGCTTTTGCCAAGCAGCTGAATGACATCTCTGTGAGTGGTGTCCAGTTCATGACCAAGATGGGGTCCTACACTCTTACCCACCAGGTAAAGAGGTTAGATCATCCAGAAGGGAGTTTCTTTGCAGACCATACATTTACACCTTAGACATGTAGGTTAGGGTTTGCATGGTAGGAGTTCGCTAGACTGTTATAATACTGTATATAAATGCATATAAAAGTTGTCTCAACAAATGGTGGAACTCTTGTTTGATTCACATTCTTGACACTTATTATAACTTTTGACTGCTTCTGTCTATTAATCATTGAAGCACATGTTTTCTGTACAAAAATCACTTCAGTTCAATAAATATTGAAAACGTCCCTTTGTGTATTCTTTGTATATTTCTCTGAGCGAAAGAGAGCACGAGTGTCTGAGTGAAAGTTTCTAGATCTGTCACACAGTTTCTGAGGGAACAGGGTTGTATGTTCAATCGTAGACAGAACTGTTTGGTCCCTGTCTAGGTTAGGGGGGCTAACAGTGGCACTAAGAGCTAGCTGGTCCAAGGGACGACATACCATATGAGGGTGCATGGAATCAGTCTGGAACCATCCTAAGTTTAAGAAGTCCACAAACGCGCAGTTCGTACTGATTAGTGGAAACTACACGACATGGCGCCACCAATTTTGGTTGACTTCTTATTTTGCATGGAACAACTGTGTAGTTCAGTCGTGATTCCTCAGAGAGCCGTACACTTCTTTTAAATCGGAGACATCCGTGATGGTACGAAAAATCCTCCTGAGCAGAGTAGGTATAACCTATGTATTGACTGTTGGTAAGTTCAAGTTCGAATGGATCGAGGGGCAGAGTAACAAAAACGACGATAAAATGATTGCCGCTTTAGCGGCAGGAAACTGCTAATAAAGCGGCGATAATGGGCTTGATAATATGTTCTTGTGAATTCCCGTGGGTGAACTCTTATGATGTTATTTATTGTTTTAGTGACACTTGTTGTGTCTTTTATGATTGAAATATATCGAATAAGGACTAACTGAATTGAAAAATAATTGAATTCCCATAGCAGCCCAGGTTCTGGTGTTAACCTGGGCTTCTATGGGAATTCACACGGACATATTATCAAGCCCATTATCGCTGTTTAAGCTGCAGTTTCCTGCCGCTAAAGCGGCGATAATTTTATCACCGTTCTTGATAATATACCCCCTAGTTCCCACTGTGTTAGCAAAATTTTGTAATCCATTTCTTAAATATCATGTAACAAAACATTTTCTGAAAACTGCAGACATGTAGTCACTCAAAAATTACTACAGCATGGCCTCACACTAAATGGTGGGGATGTTACCTTCATGGTAGAGGTACACAAGGCATATAGGACAGAGGTGTTTTACTGCTGTGTTACATTCCCTGCTGCAGATGATGCTACACAGATATTTCATGAATATGAAGTAGGCAAAATACCAAATGAATACACTCTGTATGAGGACATAGAAGTTTCTCTCACTTACCAAGAACATGTCAATTGGTTTAAAGGTGCCCTGCCTTATAGTATACAAGACGTGAGAATGGGCCCACTTATCAATGAGGAGGCGACACGATCAGTCCTAGCCGTTTACACATAGCATCCCGGTATCAACAACTTGACTGCAGGCCAGCTGCAGGGTTATATAAAATTCTAGTAACAATCTACAGAAGCCTCACACAATTTCTGATGCAAAGACTAACCTTTACACCTGCACTGACTGTTCAAGCAGTAGCACCACAGTTAGCTACAGCAGGCCTTAATCTACAAACATTGAATGCAGTAATGGGAAAATTTCCCACCAAAAGGGAAAACATCTGTTTTGGATCGCACAGGAAACAAACCAGCTAGGAGCAGTGTTTCCTCCTATGGGCCTGCTGGAAAAACATAGGATACTAACAATTTGCTTACCAATGGGGATGGCTCCCCTGATGAAGGACTCTCCCACTTGGGGCATGGTCTTTGCTGCAGTATATACCAGAACCCATGCCACTCCTTCTTTGGCGGTCCTACCTGAAGTATTAAAACAGGTCCAGAAGGAGCATGGGGCAGCAGCTTCCCTGGTCTTAGGGATGAAACTGATGGGCAATTCCGCCGCAGTATATGCCATATTGTTGAGTAACATTAAAGGGGAAACAGCAGCATTACCTGTACGCCAACGCCCAAGAGATTTGCCTCCTGCACAACAGGAGCGTGAATTACGTAGAATTTTCAAAGAAACCTATGCTACGCTGGGTAAAGATAATTTGGGGGCCAAACTAGAAAAACCACAATTGAAGAGAAATTTGAAAAGGATAACTCTAAGCAAGCACCTGACTCTTCAACGAAGAAGAAGAAGTGGGACAGTTAGAATATCAAGGACAAAACAGATTTACAAGTGGGTCTACTACACAGAAATCTCCCGATATGTTTCCTACTTACGTAACTGTGATAAGGTTAAACCCACTGATAGGTCTCAGGATACTGATACATGTTCCTCTTGGTCCTCCTAGGATTCACTGGATAAACGATCGGAGAGGATGACGATCAGAGCGGAGATCAGAAGAGCATGTGAAACCAAGTAAAAGAGTCACAACACTCATCTGACAACATAATTAAACAGTAAGACAAGTCTAAAACATGAAAACTTCCATTTAAAAGAAGAAGGTAGCCGGACTCAAGGTCAGGCAGGCCCCAGATTTTGAGGACTCAGTTTCTGACCAGGGAGTGAAAATTGACAATGCTGGACAGTGTGGCAGAGGTCACGATAATTCATCGGAAACTGATGGATTGTCTGGTAGCAGTAGCGCTGAGTGAGTATATTATGGTGAAAACACCGGATACCAGGGTAAGCGTTCCATATTGTTTATACAAAGTTCAACTAAGGTTGGAGGGGGACATGCCCAGATTTATGAATGTCCTCTTTTGGGAGGAACTTACTCAAAGATATGATATACTACTGGCCGAAAAAGATTGCCCACCTGACTTCATAATGGATTGCCCAAAGTGGGAAACAGTGATTGCACCAGCCTTTTCCAGCCTTGTTCCAGAATCAATGAAACACTCATGCACCTTGGAGTGGGTTTTAGTGCTAATTATATCGCAACCATGTGGGGTGGGATAACAGTTCACCTTATCATGACATTCCAGTGAGGTCAACCTGACAACCTCTAAGACAATATATACTAAAGAATGAAGCAAAATAACAAGTTTTGCAATCATAGAACAACTTGAAAATCAAGGTGGGATTGACAGTTGCACCTCTTCATTGAATAATCCTCTGTTTTCTGTAATAAAACCAGATCATTCATATCGTCTACTATTAGATTACAATCACCTAAACTCAGCTACTTACACATTTGCAGTACAAAATGCATACAGAGCCGCACAAAAGAATAACATTGTGAAAAAGAAATGCAAAACAATATTAGACACCTCGAATGGATTTTTCAGCCAAAATATAGTGGCCGGCAGCAGATATCTGACAGCTTTCATGGCGCTCGGTTCTCAGAAACAATTTTGCAGTTTACCCTAGGGTTATAAGAATAGCCGCGGACTGTTTTCAGCCAGAGTTATACAGAACTATCTAAAAATGTTAATGATCAGGCTTTTTCAATTTCAAAAAGTCAAAGATTGCCCACCTCAATGTCTTATTTTGGGATACAAGTTGTCAAGTGAGAGCAAGAGCCTGGCGACTTTTTTTTTAGAAAAGTTGAGGTACTCCAGCCTCCAATGACTCTAAAAAAGATTGCAATCCATTATAGGATTTCTGAATTTTGGCATAACTTACATTCCAGATTACATTGAATAGGTAAAGCTGTTCTACGATCTCATTCATCCAGACCTTTCAAGCACACATTGAACACAAGAACACACAGAACTTTTACGTTCCGTCCAAGCTGACATGATAGCTTCCAAACCTTTGCATACATGTAAATACAAAACACCTGGTGATCTGTGTAATCGTAGGTACATCAGGATACACATATGTCATGTTCAGTGAAAGTGACACAGTACCGATCCAATCTCCATACCACTGCAGAAATACGTTTTGCACCCTCTGAAAAAATACATACAGCAGTTCAGACTGCTGAAGTGAGAGAGCATGCCCTGGCTCAAAGTAAACAAATTATTGTTGTAATCCCAGTACCAACCTTATAGGCAGTTACCTAAGCAAGCATTCCAAATGCTAAAGCTCTACATCCATGATGTATACAATGGGCAAATTTCCTCTATGCAACAGATGAAGAGTAGAGATTTGACCCTATAATACAAACACAAGCAGTTCTCTAGCACGAGTAGGAATATCCTCTGCCTAATAAAATCATGCCTCTAGATTGCTATGATTACATCATTTACACTGATGGTTCTGCTCAGCCTGCCATAGTGGCCAAACACCCAATATTCAGCTACATTCGCTGTCATAAGATGCCATATGCATAATGCAACTTTTCATCCTGAAAAAACCTCCTATACGCAGTCACTACATGATTGCACAGCTGGCAGAATGTAAGGCTCAGGTACTGGCACTACAGAATACAGATGCCAGATTCCCCACACTTATTTTGTCTGATTTGTATTATTGTGCACAGTAATATAATAAGTATCTTCATTACTGGAGTCAGAATAGATCCAGGGATTCAAAAGGCTGCACAGTAAAGCACAAGTTGCTCTGGGAACAGGTGTAGAAGCTGAAAGAATGCTTGCCATGGGATCATATAATTCATTTATTGAGTCATCAACATGTTGGCGTTCATGTTGCAGGTAATTCACTGGCTGATGAAGCCGCAAAGGCGATGGCTCGCACTACCGCAGTGTGGAAATCACAGAAATTACCGTTAGCATAAGCTGAAGCCATTTTGTTTGTGGCATCCATTTTAGTTAGCCATGTGTTAGCCATGTGCTTCTTCCGTCTTCACTGCTGCCTACTTTTCTATTCTGATTGAGTCATCAACTGTAATTAACTCTTTGATTCCTGAGCCAGAGCACTGTGCATGCTCAGAAAGGCCTGTAGCTGCTAGAATGCACCTCTCTTAGACTATAACTGACAGGCTGTTTTAACTAATGTAAGCAGAAATGTCTCCCCTCCCACTTTTTTGACCAATCAATATTTGTATGCCCATGTTAGTCAATAACTATTTTTGTATATGCCTGTACCTCCTCTTTGAGTCTTCATGCTTACTCGGTGGTAAATAGGATATATAATATCCTTATGTTGGCTGGGGTTAAGCGCGGGCCGGAATAACAGGCGGGGAGGCCGTATGTAGTTCGCTATGGTAGCTGGTTTTATTTAAAGTTTGTGATCCGGGTAACAACGAAAGGGTGATGAGATCCGGCGTTGCTGATCTCTGGGTGACGTCAGCTGGTAGGAGGTCTTCGGGCGTCCTCTGGTCTCCAGGGGGGATCCGGGTGTAGCCTCGGAGGGAACAGAGAGACAGGGCAGTTAGTCCTTAGGCATGGACTTTCAGAGTACCAGCACCGACACCCGGGTCGTGAGGGAACAGAGCAGACTGTGAGGGTGGGGACGGTACGGGAGGAATCAGAGGTGTGGGAAAAGCCCATAAACAAGGGGGGGGAAGAAAGTGTCCAGGTGAGGGGGGGGTGGTGGGGTCTATGGTACAACGCGATGTGCAATGACTATCCTAACTACAATACAGTGCTACAGTGCTCTATCAGTGCAACGCTACTACTTTACAGATATTTACAACTATCTACAGAGGGCACGGAGAAACGGTGTTAGGGTACTCACGTGCCCCGCCGCAACTCTCCGGTGAGTCACGGCCGCTCTCCAGCCACCTCCTGAGGGCTCCACCACTCCTCGGTCCAGACGTCCTCAGCTTCCTCTTCTTCGCTTCTCACACTCCTTCCGCTTTCCGCCTCCAGTTCTCCACGCTCCATCTCCTGCCACGAGTCCGCTGCTTGAGAGACTCTCCTCCTGTTGTTGCCGGCTTTTCTGTGTCTCGGGCTGCTCTTGGGGGCGGTACTTCCGGGTACACAGGAGGTCACTTCCGGTTCCGACCTTCCGGGTCCTCTGGGGTCGCAGGGGTCCGTTTCCAGGTCAGTGCACGACCCTGCCGGTCTGTCGGCTTCCTGCAGGGGGAAAAAGAAAGGAGAAGTCCTGGTCGTCATGGACGCAGGAGGGTTAGCGGGTATCGTGTCCCTGCTCGGGCGCCGCCCAGCCGAGGTGAGTGACGCTACCCTGCTACACCTTGGTTTCTGTATTCTATGGACTACCTCCTACAGTGGCCTGAGGGTACTGTATTGACGTAATCCCACTCATGAGAGACTAATAAAATCTATTCTTTGATATTACAGCTTCCGTGACAATCTCTTCTTTGTTGGTTTAAGAACCAGTGGACAGATAAGGGTGAACCCATGCACCAGCGAGCCCCTAAAAAGGCTCATTTCCACAGCATTTGCTGCAATCACTCATTCAAGTGGGAGAGTAGAAGGAAACATCATGGTGGCCGTCAGTACTGTGCGCAATGACACACCTGCTGAAAGGCTTGCAACTGAAGCACTCCTACAAGTTAGATGCACAAAACACACCCTATGCTCACATTCCAGGAGTGGGGGACAGAGTAATACCGAAACAGTGATCGCAGATCAGGATTAATTCTGGCTGCACATGAGAGTCTGGCTTTTGCACAAGCAGAAGTAGCTGCTACATTTTCACTATTGCAGCAGCGCTATCAGTGCCCGGGTCTTTATAAACAGACCATGGACTTTGTCCTGAGATGCAACATCTATCAGCAGATGTAGGGGCCCACTCTGGCTCGTCTACATCAGGCACCTCTTTTTATTTTTACCAAGCCCTTGGCTTGTGTTTATTAGGAAGATTGCGGCCCCCTAAATTCTGACAGGACTTACAAGTTTATCTTGGTGTCAGTGGATTCCTGCTCTCATTCCTGTAGGTATGGCCATAGCGATCAGCTGATAACTGAACTGTTATAAAGTATCTGAGAATCTTTATCGGTTCATACGCAGTCGGCACACTACATTCTGATCAGGGTCCAGTATTTAGCTCTCTGGTTTACATGGAGGCCATGGGAAGTTTGGGTGTGACAATGCGTTTCTTGTCTCCATACCATCCCAAGGGAAATGCGGTTGTGGAGAGGAAAATCTGTGACTTAAAGCAGTCTTTAACAGCAAGGGCATAAGGCTTGGGTCACAATTGGGTCCATCACCTGCATGGGATCCAGAGGGCATTAAACTATATGCCATGAAAATCCCTGGGTGGCCGGACACCTTATGAGATTGTGTTTGGGGTTAAGTCGTGGGCCCCAGATCTCAAAAAGGCCAGCACAGTGGCGGCAGAAACACCGTTTGACATAAATGAACATTTTGCTGTTTTACAGGAATTTAATGAACAAAGCAATGTCCAAGTAAAACGTACCGCCACTGGAAAAGTGAAGGTTGTTCCGGCAAGGACTGGCTTTGTCCCGAAGGATGGGGATGTGGTCAGAGAAAAGATTGTGGACAAGAAAGAATTTGGGACATCCTACAGAGCACCTGTGTCTGTCCTGACGGTTGAAAGTACATGAACAGTGCTTCATTTGCCCCCTTGCCAGATGCTGAGACAAACGGTTTGTCTTTATTGATCTGATCAAACCACACTATGTGGCTAAATCTCAACAGTAAGCCACGTTCTCTCCTGGGACCCTACAAGTCTCCTCTCGCTGCCATGACATCATGGGGACTGTCTAATTTCAGTAGCTTGGCACACCACAAAAGGACTTGAATATTTAGTGAGTCTTCAATTACAAATGAAGCCTGCTCTCTTCAACAAGAGACAACGATAAACAACAATGAAGTATGTCTTCTACCTGTTTGGAAAAAAATGACAACTGTGCAGTCAACAAGTACAGAAACACAGATTTCAATTTGAAACCCTGAAAAGAACAAGGTTTACGTCAATGTACCACAGATTGAGTCTTCATCTAATTCGAATCATTCTGCTGATCTGCCCATGATAGACCGGACGACTTCTAGATACTTCATCACTTTGATAGCTACTCTTCCAATGCATTGCAAGCACCATCGCCCCACCGCCCCTGCCTTTTGAGCTGAAGGTGCATGTTCTCTATCTTTGGATGAAAAAAACATACCCTGCTTCTCCATGGTTACACCTTTGGATCACATCTGCATATCTTTTCCCAGTCCTTTGGATAGGTTTTGTGACTATGTACTTCCTTTGCCTGAACGGACATTTTGTCCCAGAACCCTCTACAGTACACCTAGTTAACTTGGTTCTGAAACCACCCTCATCATCATACCATGAGCAAAGAGATTTGTCCTTGGTGAACATTTAATCTGTTCCAGATGCGGATGGGATTGTATGGGACAAGATATCGTTTAATGTACATGGTCCCACAAAACCTTTGCAAATTCCACATTTCTTAAAAATTTCCTTAAAGGATATTATCACCCCTAGTACTATTTCTACTGATTGGGACACTGATACAATATATGAAATGTTGGAAGATCTAGAACATTCCATTGTGTTTTCTTCCGTTGAGTTATACAATTGCACAGCTCATTTTGAGGAAATGTTCTGTTTTCAACATTACGGTTATCATTTTCTAAACAAGCCTAGTACACCTCGTGGAGTATTTACCTTTACACAATGGGAACATTGCCCTACACCGCCAAAAGCATTCACACAGAAGTTTGACCATTTTTCTGGTTATGATACATCTAACCCAGCTTCATTTTATTATAGACTTGCATCGTTACCTGCAAAGAAAAATATGTTAATTGACACCAAGCTGATTTATTCTGCTTCTTTCCTTTCCAAGCTCTCTGTACAAGTTTTGGATTTTGGAGGGATACGGTAGATGTAAAATCTATTTGGGGGACTAAAGATTGGCAGGTTCAGGGAATGGAGGCCTTAGTATTTGAACACACCATGGGTTCCCATTCCTACATGATTTGACAACTGGCAGTAGTTAACACCATATGATGAAAACACTATTGATAAAATGCTGCATACGAGTAAATATGACTCATTAGATCCCAGTTGGAAGGAATGGTTAATCTGGCCACTAGACACTAACAAACAGAATAGATTCCTAGGTAACAGCAAGGGATTTAAGGCCAATAGGCCTGACATGCTATATGTGCAGAGTTACCACACGGGGTGGTAACAACTTACAATGTTGGGAGGTTGTGCATTGATTGGCTAAACGCCTCTACACTGTCTCAGTTACAACAGCACTGGTACCTTCTATCTGAGGACCTGGATTTACAAGACCTTTATTGGGTCCTCGGAAACCATATCAAAAGCGTTTCCATAATTCCATCTATAATGAAATAATGAAAATATCTCAACAAGAGGCTGCTGAAATGCTGCGTGAGATTGACGGGGCCTACTTAGAATGGGCTCTTGCAGTAGTGGACCACACTATGACTACTCTATTCGACTACTCTACTCTAGGGGGTCCCTGCCAAATGCCACCACTGCTTGCCTATCTGCACAGCCCACGGGGAGGCTGCTACTGACATCGCTGCCACCGCGGCGAGGGACGCCCGGGGCTCCAATTCCCAGAGTCCCTGGAAGGCGCCCAGCTGCAGCATCACCTTGCCGCGCCAGGAGGCGTCATTTAATCTTCGCAGGGCTCCCGCAGCGCGGGTCCCTGCCAAACGCCACCACCGCTTGCCTATCTGCACAGCCCACGGGGGGGGGCTGCTACTGACATCGCTGCCATCTCTGCGAGGGACGCCCGGGACTCCAATTCCCAGAGTCCCCGGAGGCGCCCAGCTGCAGCGTCACCTTGCTGAGCCAGGAGGCGCCATTTAATCTTTGCAGGGCTCCCGCAGTGTGGGTCCCTGCCAAACGCCACCACCGCTTGCCTATCTGCACAGCCCACGGGGGGCTGCTAATGACATCGCTGCCACCGCTGCGAGGGACGCCCGGGACTCCAATTCTCAGAGTCCCCGGGAGGCGCCCAGCGGCAGCGTCACCTTGCCGCACCAGGAGGCACCATTTAATCTTCGCCAGGCTCCCACAGATTGGGGCACGTGCGGGCGTGCCCAGGCCAAGGGCGGGCCCGTCCGCGCCCGTCAGAGGCCGAAGGAGGCCGGGCTAGGCCACCCCCCAAACGTTTGGAATGGAATAGGCGTGGACTCTTATTAAAGAGGTATTCAAGTTGTATAGTTGGGCTAAGGGGCGTTACAGGTGCTTTATTTGTTTTTAGGTTACACCATTCTGGACTTTAAGCAGTAGTCTTTTACTTGGGCGCAAGATTCCGAGAACTGAGATTTGCTTATCTCCTTAGCATGGCGAGGCAACGAGCAAAACCCTTGCTGGAGAAAACATGTCCACCATAGATACCTATTTGGTAAAAGCAGTTAGCGTCTTGTCCGAAGAAATTGACCGCACTGAAAGACGTCTATCTAGGGGATCTAGTATTGTGTTTGGAGATCAGGCTAGATTAAGTGAAGAGCCCCTCTCAACCAGCAAAGATAGACTGACCACTTCAGTATTAGTCACCACCCCTTCTGATATAATAGGCGTAATGGACGTTGCAACTAATACTGATGTAGAGCACTCACGCATCTGCGTCACACCCAAATTATCTAACTTGGTCCCCTCTCCTGCTTCCCCAATTAGAACAAAAGGATACAAAAAGAAAACTATAGGTCAGGGAAACACAAAGGCCAAAAAGGACAAAAAAGCTACTTTACGGGGGGACATGGCAACTACAAGTAGCAAATTAGGTCTTGACGATGCCATTGGTACATTAAATATAGAAGCCATTCTTGGGAAAATAACTGAGCTGATCAGGTCACTACACAAGAAGGTTGATAACCTAGCCAGGGAAGTCCATAAGTTAAGTGGACATCTTGACAAATGTAGCTTGAGAGACCAATCAGGTAGCCTCAGGGCAGCTGTAACTACGGTTACGAATAGTGACTTGATCAATTTGGACACCAATGTTATGTTATGTTAAACTAATTTATTAGGCGCACAAATGCTCCAGCGAAGGAGCGTCCTGGCGCCCGCCAGGTAGCAACACAACACAACAAGGCAAGGAAGAAAGAAACATGGGGCTAAGGAAACAAAAAGGTTTTTATAGCTCGCCGGAAAGAGAGCAAATCCCCGAGTGCTCGAATCTCAAAGGGAAGGGAATTCCATAACGCGGCGGCACGCACTTGAAAGGAACGGCCGCCGGCCAATGGTAGCAGCACCTTATTGGTGTCCAAAACGACCAACGAACACCCAGGAAAGACACTTGTCGACTATCCAGGCCCTGGAATGAAACCTAAGGAAACTACTATGCCAACCAGGTTATTGCCAGTCACTGTGTCAAATCTTGACCTTAATCAAAGGGAAGAACCTACAATAAGGATTAGAAAGTTGCCAGTAGAAGAAACCCCTATAGCAGGACCCGTGGATTCCCTGTCACCTAGTGCAAATAAGATTCCGGCTTTTATCAACTTGCCGCCTGAATGTGGGGCTTATGTAGCGGTCCTTACAAATGTACCAAAACTACGGGAAGATCAGACAGAAACTCATGAAACACTTAAAAACAAAACATTATACTGGTTGTCCAAAAACGGTGGCTTCCCAATGGTAGGGGCAGATCAGGTACTATTAACCCAAAGGGTGGGGTGGATTGGTCCCCTCACCAAAAGATTTGAGGGTGACTGCATGATCATCAATTTCAGGTCCCCCAGTTGGGCACAGAACACCTTATTAAGTGCCCCTCTTCCATCATGCTGGGAGTACAATACAACCCTCATGCCCTTGGGTTATTTTTATAGACACCTGATGGAGAGAAACAACTTTGATAACCCAAATTTACACCACAAATTCATTCCTAATAAAATGTCACTGCCACCAATACCACCTCCCCCCCCCCGCATTACAGTCCCATTATACAATAGATTTCAAGTATTAAGTCCCCTGGAGGACAATGACTGACATTTGGAGGGCGATGATATAACCCCGAATCATAACCCCCCAGGGCCTCTGTACAGGGCGATTGATAGGGAAACATCAGAAGACCAGCCACCCCCTTTCCTACAATTGCAAGACAGTAGGCAGGTTGACATAGGAATGGTCATTGCTGAGAATAGCGAATTAAACCACACATCCCCTGGGGTGGCAACTAATATTGTGATAACATTAGCCGAGGAGTCGCCTGCCCCTCTTCATAAAAAAGGGACACGTTATCACTCGAAGTACACCTACTAATGTTACTTTCCATGAAGACTATACCATTGTAACTTGGAACATCGCAGGCCTCAGTAAGAAAATAGATACACTTTTTTGGAGGGATTTTATTTCCTCAGGCTACGATATAATTTGCCTGCAGGAAACCTGGTGCAAAGAATCAATTTTTGTTGCGGGTTACACCCGGCACTGGTTAAGTGCTGCCACCTCTGTAGCGGGAAGAGCAAAGGGTGGTCATCTGCTACTTGTGTCGAACAAATTAAATGGGTGTAAAGTCAAAAGCTGCTCTTCAATAGACACCCACAGCCAGGTAATGAGGCTTGACTTTCACAGGGGTAAAGATCTGGTTCTAATTAATTATTATAATAACATTTTTAACACTAGTAGGGGGATTTTACTACAGGCCCTAGAAAAGGAGATTGATAGGGTATTGGCACTTTCCAGTAAGTTGGCTATTATTGTATGGGCTGGCGATTTTAATATTCAAGCGGGCCCGCAGGCGCATACCAAGACATGGGGTTTATGAAGGGTCAAAGAGCAGATCATGATAATAATGTTGATTATTTACACTTCCACCTTTGTGATTACGGTCTAGCCTTGGAAACAATTCTGGCGAAATTTGATTTAGAATTACTTAATTGCACCATGAGAAGGGGCAATATTAAATGCCCAACCTTTACTGGCATGAACGCCGATAGCAATATTGACCACATCCTAATTTCATGTAACAGCGATTATTCTAATCTATGGTTCTCTGAACAGGCTGTAAGTGACCACAATAGTATTTCTATTTCATTATTATGCTGGGGAAATAAATTACACAACACTGATGACTGTATTTCCAATATTGTTCCAATAAGACCAAACAGCATGAGGATTAAATGGGATGGAGTTGAACCCGCAAAGATCCAAAGGGAGGTGGTAACTAAATGCCGGAAAGAAATTGACCATTGCCTTAGTGATGAGGTTTACCCACATATATTGCTTAACGACTTTTCTGAAATTAATAAAACAATTAAAAGCATATTAACTAGGAGTATTAAAGGCACAAAACAGGCCAACGCAGGATGGTTCGACAAAAAGTGCACTCAAGCTTTACGTAGTCTGAAACTTGCCCTAGGTACCAAACCCCGCAACCAAATACATATCCATGATTTACTCCACACTTATAGGCTAACTATCGTGGCACGGAAAAGGTAGCTCCAAGACTAAGCCTGGGAAAAACTAAGCTTAGCAGCAGACACAAATAACAGCAAACTGTCCCTTTTTACAGAGTGATCATTCGCCAGAATTAACTTCATATGTAAATTGCAATGCATGGATCGATCATTTTACTAATATTTTTAACCTGGATAGGGAGGTTTTACTTTTATCACATAATTATGATTTCACATGGCCCACATTACCCCTGCTAATTAGCATAGAAGAAGTACATGAGGGGCTAGTTAATAGCAAGGGGGGCAAGGCACCGGGCCCCGACAGGGTCCCGATTGATTTATACACAAGTGAAATGGACTTGTGGGCGCCGATTTTAGCAAGGATTTTTAATGCTGCAGCACTGGGTGATTTCCCCATGTCCTGGGGACAGTCTTTAATTATTCCCCTTTTTAAAAAAGGCTCCCGATCTGAAGCATGTAACTACCGCCCAATATCATTGCTAGATTCATCTATAAAGGTTATGAGCAGGATTTTATTAAAAAGGTTGGAAACCTGGGCTTGAGATAACAAGATCCTGTCACCAGTACAATACGGGTTCGGAAAGGGCCTAGGAACCCTAGAACAATGCATTAACCTTGACCTGCTCATTAGTAAATACACATCTGTGAAAGGGGGCAATTTGTTTTTATGTTTCGCATATTTGAGCAGTGCTTTCGATCTTGTGCACCACTAACTTTTATGGTCCACACTGCTCGAATCTGGGGCCCCAAGAGAAATTGTGTATTTCCTGGCAAGACTATACAAGAGACTATCGAGCAGTGTGCGATATGGGCCTACTGGCGAATGTACTCCTTTCTTTAGTGTAAGGAGGGGCATCCGACAGGGATGTGTTTTGGCCCCTCTTTTATTTTCGCTATTTATTAACCAAATAGATATGATTTTAAACCAGACACCTGCGGATGCCCCAATGATAGACAGGAAGGCTGTACCAATTTTGTTATATGCTGACGATGCTGTTTTACTTTCACGTACCCCTATAGGCCTCCAGCGACTCATTGACAATTTTATGCAGTTCATCAATGGAAGAAAACTTTTAATTAATAAATCAAAAACATTTGTCATGAGATGTGGAAAGAAAATTAACCTAACTAGGTCCTTTTATTTGGATAATACCAAAGTACAAATGGTTAAGTCATTCTGCTATCTAGGCATAACATTTGCAGGGAACGGGAAATGGTTAGGCGAACATGAAAATGTACGCTATAAGATGAGTAGGAACACTAACAGCATTTTTTGATTTTCTACAAAATTGGGGGATTGCAGATTAAAAGATATGGTAGCTATATACAACGCTAGGTGTGTATCCTCTGCTTTGTATGGGGCTGGAGTGTGGGGCCACTGTTGTGACAAATCACTCCAGCAAGATGAAAATACTTTTCTTAAACGGCTGCTGAGTGTTCCATCTTCGGCTTCCACTGAATTAATACATCATGAAGTTGGTATCAACTATATTTTGGATATAGCCGCCCTTCGCCCCTTACTTTTATGGCGTTCCATTTGGTCCAAAAATGAAATTTTATTCACTCAGGCCATAATTAACGATTGTATGAAGTTGGACCACTGCTCCCGTATTCCTTGGCTAAGCTATATCCATCACTGGTTTAGTCTACTATTCCACTGCAATATTAACACGGAGACAGAATATGTAGTACTGATATCAAAAAAGGAGTTAAAAGGAACTTTCTTGGCCCACAAAAGGGAGGCCCGCAGTAAACTGATCGGAGACCAACCCACTTTAGTATTTTATCAGCAGCTAGATCTTAGAACTGGCTTCCAGGCTTACTTGACTGGAGTGACAAGACGTTCCCACTGTTTTGTTTTGTTTTGACACGTTGAACACGATTGTTCACCATCTTGTGGCTTTTCCTACCATGAAAAAAAGTTCTAAATCTGAATGCCCATGTGACAATATATCTAAACAAAGTTGCTGTCATTTTTTACTATTTTGTAAATGTTATTCTTTTTTAAGGAAGTTTTATTTGAAACTAATCCTTTAAAAATATAACGCTCGATCCACTACAAATGCCATGAAGTTAATGTCCTCACTGGAAAGTCCAGATATTTGTTTTTATGTAGCAATTTATATTTTAAAGTGTATAGCTAGGAAATCTATAGTTTTATGAGCTTTCCTTTGCCGGTTTAAATAACCAAATAGCACAATAGCACTTTACGAACCCTTTTGGCATTGCATTAGGGTTCTATATTTACCATGTCTGGAATGCCATCACCTCAAATATCTAAATTCCAATGCACTTGACACTTTTTCCTACAAACTTTGCACAAAATGTAAACTGTTCACATATGGCATTTTATTGCGAAATTTGTACATAATGTATTTCTTTTTTTAGAGCACTTGTCACTTTCGAAAATTTGTACGGAATGCAAATAATTTATTGAAGATACTGTATTGCGACATTTGCACATTATGTAGTTTAGATCGCATAAGGTACTTTCTTGCGAGTTTGCACAATAATATTTACCAAAGGTGTGTACAAATTATTCCTGAAGACAAGTATTACCTATGCATTTAATAAGGACTGATAATAATAATGATGTCTATGTATTTTATGATCGCTTATATGGTTGTGATTTGCAAACCGAATAAAGCTTTTGAAACTTGAAACTTGACTACTCTATTGTCTAGAATGTATTCTTTAGGTAACATTGTCTCATCCACAGTAGATGTGCTTTAGCAAGACTTGTCTGTGTTACAACATGTGCAGTCCCAACTTAGGTCAATTCTATTGTTAAGCTGGACATTACAGGCCCTGCGTTCTGGCCATGTGCCGTGGTGACAAATAAATATCACAAATATGTTTTCCCGACACCACCTTTCAGATCAACAAGGAGCTATTGCACGAAAGGATGCAAAATACACTGTGCCATATATTGAAAGACTGGAGAAATTACCTTTTACCGCTGCTGAGATAGCATCCTCGGATAGGATAACACTACCAATCTCGACTTTCCAATTTCAGTACTGTCTACAACACCATAAAGTGGGCAGATATGAAACATCGGATGGAGGGTACATACCTTAACAATGGGATCTTCCTTTCACATTTTGGTGTCGGAATATGGATACTGAAGTTTTTCTCAGCAGCTCTGATTGCGAGAATACTTTAGGTGGTTCCCTATTATGCAAGGATGTTTCATTGCACATGCAATGCTTCTGTGGCGAACTTGTCCTGTAACTTGAAAGGGTCTCCGGCAGCCATGATACATCTAACTTTCAGATTGCTCTCGAATGGGAGTTACCTGATGTTGAACAATCAAGGTTACTGCAGTATGAAAACAGGGGTTGCTTATGTGGTGACTTTATCTTCCATTGTTACATGCCGTACACAAGTCCTGTTTGAGCCTGCCTGTGTAGTTAGGGAGGATACACTAAAGCCTTCAATTAATCTTACCAATGTGCGTTTTCACACCCTGAGTATACTGAAAGACTTATCATATATCTGTTGACACTGTCGTGGTCACGTTTCAGCCCACAATTTCTTTCGGCTTCATCAGGACAAGGGTACAAATTATCTGGAGTCTTATCCTAACCTGCAGGGTCATGGTGAATCCTATTCATAAGGAGAAAACGCTCCCCACATAGCAAGGTTCCATACTTCAGTTAGAAACCTTACATTTTACCAGCCCAGCCTGGGCAGACCGGGGAAGGGGCCCAGAGGGGAGGCAGGCCGAGTACCCCCTTGGCATGGCACGTGCCACCTTGGGCCCTGGATCTTACGGGGTTCCTTGCATGGTGAGCCCGATGCCTTGGGATAGGGAACTTCGTGACGCCTCCCCCAATCTTTTTGGGACTAATAGAGGGGGTGGTTCAGGTGAGGGGCTGCTTACGCTTGGGGGAGCGGAGAGAGCAGGTCGTACCATATGGGCTCCATTCTGCGGTACCCGCAGCTGACCTTGTCCTGTGTGGGCCTGTTCTGAGATGCAAGCCGATTATAGGCACCACCCGCATATGCCTGGTGTTGATGGTCCCCTGTATTGGTTTATGTTCAATGTTGGCCCTGATGAAGGTGATATTACCGAGTTCACCGAAACGTACGTTGGCCTAATACATCTGAGACCCGTATATAACAAGATTATAAGGAGAGAGAAACCTAAGAACAAATGATTTATGAACTTGGAAACTGTCAGGGATGATAAATTTGGACTCTTAATTTTATAAATAACCCTTTTGGGGTCTCAGCTGTACTGTTGTCTTTTGTATGTATTTTTCTTTTGCATCATGTCACAATTGAGAGTATGTCAGACTTGGAATGAATGATGAAGAATGCCTGAGGTTGTTCGATAGTACTTTTTTGTTGTGGGGTCCGAATCAATTTACTTTCACTTGCGTAACATGTTCTTTGCACTAAAATATGTATAAAATATGAAAAAAATGATGAGAAAATGATGAAATGTTTTGTTGATCTTAACAATAAATAACAAACTAAAGTAATTTATGTGTATGTGAATATTTACACCCATGTTGCATCTCTAGAGAAAAGTATTAGATTTATTCATAGTTGTTAAAAAGTAATAGGTCAGTACAGAGGTTCTACTTTTCAGGTTTTTGTCCTCACTCCCCCCTCTAGACCTAAAAATTAATACTGGGAGTACCCTTGTTCAAGTTTCGTGACCCTCCTGTTGGAGGGCTGGATGCAGGTCCTCCACCCGTATCAGGTGCGGTGCACCTCCACTTGCAAACTATTTGGCGGGAGGCGGGCCAGCATTGCAAGGCCATTGGAGAGGCTCCCTCTTCTGAGTCCTCCACCACCCGAGATTTGTTGCTAGGTTGGAGGGCATGTGGATGCGAGGGGAGGGAGGGAGACGAGCGAGGTGCTCCCCCTCCCACCCGTGCGGCGATCACTGCCGCCCACTGCGTGACTATGGGCCAAATTCCTTTGGCTGCGGGGGAGCGCCTTCCCAGCAGCGGAAACGCCGTTAGGCACCGTGCGGCGGGGGGTAGTCGGCGGGGCATGGGTGCGACACTTTGAACACGTGGGGCATGCCCCCCCCCTACCAGCTGGTGTTCTGTTCTCAACCCGGAGGCGCGGGCGAGTGCCTACCCAGGGCCACATCCTCTATCGGGGGATTCTGGGGGCTGGATGGAGCAGGTGGAGCACCATTGGGGGGACCGCGAGCCGGTGATGCAGCGAGTCTAACATAAAACCCTCCACCTGTGTCACTAATCCAGGAAACTCTTACCATTCACTCATCGGTGGGGCCCATAACACCGAAAAAAACTCACATGTTCACACAGTTCCTGAATCAGTGATAAGTAGACGAGCTGCAAGACATGCGGGGTACCTTGTTAACCTACTCAATAATTATATACATTCTATACATTAAACTTGAACAGCTGTCAGTTCTAAAGCATCAAGGTTCCCCGTTATTTGGTCGACATACCAACTAGTAGGAATCAGTTGATGGCGATTAAGTCCAGCTCAATCACAATTTAAAACCTACAACATTTATTTGTTATGACTTTATTTTAATTTTTAATAAACACAGACTCGAATTAAATTTTTCATATGATTTTATCTAAATTATTTAACGATAACTCAAAATCAAATAGAGTTTATTAGGCAAATACATCTAAGCATTAGTTAACACAATAAGGCATGGGAAAATTAGAAAAGGAAAATGCTCATTACCCCTTGGGCATAGGGCGATAATGAGAATGATTCACCAGAAAATGAATCGAAGATTACAGGATAGGTTCCCAAGCTGACTGTCTGTCCCTCTAACCTCCTCGGATATATTCCTCCTGAGATAGGTTTCCCGCAACGGTCTCGTTCCTTTACCCCATCAAGGTTCAAAGTCCAAAATGTTCAAAGTCTTTTGCACCATGAAAGAAATTCGTCTCAACTGACAGCATGTCGTGCTGAGTAAAGGTGCGGAAAGAAAAAAACAATGCAGCAGCATAAAGCATAAAAAGAACAACAACTCGTCGTCACAATCACAGGCTCTTTTATACCCTTTCACTAACTTTCTATACCCAAAATTGAAACTTTAAAGGGCTACATTCATTTTTGATTGGTCCATTGGAGGGGTGGTGATGATCAGCTGATTGACCTCCTAGCAAAAACCAGTTCACAAATCCCTGAATCATTCTGAACTTTCACATGACTTCATACATATTTTTCATTTACACTGTTTTAAAATTCTTTGTAACACTTTCATGGACAAGTCACTATCCATCCTCTGGAGCACAATTCTCTCATCCGTTCCCATGCTTTTAGAATAGTCTCTCTTGGCACAACTCCTGTGGCAGGTCATGCTGGCCTTGACATCTGTCACTCTGGGCATAGGCCATACACTCGTGACTGAACATCCATTCTGAGCATGCGTGGGGCCATCTTTATTTTCTTTTGCGCCGTCACCTTTCACATCAGCCATTTTAGACAAGGCCCAGCAGGGCCAGATCGGAACTAATACGAAAACAAACAGCAGAAATTAGATATAGAATATAAGCCCTTCTGTTTACCGCCCACCATTCAAATTACCCATGTTAGGTATTACCTAGCAAAAGCACCATTTAAAGCGATTATACTTACCATCTGCACTCTTTTGCCACAATACAATTCTACTACAGACAAAAAAACATGCACTTTACTCTTCTTTTCTACGTAATCACAAACCTATATTAGTTCGATTCACATTTCATTCATTAATTAGATTTTGCAATATAGCAGTTAGTTTCCCACGTCTAAATAAAAGGTGCATTTGTTGATTAATTCACATGCTTCACACAGTTAATATTATTAAAGTTATAAGGGAATAAACTTTGAAGGGGGTCCACATTTTTTTTTGTAGCTCCATCACCGGCTGCCAGGGTCTGGCCGAACCTGGCCAAGGGCATTAGAGCACTTTATAACAGAGCCACACTCAGTGCAAATTTTAAATCGCAATGAGATAAAGTGATTGCCTAGAATCACACGATGGAGCCAAAGCTGGGATTATAGCGGGTTCCAGTTTTTCTAGCCAATAGGCCACGCCGTCTCCCTTCCAGACCACAATTCTGGAGCAGCATATGGATGGTGTATTCTTTCAAGAAAGTAATGAATGCTACTTCCTGCTACGCCTCGAACAGACCCTTTTTGGCCTCGCTTTGGAGGCTCCAGACACTGACTGCCGAGGACAGCATGCCCTTGCTTTCCTTGTTTACTGACATCCTGCCCAGTTACATAAGCGGCACCAGCTACCATCCCAGGACTGGGGTTTTACAGGATCCAGTCCGTCAGAAAGAGGCGGGGGTCGTGGAACCTTTGCGCACTGCAGAAGTGTTCAGCCAGTATCCTGATGGCACCCCCCTTTCTCTCTGCCAGCCAAAGGGTGCCTCTAAGCTGCCCCAAGATCTTGGAAAGGGATATTTCAGATGACAGAGGGATACGTGGGCTCACTGATGCTACTCCTTCTATTCCTCCTTCTGCCTAATGCACATGAAGTGTTGTGAAGAAGGGAGGAACTATTTATTTCATAGATGAAAATAATAAATATATTGTTTTCATTCTGCTCCTTGCCATGAATTCTTTTGATCTTTCATTTCATTATTGATCCAGAAAGGGTGGTCAAGTCCATCAAGATATTCCTGTTCAGACAGCAGGGGGTTATCTTGACTGTATCTTCAGCAGCCTCCTTGCACAGGGGGAGGAAATGCTATATCTTTTCTAACCCGTAATGCATGTGGGATATGCAACATAGTCGGTATGATGCAATATCTGAGTTTGAAGGAATTTGGTCATGAGTGTGATATGACCAGGTCTCTTGGCGCAATGGACAATATCCTTCACAGCAGGGATCAGCATTGACATCTGGGTCACAGGCTCCAATCCCGGTGAGTTTACTCAGCCTCTCACCTACCTGAGGTTGAAGGTAACAAGAACCAGCTGTATTTAGCAACAGGTTACCTACGGGTGCACGTGCACTCTTATGTTAGGTATTGCTTGGGATCAAAGAGATAGGGAGATCCAGTACGGACGAAGGAAACAGTGCAGAACAGTTATAGATCTAGATAGACTGGATCAGAATTGCCTTTGAATTCTGTTGGCCCCCAACTCAGTGGCTTGTGGTTCCTGCTGAGATGCCGCCTTCTAGGTGGCATGTTTCATCGGGTCGTTTATGGGGTTAGTGGTGGCCTGCGTGGCCTCGTCACCTTTCCGTAGTGCTGCAGTCCCTGGTAGCAGTTGGAATCAGTCTGGGGGCAGTCGCAGGCCAGGGGGTGGGCGAATTGCATTATTCCCTCTCAAGGGAGTGGGAAGGAAGCAGTTATTCGATCTTGTTGCTTCCAGAAGTGTGTACTAAACACACACACTTATATGCGTGACATTGGGCGATTGTCACAGCTGCACTCTCCAATGCAGTATGGTCAGGTGAGACAGCTTTGCCTTGTAGAGTCTGACACTAGGACTTTGTATATGTCTTAACTAGACTGCTTAAATGCTTGCAAAGCCACAAGGGCCACGTGTCGGGCCACCCCCTGGTGGGCAGTGTGTTGTGTTGCCTGGGGAGAGATGCAGGGAGGGAAGGGCCCTGCAGCGTCAGTCATGGGTACTAACGAGGGGGTGTTGGGTGCCTCCTTCCGGCACAAGTTATGTTGTGCAGCTGGGCATGGCAACATCCTGTTGAGTAGATAGGGAGACAGAGGTTGCCCAGAAGAGCTTAGGGGGTGAAACGGAGCGCATGGAGTGTTGATAAGGGCTCCAGTGTAGTTGCCTCACAGTCATTTACTTGCACCGCCAGTCAGGTTGGTATCACATTTCACACTACGGTGCACCTTCTTTCTGGTTAATACCAGCGTGAGGTAACTTCTGCTGGGCCTGCTTTGTCCCAGCAGGTGTAGAGGCTAGAAGGGACAGGTGCCTCAGCAGGGTGCAGCCAGTGATCCTGAAGCCCGAGGCAGACAGGCCGGCAGATGTCTTGGATAGTTCCATGGTGGTCTACGGTCATTGATGGCCAGGGAGTGAGGAACTTCCATGGAATGCTCAGTGGGAGTGACTCACATATTTCACCCCTGCCAGGGATCAACACTTTTAATAGGGCACCAGGCTTTATATGTCAGCCTCCTTGAGTTAAAACCTCAAGGGAGAAGGTCACCCTGGAACTTTTAAAAGTGCTACAATTGCCCACTACTGCTCAAATACAGTATCTTAGTTACCTGTGCAATATTTGACAGGGTGGTTCCAAGCGCTCAGCACCGTCACTTAAATGTTAACACCAGCGCATGGGGCCAGTCTGCCACAAGTGGGCTCTGTCTGTCTTTTAGAGACAACCACAACAACAGGTGTTGTGATGTGATATGATTGGCAGCACAGCAGGGGCAACGTGTGGTGTGAATCAAAGGGGCACCTGCCACCAGCCCTGGCATACGGTTGTCTACATTCAAGCACTTGACGATTGGAATCTGTGGGGCTGTGGCACAGCTGGGCTGCGAGTAGTTCAACAATAGTGGGGTGTGTTTCATGTCCTCTCCTGCTCAGGTCTAAAAAACGGGGCAGTTACATGAGCATAGCTCCTTGCTGCAATTAGCGTGTGAATCTAATGCATGTTTATGTAAGGGCACAGCATAGCACAAGAACTGCAAATTACATACATCCTCCGGTACCTTCAATATACATGCACACCCATTTCTCACACTTCCTGTGGAGGGTTAGCAATTCCGGGGGATACAAAGCAAACCAGGGCTATTGTTGGTTCAGCACCAAGAGTCACTGTTGGTCAGCAGGTAGGGTTACCTGGGATAGGACTACAACAAGTAAGTAGGTTGGGCTGTGTAAGGGTCACTCCACATGAGGTGCAAGGACTGCAATAGTGGGCACATTATGAACCTTCCCTTAATCCAGATTGACTCCATTCATGAGTTCGCCATGTTTCAGGATGCTTCAGTTAAACCACATTCCCTGCCCAGACAACCATAGAGATAGGTGGGGGAGGAAGCTGACTTCTAACAGGGGGGCTGCTTTCCCACAATGGGGGAAACAAGGTGTTTAAAGCACTAATGGCTACAATGTTTAAGAAATGGTGGCATGGCCATTATTCAAGCGAAGTTAGGTAGCTGGAATTATAGTGCCCCCCCCTGTCCACACCTACTGGTACGCAACAGGGTTCTCACTGGCAGAAGTTTTAAAGTGCATGACTTGCACGAGGAAGGGAGATCAGCCTGGAATCACAGCAGCTATATTCGCAGGCAGAAGGTGAGAGGGTAGCACGCATTATGGCCATGTTATGTAGCAGGTCTATAGGTATATATATCTATAGGTCTCAGATTTGAATACTAGTTCATTTCTTAGGGTGTTCTTGCATTTGGCATAGAGATCGAGGTGTAATCCCCAGGTCAAAAATCCTTTGCAAACAAGATAGCTCACTAGGGTATGTGCCTGCTGCTAACTCCATCAGTAATGTGCAGTGCATGAGTAGCTAGCTCAATCTTTCACTCTTTGAGTGTGACAAAATTAGTAACAGTAAGTTGCATTGCAATTAACAGCTTCATTAAATATCAAGAAATAATTATGTTTGTACTAGGTGTGCTATGGACAGTTATTATTCTTGGAGAAACAGGGTAGTAGAGCACTAAAAAGCTTGAAGGTATTAAGAAAAGTTGCCATGCCCCTTAGTCTAACTGTCTTATTGTGCCCCCCCCCTCCATCCACTTGACTGCGCCATGGTTTCACGCTGGCAGAAGTTTTTTATGTGAATGACTTGCGCTTGGAGGTGACAGCAGCCTCTAATCCCAGCACTTATATTCGCAGGCAGAAGGTTTGGGGCTAGCGTGCAATGGCCATGTTATGAAGTGGCCAGTAATGGGGATGTCCCTCAGCATAATCAGTGGGTACCACAGGGCACTTCACGTATGGTTATGTGACTGCCTGCCCCATAGCTGGCCCAGCCAGGTGGGTAGGAGTGGTTGCTCGTAGAGGGGGGCAGGGTCCTCAAGGTGTGAGGTACACTTGTTGGAGGACTCTGGCTGACTAAGTGTATTAAAGATCCTACATGTCCTCTCCTGCATCCCAGCGATAGTCAAACCTGGGGGCTGGGTAAGCCACACCAGGGTGTGTGCACCTGCACGGCTACACAACATCCGTCAAAGCCCTCAGTCAGACTGGGTTTGGATTCTTGCAGACTGTCCTCCCATTCTCACCATCCACTTGTCTGCTTCCTGGTTTACATTACCAGAAGTTTGGCACGGGACTACTCACGCCAGGGTGTGGACAGTAGCAAGGTGACTCTGCATCTTTAGATCGCTTTCAGGCGGTGATGGACTTGCAGGCAATGGAATCAAAAAGGGCAGGCAAGTAATGCGTATGATTTACTCCAGGGCTCCACAAGCCAAGAGCACTGGCCCTGTGTGACACACTTGTATATCTCTAGCTAATGCTGGCCTATGGGCTACATTCGTTAGACCCACCATGTCAGCCAGGGGGGTTGCTTTAGATTGTCAGGCCAAAGAAAGGTGCTGTTGCAGCAAGTGTTGAAAATATGGGTTTGAAGCCCCAAGAACACAACTACCAGAACACATTTGCAGTCATATTTAGATGGGGCAAGTAAATTTGCTTTTATGTTTTCAATCCTCAAATCCACAGCATTTACTTACTCACCTGGCACTCTGGTAACAAGGGGTAGAAGCACATAGGGGCTACAATGTATTAAGAATACTTGGCATGTCCTTTTCCGATTTTAGGGTTGTACAGGTAACGTAGGTATGCGTAAATATGTCAGGCAATGCGGGTCCAGGCAAGCACTGGTGTAGTCACTCTGTTAGGATAGGGACAGAAACCACAGCGGTCAGGGCTGGCTTGTCAGCGGAATCACAGCTTGCAGATGGGATGATGGGATTCGCATGGTTTTAAGAGGTACATCCGACCATAAGCCACCCAGGGGAGTGGCCGGAAGACAGGTTAAGCGTATTAGGTACAGGGTTATTGTGAGTATACTGAAGGCACCCCGGTGTGGCACTGCATGTTTGGTGGGGTGCAGTGTTATGGTGGTTTATGTGCTAGCTTGGTTAGTTGTATAGAAGGGTGTGCAGTGCTCTACAAATGTGTTTAGAAACCTTGCATTGCTTTACTTTAAGAAGCTGCATTATAGACTAGGTGGGGATGTCTCCTCTCCCTATATTCTGGTCGCACACCTGGGAGGCAATGATTTGACTTTCATGGGTAGAAAGGCACTGCTGCTAAAAATAAAATCTCCATGTGAAAGTTAAGGAACCTATTGGGGGCAGGTGAGTTATGGTGGTCAGAGATAAACCCACGTTTAGAGTGGCCAGGGGCCCGGTCAAGGGAGGCCGTAGAAGACTCTCGCAGGAGGGTTAACAGCGCCAAGCGTAAATTCACCGAGCAAAGGGGATTTGGCTTCATCAGGCATGGTTTGCTGCATGCAAAGTCCATAGGGTGTTTTGATGAAGATGGGGTACACCTGTCCAGAGTGGGAATGGACCTGTTCTTGCTTGATCTGGAGAAGGCCTTGGAACCAGCAGGGTGTATGTAACTAGGCCTATCGTGGTAGGGGGCCCTGGAGTGACGGTGGCCACACCCAGTGCTGTGGCGGAGTTACAGAGCAATCCAGAGGCTGCAAGGTACGGAGGGGTACCCTCTGTAGGAACACAACCAGAGTGCAAATGCCAAATTTCCCCAGGGAGGGCCTTGCGTTGGACCCTGGAGGAGCGACAGCGCCCCATTAGTCCTACGGGTGTTGTGGACCTGAGCAACCGGAGATTGCCTGGAATGCTCCGTCCCCCTTCTGGGGGGCATGAGAAATGGGATGGACTGGCGGTCCACCGGTGGGAGGGGTTTCCCCTTGCACAAATCTCATAAACACCGATTGGCTAGGGCCAAGGTGTAATTTGGCTCATCAAGTGGGCAGGCGGCGAGGGGCTGCCTGCCCTGGGATCGCCCGTAAGATAACCCACCATGTTGGAATTTTTGTTATGCAAATAAACCTGCAGCAATTTTCTCAACAAAGAAGGTGTCTGGTCTGTTTATTTCTACAGGTTATTATTGTGGGAGGAATGAGGAGTTTTGCTGATTTTGGCACTCTGCCAAAGATCACCGCCCCAAACCGCCCCCACTCCCACCGCCTCCGCAGAATGTAATGAGGGACCCTGGCGCTTTCCCGCCTCTGCACACATTCTGCAAGGCATGCAATGGCTAAGAGGGGCCCCCCTTCAAAACAAGAATCAATGCCCTCCGCACAGCGGGGGCTGCCGGGTCTCCGTTGCACCACTTGCTATGGGGGCAAGAGGCGCTCATGGTTTAATTATGTACATTTACAATTCTCCAACCTCCAGTCCTATGCATGGCGTGTTTATCCTCTGTACTGTGTTTCTTTGAAGTCCCTTCCCAGCTCCCTGGTCGCATTCAATGAACTCTATTTTGAAGAGCCCTTCTCAGCAACAAAGCGCTTGGCTTGCCGTGTTATGCCCCTGGAGGGGTTTCAACGTCTCTTCCCTCAATTCTACATACACTTTTAAGCGCGTGAGCATCGCTTCGGTAGCGCCGTGGGTGGCTTTAAAGCGCGCACCGTGACAGGACAGCAGCCTGTCTCCTGCGGGACCGCTTCCCAACCTACACTTCTCTGGCTCTCTACAGGACCTTGCCTTTTTTTCATCTGAGCAGGCACCTCAGAGATCCACCTCTAGGGTGCGCCTTTATAGAGAAAGGCGTCGATTTTGCTTAGTGAGGAGTCTGTCCAGACGGGTTTAATTCTAAAGGATAAAGAGAGATGTATCTGTTTTCCAATCGATGGACGCAGGCAGGGAATGCCGCCAGAAGCAAGGTTATCCTGAGCGCTCAGCACCGCTCGAGAAGACCTGAACCGACTGTGGGGAATGCCAGGTTCACTGTGCAGAAAATACAACAGCAAAATGGCCGAGAGCTCTTTGTAGAACTTATCTGAACAGCTCAGCGTCAATGGATGGATCTTATAAAGATCCCCTGTGCTGGGCTGCTGTCACAACACTTGTCTAGTCAGTTTGAGTGGTCAATTCGAACAATTCAGGGATATGGAAATGTAGATAGCCTAAACGGGGACCAGGGAGAGCACATGAGCAGTACAGGGACGAAGGGCATGACTCCACTTTGGGTCCAGACAAAATGCTTGACATGTTTTGTCTTTTCTAATCTCATCTGGAACAGTACTCCTTCTATCCTCTGAATGAGACGTCTAAAATTAGGTATTTGATTAAATCAGCATTGTTGTAAAGCAGGGTACGTGTAACTTCGTTCACTATGTCTAATGTTTTTGCTTAGAAAAATATCAAAAGCACAACTTAATTGGACCACCTGGCCTACATACCTCAGCACATTCCTAATGTGTGAGGTGAAGTCATAAAATTGGGACATTCCTGGCCAGGGGCCATCTGCAAATAGCAGAGGGGTGCCATTAGTCGCTCCACTGGCAGGAGCCTCGGGGGTTCCCTCATCCGTGTCACCATGGAGGGTTCCCCATGGTGTTATATGGGGCACTTGGGACAGCAGTATATGAGGCATCACAAGGTGAAGGATCGGCCTCTTTTTCCTCCACTGTGCACCAGTGCCGCATTGGTGACACGGGCACTCGGGCAATGCCTGAGGTGCCGGTATCCGAATTCCAGCTGTGGGCTGCTTTTTTGAGCAGCCTAGGGGACCGATGTGGGTGGTTTCTGCGTTGTTTGATGCTGCCAGTGGCCTGAGTGGCCTTTCTGGAGGTAGATGGGGGTCCATTACCTCCCTTTTATTAACGGGCAGAGGTGGCACTACTCACTGGGCCGGCCCATTAATGTGTGCATACTGAGCAGGGGCAAGGGGCCTGAGCAAAAGTGGCCACACTTGTTTTCTGGTGTGTTTCACCAGTGTAAACTAATCCGTGCATTTTTTTTACCTCCCCCCCACCCCTTTTTTTTAAATAAAATTTAATCGAAGCAGTGTTTTGCGGAAAGGCAATGTTCAATTGTGGGCCACTTTTTTTTACCATGCCAATGTAAAAAAATGCAACCCTGCTTTGCACCGGTGTCCATTTTACCGCTTCGTCCCAGGCCCCAGAGTTTCACACGTTGGAAGATACTACATAAAGGTGATCACGGTAGACGGAGGGGCTTGGTGAAAGGGATTATCATTGGGGTAGCCACAGATGTAATGCTTATGATAGAGCCTAAAATAGCTTTGTTGTGGACAACCAAACAGATATTGCTTGATTTTTAGGTCTCGCGACCTATCGATGCGCGCATGCACATCGAGCGGAGCGAGAATTCAAGTAGCGAAAATTCTCATGAAACCACCAGCTTTTTGTTCACGTGAACCACGTGTTCAAACATGAACGCGCATCAGCCTCCCTCCATTTGCCGCACAGCACATCAAAGGGCTTCGCCCAGCGTGCGCTCTGCGGCTTCTCGACTTCTCCTCCCCTAATTACGCCGCACACAGCCTTCCTTGCATTTCTCCTCCCCCTCCCCAGCCAGCTTCCCCCAGGCCGTGTTCCCTCATCCCTCGCACCCCCTCCTCCTTCAGCTTTTTATCGAACAGGTTTTCTCAAGCTTTGGAAAAATAAACATGCGTGTGATTAAATGTAGCATTCTGAAAGGCCCGAGTTCTGAGAGCGACATAAATCCTTGTCTCGCACGTTTCAAGCACAGATCACGTTTCAGCCTCTGAAAAAGTCCACATCACAAGATCAATCACAACTATAGCTTCCTTGACAACGCAAACAGGCAGGCTTTCCCGCCGAGGAGATGCTGTAAACGTTCACTAACAAATGACCTATGAGCGTTCACTAAGTTGGATACATAAAGTGCAGGGAAGATAGCATCAGCGCAGGCATTTCCGTGCCCGGAGCGGCGGCTGCTGGCCCACCTGGGAACTTTTATTTTGGGGCCGATTTTATGTCCCTGTCGGACGCTGCTCTCGTTTCTCCAATGAAAGTTGAGTTCATTATTTCTACATCGATGGTGAGACCACTTCACACGTCTTGAAAGGCAGAACGACGTTCAGCTGTCTCTCTGGACTGGAGTTTAAAGCAGGGGCTTGTGTTCAGCTCTTGAGCCTCAGCTCTCCGATGCGTTATTGGGGTACCTTTGCCTAACCCACTGTGCGCTGCCGGCTCCTACTATCAGCAGCTGTTGCCTATAGTACTCTGCATGATGGAGAGTTTAACCCAGTGAACCACAAGCACTAGTGCACGCAAAAGGATGCTGTAAACTGCTGTTGTATTAATTCGAGCAAAGGCGTTCTACTCCCGTGCAACTCGGAGAGATAAACATTAAAAGAAATATTTCTTAAACTGGAGTATAAACAAATCACCGCCAGGCCCTTCCCGCAATCCTAAACTGTCCTGTTCTTGCTAAATGCACAGACCTGACAAAGCGCTGAGAAGCAGCTGCAAGGAGATACCTAGCGCTATCTAAACACCCACATAAATAGGCTTGCAAACAAAGCAGCTACATTCCATTTAGAAACCTGGTACCTACAGGAGACCTACAGATGAGACGCGGCAGTGATGAAAAGTGACCACAGAAACAAGCATTGGCATTGCCAATAGGTCTCGCTTGTGGGACCTTATAAGTATTTAGTTTTGCAGCACAATATCCGATTATGCAACAAGGATATTGTGCTGCAAAACTAAATACTTATAAGGTCCCACAAGCGAGACCTATTGGCAATGCCAATGCTTGTTCTCTTTTCTTTCCTATGGGGGCACACCTCATGAGATGGCGGCAGCACAGTGCCGAGAAGTTGACCGGCATTTCCGGAGAGGGCTTGGCCAACTGGCGGCACAAGGCTCAGCGAAAACATTCCTAAGACCTTTAGGAGGCAAGCAGACATGGTGTAAGGCTCTGGGTCACCTTGGTATCAGTTGGTATAAAGCCGGCAAATGGCTCAGCATGTTATACGCTGGCTTTCTATCTGTTGCAGCTTGAAGTTCACAAGTTCAAGTTAAAGAAAAGAAAAAATAGTAACTCATCCGATCTACTGGTAAAATACGATGGTAATAATACACACCCCACCTTCCTGTACCGCCTATAATCCTACAGATTATATTTTACCTTTATTGTAGCAGGTTCAATGAGTAAAGGCAGCAGCGGTTCCTTTTCCTTTGCTAGGATGGTAGCGGGCTGAACGGGGAAGTATGTTTTTTGGCGTCCACATCCCCCTACTTTTTGAGGTGTTAAACAATGGATTAAAGGGTAGAGCTCCCGCTCTTGGTGTGTGAGAAATCTGCTTCAAATTCTGGCCTGTCTCAGCGTCGTTTGCTTTTATGCTTAACACTGGTATGTCGACCAGGCTGAACAGTGATGTTATCCGCATTAGCTGATACAACAGCATTCTGCAGCAGCCAGAGGTTACTGACCAACCTTGGCGTCCTTTCATGATCCACGAACAACTGTGAGTATCCTGAGAGCCCACGAGGCCCAGCTTTTGAATCTTCAGCCTGAAGTCCTCTGGCTGAGTTTTTCCTGGTGCCTTCACTTCATTCACCCCAGTCCCGATGAAGACCCCATTCCCAAGGCGCACGTTTGCTGTTCTACTTAGGGGTCGAAACGTCAACATTTTCTTTTTGTGTTCAGACAACAGATGGCAGAGATTTATTATCTGCATCTATTATATTTTGTTATGATTTATCATTTGTGTACTTGCCAGGCATCTGGCTGGTTAGATTGTAAATGTTGGTGGTTGATGTAAATATGCACACTATGATCCTTTTTCACATCACTTTCACTATCCCCCTCATGCACTCACCACCCTTCCCTTGAGCACCCGTCCTTTAAAACACTTGATTGAGAAATACATTTTCGTTTACAAAATTTGATATAATCTAACATGATAAATAAACTCACAACCATTTATGGAATGTATTAATGGTGGTGTCTACTTTCGATCAAAATAATAATGATTTTCTCTTGTTTTGTATATAATAGTGATTATTTTCCACTGTGACATTATCTTTTGTACCGTTATCCGTGTTATTGGCACAGCTCCAAGGTTGCCCCGGGTCTCCAATCTGAAGCCAGGCTGTTAAACTAGGAGGGTGCGGAGGGCAGCTAAGTAAAGTTAGGCAACCAGTAATAAATGAAGGTGCCTCATCAATACATTCAGAAAATATGGGGGTGGGATGCACTCCTTTTATTCCGTTTTTTACATCTTTTCTTAATTTATTCAAACTTGTCCACTTTTTCCTTTGAATGCGTGCAGACTGGTAGGTGACAACCCGTTATGCCACCGGGGGTGGATGCACCCCTGAACCACTCGCACAGCTCAATTGCGCCATTTCGGCCTCAATTCTTTTTCTTTCTTTTTAAATCATCAAAAAAATTTCTTTGTATACTTTCTTCTTGTCATTTTTCATCCAAATACATCAAAAAGTACTCATCCACACGTGGAATTGTGCACCATTTTCCAAGTTTCTGATATTTATGCTGTGTCTATCCCGACCTCTCTACATAAATACGATTGAAGCAGAGTTCATCGAAAAGCAGCGTATATTTCTTTAAGAAACCCAATGCATTTCGGGCTGCAAGCGCCCTTCTTCGGGGGTCACTATAGGGAACAATAAAACGTGGATCAATTACACATGTGCAATCATGTTGCATTTAAAACTGTAAAACAGCATAACTTTATGTATAATTAATTATAACCATTGCTTGCAGTACATTGATTTACCACAGTGTTCCCATCATAATACAGAATCTCTCCAGTCATTCAACTTGTGTTTCCTGCACTTTGTAAACACACCAGTGAGTGTTAAACTTCCTACTTCCCTTACTCCTGATTACTCTATCAAAATGTGCCAAATGATAAGCTATTCCGCTTGCTGACATTTTACTATTGCTTCGTCTTGCAATTGACGCCTCACTAACAAAATCGCTCGTATTCCTCCAACCTCTCCCAACTTGTGACTACCCCGTTACGCGCCACAAGATTCTCCTACCTGCCACTGCACGTTGCAATACGCCCTATACGTTCTCCTTGTCAGCAAGTAATCGTCGGTATCACTCACTCATACTTATTTAAACTCACCGGCCCACCCACATTACTGTTGATTGGTCCTTCATTAACCCGGTGATCAACCATCAGTGTAATCGTCTGAACAACCAAAGACTTCGTTTCCCATGATACAATGTAACATTTTACATGGAAGAACACTATTATCATTTATAATCATGTTGCACTGTTGTATAATGTAAATCAATGTTTAACCATCAAGGAATGTTCATCGTGTAAAGGTCATAAGTTTAAAGTCCATTTTCAAAATAAAGAACAAACAGCGTTTTGTCGAACGAACCCTAGATGTTTCACCAAACCGTGTGGAAACATGAAACACGTTTGTGTTTCATTCCTTGTTCTTTTTATCAAGCGGGTGCTATCCCCAAACGGGGCAAAGTTCATCAAGAAAATATGGGGGTGGGATGCACTCCTTTTATTCCGTTTTTTCCATCTTTTCTTAATTTATTCAAACTTGTCCACTTTTTCCTTTGAATGCGTGCAGACTGGTAGGTGACAACCTGTTATGCCACCAAACAATGAAACAACATATGATAGGGGCGTGGATGCACCCCTGAACCACTCGCACAGCTCAATTGCGCCATTTCGGCCTCAATTCTTTTTCTTTCTTTTTAAATCATCAAAAAATTTTCTTTGTATACTTTCTTCTTGTCATTTTTCATCCAAATACATCAAAAAGTACTCATCCACACGTGGAATTGTGCACCATTTTCCAAGTTTCTGATATTTATGCTGTGTCTATCCCGACCTCTCTACATAAATACGATTGAAGCAGAGTTCATCGAAAAGCAGCGTTTATTTCTTTAAGAAACCCAATGCATTTCGGGCTGCAAGCGCCCTTCTTCGGGGGTCACTATAGGGAACAATAAAACGTGGATCAATTACACATGTGCAATCATGTTGCATTTAAAACTGTAAAACAGCATAACTTTATGTATAATTAATTATAACCATTGCTTGCAGTACATTGATTTACCACAGTGTTCCCATCATAATACAGAATCTCTCCAGTCATTCAACTTGTGTTTCCTGCACTTTGTAAACACACCAGTGAGTGTTAAACTTCCTACTTCCCTTACTCCTGATTACTCTATCAAAATGTGCCAAATGATAAGCTATTCCGCTTGCTGACATTTTACTATTGCTTCGTCTTGCAATTGACGCCTCACTAACAAAATCGCTCGTATTCCTCCAACCTCTCCCAACTTGTGACTACCCCGTTACGCGCCACAAGATTCTCCTACCTGCCACTGCACGTTGCAATACGCCCTATACGTTCTCCTTGTCAGCAAGTAATCGTCGGTATCACTCACTCATACTTATTTAAACTCACCGGCCCACCCACATTACTGTTGATTGGTCCTTCATTAACCCGGTGATCAACCATCAGTGTAATCGTCTGAACAACCAAAGACTTCGTTTCCCATGATACAATGTAACATTTTACATGGAAGAACACTATTATCATTTATAATCATGTTGCACTGTTGTATAATGTAAATCAATGTTAACCATCAAGGAATGTTCATCGTGTAAAGGTCATAAGTTTAAAGTCCATTTTCAAAATAAAGAACAAACAGCGTTTTGTCGAACGAACCCTAGATGTTTCACCAAACCGTGTGGAAACATGAAACACGTTTGTGTTTCATTCCTTGTTCTTTTTATCAAGCGGGTGCTATCCCCAAACGGGGCAAAGTTCATCAAGAAAATATGGGGGTGGGATGCACTCCTTTTATTCCGTTTTTTCCAACTTTTCTTAATTTATTCAAACTTGTCCACTTTTTCCTTTGAATGCGTGCAGACTGGTAGGTGACAACCCGTTATGCCACCAAACAATGAAACAACATATGATAGGGGCGTGGATGCACCCCTGAACCACTCGCACAGCTCAATTGCGGCATTTCGGCCTCAATTCTTTTTCTTTCTTTTTAAATCATCAAAATTTTTTCTTTGTATACTTTCTTCTTGTCATTTTTCATCCAAATACATCAAAAAGTACTCATCCACACGTGGAATTGTGCACCATTTTCCAAGTTTCTGATATTTATGCTGTGTCTATCCCGACCTCTCTACATAAATACGATTGAAGCAGAGTTCATCGAAAAGCAGCGTTTATTTCTTTAAGAAACCCAATGCATTTTGGGCTGCAAGCGCCCTTCTTCGGGGGTCACTATAGGGAACAATAAAACGTGGATCAATTACACATGTGCAATCATGTTGCATTTAAAACTGTAAAACAGCATAACTTTATGTATAATTAATTATAACCATTGCTTGCAGTACATTGATTTACCACAGTGTTCCCATCATAATACAGAATCTCTCCAGTCATTCAACTTGTGTTTCCTGCACTTTGTAAACACACCAGTGAGTGTTAAACTTCCTACTTCCCTTACTCCTGATTACTCTATCAAAATGTGCCAAATGATAAGCTATTCCGCTTGCTGACATTTTACTATTGCTTCGTCTTGCAATTGACGCCTCACTAACAAAATCGCTCGTACTCCTCCAACCTCTCCCAACTTGTGACTACCCCGTTACGCGCCACAAGATTCTCCTACCTGCCACTGCACGTTGCAATACGCCCTATACGTTCTCCTTGTCAGCAAGTAATCGTCGGTATCACTCACTCATACTTATTTAAACTCAACGGCCCACCCACATTACTGTTGATTGGTCCTTCATTAACCCGGTGATCAACCATCAGTGTAATCGTCTGAACAACCAAAGAATTCGTTTCCCATGATACAATGTAACATTTTACATGGAAGAACACTATTATCATTTATAATCATGTTGCACTGTTGTATAATGTAAATCAATGTTTAACCATCAAGGAATGTTCATCGTGTAAAGGTCATAAGTTTAAAGTCCATTTTCAAAATAAAGAACAAACAGCGTTTTGTCGAACGAACCCTAGATGTTTCACCAAACCGTGTGGAAACATGAAACACGTTTGTGTTTCATTCCTTGTTCTTTTTATCAAGCGGGTGCTATCCCCAAACGGGGCAAAGTTCATCAAGAAAATATGGGGGTGGGATGCACTCCTTTTATTCCGTTTTTTCCATCTTTTCTTAATTTATTCAAACTTGTCCACTTTTTCCTTTGAATGCGTGCAGACTGGTAGGTGACAACCCGTTATGCCACCAAACAATGAAACAACATATGATAGGGGCGTGGATGCACCCCTGAACCACTCGCACAGCTCAATTGCGCCATTTCGGCCTTAATTCTTTTTCTTTCTTTTTAAATCATCAACATTTTTTCTTTGTATACTTTCTTCTTGTCATTTTTCATCCAAATACATCAAAAAGTACTCATCCACACGTGGAATTGTGCACCATTTTCCAAGTTTCTGATATTTATGCTGTGTCTATCCCGACCTCTCTACATAAATACGATTGAAGCAGAGTTCATCGAAAAGCAGCGTTTATTTCTTTAAGAAACCCAATGCATTTCGGGCTGCAAGCGCCCTTCTTCGGGGGTCACTATAGGGAACAATAAAACGTGGATCAATTACACATGTGCAATCATGTTGCATTTAAAACTGTAACACAGCATAACTTTATGTATAATCGATATGATTATAAATAATAATAGTGTTCTTCCATGTAAAATGTTACATTGTATCATGGGAAACGAAGTCTTTGGTTGTTCAGACGATTACACTGATGGTTGATCACCGGGTTAATGAAGGACCAATCAACAGTAATGTGGGTGGGCCGTTGAGTTTAAATAAGTATGAGTGAGTGATACCGACGATTACTTGCTGACAAGGAGAACGTATAGGGCGTATTGCAACGTGCAGTGGCAGGTAGGAGAATCTTGTGGCGCGTAACGGGGTAGTCACAAGTTGGGAGAGGTTGGAGGAATACGAGCGATTTTGTTAGTGAGGCGTCAATTGCAAGACGAAGCAATAGTAAAATGTCAGCAAGCGGAATAGCTTATCATTTGGCACATTTTGATAGAGTAATCAGGAGTAAGGGAAGTAGGAAGTTTAACACTCACTGGTGTGTTTACAAAGTGCAGGAAACACAAGTTGAATGACTGGAGAGATTCTGTATTATGATGGGAACACTGTGGTAAATCAATGTACTGCAAGCAATGGTTATAATTAATTATACATAAAGTTATGCTGTTTTACAGTTTTAAATGCAACATGATTGCACATGTGTAATTGATCCACGTTTTATTGTTCCCTATAGTGACCCCCGAAGAAGGGCGCTTGCAGCCCGAAATGCATTGGGTTTCTTAAAGAAATAAACGCTGCTTTTCGATGAACTCTGCTTCAATCGTATTTATGTAGAGAGGTCGGGATAGACACAGCATAAATATCAGAAACTTGGAAAATGGTGCACAATTCCACGTGTGGATGAGTACTTTTTGATGTATTTGGATGAAAAATGACAAGAAGAAAGTATACAAAGAAAAAATTTTGATGATTTAAAAAGAAAGAAAAAGAATTGAGGCCGAAATGGCGCAATTGAGCTGTGCGAGTGGTTCAGGGGTGCATCCACGCCCCTATCATATGTTGTTTCATTGTTTGGTGGCATAACGGGTTGTCACCTACCAGTCTGCACGCATTCAAAGGAAAAAGTGGACAAGTTTGAATAAATTAAGAAAAGATGGAAAAAACGGAATAAAAGGAGTGCATCCCACCCCCATATTTTCTTGATGAACTTTGCCCCGTTTGGGGATAGCACCCGCTTGATAAAAAGAACAAGGAATGAAACACAAACGTGTTTAATGTTTCCACACGGTTTGGTGAAACATCTAGGGTTCGTTCAACAAAACGCTGTTTGTTCTTTATTTTGAAAATGGACTTTAAACTTATGACCTTTACACGATGAACATTCCTTGATGGTTAAACATTGATTTACAATATACAACAGTGCAACATGATTATAAATGATAATAGTGTTCTTCCATGTAAAATGTTACATTGTATCATGGGAAACGAAGTCTTTGGTTGTTCAGACGATTACACTGATGGTTGATCACCGGGTTAATGAAGGACCAATCAACAGTAATGTGGGTGGGCCGTTGAGTTTAAATAAGTATGAGTGAGTGATACCGACGATTACTTGCTGACAAGGAGAACGTATAGGGCGTATTGCAACGTGCAGTGGCAGGTAGGAGAATCTTGTGGTGCGTAACGGGGTAGTCACAAGTTGGGAGAGGTTGGAGGAATACGAGCGATTTTGTTAGTGAGGCGTCAATTGCAAGACGAAGCAATAGTAAAATGTCAGCAAGCGGAATAGCTTATCATTTGGCACATTTTGATAGAGTAATCAGGAGTAAGGGAAGTAGGAAGTTTAACACTCACTGGTGTGTTTACAAAGTGCAGGAAACACAAGTTGAATGACTGGAGAGATTCTGTATTATGATGGGAACACTGTGGTAAATCAATGTACTGCAAGCAATGGTTATAATTAATTATACATAAAGTTATGCTGTTTTACAGTTTTAAATGCAACATGATTGCACATGTGTAATTGATCCACGTTTTATTGTTCCCTATAGTGACCCCCGAAGAAGGGCGCTTGCAGCCCGAAATGCATTGGGTTTCTTAAAGAAATAAACGCTGCTTTTCGATGAACTCTGCTTCAATCGTATTTATGTAGAGAGGTCGGGATAGACACAGCATAAATATCAGAAATTGGAAAATGGTGCACAATTCCACGTGTGGATGAGTACTTTTTGATGTATTTGGATGAAAAATGACAAGAAGAAAGTATACAAAGAAAAAATTTTGATGATTTAAAAAGAAAGAAAAAGAATTGAGGCCGAAATGGCGCAATTGAGCTGTGCGAGTGGTTCAGGGGTGCATCCACGCCCCTATCATATGTTGTTTCATTGTTTGGTGGCATAACGGGTTGTCACCTACCAGTCTGCACGCATTCAAAGGAAAAAGTGGACAAGTTTGAATAAATTAAGAAAAGATGGAAAAAACGGAATAAAAGGAGTGCATCCCACCCCCATATTTTCTTGATGAACTTTGCCCCGTTTGGGGATAGCACCCGCTTGATAAAAAGAACAAGGAATGAAACACAAACGTGTTTCATGTTTCCACACGGTTTGGTGAAACATCTAGGGTTCGTTCGACAAAACGCTGTTTGTTCTTTATTTTGAAAATGGACTTTAAACTTATGACCTTTACACGATGAACATTCCTTGATGGTTAAACATTGATTTACATTATACAACAGTGCAACATGATTATAAATGATAATAGTGTTCTTCCATGTAAAATGTTACATTGTATCATGGGAAACAAAGTCTTTGGTTGTTCAGACGATTACACTGATGGTTGATCACCGGGTTAATGAAGGACCAATCAACAGTAATGTGGGTGGGCCGTTGAGTTTAAATAAGTATGAGTGAGTGATACCGACGATTACTTGCTGACAAGGAGAACGTATAGGGCGTATTGCAACGTGCAGTGGCAGGTAGGAGAATCTTGTGGCGCGTAACGGGGTAGTCACAAGTTGGGAGAGGTTGGAGGAATACGAGCGATTTTGTTAGTGAGGCGTCAATTGCAAGACGAAGCAATAGTAAAATGTCAGCAAGCGGAATAGCTTATCATTTGGCACATTTTGATAGAGTAATCAGGAGTAAGGGAAGTAGGAAGTTTAACACTCACTGGTGTGTTTACAAAGTGCAGGAAACACAAGTTGAATGACTGGAGAGATTCTGTATTATGATGGGAACACTGTGGTAAATCAATGTACTGCAAGCAATGGTTATAATTAATTATACATAAAGTTATGCTGTTTTACAGTTTTAAATGCAACATGATTGCACATGTGTAATTGATCCACGTTTTATTGTTCCCTATAGTGACCCCCGAAGAAGGGCGCTTGCAGCCCGAAATGCATTGGGTTTCTTAAAGAAATAAACGCTGCTTTTCGATGAACTCTGCTTCAATCGTATTTATGTAGAGAGGTCGGGATAGACACAGCATAAATATCTGAAACTTGGAAAATGGTGCACAATTCCACGTGTGGATGAGTACTTTTTGATGTATTTGGATGAAAAATGACAAGAAGAAAGTATACAAAGAAAATTTTTTGATGATTTAAAAAGAAAGAAAAAGAATTGAGGCCGAAATGGCGCAATTGAGCTGTGCGAGTGGTTCAGGGGTGCATCCACGCCCCTATCATATGTTGTTTCATTGTTTGGTGGCATAACGGGTTGTCACCTACCAGTCTGCACGCATTCAAAGGAAAAAGTGGACAAGTTTGAATAAATTAAGAAAAGATGGAAAAAACGGAATAAAAGGAGTGCATCCCACCCCCATATTTTCTTGATGAACTTTGCCCCGTTTGGGGATAGCACCCGCTTGATAAAAAGAACAAGGAATGAAACACAAACGTGTTTCATGTTTCCACACGGTTTGGTGAAACATCTAGGGTTCGTTCGACAAAACGCTGTTTGTTCTTTATTTTGAAAATGGACTTTAAACTTATGACCTTTACACGATGAACATTCCTTGATGGTTAAACATTGATTTACATTATACAACAGTGCAACATGATTATAAATGATAATAGTGTTCTTCCATGTAAAATGTTACATTGTATCATGGGAAACGAAGTCTTTGGTTGTTCAGACGATTACACTGATGGTTGATCACCGGGTTAATGAAGGACCAATCAACAGTAATGTGGGTGGGCCGTTGAGTTTAAATAAGTATGAGTGAGTGATACCGACGATTACTTGCTGTCAAGGAGAACGTATAGGGCGTATTGCAACGTGCAGTGGCAGGTAGGAGAATCTTGTGGCGCGTAACGGGGTAGTCACAAGTTGGGAGAGGTTGGAGGAATACGAGCGATTTTGTTAGTGAGGCGTCAATTGCAAGACGAAGCAATAGTAAAATGTCAGCAAGCGGAATAGCTTATCATTTGGCACATTTTGATAGAGTAATCAGGAGTAAGGGAAGTAGGAAGTTTAACACTCACTGGTGTGTTTACAAAGTGCAGGAAACACAAGTTGAATGACTGGAGAGATTCTGTATTATGATGGGAACACTGTGGTAAATCAATGTACTGCAAGCAATGGTTATAATTAATTATACATAAAGTTATGCTGTTTTACAGTTTTAAATGCAACATGATTGCACATGTGTAATTGATCCACGTTTTATTGTTCCCTATAGTGACCCCCGAAGAAGGGCGCTTGCAGCCCGAAATGCATTGGGTTTCTTAAAGAAATAAACGCTGCTTTTCGATGAACTCTGCTTCAATCGTATTTATGTAGAGAGGTCGGGATAGACACAGCATAAATATCAGAAACTTGGAAAATGGTGCACAATTCCACGTGTGGATGAGTACTTTTTGATGTATTTGGATGAAAAATGACAAGAAGAAAGTATACAAAGAAAAAATTTTGATGATTTAAAAAGAAAGAAAAAGAATTGAGGCCGAAATGGCGCAATTGAGCTGTGCGAGTGGTTCAGGGGTGCATCCACGCCCCTATCATATGTTGTTTCATTGTTTGGTGGCATAACGGGTTGTCACCTACCAGTCTGCACGCATTCAAAGGAAAAAGTGGACAAGTTTGAATAAATTAAGAAAAGATGGAAAAAACGGAATAAAAGGAGTGCATCCCACCCCCATATTTTCTTGATGAACTTTGCCCCGTTTGGGGATAGCACCCGCTTGATAAAAAGAACAAGGAATGAAACACAAACGTGTTTCATGTTTCCACACGGTTTGGTGAAACATCTAGGGTTCGTTCGACAAAACGCTGTTAGTTCTTTATTTTGAAAATGGACTTTAAACTTATGACCTTTACACGATGAACATTCCTTGATGGTTAAACATTGATTTACATTATACAACAGTGCAACATGATTATAAATGATAATAGTGTTCTTCCATGTAAAATGTTACATTGTATCATGGGAAACGAAGTCTTTGGTTGTTCAGACGATTACACTGATGGTTGATCACCGGGTTAATGAAGGACCAATCAACAGTAATGTGGGTGGGCCGTTGAGTTTAAATAAGTATGAGTGAGTGATACCGACGATTACTTGCTGACAAGGAGAACGTATAGGGCGTATTGCAACGTGCAGTGGCAGGTAGGAGAATCTTGTGGCGCGTAACGGGGTAGTCACAAGTTGGGAGAGGTTGGAGGAATACGAGCGATTTTGTTAGTGAGGCGTCAATTGCAAGACGAAGCAATAGTAAAATGTCAGCAAGCGGAATAGCTTATCATTTGGCACATTTTGATAGAGTAATCAGGAGTAAGGGAAGTAGGAAGTTTAACACTCACTGGTGTGTTTACAAAGTGCAGGAAACACAAGTTGAATGACTGGAGAGATTCTGTATTATGATGGGAACACTGTGGTAAATCAATGTACTGCAAGCAATGGTTATAATTAATTATACATAAAGTTATGCTGTTTTACAGTTTTAAATGCAACATGATTGCACATGTGTAATTGATCCACGTTTTATTGTTCCCTATAGTGACCCCCGAAGAAGGGCGCTTGCAGCCCGAAATGCATTGGGTTTCTTAAAGAAATAAACGCTGCTTTTCGATGAACTCTGCTTCAATCGTATTTATGTAGAGAGGTCGGGATAGACACAGCATAAATATCTGAAACTTGGAAAATGGTGCACAATTCCACGTGTGGATGAGTACTTTTTGATGTATTTGGATGAAAAATGACAAGAAGAAAGTATACAAAGAAAAATTTTTGATGATTTAAAAAGAAAGAAAAAGAATTGAGGCCGAAATGGCGCAATTGAGCTGTGCGAGTGGTTCAGGGGTGCATCCACGCCCCTATCATATGTTGTTTCATTGTTTGGTGGCATAACGGGTTGTCACCTACCAGTCTGCACGCATTCAAAGGAAAAAGTGGACAAGTTTGAATAAATTAAGAAAAGATGGAAAAAACGGAATAAAAGGAGTGCATCCCACCCCCATATTTTCTTGATGAACTTTGCCCCGTTTGGGGATAGCACCCGCTTGATAAAAAGAACAAGGAATGAAACACAAACGTGTTTCATGTTTCCACACGGTTTGGTGAAACATCTAGGGTTCGTTCGACAAAACGCTGTTTGTTCTTTATTTTGAAAATGGACTTTAAACTTATGACCTTTACACGATGAACATTCCTTGATGGTTAAACATTGATTTACATTATACAACAGTGCAACATGATTATAAATGATAATAGTGTTCTTCCATGTAAAATGTTACATTGTATCATGGGAAACGAAGTCTTTGGTTGTTCAGACGATTACACTGATGGTTGATCACCGGGTTAATGAAGGACCAATCAACAGTAATGTGGGTGGGCCGTTGAGTTTAAATAAGTATGAGTGAGTGATACCGACGATTACTTGCTGTCAAGGAGAACGTATAGGGCGTATTGCAACGTGCAGTGGCAGGTAGGAGAATCTTGTGGCGCGTAACGGGGTAGTCACAAGTTGGGAGAGGTTGGAGGAATACGAGCGATTTTGTTAGTGAGGCGTCAATTGCAAGACGAAGCAATAGTAAAATGTCAGCAAGCGGAATAGCTTATCATTTGGCACATTTTGATAGAGTAATCAGGAGTAAGGGAAGTAGGAAGTTTAACACTCACTGGTGTGTTTACAAAGTGCAGGAAACACAAGTTGAATGACTGGAGAGATTCTGTATTATGATGGGAACACTGTGGTAAATCAATGTACTGCAAGCAATGGTTATAATTAATTATACATAAAGTTATGCTGTTTTACAGTTTTAAATGCAACATGATTGCACATGTGTAATTGATCCACGTTTTATTGTTCCCTATAGTGACCCCCGAAGAAGGGCGCTTGCAGCCCGAAATGCATTGGGTTTCTTAAAGAAATAAACGCTGCTTTTCGATGAACTCTGCTTCAATCGTATTTATGTAGAGAGGTCGGGATAGACACAGCATAAATATCAGAAACTTGGAAAATGGTGCACAATTCCACGTGTGGATGAGTACTTTTTGATGTATTTGGATGAAAAATGACAAGAAGAAAGTATACAAAGAAAAAATTTTGATGATTTAAAAAGAAAGAAAAAGAATTGAGGCCGAAATGGCGCAATTGAGCTGTGCGAGTGGTTCAGGGGTGCATCCACGCCCCTATCATATGTTGTTTCATTGTTTGGTGGCATAACGGGTTGTCACCTACCAGTCTGCACGCATTCAAAGGAAAAAGTGGACAAGTTTGAATAAATTAAGAAAAGATGGAAAAAACGGAATAAAAGGAGTGCATCCCACCCCCATATTTTCTTGATGAACTTTGCCCCGTTTGGGGATAGCACCCGCTTGATAAAAAGAACAAGGAATGAAACACAAACGTGTTTCATGTTTCCACACGGTTTGGTGAAACATCTAGGGTTCGTTCGACAAAACGCTGTTAGTTCTTTATTTTGAAAATGGACTTTAAACTTATGACCTTTACACGATGAACATTCCTTGATGGTTAAACATTGATTTACATTATACAACAGTGCAACATGATTATAAATGATAATAGTGTTCTTCCATGTAAAATGTTACATTGTATCATGGGAAACGAAGTCTTTGGTTGTTCAGACGATTACACTGATGGTTGATCACCGGGTTAATGAAGGACCAATCAACAGTAATGTGGGTGGGCCGTTGAGTTTAAATAAGTATGAGTGAGTGATACCGACGATTACTTGCTGACAAGGAGAACGTATAGGGCGTATTGCAACGTGCAGTGGCAGGTAGGAGAATCTTGTGGCGCGTAACGGGGTAGTCACAAGTTGGGAGAGGTTGGAGGAATACGAGCGATTTTGTTAGTGAGGCGTCAATTGCAAGACGAAGCAATAGTAAAATGTCAGCAAGCGGAATAGCTTATCATTTGGCACATTTTGATAGAGTAATCAGGAGTAAGGGAAGTAGGAAGTTTAACACTCACTGGTGTGTTTACAAAGTGCAGGAAACACAAGTTGAATGACTGGAGAGATTCTGTATTATGATGGGAACACTGTGGTAAATCAATGTACTGCAAGCAATGGTTATAATTAATTATACATAAAGTTATGCTGTTTTACAGTTTTAAATGCAACATGATTGCACATGTGTAATTGATCCACGTTTTATTGTTCCCTATAGTGACCCCCGAAGAAGGGCGCTTGCAGCCCAAAATGCATTGGGTTTCTTAAAGAAATAAACGCTGCTTTTCGATGAACTCTGCTTCAATCGTATTTATGTAGAGAGGTCGGGATAGACACAGCATAAATATCAGAAACTTGGAAAATGGTGCACAATTCCACGTGTGGATGAGTACTTTTTGATATATTTGGATGAAAAATGACAAGAAGAAAGTATACAAAGAAAAAATTTTGATGATTTAAAAAGAAAGAAAAAGAATTGAGGCCGAAATGGCGCAATTGAGCTGTGCGAGTGGTTCAGGGGTGCATCCACGCCCCTATCATATGTTGTTTCATCAATACATTCAGCACTTTTACATTGATACCGCAGGCAGTGGCGCCCGGTGACCCTCAGCACTGAAGAGGCTTTGTGGGAACCAAGAGACAAACCCAGTGAGGGGCAAAATGATAATTTAAAACATATAAAATGTACTTGCCAATGTTTCTCTTTCCGTGTTTTCTTGTTTCTTCTGGAGTCAGCACAACGGCACCCAGGGCCGGACTGGGAACCAAAACTGGTCCTGGCAAAGTGCTCGGCCGGCCCCCCCGCCCCCCGGGCGGGAGGGGGGCGAGCGCTTTGCCAGGGCCGCTTTTCAGCCGATTTTGTCACAGGGCCGATTTTGCAGCTATGCTGCAAAAACGGCTCTGCAACAAAAACGGCCCCCAGGGCCCAAAACCGGCCCCCACCCTTGCGGCCGACCGGGGGATTGCCCGGTGCCCACAACGGCCAGTCCGGGCCTGACGGCACCTCATGGAGCCTCAGGCAACCCCCTTCTGCCAATCCCGATGCTGCTCTCATGCTTCAGATGAGCAGCATGAGAGCAGCGTCAGGAGTGACTGGAGCAGGCTGCCCAACGCCACGGCAGGCACAGGGAGCCTGTACATGCTCCTCATCCAGCTGTTTGAGACAGCTAGGCGGAGACGTTGACACTGCGCGTGTCAGGCAGGCTGTCGCAAGACGGCGGGCCATAGTGACTTGCGCAGTGTGAACTGGTGGAGTGAGCACCACTCCCCTGCTGCCAGTCAGCAGCAATGCCCTGCCCCCAACCACTGCTCAGGCTGGAAGCAGTGAAAAATAAAACAGCAGTTCATTTTATTACTTTTTTATTGTTCACTTTTGCTGTACTGGAAGCAGGGGGTGATGCTCCTCTGCCCTAATGCGGGCTGCTGCTGGCCACAGGCAGGATTTAAAGACAGCAGAGCGATCGCCCAAGTCTCACAGGTAATAGTGCTTCAGCTCACCATGGGCGATGCTGTAGATTTCATCTTCTGGTCAGTACAGTCTTCGGGGGGGAAAATTGGCTTGTTACGGCCCCTGACCTTTCAAGGTGCTTGTCGCTGGAAAACATGTTTTCTTCGTATATAATTAGATAGCCCTACTAAGGAGCGGTTGTGTACCAAGGTCCTGAGCTGTCGACTTCAGAGCCGGTGGGAATCAGGTTTGAGTCTCGTTGTCACAATCCTGTGATTCTGGGCAAAACACCTAATCCCCCTGCGCCTACAATTCAGTGCCTTGAGACTCTCACATGTGATTTCCTGCGCTATATAAATACTGGATTAATTTTGTTCTGATTGTATTCACACCTGCCTTTTAATTGTATATATACAAGTGAGATGACTCGCGCGCTGGCTAAGGCGCATAAGGAGAGGATGCAGCAGGGTCATCCAGGATGCTTGATGGGGAGCTCGAGCCCCAGTCTGGGTTTACTCAGTCATTCATCCTTCCGAGGTTGATTAAATGAATACCAATTCATTGGGTAATGACTGTGGTACCTGCAGGTGGGCTTAGGGGACCTATGACCAGTGGTGGCTCCTCCGCTGAGGCAGAGGTGCGTCGTCCCACTGCTTTCGGCAGTGGAAATAAAAAAAGATAATAGCTGGTTGTTATTATCATTTTATTTGTTTCTTCTGTGGCTTGGTGGGTGGATCTATTCTGCTCTCGGAGCAGGGGATAGTAATGGCACCCTCCTAAGAGCCGGCCAAACAGTCATGCGCACTTTGCATGTTCTTCACCCAGGCAGCATTACAGCCTGTGTGGAGAGCCTGCCCAGGCCCCCATTCCATGGCTAAGCACCGAACCATGGCACTCAGACCAATCACAAAGCTGTATCGCAGCGCTGTGTTGGTGGGGGGAGCCTGGGTGCCTGATTGTTCAGGAGAGCATGGGTGTGCTTCCTGATTCCTGCGGAGCGGTGAGATAACAACAAGGGATGACGAGGAGCGGCGAGGAGGTGAGGTAAGTTTTCTTTACTTTACCCCCTTCCCCCTCCTCTCCCTCCACCCTGCCACCTCTAATCCGTGCCAGCCACCCCTGCCTATGACTGGTGTGAGGCACTGCGTTGCAAAACAAAGGCAGGGGGGCAGTTATGCAATTTCAGCTTGCATTAAAGTGTGACATCTAACACTGCATTGTTGAAAGTGAAGAGAAGGGGTAGACAGAAGTCCTATGGAAATGAATAAATCAAGGGCACACATTCTCTTTTGTTGCAATAGTACTGATTGGTTTATTTGAACTCTAAACTTGAGGTGTTCGATCAATGTAACCTAAATAAGAAAACAAGTATGGTACATCTTTCATTGCATAGCTATTCAAAACCGTTCAATACGAACAAATCATCCAAAAAACACAATGTTTAAAAACACTTATGTCACACAGCAACGGTTATGGCTAGGAGATGGGAGAAGAGCCTCAAGGTTCTAAGCTGGAATGTCAATGGGCTAGGGGTTAGTCTCAAACGCACCATAGTCCTGCAATTCATTAAAAGGTACCAGCCGGACGCAGTCCTGCTGCAGGAAACACATCTGATGGGGAACGCCTGTCAGGCCCTCAACAGATGGGGGTACACCCTTGCAACTCACTCCGGCTTCACCTCAGGCTCCAGGGGGGTAGGGATCCTGTTGCGCCGCTCACTGCCTTTCCACATAGACCACACTGAGTCAGACCCTCAGGGCCGCTTTGCAGTAGTGTCCGGAAGATGGGAAGGGTACCGCCTGAACCTGCTCTCTGTATACATCCCACCTGGCCTCCAAACTTAAGCATACACAGATCTGGGCAAACTGCTACTCTCCCTCCCCGACGGTCAACTGGTGATGGGGGGAGATTATAACGCCGTAGTGTCAGGGACCCTGGACAGACATCCCCCCAGAGACATACCACAAGGACAGAAATGGCTGGCGGACTTCTTGGACGCCTTTGGGCTCACGGACGTCTGGCGGCTACTACACCCAGCCGATAGTCACTTCACCTTCTTTTCCAGGCCACATCGCTCATTCTCCCGCCTGGATTACATCCTCACTCTACTACAACACGACATAACAATACAAGAAGCATCACACCTAACCCGTGGCATATCTGAGCACTCGCCGGTTTTTACACATATAACGTTCGGGACTCGACGTGAGGGCTGCGTCGCACCAATAAGCACCTGGCATTTAAAGAATGAGGAGACTAGGAGGAAGCTAGCTAAGTCCATTACCCAATACTTTGACTATAATGTAGGGTCGCTGGACTCCCCAGTTACCCTGTGGGAGGCCTTTAAAACCGTGATCAGGGAGGAGGCGTTGTCGGCCATCGCTGGTAAGCGGAAAGATAGAGAAAAGCAAGTAGCCACAGTGGAAGCAGATCTGGCGGTGCTAGAGAGGGAAGAGCGTGAAAATGGGGCCACAGACGTACAACATAGACTGCAGCTCAAAACAACAGAATATAGGGAACTAGTTACGCAGGAAGCTCGAACAGTTGCCAGGCACAAGATGGGAAGGCTATATGACCAGGGCGACAAGGCCGGGAAACTTATAGCATGGCTCGATAAAAAACAACAGGCCAGTAGAGTGGTGCCGGAAATACAAATGGCCTCAGGGACTGTTGTGACTGAACCCCGGGAGATAGTGGCTGAATTTGCACGACATTATAAACAGGTTTACAGTCGGGAGTCGATCGCCCGGAGGAGGACTCAGTAGCCCTCCTGACAGATACCTGAATGCATTGCCTATCGGATGAGGACCGAGCGGCCCTTGAGAACCCACTCGATGTCACTGAGCTTCAACGTGCCATAGCCGACCTCCGTCCGGGCAAAGCCCTAGGACCCAACGGCCTCCCAATAGAGCTCTACAAGCTAAAGCCGGATGCCCTCAGTAAGCACCTAAAACACATGTTCAAAAAGAGCAGGGAGGCGGGACTGTTGCCACGAGACCAACGTCTAGCAACTATAGTGACAATACCTAAAGAAGGGAAACCTAGAGAGTCCTGTGCCTCATATAGACCAATCTCGCTGCTCAACGCGGAACCAAAATTTTTGGCTAAAACGCTGGCAAATAGACTTCAATTGGTCCTGCCTACCCTGGTCCATCCGGATCAATCAGGGTTCATGCCCCACCGCAACACCGCACTTAACATTCGACGCCTTAACGGGGTACTCGGGCAACGACATAGATTGCGAGAGGATGCGGTGGTGGTCTCTCTTGACGCCACCATGGCATTCGACACCTTAGAATGGCCCTACATGATCGCAGTACTTCGGAAATTGGGCTTCGGGCCGAATTTTATATCATGGATCCGTCTCCTCTATACTGAACCGCTGGCCCAGGTGGTGGTAAACAATAAGGCATCCGAGGTCTTCACCCTAGAGAGAGGGACTAGACAGTGCTGCCCTCTCTCTCCCCTCCTATTCGCGCTTTCCCTTGAACCGCTCGCAGCCTAGATACGGCAGGATGTCTACCTTAAAGGTAGACAAGATCTCCCTATACGCCGACGATATCCTTCTGTACCTCTCCAAACCGCGAAGATCCATCATGGCGGCACTTGATATCTTCACTAGCTTCGGACGGAACTCCGGATTTCGGATTAACTGGAGCAAATCCCACCTTTACGTACTCCATGGGGACCCCCCGAGGCTCCCTGCCACATGTACCATCACAGTGGCGGAGTACGGCTTCACATACCTAGGAGTCTTTGTCACCACAGACAAGACTCTGCTGTACGACAGGAACCTACTGCCACCTCTAGCGACGGCTCCAACGCAACGCTAAATCCTGGCAGCAACTTCCATTGTCATTGTTGGGCCGAGCGGCCCTTTTTAAAATGATGGCACTGCCAAGATTTCTTTATGCTTTACAGAACTACCCAGACCTAGTACCCAACTCTTATTTTGCAGCAGTTGAAACGTCGCAGCGTGACCTCCTGTGGGCCGGGGCGCCTAGAATCGCATTGCGTAAACTCACATTGGGTACGACGGTGGAATCACCCTCCCCGACATCCGCAAATATTACTGGGCCGCCCACCTCTCAGCGATTAACCAAGGGACATTCAGTGATGGTAACGACCCCGGGTACGGGATGGACAGATGGTTGCTTCCTGGGGGGAATTATGAGATAGCACTCTACTCCAAACCGGGTAAACATCAACTCACGGGACCAACTCGACACTCAGTACAGATATGGCACATTGCTCAGCGGAAACTGGGGTGGTCAGATGTCCTTACCATGTCAACTCCGCTCTGGGCCTCCGAAAAACTTGGCAACTTGGGGCACACCAAGGGGTTCCGTAACTGGGACCTGATAGGAATCTCACAAATCAAAGACATCTGGGGCCCTAAGGGAATCCATACGTTTGCCCACTTGCAAGAAACATACGAACTAGCTCAACCGAACACTTCAGATACATGCAAGTGCGACATTCCCTGCAGGCTAACATTCCACCAGATACGACACTGCCCCAGACCTCCCCACTCGAAGACAGATTATTGGACGGACACATGACGGAACACGCCATCTCCCTCACGTACAAAAAGTTAATCAACAATTCCCCCGACACGCTCCTTCCCCTAAAAGAGAAATGGGTCGCTGACGGGCTAGAGATAGATGAGGAAGAATGGATATATGCTCTTGCCTCCCCTAGGGAGGTGGCGATCTCGGCCCGACTGCGCTTAATCCAACTGAAAATTTTGCACAGAGTATACATTTCATGTACTAGGCTACAAGTGATGGGGAGGGGAGGAGAGGGGCTATGCAGGAGGGGATGTGGTGGGACGGGCACCTTCTTTCATATACTGTGGGACTGTCCAAAGGTGCAAAGATACTGGAGACGGGTGGTGCAATGTATGCGGGAGGTGTGGGAAGTAGAGATCCGCCCTGAGGCTAAGAGATGTCTCCTGAACATTTGGGAGCCCACGGACCTGTCTCCGAAGGGGAAAATCTGGTGACACTTGGGCAGATGGTGGCAAAGAGGAACATTGCTAGATTGTGGGGCGCCCACAATCCACCTAAACTGAGGGACTGGCAAAACGACATGGATTGGTGCATGCTGCAAGAAAAGACTGTGTATATAGCAAGAGTATGGTCAAGCTGGAATGACTTTAGGGGTAACATATGCGAACCTCCCCATGCCCCACAGGCCGGCTCGGAAGACATAGACTAAATTGCTTTCCCTGTGACTATCAATGTGTGCAAGGTACAAATTGCAATGTATTACTGGTGCTGTAACAGACTCAAGATCAATGTAACTTACTGACCGTGTTTGTTTCACTACTTAATAATAAAAAAGAATAAAAAAAATTAAAAAAACACTTAACCCGATGAAAAATGATGATTTTCCCTTTAGAATGATTAACCGAGAAGCACAATACTTTGGCGCCTCACATGGAAACATAACGTTAATCAAGATTTCCAAACACGTGAAGAGAGCTCTTCTCTCAGCCTTTCTTGATGTCCGCTGCATGGCATGTTTAGCAAACAGGTTCAGATGTTTTTAAGTAACTTCTTGACTCTGTTCATTGTTAATATCATGAGGGCCGCGGCACATCTGTTCAGGACGAGCGGTACACCTCATCTCGTTTGTGAGGTGCGCTTCTTTTTAACCCCTTCGCTGCGGGGGTTATCCCCCTGCTGTGCTGGGAGGGAGGGGGGCGCGCACAGCGCCCCCATGCTCATGACGAGCTCAGCTCGTCATGAGCTACGGCGCTCCGGTGCTCATGACGAGCTCAGCTCGTCACAGGTGTATTGACTCCCGTGGAACACTCAGCACAACAGGGGAATTCTCCTTGCACCTGAGCGTTCCACGGGCCATGACTAACTGAGCTCGTCATGTGCACCGGAGCGCCATGGCTCATGATGAGCTCAGCTCGTCATGAGCGTCCAAGGTGTTAATTTTGAATTGCTGCCTTCTGCATTCCGCCATCTCCCCATATTGACAGGCGGGTTAATGAGCTGGCCGCTGACTCTGGTCTAGCTACTCGGGGTAATTAAGGCTCAGTTTGCTCTTGTCTGGCATTTACTACCTTCGATTCTGTGTATTGATTAGCTGTGTCCTGCCGAGTGCTCTGTGTATTGAACACGGCTGTCCGACAAGTCAAATGATTCTGTTGCTATCTTTGCGGCTCTGAAAAGGTCTTATTTAATTTTAACATCGCCCTTCCATTTCCTTACTCTTTCTGGTTTGGAGTTTGACATAATTTTGTCAGTGATGGAAGAGGGATAAAAAAAAGTAGGGGAAGGGTGGGCAGAGAATGGAGGGCATGAATAACATGAGGCGTGGGTCAGTGGCAGAGTCAAAGGTGTGGACACAAAACATCCCATTTTTTGTATTTGGTATTTCACTGACCAGTTACAGCTTATTACGTTATTTAATTCAACCAATGGATACACATGTTTATTTGAGGTTTAATATGAGTTATTGACATTAAAAAACATTCAAACAGTGGGATATGTTTCCAATCACAGAATGTCCCAAATACGCTTAAAAGTGGAACCACAAGCCATTTGTCTCCGAGCCATCCAGTTTCTATCATCAGCACTTCTCCCATTTTCCACAAGAGCAGTTCAAACATGAATGGCAAAATATCCTAGTTAGCAAATTGTTTCCACACAATTGTGGTTCTGCCTTTTTTTGACACATACGACACCATCTACTGCATAATCTGATGATTTTAACAAAAAGAATTGTTTGTAGCTCAAACGGATCAAAAGTTACTAAAAATGTGACTTGTGTTGCTGCAAAGTGGAGGGCCCTTTGCAAAGTGTGACTGGTCACCTTTCGTACTGCTGCATTTGTATGTTACACTGATGCTAATGAGGCAAACTCTTTGCAGAGACTGTTAGTATGTGTAAAAATGTCAAAAAATTAAAGTATCAGAAAATGTACAGCATTACGCTGCATCCTTTTTTTGCTCCATAATTTAGTCAACACTGTGACATAATTCTGATTCTAACCCTTGCTTTAGCGCTGCGTGCATAACGCTCCTCCTGCCTTGTAATTTTTAAAATATTGCTTTACTCCGTTTTATCTAGTTTGCGCCGAGCGCTTCGCGCTTTTAACTTTATACTGTTAGTACCGCTTAGGGGGAAATAAGGGAGCTCTTACCTGCACTGTAACTGCTGCACACCCACATTTTGTGGGACAGAAGAGACTCGGGGGCACTATAGTATCATCGCGCCGGTTTCGAGCGCCATTTTTGAGTGGGGAGAAGGTCCTTCCACTCTGAGCGCCATCTTGGGTGAGGGAGAGACACTCGCCCTGCCAGGACCCACGCATTGGTGGAGGAGGTAATAAGAGTAGGACCTCCCACCTCGTCCCAGTCTGATTCTAAGCCTTGCTTTAGCGCTGCGTGCATAACGCTCCTCCTGCCTTGTAATTTTTAAAATATTGCTTTACTCCGTTTTATCTAGTTTGCGCCGAGCGCTTCGCGCTTTTAACTTTATACTGTTAGTACCGCTTAGGGGGAAATAAGGGAGCTCTTACCTGCACTGTAACTGCTGCACACCCACATTTTGTGGGACAGAAGGGACTCGGGGGCACTATAGTATCATCGCGCCGGTTTCGAGCGCCATTTTGGAGTGGGGAGAAGGTCCTTCCACTCTGAGCGCCATCTTGGGTGAGGGAGAGACACTCGCCCTGCCAGGACCCACGCATTGGTGGAGGAGGTAATAAGAGTAGGACCTCCCACCTCGTCCCAGTCTGATTCTAACCCTTGCTTTAGCGCTGCGTGCATAACGCTCCTCCTGCCTTGTAATTTTTAAAATATTGCTTTACTCCGTTTTATCTAGTTTGCGCCGAGCGCTTCGCGCTTTTAACTTTATACTGTTAGTACCGCTTAGGGGGAAATAAGGGAGCTCTTACCTGCACTGTAACTGCTGCACACCCACATTTTGTGGGACAGAAGGGACTCGGGGGCACTATAGTATCATCGCGCCGGTTTCGAGTGCCATTTTGGAGTGGGGAGAAGGTCCTTCCACTCTAAGCGCCATCTTGGGTGAGGGAGAGACACTCGTCCTGCCAGGACCCACGCGACACCCGTCGGCCATATAAGATGGCCGCTAGACACGTGCGCAGCGACGGTGCGCAGCGGGGGCGCCGTAGGGGCGCCGGAGGTGCGCCAGAGGTAAGCCCGTTCGCGCCCGTTCGCGCAACGGACACGCTTAGGGCCGCTACCTCTGGCCCCTCTGGCCCACTTCGTATAGTTTATACTCGGGCTGAGCTACTCAGACTCAGACCATGTCAGGACCCGGTTAGGCCTTTAATCTCTAGGCCAATTTCCTGTGGCCTGCTTAATGTCAGATCCCTCTGCAAGCATTACACGGAAATAGCATTCCTCATCGATTCTGAAAATCTCGATGTTCTCTTTCTCACAGAAACGTGGACGCGGGCGGATTGTGAGGTCGAGCTGGGCTTAGCCTGCCCTTCAGGCTACAAAATCAACCACACTCCGTGCCCACTCAATCGAGGAGGGGGAATCGGATACATCTATAGAGACTCGCTGACCCTCTCCCAGCTAAAGATCCGTGAAGTACCGGGATTTGAACTGATGGGTTTTTCAGTCAAACAGCAGGAGGTGATATGCTGCTCGGGTGTTTTATGCTATCGCCCCCCGGGACCGGCACCCTCCATATCTCTTCTCATTGACCTGATTTATGAACTCTCTAGCTCCCACTCCAAGCTACTGGTTCTTGGAGATTTTAATCTGTGGGCAGGCAGCTCGCTGGACAAGGCATTTTTCCCCCTTAGTCAAGCCTGTACAGATATCAATTTAGAACAGCTGGTGAACGCCTCCACGCATCAAAAAGGCCACATCCTGGACTTAGTGTTTGCGGACCCACAGTGGGTATCATTAGTCGACATCAAGTGCCAGTATTGGACAGACCACTCGTTGATCATGTTCTCCCTCTGCTCTGAGGACCTCACTTCACGTAAGGCCGGACTACCCCTAGCTAAGCTAGAGAGACCTTGGTCCCGAATCCTTAAAACCTCCCCATTACCGAACATCTTAGGTAAGGATTTTAAGCTCGGCAACACAGCTGAAGAGAGCTATACCCTCTTCTGCCAGTCCATATCGAGCTCGCTGGATCAGCTGGCACCCCTTCGGAAGTCACGAGGAAGGGTGAACCGAGCCAGTCCATGGTACACGAGCGAACTACGCCAGCTTAAACTTGACTGCAAACGTGCAGAAAGGGTCTGGAGGAAACAGTATCTAGACTCTGAGAAGATGGTGTTTAGGTCTGCTATGCAAAAATACAAGGCTCAAATCAAGATGGCTAAGACGACCTTTCTTGAATCTACCTTGAATCAGGCCCCAAATAAGGCCCAGGCCCTCTTTAAAATCGTTAGAGACCTTGCCCACCCTATGTGTGTGGCTAGTGCAGTCCCGGCATCGCAAACTCTCTGTGACTCACTTGCGGATGCCTTTGAGGAGAAAATCTGTAAAATCTTAGCGGGTCTGCAGGATCCAGTTAATCCCACCACTGAGGCGGGAGCTCCGGAGGAGATGGCCAGTCGACCCCCGCAGAGGGTCGCTCACCTCTGTGTGGAAGCTCCGGCCACGCCCGCCAGTCGACCCCGTCCAGCGGATCAGCCCCCCAGCATGGGAGCATCGGCGTTGGAAGCCAGTCGACCCCAGCGGAGTAGCTCTCCTTCCCCTCTTTTGGATTCGGCCCTCAGTTTGGGAGCTCCGGCGATGGAGGCCAGTCGACCCCAGCTGAGTGGCTCTCCCCCCCAGCTTTGGAGTTGGCCCTCAGTCTGGGTGCTCCGGCCAGCGAGGCCAGTCGACCCCAGCTGAGTAGCTTTCCCTCTCCCTCTTTGGATTTGGCTCTCCGCTTGGGAGCTCCGGCGATTGGGGCCAGTCGACACCAGCTGAGTAGCTCCTCTCCTTCCTCTCTGGAGCTGGCTATCAGCTTGGGAGCTCCGGCGACTGTGGCCAGTCGACCCCAGCTGAGTAGCTTTCCTCCTTCCTCTCTGGATTCGGCTATCAGCCTGGGAGCTCCGGCGATTGTGGCCAGTCGACCCCAGCTGAGTAGCCTCTCTCTTCCCTCTCTGGAGCTGGCTATCAGCTTGGGAGCTCCGGCGACTGTGGCCAGTCGACCCCAGCTGAGTAGCTTTCCTCCTTCCTCTCTGGATCCGGCTACCAGCCTGGGAGCTCCGGCGTCTGTGGCCAGTCGACCCCAGCTGAGTAGCCTCTCTCCTCCCTCTCTGGATCCGGCTATCAGCCTGGGAGCTCCGGCGATTGTGGCCAGTCGACCCCAGCTGAGTAGTTTTCCCCTCCCTTCTCTGGAGGAGTTTGGCAGTTTAGCTCTCACGATCTCATCTGGATCGCCTCTGGATCCTCTTCCTCCAAAACTATGGAAGGTGTTCCAAGAGGATCTCTTCCAGCCCTTGCATGCCATCTGTTGCCAGTCGTTTGAAACAGGGATTGTACCAGGCTGTTGGAAGAAGGCAGTGGTTTCTCCGCTCTTAAAAAAACCTACGCTCGACCCTGGGTGCCTCTCTAACTACCGGCCAATTTCCCTGCTTCCTTTTCCGGTTAAAATCATGGAAAAGTTGGTTACCCGCACTCTGTCCGGCTTCTTAGAAGGGAACATCTGGTTGGATGAGACGCAATTCGGTTTTCGCCCTGCTCACGGGACGGAATCCGCGTTGGTGACCGTATTAGACAATCTGCGGGCGCGTGTCGACAGTGGTCGGGCAGCATTTCTGGTGTTGCTCGATATGTCGGCCGCGTTCGACACGGTAAGTCATCCTACCTTGATTTCGAGGTTGGAAGAATGCGGGGTTAAAGACAAGGCCAGGGACTGGTTAGTCTCCTACCTGGACAGCCGTCAGCAACGGGTTTCGCTACCTCCCTTCAGCTCAGAGGAGCGGAGAGTGGGACAAGGAGTACCCCAGGGCTCAGCCATCAGCCCCATACTCTTTAATATCTACCTCCGCCCTCTAGTCCAGCTCATTAAATCATTTGGTATCTCCGCATTTAATTATGCGGATGATACCCAGCTGGTCTTTTCCCTGGAGGGACAGGATGCAGTCCCATTGGAGTCGTTTCACCGGTGCATGCAGGCTACAGCGGAATGGCTCCGTTTGAATTCGTTACAGTTCAACGGAACCAAGACAGAGGTCTTGCACTGCTCCACTGACCGAGTTCCCCGAGATCTCCCTGATGATTTTTGGCCCCCGTCCTTTTTAGAGACGGTGTCAGCCGCACAATCGGCGTGCAATCTGGGCGTCATTTTTGGGCCCAACCTGCAGCTGGATCTGCACGTGAATAAGACCACCTCAACGTGTATGATGCTGATCCGCATGCTGCGCAAGGTTTTACCCCTTCTCCCTGAGCAAGCCAGACCAGAAGTAGTGCGAAGTACCATCTTAAGTCGACTCGACTACTGCAACGCACTGCTTCTGGAGGCCCCGTTAACACTTATGGGCAAGCTTCAAAGGGTGCAAAATATGGCTGCCAAACTCGCCCTTTCCCGCCCCTACCACAGCTCTTCCACGGCAGCGCTGCAGGAACTCCATTGGCTGCCGGTCCATTTACGCGTACGCTATAAAGCAGCGTGTATTGTGTTCAGGGCTATCCATGGCCTGGGCCCAATTCCTCTGCGGCGAATGTTTGCCTGGTATCTCCCATATCGAGCTCTGCGTTCCTCGTCGTCCAGGCTACTTGTTGTCCCGCGCTTCCAGAGAGTGAGGATGGGTGGTCGTTCGTTCAGAGTAGCGGCGGCCAAACTTTGGAACTCCCTGCCTCTATCCCTGAGAGGTCTTGAGGATCTTTCAGCCTTTAGAAAGGATTTGAAAACTTACCTTCTCCCTAGGGCGGGTTGAGCTATTGCTTCTGCTTGGATCATGGGTCAAAAGCGCCAGGATGCCCTTGGTGGTGACAGGCTGCGCTATATAAGTATACCACAATACCACAATACCAATACCAATAAATTTGTCCTCCATTGCTGCATAATGCCAGTGCCCCCAAATCAGGCGAAACATGTTAGAAGTGCTTGAGACCGCCACCAAAATAACAACCTACTGGTATCTCACTCCCACTAGTCTTCACAGGAGATCCCTGTTGATGGAGCGGATGTGGATCGCCCGGTACCCTGACGCATATATTGTGGGAATGCCCCTAACTAACCCCCTATTGGTCAAGGATATTGACACCCATTTTGACACAGAGCTGCCTTGTTTCCCAGCAGACATTCTCTTAGACCTTCATAATGATCTACATTCCCTCTTAAATCACGCAGAGGACGTCAATTAGCACTGGCACAAGGGACGGCCTTTCAAAATATCCTCATACACTGGGGAACAACCCGCCTTTCCTACCCATACTGGAGGGTTGCATCAGATGTGGTACATCCTTGGCATGGAGCAAATTTCCCTCTCCTTTACCTACCAAAATGCCTCATTTCCTACCCTCTGGAAAATCTTCCTGGTGCTGTTTTCCTCAAAATTTAGAGAACTCACTTGCCCTAAATATCTGGGACTCTCACAACTTACTAAACCTACACCAACTGCTCCCTGAGAAACGAGGCACTAGGATCATGTCCGTCAATTGAGGGCAAAGGGAGAGAGGGGGGGAAGAACATGGGGCGGGAGGGAATGGAGGGTTGTTGATATAGTTAAGTTTAATGGCTACTCCTACGATTGTGGGATGTCATATTGCATATCCATATCACTGCTGTGTTTATTTTATTGTAACTATAAAACAATAAAGACATTTCAACATAAAAGTGCTAGAGCATGAAGCAGAGAGACTGTGAAGTTTGTGAACTTAGGGGCATATGTTCAAGGAGGTGGCGTAGTGAGGCGTTAGCCGTCATGGCTTAATGCCTCACTCCTCCATTTCAGAAACGCAAGGCTGCACCATATTTACAACAATATGGGGCAGCTTTGCGTTTCCCCCTGCGCTGGCGCTGCACTTAGCAGTGTAGCGCCAACGCAGGCATCCTTGCACCATAGTGCAAGGGTGTCTGTGTGCAGGGGAAAGATTGTTTATGTACAGAAAGGACCCCCTTCCTGTACATAAACAATCTTTAAATGCCATTTTGTCACTTCTATGTGTGCTGCTTAATGCTGCACACATGGTGGTCACAAAATGACATTTTTTTTAAAAGATTGTTTATGTACAGGAAGGGGGACCTTCCTGTACATAAACAAACCAAGGCATTTAGCATTTTCCATGTGTGCTGCACAAGGCAATAAAAAAACAAGATTCCCCTGACCCAACAATCAAATAGTAAAACGAATACAATGATTAACAGTGCACTAAATTATAAAAACCACATCATATATTACAATGATACTTTATTGTTAAGAAAAATATTTTGTTTTAAAATTTCATTGTACACCAAATAAAACCTTATAAAGGCTAAACAGATAACCTTTATCACATCAACCTCTACCTCTTCCATAAAAAAACATGTAATTCTCATAGAAAACTTCCTACCACATAGAGATTATGACCAGCATAATCAAGACAGACATAAATGTAAGACACAGAACTTGTCAAATCCTGATGTGCATCATAAATTATGATCAAGAAACACTATGGTTAATACAATGATTCAATCTGTATTTAACACATTTGTGTCGATCCTTTAGATTGCACCTTTAATAGCGTTGACGCGTTTTGATGGTTTTCTGTTTACCACACCATCTTTTTCAAGATGACCAATTTCTCTGTTGCCGTGCAATTTAATACTTTCCTCCCTTGTATCTCTGGAGTGTTCTGTTTCTCCTTCACGCTTTTTGGCATCTCACTAATTAGACGTATTTATTTGCACAAGGCAGCCCACATGGAAAAAGCAAAAACGAGGGGAAATAATGCATTTTTCCTCGTTTCGCCAACTGAAGACCAGGATTTCCCTGGTCTTAATTTTGGCGCTGCCTCCTATTTACGCTGCCCTTGTAAATAGGGGGCAGCGTAAAAAATCAACGGGTGTTGCGGTGAAACACCAGTGGCGTAACACAGGCCCCCGCAGGCCCCGCGGATAAGGGGCCCCCTTCCTGCACCTTGCAGGGGGGCCTCCGCAAATGTTATTACGCCACTGTAGAATGCTCACCGCAACATCAACTGCCCACCCCTTTCACGCTAACCACAGAGTGAAAGGGGGCCTTATTTACGAGGCAACATTAAGCCACATGAAGTGGTTTAATGCTGCCTTGAAAATAAGAAAATGCCCCTATCGCCACCACAACGACGTAAAAAGGGACGTCTCTACCCATCCCACCCGTTCCCAAACCGCCATGAATGGGCAAGCCTTATCTATAGGCCATGGCTATTTCTGCCATCCTGGGATCCATTTTAAAAATAAAAAAGTAGGGCAACGGATTTTAATAAATGTAAAAAGCAGGGGCACACTCTGCCCTTTGCCGATCCTGCTCACGTGTGCATGAACATACAAAATAGCGCTTTGGAAAGTTCCTCCATGAATCTGATGACAAGAGTAGTGGCCATCACAAAGCCACACCCACAGAGCTGTGCTGGCAAGGTTTGCGCTTGGCACTACCGGCTGCACTTATGCGGCAGGAGATCAAAGACCCTCTCTGGAGGGGGAGGGAGGCAGACTATGACTATATATCATCTCTCCAGGGTGACCTGATGACTCTCTGTGTGCCATACACTACTGCGGAGAGGTAGTAAGAATGTAGCAATCTATGGCTATACGTTAGGTTATGCGGCTTTGTAGAGTGCACTATCACCCGCGTAGGTGTCCTGGCATTCCTCTCAGGAGACTGTTTGCCTACAAACATCCATCTGTAATAAAATCCTGCAGAAGCATCCATGGCTTCCCACATCTCAGTAGTGAAATCTCAAATTCAAATAAGGAGGTACCCCTGTTACATGTGTGCTTTGGATCAGCACATGCACGCTTTTTTTTGCAGAATTGACAGAACAACCCCTGCACCAAGTCCTGATCCCTACACCTAAGCACTCCATCTGTGATCAGGCTCCTGGTGACCTGCTGCAAGCATATTACTGATATTACAAAAATGCACTTTAAGAGGCCCTCCAAATAATATTAGGAATAAGGTTTTGCGATCTATTGTGACATCATTCACCGGACGGCCCCCTTTAAAGTGAATAGCGTTGTGGGGACTTGCTAAGAATCAATCAAGATAAGGGTAGCTTAACTTAATGGATAAATATTTATATGCAAAATGTTTCTTTTCTTTTCAAGTGTCAACAGTCTTCTGTGAGGCCTTATGGTGTGCAATACAACAACCATAGAGTTGGCTCTGGGTCCACTGCTGGCTCGTGGCTGGATAGCTTTCTGTTTCATCTCGTTCCTTATTCCTTAGTCCATTGATTTCCTCCGTATCTTGGGCCTCATTTATGAGGCCTTGTGTCAGTTTGCGCTTCCGATGCGTAACTTTTTGTGACGCATCGGCGGCGTAAAACATGCCTCCTGTTGCGCACTATTTACAAAATGTGACGCATCTAAGCAGATGCGTCACTTTGTAAACCCATACGCTACTTTATACCTGCGTCAGGTATAATGTATGCAGGGGGGGCGTTCCCCTGTTAAAAGCCTCGTAGAAGTGAAATATCTGAGATTTCACTGCGTCACTTCTAGGACGCCTCACAGCAGGCGAAAGACTGACACAGGCCTTTTCACATGGGGCTTGCCCCATGTGAAAGGACACATTGCTGGAGTTGCGTCACATTTGTGACACACTCCAGCAAGGCGTCACTTTTGCGCTTACAGATACGTCAGAAATACTGGCGTATCTGTAACTCCTTGCGACATGATGCGTCATACATTAAATAGGACGCATCAGGTATGTTGCAAGGAGTGCGCACTGAGAAGTGACGCATCGCTGCATTCACACAGTGATGCGTCATTTCTCATAAATGAGGCCCCTAGTGTTTGCCCCATCCCAATAACATGTTATCTTTACCTTGTTTCTTGTAAGGTGATTTGAGACCTTTCATTGCGGATGTGAGGCTTGATTTCAGTGGGTCGGTCGACAGTGCACCCCCCTCAGTAGCAGAACCATGGATAGTGCTTACTTTACACCAGAGGTTGCTCGGGGGGCCTACCAGCACTCAATATTTGGGGCGCAGAGTGAAACAAATTGGTATGGATGATCAGATGGGGGGATGAAAAGGTTGAGAGCTGGAAATAGGATTATACAGCCTTGACCTTAGAGCCTCAATCTTTGTAGCATTGGTTGGAGCTTCTGAGCGAAACTAAGAAGCTTAAGACTTATTCTTATTAAAAATCTGGTTCTGAGAAGGGAGATGACACAGTCAGTGTGCACTGATTCTCAGTACAGGAGGTAGATCCCTTCAAGGGCCACAAGAGTTTTTGGCTGAGGGCCTTGGGCTAGGCACCGCCAGGCAGTCTGGTCGGTTTCATTTTGAGTTACCAGTTCACTTCTTTGCTGACCCCCTGACCCAAGGCTGCCAATTTGTATGGCATACATTCTATTTTGCTGTGGGCCAGTACCTTATTGACCTATTTAATACATAGGTGTTTTCATGCATCGCATCTCTTTACAAGGGGTGGACACAGGTCTCTCAGTTCAGATACTGGGTCTGGTTAGGCGGACAAAACAAGGTAGGTCGCACCCCAGGTATGGCTGGTATTCGCAGGTCAGGAAGGTTGGAGCAGGGGTTGCAAAGCCATACCAGAGGGCAGCAATGGGTGTCCAGGCACCGGTTACTCCCCTGGTACAGGCGTGCAATTGTTATTAGTGGGCGTTGCGGAAACCCGGTTCCAAGTAAGGCAGTTTGCACAACTGTTCAGGAGGCTTCCGCATTGTTTGAGCATTCATTTAATCTTGCTGACGTTTAGGTAGTGTTAAGTCAGAGCTGCCCTTGGCCTAAAAATTAGAGGGTGGAGGTTTATCACTCTTTAAGCATGCTAGCCCACAATTGGCCTCTAGAATGTAGGCGGACCCAACAGAGTGATGCTAGGTTTAGGAGTAGAATCCAGTTTCTCTCCTGCTGCGCACTTCTGAGGTTCAATGGGTCATTGTATGATCGGAAGGAGAACCAGCAAGGGTCAAGGGAGGCACAGTATTTGACTTTGTTGGGGCGGTAGAGTGTACTGAGAAACTACAGGAATGTGGTGAGCCAACCACTGAGATGTAATCTCAGATTAGTTGAAGGTTCTTACCTGAGTCAGTTTTGACAAGTGATGCATGCTGGAAGGGCAGTATCACTTAGTAACATTCCGAATTCAGAATTTTCACAACCTACGGGTCTACCTGTGGGGCTCAGCTATTGTGACTATCAGGCAAAACATTGACTCCGGGTTCAGGGAGGCTGAACAAATCCTCCAGTGGCAGTATCCACCCATGGGATACGGAGTCCTAGGTAGGCAATGAACATGGCAGAAGGGCTCGGCAGAGTGTATACTTCCCAGGTCGAAAGGGTCGAGTGAGGGTATGTTTACGTTGGCATCCTACTTGGGGGTCAGTGGGAACAGTTACAGTAATGGACTGGAGCGAGCCACACATTTAGTGTGGTCTGTTGCCAGACAGTGACGTTGGTATGGCAACAGCCGATTAAGTGCTGGTGTAGTCAGCAAGCACACTGTAGCGTAGTTCCTATATTCCCAATAGGCTTTGCACATTGGAATAATATATCCTATAGATTTGACGTAGGACTTATGTCTACTAGGTCGCTATCGAATATATTAGACTTAATTGTGAGTGCCAGCTAGCTCAGAGGTCTCTAAAAACTTTCTCGAATAAACAAGAAGGGATTAGTTTCTGACAACTGCATAAACATGACAACTTTGTTTCCCCAAGAATAAATGTATCTTCAGAGTCGTGGAAACAATAGATAGATATTTTACTCAGTCAATCGTGCATGCTTCGTTTCATCAGAGGTGCAGAGAACTAGAGAGACGAGCGTTTTCAAAAAAAGGGATTTATTGAACAGTCTTCTTTCTCATCTAAGAAAAGTGAACTGCTACAATCGAAATACAGGCTGCAAAGTATAATGCGTACAGCGTGAAGAGTATTATAAAATAATACTGTAAAAGCAGTGTATGGTTTCTAAGCCGTAGATAAATACATACATAAATAACAAAGGCTAAAAGTACTCAACTGGTGCTTCTAAAATATGCCCACCCGATGTACCTAACCTCAGTCTAGTACGAGGGAAGAAGTAAGTGTGGTGTAGCATAGGTTTAGTTTCTTTGCCAAGAATCTATCCAAGATTTCTCTTAGGGTCTAATCAGCTCTGTACCTTAGTTTAGAATGAAGAGGGTCTGGTATCTCTGTCTCTGGACTCGATTTCCCAACACCCCGCAAGGGGAGCTTGGAAACACTGGAGCTGGATTCTCAGCGAGAGAAAGGACAGCTTCTCAATCAGTGCGTCAGCTGGAGGGTCGGCTTCCTTCGGCACTTGCTGTAGCAAGCTGCGTCGGGCAAATAGATAGTCGAGCTGCTCCCGAACCACTGTGTGTTTGCTAGGGCAAGTGTAGGCATATTTATACCTTGAAGGTGCCTTGTTTGACGTAAAGTCGGGCATAATAACATCAGAAAAGAACTCTAAGGGAATGGTAGTTCTTTGAAAACTTCATGAGTTCTTGGCCAAATCAATATTCAAGCAAGGGGATGTCCCCGACTGCTTAAGCCGATTTTTCTAAGAAATCCCTGTGGCTTTTTGGAACGGGTGGAAGTAGCCATGCCTGTATTTGAACTGCATGGGCTATGTCTAAATAAGGTTATGATTTCTATGCCTATATTAGGGCAATGTGAATTGTACCTATAAAAGGGCATGAATCGGGAAAATTTGCTCAGATCCTAAAACGCCATACAACAAAACAAGTACCCATTGGGGAAGCTGGGTCAGAGGCATATCCAGAAGCAACTATAGAGTGGGGTCCTTTGGATGGAGCCCATTCCCATTGAGAGGTGGTGCGGTTGACATCTGGGTGTCGGAAGCTCTGCAATCAGCAGGCGCCCATTCATAGGGGTCTTTACGGAGGACATTTGGGGGAAGCTGAAGGGAAGGGCAAGTTCGCCAGTGACCTCTTCGCCCTGTGGAGGAATTTCTTGCAGCAGAAAAGTGGGCTACCGCAAATGTGGACTGATATACTGAACTGTCCCCATTGGGGGGTATTGATTTGTGTGGGCACTGAGCAGGCATGAGGGGGGACTGACATGCTGGTGGTCCTGAACCTTTCTGCCCTGTCCCAGGATGCCAGGAGTTGAATATTGTGGCAGATTTGCCTGATGACAGGTACCCCGGCAGGGACGGAGCACTATGCAGTGCCCTAATGTATGTGCTGGTATGGAACTGTGGGTATTGCTTTCCCATCCCTCTGAGAGATGAGGGGAAGCTCCTACGAAGGTATGTATCCCCTTTATTCCTTTGGTTGAGGGCGTGGGCAATGGATAAGGAAAGGGGCCTTCTGGCACTTGCCATCCTGAAGTGTTCTGCTGTTATAGAAGTTGGAGACAACTTTGTACTGTCTGCACAATCTTTGAGCTGTTTTTCTGACCTTACGTCCTGTATTCTCATGACAATAATATATGTCTTTGCTGATCTTACGTCTTGTATTCTCATAACAATAATATCTGCTTAACTATGCTTATTGTTTCACAATTATGCTATGTGACTATTAAACCACATTAATTGCAGTTGCATCTCTCCTTGAGAGTTGTTGCAACTGGGGGAGAGGGGGTCAGCGAATTGTACGCAGTGAGAGCACTATGAAGATTTCCTTCAAACTTCAGCTGTCAATGTTTCTCACATGCTCTTGGGCACAGGGGACTGTGAACAACATTGGCAATGCTCATCTTCCCGAATAGAGGTAAAAGTTTGTGATTTTAAACCTCAAGATAATTTCATTAGTTGATTTACATAGGAAAACAAAGGGAAAGGCCCACTTCTTCAATGATAGATGCACAACAAGTCCTTTGTGAGTGCAAACTCCCACTCCTGATTCAGAAAATTACACATGATGGATGTTACACATAGACGTTGTTCACAATCCAATATCTTAGTGATATACTGTGTGCGGAAATCTAGTTGTCAAGTTTATAGGTGCTCCTGCTTTATTCTACCTGCAAAAGTCAGTGAGGGTTCACAACTCATAGGTTTCTAGATATTAAGCAACGATTTGCTGGTTTTGCCACCCATACTGTATTGAAGCTCTTCGTCACCTCATTCCACTGTAAAACGCACATTCTGTGGTTGTGGCTGTAGTAAGCAGCGCAAGGGGCCAGATGTACAGCCATTCCGTTTGCGGGCCGCAAATTGTGATTTTTTTGAGACTCGCAAAACAAAATGCACTAATGTCTTTCAGACACATTTGGCGATTGCCAATGGGGCCGCAAATGACCGGCCTCATGAATATTCATAAGGCAAGTCGCAATTTGCGACCCTTTGGGTACTACCAGCACTCACAGGGATGGTGGCCTGCTGGAACCAGCAGACCACCATATCCGTGACTACTTTTAAAAAAAGCAGGTTTAAAAAAAAAAATGCAGCCCATTTTCCTTAAAGGAAAATGGGGTGCATTAAAAAAGGAAAAATGAAATGTTTCGGTTTCATTTTTTAAGAGCGGGCAGTGGTCCGTAGGACCACTGCCAGCTCTTAAAACATATTTTTGCTGCCCAACACTAAGGGGAACGGGTTCCTAGGGTACCCCTACTGACCCCATTGCGACTGGCTTACCACCTACTTGAAATCGGCGGTAACTGCGATTGTTTTGCGACCGCAAAACAATCATACATACCCAGGGCTGGCTTTAGCGCTGTTGGCGCCTGGTGCGACAATCTTTTTTGGCTCCCCCCACACCCTATGACCACCTCCTCGGATTCTCTCACTACCACCAGGTAAAAGTGCCCCTCTTCTCCCTAATTATAAGTTGTTGCTAAACACAGCGCCCCCCCTTAGGTCAGTGGCCAGTGTGACCACCGGTCGCACTGCCCTAAAGCCGAATCTGTACATTCCAGAGCAACTCACTCTTAGGAAAGGACACCTTTGACACGTCCCTTTCTAATATCAACTCGCAAACCCTATTTTGAGAGTCGGTAATAGGTTACAGAGTCCCACAATAAGGTTTGTACATATTACAACCCTTTTTAGGTCTCGGACCGAAGGCTGGCTTGCCAACCGGAAGTCGGAGATTTTATGTCTTTGAGTAAGCGGGCTATAACCCGCCTCTCTCCTCCATTCTCTTCCATTGGCTGGCTTCCTAAACGGAGGCCAGCCATTGGAGGAGAAGGGAGTCACTCCAAACAAGCCCCGTCTCTTTCGGATTCGGGGGCGTAAGTTTTGCTGTTTTTTCGATGGTGACGTCATCCGTCACTCAGAACAACAAAATACGCCCCCGAATCCGAAAATTTCGGAAGCTTGCGGCCGCCATTTTATTTTTTTGCATCGTGGATCCTGCTGCCGCTCCAGAGTCTCTGCGTCTGTGCCGTTTTTCTTTTTGAAGAAGAAGCTACTCCGTAAGTATAATACCGAACTTGCCCTTCCCTATAATACCTCGATGGCGATTACAGTCTGCGGGGGTCTGATATCGGGGGTCTTATCCTGGCGGGCCCCGTGTGGAAGCGGCATATTGGTATGACCAGTTAATATTTACTAAGAGTGAAAACTGACATTTCTGCCAAATAGCTACCACTTTTGAAGATATTTGAAGAAATGTAAAGTTGTTTTTAGCTTGTAACCTGTTTTTATACATTTTTGTTTTTTCTGTACACAAAGTATTCCACCGAACTACCGATATTGCCGTTTTAAAATGGCTACAATGTTTTCATTACATTACAAGCTGCGGTAAGCATTACGGTGCTTGTCCTTCTTTTGTGTTCATGCCCTTTAGTGTTTGCATGCACGTGTGTTTGTCTGGGCCCTCTCCTTACCCCGCGGACTCTGTACCCTGCTGCCGGTAGACATCATGGGGAAGACCGGGAAACTGCGCTCTGGCACGGCCGGCAAGCTAAAGCGCTGGAAAAAGGGACATAGCAGCGACTCCAACCCTGCCCCCAGACAGCACCGTGAGGCTGCAAGGAGCCACTTTTTCAGTCGTCCTGCAGGTAGGAGAATTAACACTTGGTGGTCTTGGAAAGTTGGATGTACCAGCAGTTTTCTTAATGGTCCCTTAATACACGAGGTGGTGTTAAATTTCGGAGCATTCGCTGGCGTTTGAAGCACATACATGGTGAATTTATTGAGTGGCACTGACTATAGAAACGGTCACTGTCATTTAGGGCATGATCCGGGTTCATTCATACTTCACTCCATGTCATTTTTAGCCTTGGGCTTCCAGTCTCAGTATAATGTGCTATGGTATTGGGTGTTATATAGCGTTTACTACTCCCGATGATGCACCAAAGCACTCTACCGGCTCATAGCGACCGTAGAAATGTCACTATGCTTAAAAAGTTAGTGTTTCTATCTGATTATCACAATATTATCATTTGCATCGTAAGCAATGTATGGCAGATGTCGTGCTGTTGGCAGTTTGTAATGCTGCTATATCACTTTAACTGACTGTTTTAGAAGCACTGTCATGCCAATTTGTCAAGTATTTGAAACTTTTTGGTATGCTTCCTCGCATCCATTTCCCTCATTTGGTTTTTATCTCAGCCCTCACCTCTTTCTCACGTACGCCTCTTTCACTTTTTTTATTTGCTTTCTCGCCATTTCTTCCTTTCCTTCCTTTAACTCCATTTCTGTCTTCTCTTTTTCCTTTTTTTCTCTCCATGCACACCATCTCTCCGTTCTCACTCTCTACACTATGAGGGGACGTCCCGTGCCTTTGTTGCTTTGCCTAATCCACTTACCTCTCCCCGGGAGGTGACAGATGCCTGGATTGTGTGCTTCCTGTTGTTCTGCTTCTTCCATGACAGTGCAAGCCTCCTCACACTGCCCACCAGCGCATATCACCCCTTTTTCAGTCTGATGGGAATGTGCTCATTCAGTTCGTGGCCTCTCTCGCAAGTGTCAGTTTCGTGTCTCTTGTGAGTGTGAGTCTGGCAGGGAGAGGTAGTCCCAACAATAACTTGTGTCTGTAGATTAGTAGATTCACAAGTTGTAGTAACCACACAGCCCTCAAGTGCCATTTTCTTCCGGCTGGGGTTGAGGGAGGGAGTAGAAGTAGCTGCAGGCGGTCAGCATGGATATGCCTTTCCAAACTGTGGGTCAGTCTGAGGTCACAGAGAGAGGACAGCAAGCAAGGGCCTGATGCAAAATAGAAACATGGGTCTGAGCTCTGGTGAGACAGGAACAGACACTACTGCCAATGACTGCTCTCTCTGCCATTTGGACAGTATGACAAAGAGGGGGCTGTTGTGCCCAACCGGCTACCCTGAGCACGCTATCAGGTAGCCAGCCTTGCACTCATATTGTAATGAATCAATTTGTGCAGACTGTGAAAGCCTCAGGGCTCAGTTCAGTAAATGTGATGGCCTTGTAGTGGAATGTGTGTGGCTCTGTGTGTGTGGCTCTGTCTCTGTGTGTGTGGCTCTGTCTCTGTGTGTGTGGCTCTGTCTCTGTGTGTGTGGCTCTGTCTCTGTGTGTGGGGCTCTGTCTCTGTGTGTGGGGCTCTGTCTGTGTGTGTGGGGCTCTGTTTGTGTGTGTGGGGCTCTGTCTGTCTGTGTGTGTGGGGCTCTGTCTGTCTGTGTGTGTGGGGCTCTGTCTGTGTGTGTGTGGGGCTCTGTCTGTGTGTGTGGGGCTCTGTCTGTGTGTGTGGGGCTCTGTCTGTGTGTGTGGGGCTCTGTCTGTGTGTGTGTGGGGCTCTGTCTGTGTGTGTGTGTGGCGCTCTGTGTGTGTGTGTGTGGCGCTCTGTGTGTGTGGCGCTCTGTCTGTGTGTGTGTGGCGCTCTGTCTGTGTGTGGCGCTCTGTCTGTGTGTGTGAGGCGCTCTGTGTGTGTGTGTGTGGCGCTCTGTGTGTGTGTGTGTGTGTGTAGAGCGTAGCGCTCTGTGTGTGTAGCGCTCTGTGTGTGTGTAGCTCTGTGTGGATAGCTTTTTTTGTAGGTGGCTTTATGTGTGGGTGGCTCTGTCTGTGTGAGAGTGGCTCTGTGTGGGTGGCTTTATGTGAATGACTGTGTGGGTGGCTCTGTGTGTGTGTGGCTTTGTGTGTGTGGCTCTGTGTGGGCGTAAATGCAATAGGTCATGCATTTGCGAGCTATTAAGCTATTGGCCGTGTAAATTACAATGCCATTTATTTAACGATTAAGCTATTGGCAATGTAAATGACAATGCCATTTATTTATGATTAACCTCTTCGAGGCTATTGACAGAACCATTCCGTCACGGCTCGTGGGTGAGCTGTGCTCATGACGGAACGGTTCCGTCACGGCCCGCTCGCCGCGCCTGCGCGGTGCTGATTTCGCGCCTGCGCGGCGCGTTTCATTAAGCGAGCGGGGCTCACCCGCGAGCCGTGACGGAACGGTTCTGTCACCCGCGCAGGTGAGCCGCGCGCCCCATCGCGACCGTTAGCGCTGCGGCGGGATAGCCGCCGCAGCAAAGGTGTTAACAAAAATAAAATGTCATGAGCAATGCCAATAGCTCTACCTTTAATAATGCCGAGACCATTGCATTGTAAATGCTTGTTAGTGGTTGCAAACGTCCTGATTTTCGGTTTGCTACTGCTAAGAATGTTCATACATCTGGCCGCATGGTTTCCATGCAGCAGCACAACGTGCCCTGATTCTTTGAGAAAGTCAGATTGCGCGTACCCTTATAATGACGGAACAGATTTTCCCAAGTACATCAAGACAGCAAGAAACATTCTAAGTGTCTGGTGCCAGGGCTCCTGTCTCACACCAACATGATAGTGTGAGATATCGACCTGTACCACAGGGGAGTCAGCTGCCTCGGCCGCTCCACTGACAGCAATTTCAGCTCACTGACGACAGTGAAGGCAAAACACTGCAGTGATGTCCCTTAAGCTGGAGAAATTGCAACATGGCTTCTGGATGCTGCTGGTGGGGAGCTTCATCTCTGAAATGTAGTATCCTACCGCTGACGAGAATGCGAGCACTTTATAACCGCACTAAACCATCACATTTTTGTAAAATAGGTGGCAAATGGAAGCTGCGTGTCCGATCTTTCGGATTTATGGCCAATTACAAACTTGTTGCTTAAAGAGAAAGCTTTGAACAATCCTGCTTGCACGCCATCGAGTTTGTGGTGTGACATTTCACAGCTCCTTGGATGACTAAATTGTTAAATTAATTACTAATTAAGTCTCGTTCAGGAGGTTTGTCACGGCACAAACATCTGTGCATACATTTCGATCAGGTGTTTCCTAATGGGATGCATTACAATCAGCAGAGCATTTTAAAAGTGCAGTCCAGATTATTAATATAAATTGTACTGTTTAAATTTGACAGGGTGAGGGAGATGGAATGTGGACGTTTGTAGACTTTTGTATTTATAAAAATGTATCTATTGCAGTTCTTTAATTAGCACATCAGGACTCGTAAAATATTACAGTTACACTGAGTACATGTCGAGATGGAACAAGTATATGATATATAGGTTTCTATAGGAGGGAGAGGCATTCAAGGAAATATTTTAGATCCTTCAATCAATCAGTCAGAGGTTTGTATAGCATGGCTTCTCACCCGTGAGGGTCTCAAGGCGCTAAGGGGGGGCGGGCTGCTGATCCGACAGGGTGTGGAGGTTCAACCAAAGATCCGTACGTTTATGCAAATAAAGCAACTCATGTAGTTTTTCAAGAAAGTGCTCTTTGAGGTTCTTCCAGATGGCAGAGACTGCTGAATCAGTGCAAGGTGAGGCACATTCCTGTCCAGAGAAATAAGGTTTTCCTGTGGTTCTCCTAAATCTGAGAGTGCCCATCTTGAGCATAGATTTGAATATTGATATCACGAGACAAATACTAGCCAAGATATATATTTATACATGCGAATCATAACTGGGTGGACTTTGCAAATACTTTGTAGTAACTGTGTACCTCCCTATGTTCTACTAGAGCACATTGGGGTTCAATGTCGCAAATATAAATATTTTAACAAAGACATTATGAGTGGATCTATGTTCTCTGTGTATCACTACTTGGGTGGACCTTACAAACAGTTGTGTATGGAATAACTTTCCATTTTCCTTAAAAAGGCCCTTCCTCACAAATTGTAAATCACTGGAACTAAGTAACTCTCTATGTTCCATGTAAATATCACCTGGGTGAACTTTACAAATACATCCCTGGGAACTACGTGACTCCCGGTGCTCATTTCACACATTGGTGGATGCACATATTCAAATACCTTCCCTTGGAACAAAGAACCTCTCCCTTTTGCTGTCTCGATGAACCCCATATAGCTCACCCTAAGATCTAATGTACGCTCTACTATCTTGGTAATTCAACCTGGATGTATTTTACATATATTTCCATGGATTATACGTATCTCAATATGCTCCCGACAAATCACATTTGGGTATACATCACAAATATTGGACCTTACAAGCACAAACCTTTTCTAGAAACTGATTTACCTATCTTCCTTAATAACACAATATGGGTGGATCCCACTAATTACCCTGCCTCAAACAGACTAACTTTCCACTCTCTATGTATCACGCAAAATGCTTTTTGCGTGGGGAAAGGTGCCCTTTTCTCAGTTCTCAACTTGTGTTCTGCATTGCTTTGTGCCACTTGGCATCAAGGAGGCAAGAGTGGTGCTTGAGTGGATAAGCGCAATCACCCATACCTTTTGAGGCAAAGCCCAATCTACTATGATGGTCAAACTGGGCTTCACATGAAAAAATAGCACATCCTTGAAGAAGGTGAAAGTTGAGTAAATATTTAATTTTCTCCAAACATTCCACGAGTTGCATGAGTGCTGCATTGTACATCATACACCCAATGTGTGAAATGTTATAGAAAATGTCTAGACGTTGGATTTTTACTGCAAGGATATACTTCCAGTACAAAACCTATGCTAAACTTACACACACCTTTGCACCATTGTCCAAAAGCTGTGGGTGACATCAGACAGCCTGTATGTGCACCAGTGCATCGGATAAGAGCAGCAGCAGGCGATTTTAAGTAAATATGGACCTGCGCTGATTTTTTCTCCCTGCGCAACATTGTGCAGCAGTTTTGGTTGCTGTGCTGCGATGCAGAACAAATAATACATCTGTCCCTACATTTTGTAGGTGGTGGCATGACTTGAAGTTTGTGTTTTGAAGCACCCATTGGGGGTTATTTACAAGTCCATTGTGCCGCTGGTGCGTCAGTTTTTGTGAATCACCTGCGGCGCAACTTGTTGCCCCATATTTACAAGGAGACATAAAGCCACCCTGCGTGGCTTTTCGTGTCCTTGTAAATATGGCCCCTTTACACAAAACACTTTGCGTGAAAGGGGCGTGCCACGGGTGTTGCTGTGGGTGTTCCCACACAACACCCAGGGCTTTGCCACATTTCCAGTTTTACGAGAAATTGTAAACCTGGAAATGCGTCAGAATGCTATTCCTCGCATGGGGAGATGTAGGGAGGCGCAACGAGGAGAACATTTTCATTTGCCCTCGTTTTTTCCCTCTTTCTATGCATGCTATATTCTGCAGCACACATAGAACGAGGAAATCACCTCTTGTGATTGTTTATGAGCAGGAAGGTGTCCCTTCCTGTACATAAAACAATCATTAAAAAAAATGAAATTATTCAACTTCTATGTGTGCTGCTTTAAGCAGCACACATAGAAGTTCCAAAACGCCATTTCAGATTGTTTATGTGCCGGAAGGGACACCTTCCTGTACCTAAACAATCATTCCTCTCAACGCAGGCAGCCTTGCACTATGGTGCAAGGGTGCCTGCAGCGGTGCATGGCAGCAAATTGTGCGCCAGCGCAGGGGACAGCAAAGGGATCCGTCATATCATTGTAGATATGATGCATCCCTGTCCTTTGGACTTAACGCAGCACTGCGCAGCCAAATGGCGCACATCACACCGCTGTGTAAGTTCCTTGTAAATGAGGTCCATCATTTCCAAGATTTCTCAAGAACACCAAATATTGTCAATCATCTTGCCTGCTTAGTGTTAATACAACATACAGTCAGCCGTGGCCTGTGCAGGTAAGAGAGGTGGGGCCAGGTGAGGGGGGATTCCACAGACGACCACGAGAGGAAATTATTTAAATAATTAATTTTCCCTCGTCGTCGTCTGTCGAAATCCCCCCACCGCCCAACTGCTCCTACCTGCACGAGCCACGGCTGCATAAAGTTCCCAAAAAGCCAGGCTAGGCAATTGGCAATCTGACAGAGAAAGCACTAGACCCTACTCACTCTCTGAGCACATGTGCCACATAGCCACAACATTAGTCCTGAGCCCTATCTTGTGCATCTGCTGGGATATAGCATTTACTTGATCAAGTAGATCATGACCTGTCCTGAGCTTTGCATTGTGGGTAAGACAATCAGGAAAACCTGTAAAAACAAGATACAAGGTTAGTTCCTGTTATTTACTTCAAGTTGTTGAGGAGGTGTGTGATGTTGTAGAGTCCGTTTCTCGCTTCACACTTGCTGCCCCGTCCTAAAGAGCTTTGCTGCCTGTTATGTTGCTGCTTGGTGCGCTCACTGTGCCTGCTGTGCTTGCTTGTCTGTTGTTTACCGGTACCCTTCCTGTCGGCTGTGACACCAGTGCTGCTCCATGTCACCTCCAGCCTCAGCTGCCGGCAAGGGGAAACTCAAGACATCTCACAGGCACTCCTCCTTCCTTTCCACTGGCCCTGACAGCTATGTTGTCATTTGGGGAAACAAATAAGGATGAGGCAGGGCAGTAGGGGCAGTAAAACAAACTCTGTCTCTCAAATGGGTAATTCAATATTTACGTCTCTTGTGGGTCTCTCATACGCTGCGATTGAGACAGATGTTTGCTATGGTTGCCTTTTTCATGCACACATTCATCCAATAAGGTCTATATTGGGGTTGTAGACACTTCTCTCCCCACTCCCTCGTCTACCTCATGGATTTCAACAAACTTCTAACTTCCTGGTCCCAGGAACTCCCGCATACCTCCCAAAACTAGTTCAACGCTTTCTAATTTTTCTTTAAAGATTTATCCATCAATCATCACAATCAGACTTTGCATGTCAGTAAGGTGAAAGTTGTGGATGACCTGACTGGTGAGTGAAATGCTAAGCCACTCTCCCACCTCCCTGTTTGGAGAATTTTCTGGATTATCTTGGCACCTGTGGTTCTCGTGTGTGGCCTGGTTTAGTCTTTCATCTCCAACCTTGATCAAGCACAAGAACTTCCAGCCTTCAAACTGGTACAAGAATGTAAACTTTTAGAGCTGTGCAAGCTAATCGAGAAGTCCTTCCTCAAGTGACAGAAAAAAGGCTGAAAGTTTACATGTCAGATATGGGCACAACTTGGTATCACTGGCTTAACATTGAGCAAGAACATGGCAGCCAAAACTACTGTTACACTACGGCAAGATTTCTAAAGTTCACAGTCCTGTCTTTTGAGCAGATAATTGGGATGTCATCACATGCCAGCTGAGTAACTGCTCATGGATTGCATAGTCCTATCAGACTAGTGTCTTTTACTCTACCACATCCATGTGTCATGTCACCTACAAGAGGAAAGTACATAGTCACACTTTAGACTCCAGTATGTAGCTTTGGACATGAGTATTTTATGCAGTATAGGTTTATTTTGCGTTAATATTCAAAATGCATAGCTACAGCAACATATGATCTATTTGATTTGTCCAGTGATAAACCTGGAATTCTAGAGCTGATAAACCCTCCTTCTCTTTTGGAAATGTCAGCCTGCATCACATCAACAAATAACCTACCATTTTTTCTTTCTTCCTATCCCTTGGCTAATTTGTTATTGTAAAGCTCAGATATTTTAATTTGAGTTTTGACCATATCAAATTCCAGGCCATAACCTCAATTTGCTACATAGCGGGAATTGAGCCCAAATTTCCACATGAGTTTTAATCACCAAAATAGAGAATGAAATTGTCTATGTAGTGTTTGATGCATGCAAATCCTTCATGAAAGAAAAAAGGTCAAATTGGTCAAGAAGATATAATGAGTTCTTCTAAAGACTCAATAAAAGTATTGAATCATTTACAGAAAAAGGGACACCTTTGCCTAGTACCCATAAATATAGAAAAAAGCTTGAGAGAGTGCCATTAAGTAGAGCCAGAGCAGTTAGAGCTTGTACAGCGCAGAGTATTGCTATCTGAAATGTAACTATCCTTAAAAATCTCCAGCCCACCTTAACGAATGCTTTTTCTACATTGACAGATGCTGTACCAAGCACATCACTATTCATTAAAGTACAACAAGTAGCCTAAGTCTGAGAGGAAAGATGCCGTTCAGGCATACACTCTTGTTGATCATTATGATTCTGGGATGCTGTAACTGGGTTGAGGCACTGTGATAGGCTTTAACTACACAACTTGTTTTAATCCTTGACTATTGATAATAGCCTACAAGAACCACAATCCTTTTGTTCATTTCCAAACTTCGAAACCCCAATGATAATAGCTGCACTGCCAAGAAAAGTGGTTAACCCAGATGAACAAACATAATTAAGAAATTACCAGGAACTTGGCCCCAAAACTCCACTTAACCAGATCGATGCTATGCATTTTCCCCTCCTGTGCTGGGATTTGATCATTCCCATGTTTCATGACGAGCTGGGCTCGTCATGAGCGTGCGAGGAGGCTACCTCATGACGAGCCCAGCTCGTCATGAGCGTGGAAGGGGTTAAACATTTATGAAGCACCTAACACAACCTGCCTTTTCAGGGCTTTATCCTCTAATAGCTGGCTGACAAGCCATGTACATGTCATCATGGGAACTTATTCTTCATAAGTCCTTGGCCTGCACTCCAGACAACACCGAATGTGAATTTGTTGAAATAACCCACTGTAGGATTCTAAGATATGCCTCTTCAATATATAGGGCCTGAATACAAGTTTGGTGGCCCGATCGTTCAAAAACCGCGTCCACACCCAACAGTAGTCCACAGCGCTAGTGGTCTATAGAATGTCCTATTACGAGACGATCACAGTGCCAGCGGGGTGGATGTGGAGATCTTGTGGCGGCTGTGAGTACTTTTTCCAAATATATTGATGCCTGTGTGTGCATTTCGACTGCATATGTGTCAGATGCACACATATGCATGATACATGTGGAAATATATCATCCACCTATTGCCAAGGCCTGGCCCATATGTGGGCAGTCCTGGCAATGGATATATGGTACAAAAAGGACTTACCTGTACATCGTTCCAAACAGGGTCATAATCTTAGGGGTGAAGATCCTGCTGTAAAGGGGGAACCTGAAGAAAGGGATCCATGTTGGACTGTGCCTTAAAGAAGAACAAAAAAGGGGGTGAGTATGCACCACAAATCCTTCAAGTCTGCCACCTTGAAGCAGGCGGTAGGACCGCCACGGTCAGCTCATGGAAAAAGCAACTTGTAATACGGACGGCGATGCAGCTCCCCTGTCTCATCCCATGGCGGCTGCCTTTCCCTGATCTCTTATCCGGCGGTCTGCTGCCGGTCTCAGGGCTTCAGCCATGGTCTTTGCAAAGGCAATCCGACCAACTCGTAATACGGTGGTCGAACTGCTGAGCTCTCCAAGATTCAGACCGCCACCACCGGTACGGCGGTCCATGGACCACCATACTCGTAATAAGGTACCAAAGTGTGTGAGATAAAGAGTTGAAAGTGCATCTGATGTCTCTATGGCATCTGAGGTCAGTCCATTGGAGCTTCTATGCACTTCCCTTGTATCTGCAATAGCTTGAGACTTGAGTTGTAGACAAATATAGTGCTGCTATGATACCTGGCCTAAAATGTCTTTGTTTTAATTGACTTTCAGTTATGGTTACTCTTATTCATAAAAACAGCTTTACAAGGAAGAATGTACTGCCTATGTAGTATCAAGATGACTAGTAGATCTCAGGTCATTCTCTAAGCTTCCTGTTTGTCTCTTTAAGCTTAGAACCGTAGCTCAGTCCTACTACTGCTACTCATCACCCACATACTAAAATAGAAATCAACTAAGAGTCCCATAACCACCCTCCGTCAGCAATATTTGATTATTCTGCATATATTAAAAAAATATTTGCTCTTTAAAGTCACCAAAATAAGGGCAAGCTAGTAACCTACTGTTTAGAAGACAATCTTGCATTAAAAACAACTTATTTGTCACAGATAACAAACCAAGATGTGTGTTATCTCACATTAGTTTACACCTCAAGGTAAATGAAGGAACCAGCAAATTAAAAAACTCCATGATTAAATGGTGGAAAATCCTATAGCATTGCTTCTGTTTATTGGAGTAGAACATAAATTATTTTGCCATAGGGTGCTGACTTTAGCATCATTCAATTTATATTCTTCCTTAATTTGGCTTAAGAAGACCCTTACCGTTGACTGTCTTTCATGCATTACTCAAGCTATTTTACCTAGAAAAGCATTCAAACCACCATTAAACTGCCCTCTCAATGCTATCTTACATTAACATGATGGGGTTAAAGCAAACATTTCCTTAAGAATAGGTGGATCGTCACAAACTAGGCCATCATGAAAAACAATAATAAGTCAATGTCCCTCTAAAATCCTCCCAACAATCACCCACCTATCCTTCCAGCCCATGTGGACTTTATCAACAATATACTTGGTGTACAAATGAATAAAAAATGACTATCGCCATGACAAGTGGTAAACATCTCAACAATCCACAGGAATATGCATATCTGACTTTGTTAAATGAGCCTTTTGCAACAATATGAAATCCACCACTTTTGTCTGGAGTCATTCCTGGATGTTCCTCTTTTTCCTGCTGCTCATAAACCCCAAACATTCAGTAAGGGTGTTCAAAGAATGTCCAAAGAGATAGGGAAATGGAAATAGGAGACAGAGACACCTATGCCAATACCTAAATTATGCAGACCTAAAACACGGGCCAAGCCCCAGGCTTAAATCCCTTTTCTCCTTTAACCAGATTGAGTTTCTGAAAGACATGGTGGTACTAGGTGTAAAGAAGGACAAATACGTATGTTAGTCAGACTCATCACATGCAACTTTTTTGGAAACATGACAATCTAGAGAATCTTGTGAGAGTACAGTGCCACAAGTAGAACAATCCAAACTACCTATGGTCTTTAGTGTCTTTGGTCCATTTTTGTATACCGAAAAAACAGACATTGTTTTTTTCTGGCGTCATTCTCAAGCTCCTCTCAAGCTCCTCCATCTTAGCTTATGACCTAAGGGTAACTAATAAGTATGAACTTAAAACATATTGGGCACACCTTTCTAACTCTAGCAACTGATTGAAATCTTAACTCCCAGATCTGAGTATTCACTCTTCATATATGTAAAGAGATTTCTAGTTTGGCTTCACATTTCCCAAACCTTTTCCACATAGCATCACCTATTTCAAGAAATTCCTTACCACATATTCCTCTCGTCATGAGGGGATCCATCCTGTGAGCCCAACTTATCCTGTTGCAGTCAACACCCAGTGTCCACTGTAAGTAATTACAGATTGTGAAGGTCTCAAATCTAAACCCTGGGGTTAGGGATTTCCTCCAGAAGATAAATCACAAAATCTATACGTCTTTCCCCTCGCCTTTAATTCATTTAAACATCTTTTGTTTAAAAGTTAAATTTAATGTTTTGCCACAATTGTTAGTAAATAAAAAATGTATGTATGTATATATTTATGTGGTATTTGTATGGTACAAACATAGCCAAAAAGGCAGCAGAGTGCTATATAAGTTCAAAGTCAAGCATACAGTCACCAAGTGATGGAGAGGTATAGATGGTTATTGGATTATTACTTGATCGTGATGTAGTGTTTTTGAGAAGATTTGTCTTTGACTCTTTCTTAAATTGAAGCCGCCATGGGGAGGTTTTTATGAATATGTGAATTTTATTCCAGATCCTGGGTGCACAGATGAAAAAAGCCAGCTGCATTGTTTTTTTCTTTTCACACTTCTTAGTCTTCAGTCTTATGGTGGCCTGACTGAGAACCACAAGAGATGGCGAGATTGTCTGCAACATAAAAATGTATTCATATCATTATGGCTTTGTAAATGATGTAGCTGGTTTTGAAGGTGGGCATTTCAGCAGGGGAATTCAATGGAGTTCCATCAGGATGGAGGTAATCTGATCATATTTCTTCTGACCTTAGATGGTAAATTGTGAGGCATGTGGAATGCCCTAAAGGGTGCTATTTCTGAAGGTCATCCTGGCATAACAAGATTTCACCCAGGCTTAAAAATGTGTGGAATCTGGGAAAATTTGGGGGCGATATTTTGACAATTGATTCTTCTCTCCCCACTAGCGACCTGATCATTATCCTGGCTATGCCAGTCATTGTGCAAGATTGTTCACACCCTCCATCAAACAAGACCTCTACTGTATTTCCAGGATCTTCAAACTTGCCCTTTTGGAGCTACCACAAGGGAGTAGAACATTAGGCAACAAAGCAACAATTAGGAAGTGTGCAAAAAAGCACACACTCCCTCAAGCAGAAAATGTAAATGACGATCATTAAAACTAGCCCAATGTTTAAGAACTAGGGTCCAGAATTTAGAAAGATTCAAATCACTGCCCCCTGTTTGTGCTGCGTCAGAAACAATAAATTATAGGCAGACTTAGGCCTTCTTATTAGCAAATGGTCATCCAATGTTTGGGGAGATCCATGAATTCTACCACTAACCCTTGGTTACTTAATTTGTAATGGTAATGGGATAAGTATGGCTTCCTTGGGTAAAGATGGGGAAGTGAGCAATCGTGGCCAGCATGACTCACAGTTGAAGAGTGGGGGGAGGGGGTCGCATGGGGGGGGGGGTTAATTTAATTTAAAAAAAAAGAAACTTACCTTTGCCTCCGGTCCCGCGTTGAGCCGCCCCTGGGAGTGAGGTAGCCAACTCTAGGCCACATTGACCTCTTTCTCTTAAGTGGTGCAGATGTAAAGTGAATATTTAGAAATTATACTGTGATTGGGGTACAATTGGAGAGAAATAAATAATAGCATGCAGCCTTTTCGAAACAGCAGCAGTTGGATGCCTGGTTGATGCTGCCATTGCTGTGGAATATGGTGAGCTCGTGAACTGAAATAGACTCTCTTAAATGTCACATCACTGAATATATTCACCCTCCTCTTGGTGGCTCACCAATGGGTGACTTTTTAGCTGCCTCCTCATGCTATTCTCCATCCACATCTTGTTCCTGCATTGCTGAATAGTTCCAGCAGCTGAGTACAGCAACTAAGCAAGTCATAATATCCCAACACTGCTGAGAACACCTCTAACAAGTCCCTTCATTACTGGACCTCTCCTCTTGCAGAGGTCAAAAGGTCCCTTGGATGCGACCTCTGCAAACGGTAAGGAAAATTGCTAAATTTAGACTGCCCAAAACACAACTTCAATAAATATAGGAATCAGGACCATGAACACAAGCTAGAGTAAAATTGCCCACAATATAAGTATGAGTGTAAAGTGAGAGACTTTGATGGCATTCTACTAGAAGACTTTGTTTCAAATATTGTCCTACAAAATAGCTTTGCCAGAATATCGTCTACACAATATTGTGAAGGTATGTACATGTAGGTAAGTATATGGTTCTTATTCGTAACTCAACATAACAATATCTTGAAGGAGTCTACATATAGATATGTATATATATTTCTGGTTCAAAACTCAACACATATGTACCATAACGTTATATATTTCTTGAAGGTATGTAGATGTGTAGCTGAGAATAGTAAATCAAAGCTAACCTACACATATATATATATATTAACTGATAAATGTCCATAAAAGATAACCAGGTTGAAAGGTTGTAGCAACTGCCAGACACCTACTTGGAACATTTGAGCATCAAAGGCCAGGGGCGACATCTGTCTTCTTCCAGGGTTGGCCATGGTTCATGCATCATGCACAGGAGTGCTCAGGGCTGCGGATGGAAGCACCCAGGCCTCTAATCTGCCTACCTTTGCTTCATATGGTACAATGATTAACTTAGAATGCCCCCATGCCCCTCAAGTGAGAAAATCTCAACCGTGCCCATATGCGTACGCAGGGCCAGACTGGGACCGCAACCCAGCCCTGGCAATTACATCAGACCAGACTCCGGTGGGGAGGGGGAGGTGGTGGTGGGGGGGTAGGAGGATACCGATGAGAAACACTGCTGCTGCCCTTTTGATACAGGGGGCCCATTTTGCTGCACTGCTGAAAAACCGACCACCAATAACAAAAACGACCCCCACCGGTCCAAAACCGGCCCCACCCTTCCCGCCCACCGGGAAAACGCCCGGTGCCCACTACGGCCATTCTGGCCCTTGCGTAAGTGCCCATCAAACAAAAAGATGGTGTCCTTCGACCAGCTTCCTCAAGGATATGCCATTGGTTTGTACCAAGATATAACACAGTGGACAGGAGCAATTTGATTAGAAAATTTTGCTAAATAATGCTTTACTTGGTCACCAAATGTCAACTTTAATTCCTTTTTTCTTTCTTTCTTTCCAGTCTCTAATCTTAGCCATTATATTCTTGTATAGCTAACTGCTTGTATGGCAATGCTAAATGCAACAGGAAATGGGGCTTGCTTGCTCTACATAACAGTGCAAATAATAAATAAATTTTTCAAAAGACAAACTGTAACTTGTTTCTTGCATTTCGTAAGCATTTTGTCTTTGTTTTATTACAGTCATGATTGGGGATTTTATTCTTGTGTTGTCAAAAATGTACTGTCTTGCTGACATTCAGCCTGAGAGAAGGGTATGGGAACACTACAGAGGAATGGAAACACTTGTGTCTGATCTCCCATCAACAGTGGAGCAGGAAAAGGCGCTGTGAGGAAGGAACTGATGACTGCAGAGAAACCTGTTCGTGGACATCCTTTCCCTTGCCTGTCCACACAGGAAGAGATGGGACGTGGTCAGTGTGTCCCCATGGCCGTCAAGATGTCTCCTGCGCGGCCCTTCAACAGATGCTGACAAATCTACGTTTTTATTGACAGACCTATGTTAATATCATCCTGAGTCTTCATGAATAATGGAAAGGAAAATGTAAATATGTACTTTGTGGCTCTTCCCTGAGCGAGTGCTGATATTTATAATATGCACAGCAGGGTAATTGCGGTCTCTGGGCACTGTCGTTAATGCAAATATAAGAGCAAAAGTGCAGCAGAACTTGTAGCGTCCCCCATGGGTTGCATTATATGTTTGAATTACCACATCATCATAAAAACATTTTTTTTAACTATTTACATACGTTACTTAAATTGTGTGCTTTTCTAATTATGTTTTAAATAGATTGGCCAGAGGCACCACAGTATTGGGTTCAACATGTAGGCTCCAGGACTAGCAAGGATGAACTTTAATCCCAACCCAAACCCCCGTGGGCTTGATGCACAAACAGTGTTGGAAGAGTCATAGATTTCCATCTTTAAATTGCATAGGCTTATGACTTCTCAAGGATTCACAAAAATCCTCTGTAGCGTAGAAAGCTACACATATCATAGATGTCTAAGCTCTTTCCTGTTTCTCCGTCTATGCTTTAGTGATCTGGACAATTGGCCCGACTAGGTGTAGCAGAACTGGGCATTTTAACATTTATTTTTATGTTTCCCACTGGAGTAACTGCTACCATGTCCCTTTCCCCATTCACATCCTCAGAACACATCTACTGCTGCCATTTTTAGGAGTAGTTTACATGCATTTCCACAGTGACAAAGGGCATGCAAAACGTAGGCCCGGGTGGAAAATGTCATTCTGCTTGTGGGATTGGCAGAATTTGGACAACTCTGCATTACTCTTGTAATGGTGAGTTTGCGCCAAATTCTGCCAATCACCAAATGTCAGATTTGTTTCTCCTGCATGGCTCCAGAAATGCAAGCTGGTAAGCGAGCGTGATTTGTCAACCCCTCGTGCGCTTTCTAGGAGGACTTCCAGCAAGATTTTTTAACGCTGCCAGTCGCGAGCGGTCACGGTTGCAGTCAGAGAGCTGCTTCTCGAGTAGATGTCCTTCTATAAGCTCTGAATTCAAGGTAAAATAACATCAGTACTCTCATCTAAACGTCCATAAAGGTGTAAGGTACTTCACCCCAAAAAGCTGCACAACTGCGAAAAAGAAAAATTATTATAAAAATACTCAATTCATAAAAAGTAATCTGAAAAATTGTATTGAAGAATATCTCTTGTTTTTTGCACTTTGAGGAGTTTATGACAAAATAGCAATTCACCAGAACATGAATTAAAATAAGGTTCAATGCTTGGATTTTAATTGGGTGATGGTGAAAAAAGGAGGGAAGTTTCCCCTTAATTGGACACTCTACACTGGAACTCGATGGCCCAGTAGAAGGCTTTTGCCAAAACGTGTTGGCCTGTTGTATTCGGCACGGAGCACTTTGGATTTGAAATGAAAAAATAATGAAATTTACATGAAGCCAGACCGGGTTTGTGCCATCTACCATTCTTGAAGGCAAAAAATAATACGGAGTAAATTCGAAGGAAGAAGGCTTGGGACTTTACTTCACATATATAAATATAGATAAATACACACATATATGAAGAACTAACATATATGCATTTAGGATCATCTATTACCTTAAGAAATCACTGCTTTATGTAGTTAGGTACTTGGACATAATGTAAGTGGCACAGTGTGGTATTTTTTATTTTATAGTGCACCACCGCTCAGCACAGGGCACCCACCATTCAACAGCAATGATGGTGCGGCTGTTGGGGGTAGGATGAATGAAGCACTTATACGGACCAGATCTGGACCAGCCCTAGAGACACCATTCATTGCTTTCTAGAAAGGCAACAAGTACACAGGACAGCATACTGGAGAGTCCATGTGGACAGGGAGCAGTCTGTAAGCTCAAGAAATCATCCCCGCTGCAGGTTACAATGAACATTCACAAGTCGCTGTGCCAGCTTGCACACATGCACACTCAGACACCATGCTGGGCGTGCACTGCTCAAATACCACTCCAGGAGCATCACTGTTCCCAGCATAGCAGTGGTTATGTCTTTGTATAAAGAATGATGCAGCTTTCTCTACTACCGCTATGATGTCGCAGCTCAACTAATAATTTACACTTGAGCAGCTACCTTATTTTGTTATTACAGAATGTCACAACTCGACTGTAATAAGAAACTTCAAAACAAGCTTTCATTCTAGTATTGGAGAAGACTGTAAAGTATATGGCCGGGACCTAGTCAATCTTATCTACAATGAGAACGTTGGAGTAACTTAGACTGCTGCAAAGAGCACAGGTTGTAGTTTTCTGAAGTTCTTGGAAGGTTTTCATGTAATTAAAGAGTTGCCACTTTTATGCTTAAATATTAAATTTAATATTTTTAGGATGCATATGGATATTGGCTAAAGGGACTACTTATACATGTATTTAGTAGATAGTTCTGACATTTCCATTTCCCGAACCAAAGAATCAAACATTATAGAAGTATTAAACATTATAGATTACTATAAAAAAAATCTGGCAAATACAAATAATAGTGCCATATGTCTTTACTATGGGGCAGAAGAAAGCAAAGTGTTGAGGTGGAGCATTCGAAAGAAAACAATACTTAAAAGGTATTAGAGCTGTGTTGGAAATATAAGGTAAATTCCATTAGATTAAAATACTGGAGTAAAGCCCTTAGAGTACAGAAGAAACGGAGGTTGATTCAATAGATTTTACAATGGCACATTATTATGTAAGAAAATTACAGCTGGAAGAATGGATGGATATTTAATCCCAGAGTTAAATATGGAAATCGGGTCGTCCAAATTCGGCCTTGCAGAAACTATTTGAGAAGACAGAAGATTTGCAGAATAGGAGTAGGAGAATAGGAGTACTTTCTCTAATGTAGCTATTGTGGGCATTCGTAAGAGGAATGAGTCACATGCCACCATGGAAAATGTTAGTAATATGTTCAGCTCTAACATATGTTGTGGGATATTATAGTGATTGAATCATAGCTGCAGGATTTTGCATCAACAGTAAAAAACCCAAAGTTCTGAGCCATGTCAAAATCCTTGTTTACCTGTTTTCAAAACTTTCAGTCCTAATCCTCTGAGAAAAATTAGTTTGAATCCAGGTCAGGATTCTAGCAGTAAGCATTTCATGACTTGTGTTTTGAAATGGGCTAAGAAGCAAAGGGAAGCAAGGGCTTACATAGCAATGTAGGAGAGGATGTGGTCCGTTGGCTAGATTGCCGACTCTGGTGCTGGAAACCAGGGTTTGAACCTTGGGGTCTCGTCCACATCCTGTGAATCTGGACAAATCACATAATTTCCCCGTGCCTGAATATGTAACTTAACTGGTGCTCATGTACAGCGCTCCAATACCTTTGGGTAGAGTTCGTGCTATATAAAATCTGTAAAAAATAAAAAAATGTGAAGAAGCCCTGAGCCCAGGCTCTCACCTTTCAGTTGTCAAAACTTTCTGGCACCTGGGAGGATGCAATTATGGGGCCTGATTCACAGAACTAACTTAAGACAAAATCCTAAACTTACTACCATTTTGGTATTCACAGAAGGCACTTACTCATTTTGGTATTCACAGAAGGCACTTACTCATTTCGGTATTCACAGAAGTTAGGAGTCCTAACTTTAGGACTCCCAAATTCATTCTGTGAATACCGAAAGTCTTAAAGTTAGGATATTTCTCAGTTTAGGAGTAGTAAAGTTTGGACTCCTACCTTTAGGACTCCTAAATGCCTTCTGTGAATACCGAAAGTCTTAAAGGTTTGATTTTTCTCAGTTTAGGAGTAGTAAAGTTAGGACTCTTAACCACAATCCAACCGTCTTTCATTTAGGTTGGTCCACGAGAAATGTAAGCATTAAAACAACGGCGAATGTAGCTTCAACTCGTCCAAATATGGTGTTTAGAATTAGTTACATCTATCCTTACAACAAACATTATTGGAGGACACATTATTTTTGTATATGTTGTACCTTTACTGTAACATGTATTTCTTCATTTGCCACTTGTCTGGTCTGTGATATGTATTGTTTGTATACCAGCACCTTGTCTTGAGCTTAATTGTTTTTAATATATATAATAAAACATTATTTGTTTTATATATATAATCTTTTTGCATTTAGGGGCTTCTTCTCCTCTTTTTCTTTCTTCTCCTTCTTCACATTTTTGCACAATTGTTTGGTTTGAGATTTGGATTCACATGTTATATTGTATACTCGTAGCAATTTGCCTCTTGAACCATTTGTTAGGTATATATACAGACTGTCCCTGGTTCAGGTTCGTTGGACTGCCCCTGTGGTTGGTTATGGTTACTGGCTATCTGAAGTACTTAAAAAATTGTGCGCATCCCTGCTTTACCAAAGGAAAATGAAAAAGGATTTAAGGAATGGTGTGTTTGTCACCGCGCTCTCAATTGAAGACACTAGTTAAGATGTGTGAAATGCTTTGTTACTAAATGTAATAAGTAGGTGTGCGCGTCACCGCGCTTTCAATACTCACCAAGGTATCAATTATAGTGTCTGCAATGCTTCATTCCTTCTTTGAAGCTGAGGCGATTCGAACTCCGCAGCAGGGGGTCAGATTCCAATGGAGGAGTTCTAAACGAAGACATTGCTGTTCATGTTAAGGTTTGAATGTAAATCAAAGGTAAATGTGTATTTATTGTAAAAATGAAGTAAGAGAGAACAGCACAACGGTGATCCCGCTGCCGGTAACACAAATGCCAAATGTGAATGAAGCACACAGGGACACAGCAAGGGTGAGATGAATGGAATATTTAAAGTCTTGACCAGCCATAACATGTGCAAAAGAATTCAAAAATTCACGCCTCCCAAAAGTCGTATAATTTGAGCAGGCCGATCAGAAGGCTGGTATCTGCAGGGAGATAGCTGTAGGTTTGGAGGGTCCAGAAATGTCTTTTAGAAAGATAGGTGACCACTGAATCTGAACGTGTAGAAGTAGGTTCTCAGGTGCTGACTTCGTCTGCTCATTGCAAACTCATGTTTTGTCCCTGTAAGTAGAGTCTACACAGAGGATGAGGATAATAAAATAAGTTTTATTATCATAAATTGGAAGTCAGCACAGAGGTCCCTCACAAAGCAACTTCCATCATCAGCCACAAGGATACAACTGTCCAACCTGGAGCTTCCAGGAGAGCAACATTCCAATATGCTTGGCAACCAAGCATAATGAACGATGCAACATGCACCATAACAAAGTAAACTCACAGTACATAATAAACATGTAGAACATAAGGATATACCACACCTTCCCCGTTCAAACAGTACATAATAAACATGTAGGATATAACATAGAGTTTCTAAAAATATATTATATAATATTGTTTACATTAATATAGTTGTGTTAAACATCAGTTTGGAATTCACTTCATATGTATTTGATATATTAATTTTAGGCGTTGGCATTGTTTATTGTCTTTTTTTACAGTTTTTACTATATTTTTTTATATTTACGTGTAATTAATTCTGCTTACATTTAATTAGTAATTTCAAATCTAATAGCGAGTTGTTGGGTTTGAAGGGGAATAGGGTGGGGAGTTATTTAAATAATAAATGTTTTTTTTACATACCTTACGTTAATCAATATTTATGTGATAAATAATTATTACATTATTACGGTATTAAATTTTTTAATTGATTATTTGTTATGTACATTATTTATTTTATTTTAATTAATTATTATTTCACTGATAAGTGTATTTAATAATCACCTTTGTAAAAGGCAATTGATAATTATTATCAGCTTTAATCTATTTCTTTAATAACTAAAATAATAATTGAATTACTATTTTAAACGTTATTGTATTTATAAATTATTTTACATTTTCTTTGGATTGTATTTTTTAGTAGTAATGATGGAAATGTATTAAATTAAAATGTATTTATTTTGTTTATTATTTGTTACATTATTTTTCTATTTTTTGTGTCACTTATATTTAATTTGATTTATTCATAAAGCATATATTTGTTTTAAATGCTTAGCTAATTTTATGTTGTTAGGTATTTCAATGTTTTTTTTATTATTAGAAATTGGAATGGTATATGTAACCATTCCTACGTCTAGAGAGTTAATAGTAAATATAACTCCTCTAAAGTCCAACATTTTCCATGATTTTGCTTACATTAAAGTGTGAATAGCAAATCCAACGCCTCCAAAGTTCACCAGTGTCCATACTGTTGCCAATATTTGAGTGGTGAATAATAAATCTAACCCCTCTAAAGTCCAACATTTCCCTACTGTTCTTAGATTGGACTGTCCAACTCTTTCACTGCTTTTGCTTACATTGGAGTGCAAATAGTAACTCTACCCCGTTCAAAGTCCAACCCTTTCCCTGTTTTTGCCTATGCCAACGTGGGAATAGTAAATCTAACCCCTCCAAAGTCCAACCCTTTCCCTGCTTTTGCCTATGCCAAAGTTGTAATAGTAAATCTAAGCCCTCCAAAGTCCAACACTTCCCCTGTTTTTACATATGTTTGAATGGGAATAGTAAATCTAACCCATCCATAGTCCAACACATTTCCTACTTTTGTTTGAATTGGAGTTAAAATAGTCAATTTGACTACTTTGCTAGTGTTGTTTATATTTGATTGCTGGTATGTTTTAATACTTTTTTATTTTGCTCTTGAATGTATATATTATTTATCAAAATTATAATTTTTTTATTCAATTGTTTTAATATTCAGTTATATTGTTAATTTTAATTTCTACGTTATTTTTAACCATAATATATATATTTTAATGTAAATACATACATTTAAAGTATGTCTATATAAAGCATATCTATCTGCAATTTTAATATTTACTTCACAGTATTAATTAAAACTATTTTTATATTAATTTTAATATTTAAATTAAGTTACATATATGTTATGGTTATATACACATTTTGACAATTTTTCTTTTATGTTATTGATAATATTTTAATGTACTTTTTTATGGTTAAATATGTTTTTCACCTTTTTAATGTGTGTGTGTGTGTATATATATATATATATATATATATATATATATATATATATATATATATATATATATATATATAATTTACATACTAAAACTATTTCTTAATTATTGTAATACTTACTATGATAATATTTTAAATTTATATAATGGTGTAGAATATTGAATTTTTATGTATACTTACCTTTTTATCAATATTCTGTTCCACAATGTTTTTGTATCAATATTTTGGTAGATATCATACAAAGCATGTAAACTCGATATTCGTGTAGACAATATTTTTGACACAATATTTTGGTGTATCGATATTGTTGTTCCCGATATTCTGTCATACAACTGTCCTATGAAACACACAAAAGGTGAAGGGAATGCTTGTTAACTACTGGCAATCGCATTCCAACCCACTCTTTCCAACCCATTGTTTTTTTTCCCACCATGCCAACTCTGTTTGAGGACCCAGTCATAAGCAAACCAGCCTTGTGCCCTGCTCCAATAGGAACAGTCCAGCCCGAAATGCAAGACCAGATCCTCCCTAGCTAAAACAAAAGCAACCCAAAACCAGTTTCACCCTGAATGGGGCTCTTCGGTCAGGTATAATTTAGTTACAGTGGCACAATGAGCACAGGACCCACCTCTGGGCATATGTGAAATAAACATAAGGTGACGAGAGGAATGCATGACATTTGTATAAGAACTGGCAATCGCACAGGGTAGCCTTCTAACACATCACTATTTTGTCCATCAGCCACCTCAGTTTGACCCAGCCATATGCAAATCAACCTTGATCCTGCCTTGAAATTGGAAGCTAAAAATTTAATTGGTGTCTTTCGATTAATTTGTAGGAGCAGCGCAAGTACATCAAACAGAATATACTCTGGACAAAGGGGAGACTCAATTGAATTTAGAGAAGCTCCATCCAGGGCCGAACTAGCCATAGCGGGCATCGGGCGTTTCCCTGATAGGCTGCTAGCGTGGTGATTGGTTTTGGGCCCCTGTGGGCCGTTTTTGTCACTGGGGGTCGGCAATATCGGCCCGCGCTAAACAAATCGGCCGAAACCGGCTCTCCCAAACTGCTCGGCTGCACTCACCCTCACCCCAGGGCGGTACAGCTAAGCAGTTTGCCAGGGCCGGTTTCTGTTCCCAGCCCGGCCCTGGCTCCATCTTTCCCATTATAATTTTGATTTTTTTAAATATTTGTTTGTGAACTAAAGTAGTTTGCAATTTGTGTATTTGTTTGAAGATGCTTGTTTGCGTATTTGTGTGCATCAATTCATGTTCCAAATTATCGAAATTATTTAGGCAGGAGCCCCTGATTCCAATAATGACTCTGTTGGGGTTTGGCAAATTCCAATAATTATTTATTGGGGGTCCCCATATTCAGATAATGATTAGGTGGGGGTTCACAGAAGTCAAAATGTTAAGAATCGCTGCCCTGGATTAATTGCAGCAGGCATGGGGAGGCTTCGAGAGAGGGATGGAAAGATAGAGATAAAGTGCTTTTGATTTCGCAGTCCAGCCCTGAAAGAGCAGGGCAGACAGATAAGGGTAGGGGACCCATTCTTTCCCTGCTGGCCCTCATACCTCCTTCCTGAATGCGATGTAAATATGTTAAATGGGAATATCTATTGTTGCAATTGCTTTGTGCTTTATTGAGTGCAGTCCATGTCAGGCATGGACTAATTAATGCTGGTATGATGCTGCCTACTCTGTTGTAATGCAGAATTTGAGCATCTGACTTAGTCCATTTACTGCTGACAAGTGGATTGATAGTAAATTAGCAATCCTCTATCTGCTTCTGATGTTTCCAGCTGATGCTGGGCAAACAGTGTCTCAAAGTGCCTCGAAACTAATATTATGTCTATATGTGGTGGGGCAGCTTATATGCAGCCAGCTATGCTACTCAAATGACACTATATTCATGGGGGCAGAATATAGAATGCTTTGTAGTTTGTTATTTCTGTTGCTGTTAAAATTATTGTACTGACACTAGCCTGCAAATTTTAGCAGCCATATTTTGGGATACTCACCTCTTTCTCCTGGATATGATATATGAATCCAAAGGGAACAGAAAACGCAAACAGAAGGAAGACACAATGGCTGAGATATCAAAGGAGAAACAGAATGTTGGAGGAAGGGAACCGAGTTTGAGAAATAGAACATCAAGCAATAGAGTGAGAAGAAACAAATGAAAAAGGAAAGTAGGAAAGTAGGAAATAACCAATGGAAAAGAGATAAAAAGATTGAGAGAGGAAAATAATAAAAACTGAAGGAAGATAAACAAGCACTGTTGGACCTGGCCTTCTCTGAAGGAGCACCATCAAACGTTTTGCCTTTACCACTCCTGTTTTCTGACCCCGTTTCTGTTTGTATTAGGATTCTGCACACTTTACTAGTACTAGCCAGTGCTAAAGTCTTGTGCTCTCTCCTTTAAACATGGCAAAATGAGCTAACACCTAATTAGTCTACTTAGTTTACTTTGAAGTCCCAAGTAAAATGGTACTGAAGGCACCCATGGTCTGTAAATTAAATGCTACTAGTGGGCCTGCAGCACTTATTGTGCCACCCTCTTAAGTAGCCTGTTTAAATATTTCTCTGGTCTGCCATTGCATCCTGTATGCAGTTTTAAGCTGCCAATCTGTCTTGGCAAAATAAACCTTTTGCCAAGCCTAAAACTCCCTTTTTAGTATTCAAATCATTTTTATTAAGGAAATTTAGGGACTGACAATACTGAAATGAAATGAAGAAAAACTCAAATAAATACAATATGAAAACGCAATGAATAAAATTGCGACCTGGATGACATTGTCTGGTCGGAATAAAGCAAGTCATACAAACACAATATTGAATCTCAATTAAAACATTAACACCATATACGTAATCATAATGACATCAATCGTGTAAAGATGATCGCAATGAAAGGAACACGGGAACAAGGAAAAACAAAGAATAAAAGGACTATAGCTAGTGATGATTTATGCAAAGAGTCGCAACAGTGACATTAATTATATAAGCTAAAACTCCCTTTTTAATACAAATAAGTCACCTTTCGGGTAAGCTTTAAACAGCCCATAGGAAGGGTGCAGTGTATTTAAAAAGCTGGATATGTACTTTTAATTTTTAAATTTCCTGGTAGCGAAAAACTCCTAAATTTGTTTCCCACACTGTGAGGCTTAGCTCTTCAATAGGGTACCATTGGGTTACCTTATTACATTAAATGAGTAATGTTTTTTGAAATATCATGTTTTGTGTCTGAGGAATTGTAATTTAAAACCCTGTTGAACAATAAGGTCGAATTTCAAGTCACAATTCTGGAAATGCCACTTTATAAAGTTGGAATTTTCTTGTCCTAACTATTTGGTGCCTGCAGCCTGTTTCCTGAGTCTCATGACATGGGGTACTTGGCAGTTGGCCTTTGGATAACCCTCGAAGACAGCCTCATAATACAGGGTCTGGATGTTGGCAGGATGAGCCATCTTGTCTTGATGGGAGGGAGGGGGCGGAGCTGTCACCTACCACAATTATACTTCAAAGGCACTTTCCCAGTACCCACACAAAAGACTTCACACTAGCCTATTGTGCCTACAGATAGACTAGGACAGGGAGACAGAAAATGGCAGGCACTTCTGTAAGGGAAAAACTCCAGAAGCTTCCCCCTTTAAAGGGGGCACCAGCCAAAAAGAGATCTGCCCTGCTGTCTGAGAAGGAAGACTGGACCTGCATCCTTCATCCCAGGATACCTGAATGACTCCAAGGGATAGTTAATTGGGCTCCTGTCTGAGCTGCAGGGTCACAGCAACCTCCAGAACCCTCTCTGCAACTGCCCAGCTAACCTGCTGCACTAGACCTGCAACTGGACCTGCCTGAGCCCTATTGGCCTCTACTGGAGTTAGTTCCTGTTCCCCAAGAGCGACTTTTGTGGTTCACCCTAAGAAGAATTATGGATGCTGCTTAAGAAGGGGTCATCCCCAGCCCCCAATCAGCAACCTCATTTTTCACAAGGACTAAATGCTTAGTCTTATTTATAATCTTCAGTACTGTGGCTGCAGTCATTGTAAAATAGCTCCGTGGGTTCACAGACATACTGAAGACAACTATGGGAATAGAAACATTCAATCCTTTTGGGGAGTGGGGGTATTTAGCCTAAGACCAATGAATAGTTGCAGGGTATGCGATACTAAGAAGCCCATCTTCTCATTCTGCAGGGGAGGGCATCATTTGTGTTACACTTCTGCTCTAGCCTTGGAGTGTAGAGGAATAAGTTACTTCACTGGGAAAAAAAATTCCCAAGAAGAAACAATAAGAAAATAATGCGCAATTGTATTTTCCTCAGGAATAAGGTGTACACTATGTACAATTTCGCACTGAGAAGATGCCATTCTCATCACTTGCTTGGAAACCTGAGCTTGGTAAAGCTTTTGTGAATTCCCAAAAGTAGTACATTTGCTTCCCCCTGTAGGAGTACTTTGGCTGCAGATGCAGTACCTCTTTGATCACATATGTTCTGTTACTGGTAAAACACAAATCTGCAATGGCGTGTCCTCTTGGCTGCCACACGTAATAACCATAGATTGAAGGCAGCTTAGCTACTAGTTTCTCACCATCATCTGTTTATAGCTGGATATCCAGAAGAAGGGTGAATTCCTTGTAAAAGTCTCAGCCACTGCCAAGCACCTAGGCCGCTGTCTAGTGCATTGTATGTTTCCCATTATGTCACATCAGCCAGGGCCACCTTAAGCCATTAAGACTTGGTCCTCTCCAGTAGGAACTGCCCCGCTTAGGCTGCCAGGCCCACTCTGAATGGGGACACAAGTAACCAAAGCAAAACATACAAGATGATAGACGGAATGTTGCACAATGGCAAAACATTCACCCCCAGTCACAGATCTGGGTTTAATCCATCGCTATTTTGCTCACCAAGCCACCCCAGTTCAGACATGGCCATATGCTCACTACGCCATTGGAGTCAAGCTATCCTGGCTGAAGACGGCTGATAGCCAGAAACCGGTCCTAGGATGCTTGATTCCGGTCCAGGGAAGACATGGCTTGGCAGTTCGGGCTGGACTGTTCCCATGAGGCACAGGGTCAAGACTGATTTGCATATGGCCATGTCTGAACTGGGGTGGCTTGGTGAGCAAAATAACGATGGATTACACCCAGCTCTGTGACTGGGAGTGAATGCTTTGCCATTGTGCAACATTCCGTCCATCATCTCGTTTGTTTTGCTGTTCAACCTATGTGGGAAGGGTATGCCCAGACGTGGGCCCCGTGCTCACTACGCCACTGGAGTCAAGCTATCCTGGCTGAAGAGAGCTGATAGCCAGAAACCGGTCCTAGGATGCTTGATTCCGGTCCAGGGAAGACATGGCTTGGCAGTTCGGGCTGGACTGTTCCCATGAGGCACAGGGTCAAGACTGATTTGCATATGGCCATGTCTGAACTGGGGTGGCTTGGTGAGCAAAATGACGATGGATTAAACCCAGATCTGTGACTGGGGGTGAATGTTTTGCCATTGTGCAACATTCCGTCCATCATCTTGTTTGTTTTACAAGTAACCAAAGAGTGGTTTCAGCTTCGTTGGACCTCAGCAGTGCCGGACAGCTTGCCTTCCATGGCACAGAGAGCATAGTGCACAACTCCGGGCACGCTCATCGCTCTGTGATCATCTCAAAGTATGAAATGCTTGCAAGAGTCAAAGTGGCAGTCACTCTGGCCACAATCCAGTACCTCACGTTTGCCCTCTGTGCCGCCTCAGACAGGGTACACCTTACGCAAATCAGACGTGTCCTGCTCACTTTTATCGAGCAGCCCTGCTGCATTACCAGAACAAGTCCCCTCTGAATGGGAACGTGTTCCATGGAAAGTCATATTCTATGGACAACAGGATTTAAAGATATCTTCAAAATTACTGCAATGTACTAACTTCGCATATAAAATCTCTGACATAAGGAGACCCTGCACACGGGGCATGCAGCAGCAATGGACGTAAATGCCTACTGTACTTCTGGGACTCATCGTGAGTAACTTAAGTCCACCTTTATGTTTTGTGACTGAAAGCGCAGGGACCATATTCTCAAGGATCTATCGCTGAGATATCGGCACTTTATAGCAGCCAAAGTGGTGATACATTTATTGCCCATTCACAAGTGGTGCTAACAGCCTAAATCACCATTTTACCTGCGATAGCAGCCGCAAAAAACATCACCACAGATGACCCCGGCACTGACGCTAATGATATGCAGAGTAGGCGTTCCCGTGCAAAAAACCGTGACAGCACCACTCCGCAACATTCACAACAACCAGCCAGATCGGCGATAAGAACACAAAACATGTGATAAGGCGCGTTAGCAGCAGGAAATTAACACCTTTTTTATTTATTTATATATTGAAGTTTTGTATAGCGCTAGCTGGACCCGAAGGTATCAGAGCGCTTGACAGCATGTACAAATTGTGCGCAAACAAGATCTGAACGGAAAATGAGAGCAAAGAAGAAAATACAAACAGAACATCTTTAGTCAACCAACTCAGCGGCAGAATGACAACAGTAGCGGAGCATGACTCCCGGTGGTGGGATTTCGATAGACACCTGCCCTGACCTGGCGTAAAGTCGGACGATAGCCTGCACTAGACAAGGGAGCCCAGCCCAGAGCCACACCCGAAGGGCAAAAGACGTCATGGAGCTACTGATCATGCAGCTCGGAGCCCCAACAGGCCCACATCACCCACAGCCCCCGCCACCAACCCTGGCTCCCCCACCCCCTCCTTTGGACCACCACAGAGGCAGCGCAGACACAGATCGCGGACCTTCAGAAAGCGCACCAGCCTCACAGACTTCACACCAGAGTATGTCATTGCCCACTACTGGCTCAAAAGAACAACCATCCTCCCATCCTGAACATCATTGCACACAGGCTGGCGGTACCCACAGAGCGGGCAACCAACATCCCTCCGCAGACAAAGCTGCTGACTGTGCTGTATCTGTTGGCATCTGATACCTTCCAACCAACAACAGCCAGAGTCAGAGGAGTCTCACAGCCAACCCAATCAAAGTTCCTCACACCTGTCCTGAATGCCATCCTCAGTCTGGTACCCCAGTACCTACACTTCCCCCACACTGCGCAGGAACAGCTGGAGACCAAGCAAGGCTTCTACGCCATAGCTGGCTTCCCGCACATGTTGGGGGCAATTGACTGCACACATGTCCTACTTGTGCCCCCTGCCGACACTGCACACAATTACCACAACAGAAAGCACACACATTCCATCAATGTGCAGGCAATAGTGGACCACTGGGGACTCTGCACCAATGTTGTCGCCAACTACCCAGGCAGTATGCATGATTCATACATCTTTAGACAGTCCATCATCAATTAGCAGAATGTGGGAGAGGAGGGAACCAGGCATGTGCGAAGGAGGCGATATGACCGATGAATGAGAATGTACAGAATGCCAAGTGTGGCGTGGATGAGCTGGACAGACTGCTATATCCAAACCATAGACATATCAATGTCGACATTCACTGCTGGCGGTAAAAGTGTTGTGGACAGTGGACGCAACAATGTCACCCCAGGCAGTGAGGGAGATAATGGAAATGTTGCTTATTACGCCCCCCCCTGTAAGCGTGTGCGGAGTTGGCTGGCCTGGCGTGACTAATGCATATGTTTCTGTTGTAGTGTCTGCGCCATCCATCACGCAATGGGCAATGTTGCTATGTGGCATTCCCCCGGAGTGAATGCTCGGCCAAAGGGGTACATGAGAGAGGGCATGCCCGCTCGGAGTCAGGGATCACACATGCCAACCGTTGTGTGTGTCACTATTAGCGCAGCATGCACCAAATGTCTACCCTCAACCGCATGGTGAGTTCAGCCTTGCAGGTGCTCTACATCTGTGTCAGCCCTGTCCTTACAATGTGGTATCGCTGTCCTTACAATGGGCCTACACACATGTGGCTGGCCACCTTCAGCGCACATTATCACTGTGTCGTAGTCAGGCTTGTTGACATGCGAATGGGCATGGGGAGGAGCAGCAGTGAGGCTACGTAATACACATTGATGTCGCTCATTTGCAACAAGCAGTACATGTCATACACGAATCACTAAGTCACACATGTCACACACCAATGAACCAGTGAGCCTGCCAACACATCATTCAGCATGTAGTCTTAACTCATGTCTCTCTGCACTGTCACAGGTGACCAAGGATATGCAGTCTGCACTTGGATGATGACACCCTTCCGAGTCCCGAACACACAGGCCCAGAGGCAGTACAATTTGGCACACAAACGCACCAGGGACATCGTGGCTTGCACATTTGGCGTGTTGAAGTCACGTTTCAGGTGTCTGGACGTCACAGGTGGAAGGCTCCTGTACAGCCCAGACATCGTGTGCAAGATGATCGTTGCATGTTGTGTGTTGCACATCATATGTGTACGCAGCAATGCCCCATGGATACGAGTGCCAGATGCACCGGACGATGATGATGAAGATGAGGCAGGTGGACCACACCCCACTGCAGCCGCAGCAGGAAGGAACCCGGGCCAGGGAAGGAGAAGCAGGACCCAATAGGGGCCCAGGACAAACGGCGTCCAGAGGCAGTAAGCCCTTCCCTCCACAACCAAATAGCCCGCTCGAAAGGAGCGACCAGGATTGGTCGCCCCAGGGCAAGAGCGAACCCCCAAATACGGGGGTCAAACAAGGAGGCGAAAGCACCCCCCTCCTCGCAGGGAGAGAAAGAAAGAAGAGGAATCGCCGAAGAGGAACCGAAGGACTACCACCGCCGAAGGACTGCCACCGCCGAAGGACTGCCACCGCCGAGGGACTGCTGCTGCCGAAGGACTGCCGCCGGAGGGATTGCCTCATGAGGGAGACCACTGCACCCGATCACTGCCTGGCGCCGAACGTGCTGGGCTTGAGCATAGACCTTGTCCCCGGGCCTGGCAACGCGAGCGGTAATCCCGACAAACCCAGCCGCACTACTCCGGTGCAGCAAGAATCGTTGGGGCGATCTAAGAACATTGTGAGCGGCGGGTGCACCACGGCTTTTCGCGCCCTTTTCGGTGTGGGCGAAGAAGGGAACCAGCCTGTAGCCGAGATGAGTGGGAAGAGGACTCCGCAGCGTGGGAGGCATGTCCCGGACGAATGAGCAACACAGGGCTTAAAGGCATAGAAGCCCGCAAGGAAACTGACTTCGTGATTAAGAACTGAAGGGTTGTTTGGTAATCCGAGTGGAAGGCGGCTTTGAAGTGCACGGTGCCGAAAATGGGGCGAGACTTTGCGGCCACACGTTTAAGGCATTAGCCTCCTGCCTGCAAGGTCGAGTGTTCACTCACTGGTGTTTAAGGGATATAAAGAGCGGCGTAAAGCACATGCTGCGGTTGGGAACCGCTGGGCAGCCTCAGGAGGAGTTGCATAGCCCTCGGCCGAGCAAGAGGCCCCCCCGAAGCCCACCTAGGATCAGAAAAAGGCGCGAACAGCGCAGGGGACTATTTCTCCTCTAGAATTTCACAATACAGGAGGATTTAAAAAGGAAACAGCCCGGGGAGCAATCAGCCTGTTTCGTGGCATATTGAACATTTTGGGGACATTTTCTGATTTCCTTGAGGGTATCTGGCATTGGTGGAGCACACAAGACCACGGATTGGTCCAAGGAGCAGGGCAGCTGAAGAATAAGACTGAGCAGCAGTAGTGAATTAGCTGGTCAGCAAAGCACTAAACCAACAGAAACAAAGGGCAGCAGAAGTTTTGTGCAACAATGGCCAGCAGGCGGGGAGCAACAGGAATGAAAACACAGCCCCCGGCTCGCTTCAGGGAGAACCAGGCACAACCGCAGAGGACAAAGAAAGGACAGAAGAGAGGCGGAGGAGATAGGGGCCCGAGTTGGACGATGACTCGCAAGCCATGTTGGATCAGGCCAGGCCCCTGGTTGCTCTAAAAGGACAGAGCTGGATAGACCAGCAAATCAAGGATGGGGCCCATGGGAAGGAGAAGAGGCCTCAAAGGACATCTCCATCGCAGCCACTCCCCGAAAAAGCAGGGGGCAAGGGGCCAGCAGCCTAAATGGTGGTCCTGGTGAAGCCCAGTAAGGGAGCAAACGAAGGAGGAAGGAACCCCCCGAGGGCCAGGAGCAGGAGGGCCTCATCACCAGAGCAGGTGCCCAGCTCGAGGACGGATGGGAACGGCGAAGATGAGGAGTCGGTAGCCGGCACGGCGCCCCCTCAGGAGAGACAGGGAAGACAAGAAAACAAGGGCGGCAGAGAGAATGGGAAGCATGGCACAATGAGCAAGCGCAGGGGAGGACAGTGGGCAAAGGACAACCAGGGGCAAAACGCAAACATGGGCATTCAGCAAGGAGTAAGCATTGTAGCAATGCAAGGAACATAGCCCATGCCCCCCCACGTGGGGGACAGGGCTAGGACAGCTGCAGCAGGAGTTCCAGGGCAAGGCCTGGACTGCGGGGGCAGCCCATCCTTCAGCATGGATGCCCTGGTGGCAATGGCCAGGGGTAGGAGCTCCTTTCACGGGGAACACCCCGTGGGGCGCAGGGGGCAAGGGAAGATCCCAATGCCAGACCAGGGGGCGGACAAGGGAAGCCATGCAAAAGGGGTGTCAAACAAGGAAACAAGCCAGACACAGCAGGGGGGAACAACTGGAACCAAGGCAACCACACGAGGGGGGACAGGGGCAGTTGGGGTGGATTGCGAAAATGCAGGCAAGACAGGGGAGGGGCAAAGCACAAACGGAAAGCCGGCCAGCGAGTGCATACGCCTCTCCCCGAGTGACCCTTCCACAACCACGAAACTGTTAGGACTGGCCAATTTCATCCCACTAAAAGTGAAAGAGAGAATATGGAGAAAGGAGTTCATAGACATTTTTTCTCTGCTGGAAGTGCACCAGGCCGGTTTAGAATTAGCGGGCCGGACAAAAAGGACGAGGACAGGAGGGAGCGCTGCTAGCCCAGAGTAGAAAGAACAATAGAAAATAGGCTGAAAGCCTTCAGAACACTGGCATGCGCCTTCATTAAAAAATTTCCCGAAACCGCAGCAGCACTAATTTTATACCAGCAAAAAGTGCACGAGGCGCAGCAGCAGTATCATGGGAAAGCATGGCTGAGGTACGATGAGGGTTTCAGAGAGTTGATGCAGGTATGGCCCATAATGGGGTAGGGATTGCCAGGTCATGGAAGGGTTCAAGACGCACATGGTGGCAGCCAGGGACGGGGTCAGAAGCACAGAAAGTGAGTCTCGTCCCTACGGGAAGAAGGGCGACGAGGAGGGGCAGGAACAAGGGTTCAAAGGGAAGCAGCAAGGCAATAACAAATCAGGGAAAATATGCTGGAAGTTTGAAGAAGACAATTATAGATGGGGAGCGTCATGCAGGTTTCGGCACGCATGCGGGGAGGGTGGGGGCAGCACCCCCTCCATCCGTTGTAAGCAGACAACAGGGGCCCACAAAGACAAAACAGGCACAAGGGAGTGAGGTACAGGCCCTCGCGCCCCCTCCCCTACTGGACAGGGGCAGCGGTGACTGGGGGGTGGACCTGGGGGGATAGCGAGGAGCTCCCTCCAATTGTGGAACCGTTGCTAGCATGGTGGATGGAACACAGAAAAAGTAGAAAATAAAGGATAGAATTACTACAATGGTAGAGGAAAGGCCCACACTGTATCCCCGGGATGCATAATGACAGGGCCACAGAGGGAGCCAAGGGCGGCCTACTGCCAAGGAAAGGAGTAGATTGTGATGCTCAGCCGGGGCCATTGGGATGCCTCAAGGCAGGGGTACGGAGGGAGCAAAAATGGAAGCACTCAGCCTCATAATAGATAAAGTAGATGCTCAAGCAAGGTTCTTGGGATGAAACACGGCAAGGACACCCGGGGAGCAGGGAGGGCAAACGAAAGGGCAGTGCAAACGGGATGGCACTTGCAGCCCAGGCAGATCCCAGATCGGTAGCAATTTAAAGCCTTAACCCGAGAAACAGGGGCACAGACTGGTGGCTCCTCTCGTCCCCGAAACTTGAGGAGGCTGGGTCCACGCAGCAACAAAAGGGCTGCAAGTAAAACAAAGTATATTCCCAAGAAAGATTAAGAATACGTTGAACATAAAGTTTGTAAAATATAAACATGTTCTGTTGAATTGTTGAATAAACTGCGACCTTTTTGGGCACCAAAGCACTCTGTCAATGGTTTGATTCAAGGGACACAAGGGTCGTAGTTGTTGTAAAGAAAGGGAAGGGGAAGGGCAGCTCGACTCCTGGAGGGGTTTGGAACCCGGGCCGGGGGAGGCAAAGCTGGACCCAATAGGGGCCTGTGACTAAAGGTGTCCGTAGGTGGGAAGCCCCTCCCTGCACAACCAAATAGCCTGCTCAAAAAGGGGTGACCAGGATTGGTTGCCCCAGGGCAAGCGTGAACCCCTCAATCCGGTGGCCAAACGAGGAGGCGAGTGGGGGGATAAATAGGGGCTTATAGGCCCAAACAAGCACAAAGCACCCCCGCCCCTCCTTCCAGGTAGAGAAAGATGAGGCAGGTGGACCACACCCCACTGCAGCCGCAGCAGGAATAGCCCATAGGGACTACATCATTGACAATTTCTTCTCTGGTTGACGTCTCATTGTGACGGTCATCAGCATTAATGGGACAGTACGATAACTGACCACAGGCAAAGCACGTGCAAATAAATGCATTCCAAAACACATTCCCTGCGTGCATGTCACTCATCTGTACAGGCACTTCACTCAGACAAGTGTGGGTGCGACATGTAGTGCTGACAATTTAGGAATTTGTTTATGGATGGTGGGTGTGTCACCTCTGTGCAGTGAGGCAGTTTAGGGTGTCATGTATTCGAACTGTCAGTTCTGTGTGTCACAGTTGTTACGTTATTCGGCGTTTCACTTGTCCCAACTAATTCCATTTTGGCTGTCATTTGTGGCCTACAAGTGACAACAGGACTTCTTTTGGGCTCTGATATGTGCCGCCATGATGCAGGGATGCACCCTTTGACTCAGGTCCCATGACATGGGCGACATGTAGGTAAGGGGGATTCACTGCCCTCACATTAGTCCATGCTTTCATTATAGTTTGGTCATGGACATGGCACATCAGTGTGCAGGGGATGTTGATTGTCCCTCAGCATGTAAAGAGGAAATGCGGTTTCACAGTGTGTTCCATTTATGTTTCCGCATTGGCGCAGGTTACATACTGAATGCATGTCAATGTACATTGTTGCTGTTTGTGAGGAAATGCCTAGCTGATGTGGGACAATAGTCATTTGTTCTGCGTCACAGCTGTGGGGTTGTGCTTGTACGTTGTCATCTCACTGGTTTTTTTCTCTGCTTTTATGGTGCATTTTCTTGCATTACGCGTGGGACTTGCAGGCCTGTCGCTGGTTTTCGCTGGTTTTTGTATTGCTTTTGGCTTGATCGCTACTTTTTCTGCGTTCGTGTTTTGCATTTATGTGGAGTCGCGTTTACTTTATCGCGGACAGTTGACGCGTTGTCGGGAGCCTATCGCATGGTGCCTCCGTGTTGTGAATACTTAGTTAACACTGCGTTATTTTCCCACGATGTTGAAAGTTGCATTGTTACTTTTGCGATGGTTATCACACGTTCTTGAGAATATCCCCCCAGGTTTGTTATCGGTGTGAATGAAGGTGGTTTCTTGGGGCGCATTGAGGCGACGTTGATACATGGACTTCATTTTCCATCGTGTTCCTTGTGTTCCTCGTTTCTCCTTGTGTGCTCGGTGACTAATACGAAATTACAGCTAAACAGCAGCCCATTGGCTGCCTCGGAGGCAGTGAGGAAGCACCATGTCATAGAGTTCTGTCGGGGCGGTCCATGTTTCCACTGATGACGCCTTGGCGGTAAACACGAGAGAATAAGCGTGTCAAATGTACGTCGTGTTTAATGACTTGGAACCCAAAATATACGCGGCTCGATTCATTTCTCTTAAGCTTGACGGTTTCCGGCCTCTAACAAATGACCCCACAGAGCCCTGCAGGAGTCAGCTCGGTTTAAACCCCTGGACAAATGTGCTGCAAATTGCCCTGTGATGCATCTGGCAGTGAACCACTGGCGCAACTGCTTACAGTGCCACCCCACAGCTGGAGCAGGAGAAGAAAGATGCCGAAATCTAAACACGTAGTGGGCTGTATGTTTTTGATCGGAGTTTCCAAATACTGCTGTTTAGAAATAATAGATTATTTTTTTAATCCGAAGCCAACTGGCAGTTGTGAGTTTTCACAACACATCATTGTAGTTGCTGGAGTTTGTCACGACAAAAAAATAGTTGAAAGCAATCAGCGAAGCACTGGCCACTGCATAACATTCTCGTTCGTCCACTCATCAATTCTTAAATAAATATGTATCAACACATTACACTTTGGTGGGCAATATAGGAGCCGTCAGATGATTTTTTCTGGTTTTGTCTTGGCCTTCACACAGAAGTCCTGGCCTAGACGCAGAAGCTACCGAGGGGGCAGTGTCGCTGCTGAAGGGACAGGCTGTGGCCGGGGTCTCACCATGAGCACGTGTCAGGTGGGTACTTCCTGCACGTGCTAGTCCGGGCCTCAGGCTTCATCTGGCGCTTCCACCGGCCAGAACATACATATACAAGCTTAAGATCATTTCAAACATGGAAACACATTTAGAAATGATTTGAAGTGTCGTTGCTTGTGCTAAGACTTTTCTTACAAGCGCCTTTTATCGGCTAAAATCATGGGCATCACTTCACCAAAAATATCATGGGCAGAGGAAGGGACATCGGGCACCCTTTCACCCCCGCGTGGCCTCACTGGGTTGCCTCCTTCGTTCCACTCTTTGGGGCAGATTTGCGTTGCATAGCAATCCCACCCAAACACTTTACATCTGGTTTGCGTTGCATAAGTTATGCAAACTGGATGCAAAGCGTTAGTTAATCAGAGTTAGGAATTTTTAGACTTGAGACCAATGAAATTTGGCGAGTTGTCAATAAATAAGCTCCTTTGGAAGAGGGACACTTTGACTTGAAGGCAGAGTATAAAATATTTGGGAATTCCCAAATCCACCCCATTCCAATAATCGAGGCAGAGGTTTATCATAGCTTGGGTAATGGATTTTCTAGCATCAAGTGGCGGGAACAGAAAGATATTTGTGGACTTCTTCAAAGCCAGAAAGCAGAAGGATGCCATTTTGCCGACCTGGAATGAAACATCAGCACCTTATCAAAAATTATGCCTAGATTTCTGACATGACTGACCATTACTGGTGTCGAACCCATAGAGGCTAGGCACTTGGAATCCAACAAAGGAGAGGGGAAACCTCCCATGGTGAGAATCTCAACCTAATTATACAAGCCTCACACTGTCTGTTGACTGGAGTTCAACTGAGCCTCGCTCTTAAGTATTAACTTTATGCCATCCGCATAAGATTATTTGCTTCGTAATAGACCTTTTTTATCCAAGCAAACCTATCTAAAAACACATGGAAGCAATGACTTATTACAATTTGCATCCCATTGTCCCCACTTAAGAACAACCCCCTTTATTAAAAGACCTGATTATACAAAGTACCCCTTTCAGAATTCCCTCAGCTAAAAAAAAAATCTTCCCACTTTATAGCACAGATCGACATTTCTAAACTTCATCACTTAAATTATAAGTTCATGGACTCTTCTAAATTGTAGGTTTCTGAACATTGGGAATCAGCAGGGCCCTGCACTGTTTTTTTTTAAAACTTCACAGACAAGTGAAAGGGTATTTCCATATTAAATGTTTTTTGCATTATATTGATATTAACATGTAAACACGCGAATGCTATTAACTGTGTATTGTTCATAAGTAGCTTGACCATAGCTAATGTAAATGGCTAACGTTTGGGTGCCAGCCTGTTTCATGACACATTTGCACTTTATTTCTAGGAGAAGTTGAATTCCAAATTAACAAAAGCAATGGGCCTTTACTTTCTTTCCCATGTGACATATTTTCTTTTATGTGATAACCATAGAATGGCCTGATTGATTACAACAGTACACCTGCACAGTACAGACTATTCCAATGTATCTCTTTTTATTGCAGATGGTTGTAAGTTTGAAGGACGCTTAAAAAACGGTATTATGGAAGACCCTGAGAAACTAATGAGCATGAGATTGTAGCTTTATACTCTGACCTGACTGGGTCATTTTATGAGAACTATGTGTAGCAATGTTAGAATTTAGTGATTTAAGTTAGTGCAGAGTAGGTTAAAGTTCAGAACGTTCTTAGAACCTTGTCCAGACAGCTTAGAGCTGAGTAGGGTACTCTCTTTATGAGAGAACTGATTTTACTTCATTGTTTGTTTGAGTCACCTTTATACTAGTTTAGCTTCTCATTTATATGACTTGACTACTTTCAACTTCATATTAGCAAATGCATTTATATATTGATTATTGATTGACACAGATTTTGATGATTTTATCCTTTAAAACCCATTCAATTTTAATAAATCTCATGGTTTGAAAACTTTTATTCATTCTCTGTCTTCCTCGTGTAACCAAATGTGCTTCACATTATTTAAATGTATTCATTTATTGACAAGTCTCACCTGTGAACCCTGATTCATCAGATAGCGCTTTATGGGCCCAAACTTTGCACAAAGAAAAGTGCTAACACAGTTGTGACGTGAATCAGAAATTGATCACTTCCTTGACATAGAGGGCATTTTATGATTTGTGCTAATGGAGAGTGTGGGGGTAGGGCTCACACCAGAAAGATATTAATAAGTGTTGGGCTCGAGGATGGCAAATTGTAGAATAACAATCTAAAAGAAGGGAGCGGCATGGCTTGTTCCATCCTGAAAGAATAGAATCAATCCATTCAAGGACAGGGCCTCCCACTCCACAAAACCACAGTTGGGAGTGTAATTTGGTTTGGAAGACCATAGCAAAAGCTGTGGAAAAGTCAAGGAATGCTGCTCCCTAAATTGAAAGTGCCACTATAGAGCAGTGGTCAGAGCTGGCCTCAGTGCTGACAGCTGGTCAAAAGCCCTCCAGGGTTGAAAAAAGAAGATACTATAACTTTTGATACCCCGAAAGTTTAGCATTTCAGAGTCAGATCTATAAGGTTTATTAGGAACAGTAGAAGGGGAAGTAAGTCTATGATTGGAGTAACCAGTGGATCCAATGATGGTTCCAGTAGGATCATCACTTAGGTCTTGTTTAGTTCAGAAACACTAGGAGCTCAGATAGATACCAATTGCAATGTTCATAAAGTGAGGTGTTTCATGATTGTCTTGGTATGCGTGTCTAGCAGGGACCAAGATATGACAGAATTCTGGAAAGGATAAATTCAGATGTCAAAGGGAGAAAATCTGTCAGCACTGGATGGGTTCACGTGCTTTTGAAATACGACTCAGATATAATCAATTTTATCACATGAAACAGAGAGGGCCATACTTACAAAGCCTTTACATTGCCCTTGCATCACGCAAGGTGACACAATGGCCTAAGTAAGATTTACTAAGCCACGCAAAGCCACCTTGCGCGGCTCTGGGTAGCTTAGTAAATCCAGAGTAATACAAGGTAGCATAAATTACTGCCTGGAGTTGCTCTGCTTTGGGAAGGCATTCCTTGGGTGGAGCATGGGCATTCTCATGCATCTACCCATGGATTTTGGAACATTCTCAGATTTACAAAGACTTGTAAACCTGAGAATGCATCAAAATGGTACTCCTTCCCAGGTGAGGCATCACAAGGAGAAATGTCTTTATTTGTCCTTGTTATTTTCTCTTCCTCTTTCTACATATGATGCGTTCTACAGCACACGCAGAAAGACGAAAATGCCTCAAAGGGTTGCTTTTGTGCAGAAAGGCATCCCTTCCTGCACACAACAGGCCTGTCTGTAATGCAGAAACTGTGGCGCATGGATGCCTGTGTTGTCGCTTGGCAGCATTTAGTGCATCAGCACAGGGTAAGCAGGAATGTGTCATATCTTGGTACATATGGCACATTCTTGCTCTGTCCCTGTCGCACAGTATTACAAGTTGTCTTGCTGCATTGCGTGACGCTATGATAAATCTGGCTCTAAGTATTTGTGCAGTTGTTTCACTCTTGGAATATTCACAATTTTTCTGTCTGGTTTGGAGAGCCCTTTGGCAATTTCAAAAATGTCTCTATAAATGTTTTCTGCAACAGCGGCTAGTCCATAAGGGCAGAGGGTCCACACCCGCACCTGGATATAAAGAGTGTCTGTCAATTTTGCTTAATTTCCTTTGTATTTCTTTGGATATTGTTAATACTGAAACAATGTGTTGGTGACTTGTATTGCACTTGCAACCTTGCTTCAGGGACTGCACTAAATCTTACACCTCTTCAGCCTTTTGTGCCTTCTTCTAGAGAGAATTCTTTAAAATGACAAGAATAGAGAGAATGTTTTTAAACTATACATCTACTCTTGATGAGGATGATGATTTCACTCCAGAAAAGAAGAAGAAAATGTTGTTGCACTCTTTAGGTCCCTTGGGTTTGAGAGTTTACACAATAGCATTGTGAAAAAAACAGAGGGCCTGGACAAGGAGTTGTTTTTATGAACGCTCTAGAAGATTGGGATATTTACAATGCTCCTACTGTGTGTGTAGGAATAGACAGGTACACATTTTACCACAGAAAGTAGTTAAAAGAGGAGACTGTTGAAGTCTGCAATAAAGACCTTAGTTTTAGCTTGGAGGTTCGGCCATTACATGACGACTTCATAAGAGACCAGATAGTAATCACGCGGCTAATGCATCAATACAAGACAATCTTTGGGCCAAAGGTGAATCTTCATTACAAGAGGTTACAGAAATTGTTAAGCGTGCAGAGTTTATGGGAAGATGTGCCAAAGCAGTGTTGGATGATGCTAAAAAAAATTGAGGAGAAAGAAAGTAAATAGGAGAACAAAGAGTGAGTTAACAAAATAAAGTTGAATTAAAAGTCTTCTACTTTTCCAGATAAGAAAACCATCCAAACAAAGCCTGTTTTTAGGAAAAAACATTCAGACTACAATACAGAAATAAATTGTTATAGATGTGGGTTTATAGGTCATTTGGCAAATGAGAGAAAATGTCCTTCACGTAACCAGAAATGTTTTGCATTTGGAATCATTGGGCATTTCCAGATTATATGCAAGAAAAAGTGTAGCAGGAATACTTCAGTAAAAGTATTAGAGGAGGAGTCAGATTCACAAGATTCTGAAAGTGAAGAAGTTAATGTGTGTTTTGAGTATTAAAACTTCTCCTGGTGTGTTAGGGGTGCGGGTGGAAATAGGAAAAACCCCAAGTGTGATGTAAATATAGGAGTTGTCAAGATTACCATTACAGCTGAGTCTGGGTCACCTTATACTTTGATAAATGAAGGGATATGGAAAGAACAATTTGAGCCAGTTGTAGGAGGAAATCTAGAATTACCTGACATTTGTTCCAAAAGCTGTACAGGGGAACCTATTGAACTTTAGGGTATAGAGAATTAATGTTTGTGTATAAAAACAGGAAGGCAGAATGCAAACTATATATATTGCTAAAACTGGGCCCTCGGTTTTAGGATGGTGGGATCAGGGTGAATTTGGTATCATCCTGAATCCCAACAATCCTGTTCCTGTCATGGTGATGCATGAGGAGTTGGAAGGTGACATGCAAATTTGCAAGGAATTTACTGGGGGGTTTCATGTGGTATTGGGGAACTCAAGAGGTTCCAACACAATATAATTTTAAAAGACGATGCACAACTGTGCATTCATAAGGCCCATAACATTCGTATGGCTATAAGGGATAAAGTATCCAAAGAATTGAACAAGTTGCAGGATGCAGGGATTATAAAAGCAATTGAGCCTTCAGACTGGGTTTCTCTGGTGGTGGTTGCTAGTCGAGCCAACGGATAACTTTGGCTATATGAAGACTTAAGAGATTTGAACAGAAATATTTTGATAGAATAATATCCGCTTCGTGAGATTACTTAATTTTATCTGTGATAAAGGGCATGAAGTCGTTCACAACATTAGATCTAATATCAGCATACCACCATTTACCTTTGCACCCAGACTGTCGCAGGTTGATGGCTAATATCACGCCTTTTGGTTGCTTCCAGTTCATATGAGTACCTCTTGGTCTAGAATCAGCTGCTGCAATATTTAAGAGGCTGATGTTCCAACTATTCAAAGAGGTTAAACATGCATTATTTTTCCAGCATGATATTCTTATGATGGGAAACACTGAGAAAGTACACGATTTAAAACTCAGAGAAGTTCTTGAGGTATTAAACAATCATGGTCTGACTGCAGAATATGCAAAGTGTAAATTTGCAAAAAACACTGTTACGTATCTGGGACAAGAGGTAAGTTGGAAGGGAGTGGAACCAAAGGCTTCTTTAGTTGATGCTATAATGGAGGCTCCAGCACCAGGTAACAAGGATGAAATAAGAGTTTTTTTGAGCATGGTGGAATATTATTTCAAGTACGTGATGAATTTTTTGAGTAAAACATTCCCCTTTAGGAATCTTTTAAAAAACAAATCTAAATTTATTTGGTCTGAAGAGTGTCAGGTGGATTTTCAGGTCATTCAAAATTACATTTGTAATACACCAGCTTTGCAGGGATTTTACCCGGAATTGAAAAGTGCCCTGACTCATAACTACAAACACTAGTTGTAGAGGTTTAGTAGCAGTCCTTACACAAGTAGATGGAAATGATAACAAATGTGTAATGACATTTGCATCATGCTCACTTTCTTCCACAGAGGAAAAGTAATCTGTGATCGAAATGGAGGCCCTTGCATGTGTATGGGGATTGGAGCATTTTAGAGCGTGTACCATTAAAGGTTTCGTGAAAGCTTCTCCAAGATTAGCTTGTATGTCTATTAAAGTATTAGATTTTAATGATGAAGTTTGTTATGTAAAAAATACAGGATCGCGGGTCTCATTAAGGGTACAGACAATGTACTGAGCACAACAACATAGAAACAGAAAAGCAAAATAAAGAAGTCCTATTTAAGAGGACGGAATCCCATCACCCACCAAAGTGGCATGCTTCAAAACGTAATGCAGTGTGTGACGTGAAAAATAAAATCGTGATCATGTATTGATCATGGCCTTCCTCAGGACCTAGTTATTACTACTACTGCAAATAGAAAGTGTATAAGTGAAAAATTCCACAGAAAAAATACAATTGTTAATAGAACGATACAACCAAACTTTCACCTTATTGGTAGGCACTACAGGGATATTTGGTAGACACCCGTAAGCATTCGGAAGGACTGCTCACTACTCCTGGAAACAACTCACTTTCGCCCTGAGTTGTAGCAGTAGTAATAACTAGGTCCTGAGGAAGGCCATGATCTATACATGATCATGATTGGCTGAAACATGTAGACCCTCCCATTCTTTGACCAGCGCGATCGTAAATTTGATCAGACTGCGCTTACACTGTTTTTTAACCCTTGACACCACAAGATATCTAATAAATTATTTTTCTCTTGGTAGCAAATTTTACTTTCAACATCACACACTGCATCATTAAGTTTTTTCATTCACACTGTTTTCATGCTCCATTGATCTTAGGAGATCTAGCCACTGGATTGCACTAAAACATCCGCAAGCTCCTCCTAACACATGCAAGGAGTTGTAGCTCCTTGGTTGCACTAGACTTGCAGCCAAGAGGAGATCCCAGATGATGAAGCATGCCACTTCAATGGGTGATGGGATTCCGTCCTCTTAAATAGGACTTGCTTATTTTTCTTTTCTTTTTCTTTGTTGTTGTGCTCAGTACATTGTCTGTACCCTTAATGAGACCCGCGGATACTGTGTTTTTGACATATATAGAGTGGGGATTTATCCGCGCAGGTCTTTAAAATTTCCCTTAGACCCCTTTTTTTCACCTGGTTTGTATCATTGATGTTTGTTATGTACCTGGTGTTTAGAATAAGACTTCCGATTTCTTGTGCCAGTTACCCCTTCCCAATGAGACAGCACCTGATGATGAATCTGAGAAATAATATGTGACTGGTATTGATGACGATTTGTGTAGCATACAGGAGGAGGAATGGAATACATCTAGGGAGAAGGATGAGGTTTTGGACAAAGTTTGAGTGTGGATGAATAATGGCTGGCCCAGTAATAAGAATCCAGATGGAAGTTTACTTGTATTCTGGGAACTAAAACAATAATTCTCGATAAAGGAGGATACAATTGTGCATAATGGAAGGGTGATTCCCCCAGACAGTTTGAAAAAGACAGATTGTTAAATTTGTGTCATGTGGGCCCTTTAGTAATTAACAAAACAAAAATCAAAGTCAAATATACGCACTGGTGGCCAGGTTAAGACACTGCCATTGAAAGGAAAGTTAAAGACTATGTTATATGTAATGATTCAGGAAAAACTCTTATTATGTACAAACCACGTTTGTGTTCCATCAGACGCCCAGAGATGCCATGTGAAAGAATAGAGGTAGACATTTTAGGTCCTATTCAGAGTGGTGGTAATGCCAAGTACATTATGATTTTATCATTTTGCAAAATGGGCTGATATTGAAGTAGTGTCTAAAGTTGAAGTGCAGGCAGTGGTGAATTTTTGGGGAAAAGTGTTTTTGAGGGAAGGGTTACCTAAAGTGATCATTACCGAAAACGGACCTCAATTTATTTCTGAAGTAATAAATCAGATTCAAAAAGTAACGGTGTGGTACACAAAACCACTTCCATGTATCATCCCACTGGAAATTGTGTCATTGAGCGCTTTAATAGTGAACTGAAAAACACGATACAACTGGCTAAAGGGGCAAATATGCTGTGGATTAAGGAGGTTTGGCACACTGTGTGGGTTTATAGGATTACACCATGTGAGTCTACAGGATACAGTCCTTTTGAAACAATGAGGAGCCACACACCTGTCATGAAGGAGAATGTAGGCTTATTGTCTAAGGCAAGGATGAGTGAATGGACACCCTCAGTGGTAAAATGATTGTCTAAAGTCTGAAAGAAAAACAAGGTGTAATATGATAGAAAACACAATTGAAAAAAAAATGATGGTGCAGGAGGATAATTGGGTAAGAGTAAAAAAGCCTGGTGTGTATAGAAAACGTGAAGGAAGTTTTAAAAACCTTTTAAGGAGGAAAAAGTATTTTGTAATTCTGTTTTGTTGAGCAATGGCAAAGTGTGGCATGGGCATCCCATCTCTAAATGTAAAGTTGGAAATAACATGAGAACAGATTTGAAGCAAAATGTAAATGGTTCAAAATTAAAAGAGTGGTTGTTGGAATGGATTGATTGCATGAAGACAGCGGGCAATTTGAGTCATGAAAGGGAGGTGAGTATGAGTAATGGAGGTAAAAGAATGGAATATGTGGTTGAGAACCAAAAGGATAGATATCAACTTCCTCTTCTGGTTTCTGAAAATAATATGAGATTTGGAAAAATGGAAAGAAGGATCACACAGCCTATATGCTTCAAAGAGCATGTATGTAAATATTAGTAAAGGTAAAAATAAATCCAAATATATGTGGGTTTGCATCCTATGATGGCACAATCAGAACGGGGGCACATAGATGATACAGGAAAACCCTGTTGGACTGTGTGCATGGATTTTATTCCACAAATGAAAGAGCTGATATCTGAGTTGAAATATGCACTTGTTATGATGGATGTTTCCTCCAAATGGCTTGTAGTTAAATTTATGAGGGAGATGACAACAACAAAAAATATCATTCTGATGTTAGAAAAAGTGTTCCAGGAGAAAGGATTTCCCAAAATACTTATTACGGACAATGGTACTCAGCTTACTTCTGTTGAAATGCAGGAATTTTAAACCAATTGTGGCATCAAACACAAGTGCACTTCTCTTTATTACCCGCAAGAGAATGGTCTGGTGGAGGGGGCTAACCAGTTAGTAAAAGGTATTATCATAATGGGTTTCCAAAATAGGAATAACTTGAAAAAGATGGTTGAGGAAATTGGTTTGGGCCCATCACACCACCGAAAATGGTGCAACAAACATTTGAGTGTATGAGGAGAAGAAAGACGGGTACCGAAATGCTTCCTCCTTGGTTGTCGTTGTAGGGTAACACTGTTAGTATCAATAAGGATATTTTGTGTAGTGGGAAAAACAATGTGGATGTTGGTGATTGGGTTAAGATCAAGAATGGTCGGGTGGAGGCAGGGTTGTCTAAATTCATGGGACCTTTTAAGGTTAAGGCAGTTCATGAGTGGCAGTGGGTAGTGTTATACCAGAAAGCTGGTGACGTTGTTGTGCCTTCATGCACTTTTACCAAGAGCATCAGCGTGTATATGATGATGGAAGACAGTGATTTGATTGGAAACAGGAGGGAGGTGAGGGACAATGGTGTTGGTAATGGTATTTGAGGGGGAGGTGAGGGCTGGTGTAATAGGAGTTCCAGAATTCTTAGACCTCCTGTTTATCTGAAGGACTATGTTGAGGACTGATTTCTGCTTTATACTAGGTTGGGAAATGTGAACTGTAGCATTGCTTGGAAACTTTTATGTTGATGTTTCATTTTAGGTTTTCTGTACAGCACCTTGCTAAGTTTCCTTTACATTTTATTGTATCATCCCTTATGTCTGTAGCATTATATTGTTATATTACTGGAAGGAGGAAGATGTGTTATGACTTAAAGTTCTCTTGATCATGTATGTTCCAATGCTATGTCTCCAAGAGCGTTGGGCTGCTTGGATTCCATCCGTGGCAGTTGGATTATAGCTGGCATGAGGGAAGCCACACATCCAGCAGGCGGTCATTAAATCGAGGTATATTCTCTGTTGAGTGTCTCTATCTTACTTCATTACAAATAATTACTGCATTTTTGCAGAACCAATGGTGGTGCTGGAAAAAGGACGAACAGCTCATTTTAAGTCATTACAGGCCGTGTTTTCATTCTGGAATTTCTGTTTGATTACCTAGTGCACGGTGGTTGACTCACTTTGTGTTGTGATGTACCGGACGTAGCCGAGGAGTATCTTTGTAGATTCTTTATTAAGTCGACGTTACAGGTTAGCATCCATGTACAGCAGCCCCACCAGGAGCAGCCTGCCTGCTGCTCAGCCCATCTTCAACTGTCACACCACACCACACAGGTACCCAAACATTCCTTGCATCTCTATCACGAGAACATTCCACTCAGAACACTCACACTGGCTGAGCAGCTAGAAGCTAAATAAAATAGAAGAAACATTAGTAAACAGACAGGATATAACACTTTGCTTTTATTGCGGTACTCACAATACACACTTGAAAATAATGAGTTGTAGATGAATGTGTATATTGGGAGTTGCTAGTAGCAGAAACATATTAAGTGCTCTAAACATTCACGTATGTAGAAAAATCACTTATTGCGATTGTGACGGATTACAGAGTAAAGTAGCTTGTTATTGACAAGGTCAGTGGTACAGCCCTTCTTCACGGTGGCCAGGTAGGCAGACTCGTATCCAGGCTTCGAAAGGTGGGAGTTGTGCTGAAATTGTTCCACCCATTCATTAGTTTTGGGCTGAGTTAGAGGAGGACCATAACGGTGATCCTGCCATAAAAAGGCAGGTTCTTTGTCTGTACTTGTCCCTGCTGACAAACACAACAATGATGGACAGAATGTTATGTTATGTTATGTTATTTGTTGTTTTGTATAGCGCAACGGTTACTCAAAAAGAGTGTCCCGGCGCTTTTGGAAAGGGGAAGTAATGCAGAGTAACATAACACAGTTTAAAAGAAATGAACAACACCCAAAAAATAAAGAAAAAAAACTACCTAAGAGCCTACTGGGAGAACAGCCAGGTTTTGAGCCCTTTCCTAAACTCAAGAAGAGAAGTGGCCTCCCGAAGTGGGAGCGGCAATGAATTCCACATCTGTGGGGCCAATAGACTAAAGGAACGGCCACCCAGGCGGGCCCTCTTAACACGAGGTACCGCCGCCAAGAGAAGAGACTCAGACCTCAACGAACGGGCCGGATGGTAAAAGGCCAGTCTCTTTTGGAGATACTTCGCCCCCACCGCATGGAGCGCCTTATAGGCCAAAGTCATAGCCTTAAAGGCAATCCGTTTGCGGATGGGTAGCCAGTGCAGCGTCAGCAGTAGCCCAGAGACGCTGCTACGTCTATTTAGACCGAAGATGGCCCTGGCCGCCGCATTCTGCGCAACTTGAAGCCGCTGTAGCAAGTACTCTGGTAGGCCCAGGTAAAGAATGTTGGCATAATCCAACCTGGAGCCTATCAGAGCCTGCACAGTCAGCCTCCTATGCTCCTCTGACAGAAAAGGCAAGAACCTCCGCAGCATTTTTAATAGGCCGAAGCAGGTGCCGGTCACCCCAAGAATCTGGGCTCTCATCGTCAACCCCTTGTCCATCTTAACCCCCAAGTTTTTAGCCATAGGGGAGGAGCCGGATGGTGGGAACATGTCGACGGGCCACCAGGCCTGCCAGCTGGGCTCTATATCGCACCCGAAGAAGAGTACCTCCGATTTATCGGAATTGCACTTGAGGCTGTTCCGTTGGAACCATGCGAACACCGCCCCAAGGCAATTCCGGATACTCTCCCCGTCAAAGTCAGCCCCCTTCTCGCAAGAGAAGAGGAGCTGGGTGTCGTCGGCATACGACACGATCCGGGCACCAAACGACTCCGCCACCGCCGCCAAAGGGGTCATAAAGATGTTAAAGAGGGTCGGGCTCAAAATAGAGCCCTGAGGGACCCCGACTCCCAATGGCGGCATCACGGCGGAGTCCGGTGGTGTCCAGACCGTCTGCCGGCGGCCGGCTAAGAAAGACGAAAACCATTTGAGCACCGTCCCCCGCAGACCAATCTCAAAGAGTCTCGCGAGAAGGCCATCATGGGGGACGGTGTCAAAAGCCGCCGACAGGTCCAACAACACCAGCATGACTTTGCCCCCGGTATCCAACACCCCTTTGATGGTTTCAGAAACCTCAAGGAGCGCGGTCTCGGTGCTACGATTAGAGCGAAAGCCTGACTGAGAGTCATGCAGAATCTCGTGGGACTCCAAAAAATTGGAGAGCACCGACTGAACGTGCTTCTCCAAGATTTTTACAAAGGCCGGCAGCAGCGAGATCGGCCTATAATTAGCTGGGACCTTTGGGTCCAGGCCAGGTTTTTTAAGTAGCGGGATGACCATGGCCTTCTTCCACTCTGACGGAACCACTCCCAAACTCAACGAAAGGTTGAGGAGAGGGTTCGCCAGTGGGTTGATTACCTCCGCCAATTTACCCAAAAGTTTAGCTGGGCAAGGGTCCAACGGAGACCCAGATTTTAAATTGCCCATAAGTGCTAGAGAGGCGGGGGCTGACAAGGATGGAAACTAGGCCAGCATGGCGCCCCGCGCAACAGAGACCGACATACCAACCTCGGACATCGGCGGCCTAACAGGTGCTACAGTTGAAAAAGAGTCCTGTATAAGTTTTATCTTGCTAGTAAAAAAACAGGCAAGATCCGCCGCCCAGGAACCTAAGGGCACCTCTTCCGAAGTGATGGTCCGAGGGGAAATGAATTCTCTTACGATGGTAAAAATCTCCTTGCTGGAATTCCCGGCCGCTTCAATTCTCCCCGCGAGATAGGCCTTCTTTGCAAGGCGGATATCCCGGTGGATCAATGTCACACATTCACCCCAGTCCAAAGATCTGGGCCCAAATCCATCGTTTTTCCACTCCACACCACCCTGGGTTAGACAATGGCGATATGCAAATCAGCGCTGACCCTGTGCCCCATGGGCCCCCTGCTGAGCCACCCTCTTTGAAGCACCTTCACTTATGGATATTCGCCCTCCTGAGCCACATCCAGCTAGGGTGACCGCCTTATTCAAAGTCATTACAGATATTGTCTCCAGTTCTGCACTTTCGAGTCACAGATTTAGGGGCTCATTTATGAGCCCTAGCATCACATTTGCACCACCGGTGCATCACTTTTTGTGACGCACCAGGGGAGTAAAAAATGCGCCATGTTGTGTCATATTTACAAGTGATGCATTTAGGTAGATGCGACACTTTGTAAACCCCTGCGCCACATTATACCTGTGCCAGGTATAATGTATGCAGGGTGGACATTCCTCAGCGAAGTGACACAGTGAAATCTATGAGATTTCACTGCGCCACTTCTAGGATGCAGATGCGTCAATATCTTACGCCTGCCTCACCGCAGGCGTAAGCAGGCGTAAGACTGACGCAGGCACATTTGAAATGGGACTTGCCCATGTGAAATGACCCATTGATGAAGTTGTGTCACTTTTGTGACACACTTCAGCAATGCATAATTTTTGCGCATACAGATACTTCAGAAATACTGACGTATCTGTAACTCCTTGCGACATGATGCGCCATACTGTAAATATGACGCATCCAGCATGTCACAAGGAGGGCGCAATGAAAAGTGACGTATCGCTGTTTTCACGCAGCGATGCGTCACTTTTCATAAATGAGGCCCTTAATGTTCATATTCTCGGTTATCCTGCAGTAGAATGCAAAAGTGAGAAAGTAGAACGGAAGAGCAGTTCTCATCTATGATACACAAGATGAACTTTCTGTTTCCAGCCGCCCGATTTATAGCAGAATAATATATTACACAGATATGGCCACGGCCACTCAGTATATCACAGATGTGAACTTGGACTTGCACTCTATCGACGTTGAGTAGAAGGCCTGACCACATGTCCTACTTACTCCTGTTATTTTGTTGTGAGTAAAGGTCTGTCACCACAGCAAATGCGTCGAAGAATTTAATACAAAGATTAATAATAATGCTATGAGCATGATTCTTCACTGTATGCATGCAGTCATTGCCAGGGACACTAAAAATTATGCGGCCACAGAGGGCCACATTACGCGGCAATGTTGACCAAATTATGCGCCCAAAAACGGCAAATTATGGGGCACAATGCAGCAAAATTTATGATAGTATTATTTTGTCGTTTTTATTACACTTGTCAGCAACCTCTGGGTAAACGTTGCACCTCGTTAATACCAGTTTAACACTCAAATACATCAATAAGTAACAGAATGTTGACCAGTCAATCTTTACAGAGGGCCTTACAAGGCGCGGCAACACGTGTTGCTGTGTTTTTGTGACTTTCGAATCGTTTGAGCTAGAAAGTGTTTTTTTTTGTTAAAATCTGCAGATTATGCAGCAGAGGATGGATTATGTGGCATATGCGGCACTTCCATAACTGTGCGATAAAACGCGGGGTCGCACCATCACGATTCCAGTGGCCCTGGTCATCGCCCATCCGTCAACAACTGGTGACACAGCGTCCACTTTGCATGCAGGTTGTGTCTGAGGCGGCTTCAGAATGTTGAACAATGTCACCTGCACAATTACAGAGAGCAGAAGTAGGGTTAAAAATCCCATCTCGGTAAGTGATACATAGTCTGCCGCCTCTCTGTGTGTGCCCTGAATCCCTACTCAGACTTTTACTGCCTCGCGCATGCAGGTCGCAGCGTTTATCCTCGGGGTCTTTTCTCATTAACATAGACAGCAAACCAACACTGCTCGTAAGCAGGGTCATTCCTTCCTCCGGGAAGAGGCTGACGCCACGCGCAGAATGCTCAAGCTGTGCGCGCGGCGGGCTTCCTGCTGTGAGAATCCGGCTCTGTGTGACGCACGACGCATGGGATTTACTTCTGCTAAAGTTTGCGCAGGTGTTTTCATCAGATAAATCTCGACCCACGTGAGCGGGAGCATCACACTAAAAACTAGTGCTAGGGAGGGAGGGACTGACGCCAACTAAGCATTGGCTAAACTGGAATGTAAATACCAACATCCTAGCGCACAATGCCGCTGTTAGGCTGTGCCCCTGATTCCAGTGCTTTTCAAAGTGCCCAATGCAACGCTATTTCACATGCAAGAAAAGTTTTATATTTCTATGCGTTTACCATCCTCAATTGTATGCAATCTCAAAAAAGCCTCCACTGCATTCCCATAAAAATCGACCGTGACCAGGGCTTCAAGTGGGATGAAAAAACGGTGGGGGGCGGGGGGGGGGGGGGGGGTGTTGGGGGGGGTCTCAAAGGGGTATGCCAATGTAGTTAAGGGCGTGGCTTAAAAACACATAAGCTAAAAATCTGTACTTAGCATAGTGTGTCGCCCAACTTGTATTTTGCTGTTTCTGTCGTTGCATACAGATATATGATACAACAAGTAACATCACACCTAAAAAACAAGTCAGGGCTATTGGCTTTGTCAATGGTTGTTAGTTGCATAAAATAAATAAGCAGCAACCTTGGCTTGTATCAGTAGCGGCTCCACGAGGGAGTGCTGCGGAGCGGTGGGGCGGGGCGGGAGAGGGGCAGGGTGGGAGGTAGTAAACTCCGTCATACAGCCGAATGGAGGTAAGTAAAGAAATAAATAATTAAAATGAATTACATTGTGCACGCTGCAATGCCAAATGGCGATGCAGCGCACGCAATGTAATTAGTTTTATTTATTTACTTACCTCCGTTCGGTCGTATGCTGGAGTTTTCTACCCCTCATCCTGCCCCTCCCCTGCCCGCATCACAGCACTCCCTGGAGCAGCCGCTACTGGAGTGTATATAATATTGAAAAAGCTTCCACTTAAGCCCTGATGACACCACAACAATGTTGCTGCTCCTGAGTTTTAAAAAGAGAAGGGAAATCCAGAGAGAAAATGACTCTTTAACACCTTAGCCGCGGTAGGATTTACCGCGGTGCGCTGAGTTTTTTTAAAACCCGCGGTACATGACGAGCTCAGCTCGTCATGAGTGTACGAGAGGTGTACCTCATGACGAGCTGAGCTCGTCATGAGCGTCGAAGGGGTTAAAGGATTTCCCTCCCCCTACAAAGCTCACCTGGCTGACGTCATGGCGTACATTTTCCACTAGTGAGAAGTGAGCAGTGTGAGCACGTGCACATGATGTGCCTGCTCTCATTGCAGTCCGGAGAAAAACGGTTTGCCTGTGCCAGGGCACAAAACAGAGCCTGATAGAGACCCGTTTCGAGGCTCTAAAGGTGCTCAGCACTGATGAGACCCGGCCCACTTAAAGCCCTGACCTTGACCTAAAATTTCCATTGTTGCCTCTCCTTTGCTTTCATATTAACCTTTCTTTACTTTATATCTTCTGCATGCCTGCTCTAGGTCACCTGCATGTTAGCCTTAATCTCTAATATTATACTTCTACAAATTGCCTGTATATTATTTTAAAGGTCACTACCTCTCCTATAAAGGTTGCATCTCTACAACTTAACAATGTAAATAATATTTTCTGAAAATGAATATAGTAAAAGTTACATTTTGTGGAGCAACAGTCCACTGTGGAAAATGATTGGGCCCAGCTGACATGCATAGCTGTGACTCACTGTTACAAGCAAATGTCAGCAGCGGGTGCTAAACCCTATGCCCTATCTTATGTGTCTTTTGAACGATCTTTCTGAATGAATGCTGATCACTCCAGATTGCATTCAATCATCTACTAGCATGGACAAAATTTAGAGCCTTATACCTTTTTTTACAAAAGACACTTATTTCAAATCCTTGAGCCCATCTGACATAAGGCGTACCAGTTTTAATCATTTTAGTCATTTTAATAATCAATATAGTCACTTATCACAGTTTCTAGATAAAGCCCATCCCATGCATGCTGAATAGTAATTGCAAATGTCATTAAAAAGGAGAGGAGGTCATGTGTTCCCCGTTCACGAGTCTTAGGCCCCAGGGATACATCCACTGGGGCCAAGTACTATTATTAAGAGGAGGGGGCCACGTGGCTCCCCTCCCCGAGCCTTAATAGCCCCCAAGGACCGCATCCTGGGTTGAATTCTAATATGAAGCGGAGGGGGAACGTGGCCCCCTTCCCTATCTAACCCTTATTCGGGCCCAGGGACCCCATTCACCGGGGCCTAATTGCATTATTACAGGGAAAGGGGTGTGCGTGCCCCCTCCCTGTGCCTTCTTGGGCCCCGGGGACCCCATACCCCGGAACCAGAGGCCCTGGGGCCCTCCCGGGGCACCCACAAAATCACTTGTTGGTGGCCGCAGGAGAAGCCCCAGCCAGCTCTTTCAGTAGTGTGGTAGCAGGCATTGATCCCTCCTGGAGGGAGCAGCAATTTATGCTTGCTCCCTCCGGGTGGGAGCAATGTCTGTTTCCCTGCACCACAGGAGTGCCGGAAGGGAATCAGAAATCTGCTCACACCAGGTGGCTCCCACTCCCCAACCATCATTAGGCACTGATGACCCCATCCCCCAGGGTCTTAAGTATTTTAAAGGGGAGGTGAGGACATGGCTCCCCCTCCCCAAGCCTCATTAGGCCCTGGGGAATCCATCCGTGGCTGCCATTTAAAAAAAAAATCCTGCGGTAGTCCTGGAAGATTGAGACACAACCAGCAAATGTTTGTTTATTTTTGCCCCAAAGGGCGCCCTATGGTTCCTCCCATGGAGCCTAGGGGGCCACGGTATCTCTACCATGCCCTCATATATATTTTTTAATGCACTACTTCAGGACAGGGGACTAAGGGGCTCAATATGATGGGTGACGGGCTAAACATGATTTTCCTACCTGTTCCCAATCAAACGTTAGCACTGTTTAAATGTAATAAGGTCACACAATGTTATCTTATGGGAGAGGTAGGCCTTACAGTAGTAAAAAACAAATGTAGGAGTTTTTTTTACTACCAGGACATGTCAAGCTTAAAAGCACTTGTTCTACTTTTTAAATACAATGCACACTACAATGAGGGTTGTTTAGGGCCTATCTTAGGGATGATTTATACGTATTAGAAAGGAAGGTTTGGCTTGGAAAATTTTATTTAGAGCTTTACACAGGCTGACATTGCAGGCCTTAAACATGTCTTAAAGTGCTCCCACTAGTTGCATTTAATTTACAGGCCCTGGGTACACGTAGTACCACTTTACTAGGGACTTACAAGTAAATTAAATGTGCCAATTGGGTGTAAGCCAATGTTAACATATTTAAGGCCAGGTCTGGTGGCTTAGTGGACTGGTAGGTCAATTGTAGGCGCCTGCGTTTGACCATATGGTCACAGGTTTAAATCCCGGTGGATCCACTCAGTCTTTCTTCCTTCTGAGATCGATAAAATGAGTACCATTGAGTTGAGTAACAATAAACATCTGCTATTCATTGCCAAAATACCCTTCATGGTGAACAAGCGCTTTATAAATGCACATGTTATGGTATATTAAGGGAAAAAGCACATGTACTTAGGCACTGGTTAAAAGTGGTAATGTGCAAATACAGATTCCTAATGGCAACAAAAATTAAATTCAGAAAACAGAAGGGAAGGAGGCAATAGGTTTGGGGAAAACAATCCCAAGGATTTCAGGTCTAATATGTGTCCTCCCAACTGAAAGTCAGGAAAACTAACCACCCTTGAGCGATTGCTCATGACTAAAGCGAAAGAACTTGGATAGACCATCAGCAATGAAGTGGTGAGTCCCAGAGCAGTGTTCCACCATGAAGTCCATTCCCTGTAGGGAGATAGGCCACCTCAATAGTTTGGACATCTGAGGTGCTTATTGTCTGTCTGAACCCAGAAGTGAGTCCCAAACAGGTATGGTCTCAACTTCTTCAGTGCCCAGATCACAGAAAAGACTTTCCTCTCAGTAGCACTGCACCTCTTTTCCTGGGCAGTATCCACGTATTGATGGAGGCTACATGTTGGTCCAGGTCCCCGTCATTCAGCTGTGTGAGCACAGCCCCTATGTCATGCACTGTGTCACCTGTCTGCACTATGAACTCCCTGGAGAATTCAGAGGACTTGAGTAATAGGGCTGTACACATAACCTCCTTGAGGGTATTAAAGGCTTTCTGGCGGGCCTCTGTCTAGATCAACTGTTTGTTCTGCTTCTTGGAAGTCAGCTCAGTCAAGGATTCAACAATGGTGCCATATCTCTTGACAACCCCTCTGTAATATCCAGAGAGGCCCAGGAGGGTCCTAGGTCTTGGGGGTTCCCTGGGCATGATAGCCTCAATCTTGGCTTGGAGGGGGTGTACCTTGCTCCCGTCTACCAGGTGTCCCAGACATGCCGCAGATACCTGCCCTATGAGGCATTTGCTGGTCATGATAGTCAGGCCTGCCTGCTACAGAGCCCAAAGCACCTCCTATAGGTAGAACAGGTGATCCTCCCAGCTAGAGCTAAAGACAGCAATGCCATCTAAGTAGGCAGCACTGAAAGCCTACATCTCAGCCAGGACCATGTTTACGGTCTCTAAAATATGGAAGGAGCAGTCTTTAACCCAAAGGGCATTACCTTGAATTGGAGTGGCCCTTTGAATTGGAGATTGCAGATGTCTGCTGAGCCCCCTCGGTTAGGGAAATCCGCCAGTGCCCTGATGTTAGATCAAAGGTACTTAGGAACTTGGCAGCTCTCTGCCTGTCTATGAGCTCATCAGCTCGGGCGGGGGTGAGCATTCAGTTTTTATACCTGAGTTGACCCCACCTAGAGTTCATACAGAGCCTCAGTTCTGGGGTAGCACCCAGTTGGATAGCTTTGGGTACCAACACTACTGACTGGACCAAGGATTATTGGTGTGCTCAATCACCCCCAACTTCAGCATCTTGGACACTTCCTCCTTCATACTGGCTCTCACCTCGTCAGACAGGCTGTACATTTTATTCTTCACAGCCATGCTGTCCCCAGTATCAATATCACGAGCACACAAATGTGTAAACCCGGGGGTAAGTGGGTATAAAGAGGCAAACTCCCACAGCGAGTGTTGACAGTTCCTTTGCTGTTCTAGAGTCAGGGTAATGAAGAGGTTAACACCATCCACTGATCCATTCTGTTCCTTAAAATATAGGAGGTCAGAGAGAGGTTCGCTCATCTCTTCCAGACCATCATCTGTTACCAGGAGCATAGTGACTTCAGACCTCTTATTGTGTGGTTTAAGGTGATTAACATGGAGGATCCTTAAGGGGTTCCTGGGGGGGAGGGGGGGTTGAGGTCCAACAGATAGCCAACTACCCTCTTTCTCTCCTTCACCTTAGCAGACCCAGATCAGCAGTCTTGCAGGGCACTGGGCTCCATTAGCTATATCACCCGCACTTTTTGACCAAGCTAAAACTTGATTCTGGTTATGCTAGAGTTCATCACATCCTGGCTGTCTTCTAGGTTCTCAGTGCCCTTCTTCTTGCCCTGCCTCAGATGTCCTACCAGGGGAATGTCATTAGTCAAACCCTGTAGGAAGACCCTGTGGCACTGAGGGGCCACTAACACATGGTTTGTCCTTGGCTTATGAACCTGTGGCTCACTGTATAGCAGGTCATTCTTCTAAAAGATCAGATGATCTCCAAAGGTGTAACCAGTGTTCTGGGCCCTCGGATTGCCTCCTCAAGCCTTTAAGAGTGAGGCACTTCTTTTGAACTCTGTAGAACTCCTCCCTGGATGGCTCACCTTTTGTTTGCCAACCAGCCAGCTCAGGCAGGTGTCCCAGGGCAGCAATGTCCTCTCCGTTATGTTCTGGGGCACTTCTTTCAGGCTCAGCCTTCTCCAGGACTATGAAGCTTTCACAGGAAGGTTACCCCCTTGCCATTCCTCTTCTTGGCAGCTACCTGGGTCATTTTGCCATGCTCCAGGTCTCCTTGACAACCCTATCAGGGTGCCTTAGACCTAGTGAGCATGCACAACACTCAGGCAACCCTAACATCTCCACGTGAGACTGGTGCTCCACCTCTTTCCAGAATATGTGCTCTGAGTTCCCAGCAGTCAATCTACAGGCATGGCAGGAACCTGAGACTCTGCCTCTTACTAAAAGGGAACCAGAGCTACGTTACAGAGTAGTGAGTCTCACTATTGTCTGCTATCACCGACTGGTAAAACATATTAGGGATTACCTGAACTGAGGACACCAGAAGACACATGACAGTAGTCATACTGGCTCATGTGTCCCTCAGAGCCTCCAGCCTCTGCCCATTGATGATGATTCACTGCCTACACTTAGAAGTATTTGAAGGTATGTGGGCTTTCGCACAATGATCCTTGTCACCCAGGGACACTAGGGTAACTTCTGCCCTACCCCCATGCCAACTGGAACAAACTCCTTGCCAAGCGCTACACTAGCCTGCTCTGGTGTCTGCTCATCAGTGGAGGCCTGCGCCCTGTTGGGACATCTGGTGTCTCCCTTCATGTGCCCATAGCCCCAGCTTTCATAGCACTTAGGGTTCAACTTTCCTGCCTTCTTATGGGAAACCCCACTCTTCTTGTGGTGAGGTGGGGACTAGGAATAACTGTTTTGGGGGCCTTTAGAGAACTCCTTATTTGTATTCTTGCCTCCACCCTCTTTCTTCTATTAGAGACCCTGTCCAACCTTTTGAGAATGCCCTTGTGGACCCTGATGCTGAGAGAGTGGTCCACCTCCTTAAGGAACTCCCTGGGGTCAAAGAGCTTGCTATCCACTAGGTGTGGGTACAGCTCTATAAGTCAATTGCTGAACTTATGCTCTCTGTCAATCAAATTGTACAGCCCCTTGTAATCATTCACATTACTGCCTTTCACCCAACTATTCAGTGCCTTGCAAATGTGATCCACACAATCCACCCAGGACTGTTGGGTCAGTTTCAGGCTGTCCCTAATGTCTACCTATACTTCTCAGGGATGAGGCCATACTTCCTGACACTGGGAATGTGCCTCCAGAGACTGGGACCCCAATCCTCTTCATGGACCATGTGCATCTCCAAGGCAGCCTCATAAGCCTCAAACCACTTGTGAATATCATACCTCACAACAACGTTAGACTCTAGGTTCTTGCCAAAGTGTGTTCCTCCTATCTTCATTGGGTGCTGGGTTATCACTACCACCATTACTGCTGGACTTGGTTGTTTGTCTTGCCTTAAGGTTCAGCTCCTTAAGACTCATTTCATGAGCGAAGACCAGCTTTCTTTCTGGCAAGGGCCTGCAGCAGCCTCCTCCTTGACTGCCTCTAATTGCAACCTGAATACTTTTTAAGCTTTCCTGTCTGGCAGTTACTCAGGGGACAGATTTTGGGAAGACCCACTGCTCCCTGCTCTGGCAGGGGGCTCCACTCCTGTGAACAAGATGTCCTCCTCCTTCTAAGGGTGATGCAGCTCTGGATCTATAGCCATGGCCTCTTCCTTCTCCTCCTCTAAGTCTACCTCCTTCTCTTCAGGACAATCTTCATCCTGATCCTCTGGAGTGGTCTGCATCCTTTAGACTTCCTTAAAGGATCAGAGGGCTACCTGAAGGTCTACTTGTGTATCTTTCTTTCCCACATTCAGCCCCCTCTCCTTGCAAAGCCTCTGCAGCTCTGCCTTGCTGATGTTATCCACCTTGAACAGCACCATCTCCATTGTAGCAAAAAGGGGGCGAGGTAAACTTAAATTTGGGAAATAAAAAAAATACGAAATCAAAAACTGAGGAGAATGTTAAAAAAATCGAATTTGATGTTAGATTATTTCTCAAATATTAGTGTTACACCCAATCACTGAGTGCTACTGCACAAACACAAGTACTGGGTCCCACCGCTGCCACCAATGTCGGAAATTGGGTTGTTGGTTGAGGGGGTTGTAAAGCCTTCTCAAGCACCAACTACAATCCTTGTCAGGGTGAACCATAAAAGTCACTAAATCAATGTTCTGTTGATGTCTTGCTCCTCAATACTTACTGCCCCACGCTGGTAGAATATACTGCTGCATCACTGTCATTCTAGAGACACATGATATGTGCTGCACTTTTTGTCCGAGGTGCTCTACTGCTCTGTGGAATCATCAGAGGTTTCCTGCAGACCACTCTAATCTGCCTTCTCCTTGAACCTTACGGCCAAGCAAAGCCTCTTGTCATTCCTATTGGAAGATAAAACACTGAAGACTCAGCACCACCTCCTCGGACTTGCTGCTTGCCCTTAGAAGACTGCTGGAGTCATGTAGCCCCAGCCACGGAGGACTGTGCCAGTGTTCTTATGAATTAAGGAGACAGACACACACATATCCAGGCCTGAGACACCCACACAGGGTGCAATCAAGAGAGACTGAATCACTTGTTTTCTCCCAAAATGCAACAAGCAAGGAGGTGGAGAAGCAACACCCCACTTACCAAGAATATTCCTAGCCCAATGCAAAAAGGCTCAAGTGAATAATATGAAAAGAAGGACCTCTGTAAAGCCTACACAGCCTGTCCCTCACCAGTATAACTGTGATCCCATTGTAAATAGTTATCACTTAGGCACATGGCAATTGTGCCATTACCTGTACATTTGAGTCTTAATCATAAATGAGACACTAAGGAAGAGACTACCACGCCATTCAGAAACACTCTCCACATAGGTGCATGAGCTCCCAATAAGTATTTAAAAGGGCCACAGAAAAAGGATATATTGTGAATTGTTTTTAAATAGCCTACTCATCCCTCAGGGGCCACAGCTGGGAGATTTCACCCACAGAGAACATTAGTGCTCCAGACACTACTTCTGCAATCAGATGCATGCCATCACAGGTTTACTTAGAGTCTCAACCTAAAATCTAAGCAATGGGATGTGAGGGCTGAATTGATGTGTAACTGCTCCTGCCGGCATATGTCCACATGGGCCTGAGGTTGATTAAGTACACCCCAATCGCCAGTTCTACTACTGCTGTTGATGATAGACTGCTGCTGCACCCTTCAGCTCACAGATTCCAACAGGAAAACTCCCTCAAGAGGTAGAACATGTGGCAGGATGCCACAAACGACTCATTTGCCCCCTGAGAAGGAGAAGAGAGTTGACCCCTGAGCCCAGTGTGCTATAACCATGACATCAAAGACAGTCAAACAGTTAAAGGCCCACTGGTCTACTCAAGAAAATGGTGCACACCCAAGTAACAAGAAGAGAAGGAAATGACTTGCTGATCAACACTGGCAAACCTGAAGAGCGCACCTTCGCAGATGAAGAGAAACACATTCTGCCATGCCCTCTGAACAGTTTGGATTATGCCTGAACATTACCACCATGACTTACTCGTACCACTGGCTGTGAATGCAACTGTTAGCCCACAAAAGGCAAGCCCAAACCACTGACAAAGAAACAATGACTTGGCGAAGGCCTAGCGTGGGAACCAAGAGTAAACTGCATGCATGCACAAACAAAATTTCTACCCCTAGCTTTCCAAAGCACCACCATAGTTGGCATGCTGAAGAATCACCAATGCTTTGCACAATAGGAATATGTTCAGCACCAGAAACTCACAGATTTACTGGGATAAAAACCGTTACCATCACCAACCCTCCATGTCCCATGAAAGAACCTCTGTAAATCATAAGCCATAAACAACTGTTAGTAAGTTATTTCAACTGGTAACACAAGTATGCCAGTTCCTTTACAAGTGCATCAACACTACCACCTGCAGAGTGTCTTAAAACCTGACTGGAGCCAAACGATCAGCATCACACCAACGCCAATTAGCGCCCATCACACTCCAAAGTAACAGCCGATTATTACCAATCAGCTCATCCCACCAGTGTCCTAGTCTAGGCTTTAAAAAAATATTCTTTGTTTAGTTTTTTGTATTTGTTAAACAGCAATTCAGGGTGCAAATCTGCACCCAAAACAAAAATACAAGAGCTGAGGCGGTGAGAGTAGACATGCATCTCTTTACATAGGACAACCACATGACAATAAGATGGAATGACAAGATAATGGAATACATTACGAACTGGAACAACACCTCGATATACATTAGGAGTGAAAGTTATGGTGGGGCTCTTCTGCATCCCCTGGGGGGTACAAGTTGTAGTACTTTAGCCAACTCCCCCAGACCTTTAACATTTGCGTGGGCACCCCCAACTCATGAATGTGACCTTCACAGCCGCTACATATAGGTCCACACCCTTTTTCCAATCTGCCACTGAAGGGACCTCAGGTACACCCCACTAGCACTCCACATTGCGCTTAACCACCAAGAGCCCCAGATGACAGAAGAGAAGTTGCATTATAGGAAGGTTCACATCAGCTGGGACACCCTGCAGAAAGTTTTTGGGATCAAGAGGGTTACCTGATCCCAACCCATCGTCGAGCTCCTCCACCAACCGCAACCAGCATGTCTGAATTTCTGGGTAGCTCTAGAGTGTGTGGAAGAATGTACCTCCTGCATCTCTGCAATGCACGCAGTCAGGGAAGTCACCCTCCACATGCGATGCAGGTGGTCTCTGTCATAATAGAGCAGATGCAGTATTTTAAGCTAGAACAAGCGCAGTCGGGACCTTATGGCTTCTTCCCTCGGGTGCATTAGGGCAGCCTCCCAGTAGACATCCTCCAGCCCACCCATGTCCTCTCTCCTCCAGGGACTCAGCTTAGTCATTGTGCCTGGCATGTTGTTGTTTAATGTCTTATAGGTGAAAGAGCCTTCCATTCTAATTCTTCAAACAATTGTCTCCACTCTAAGGGGGGATATTCAGGTAGGTCCAAGTCCCCCAATTCCTCCGCTGGCCAGGCGTGTCACAACTGTGCATATTTTAAATACTGGTTTTAGTTCATGGAATACTCTCTTTGAAAGGACGAAAAGGGCATCAAATCACCCTCTTCCAGGAGGTCTTCTACTCAGGTAATTCTCAGCAAATCCCATGCTGCGAGCCACTGTGCCACTGACTTTCATCAGCTTACGCCTCCACGCACCTTTACAGATCGGGGTCTCCCTTGTTATGTTTCCTTCCCAGCCTATGCACCTTGTAGCTTTGTTCCAGGCTTCTAATGCCACCTGCATCGCCGGTTGCAGCTGTTTAACTCCCTTTCTACCATAGAGATAGTGCAGATAGTGCGGGTCTGGCGGGAGTTCACCCCTATCCCAGGCCTCCTTAAAGAGGTCAAGCATATATGGCCCCCGCAGACCCAACTAGCGTTTGAAGAATTCAGCCTGAAGTCCATTTGGCCACTGCACGTTCCTTGATTTTAGTTTTGCGATGGCCGCCTGTTCCTCTTGAAGCGTAATGTCCTCCTCTAGCACCAGCCAATCTTCGGTCGGCACCACAGTCATGTCCACAATATTTCCTAGTCCGGTCTTGAGCAAGCCTTGTCCCTGATCCATCTGCCCCCAAGTGATCCACAAGCGACTAGAGGTGGCTCATTGATGGACTTACAGTGGCCCACACATGGTTCACACACAGCACTGACACCGCCCACATGCAGCCCTGTTGGCGACATTTCAGAAGTACAGCCACACACAAAAGATGGACTTGTTGAAGGATATTGGAGTCATATGTGGCCCAGAGGAAGATTTCAGAAGCTAATTTTACAAGTTTTCAAGCCCTCCAAGACTTCCTTCAGAGAGTCAGGAATTACAAAGAAAACAAACTTTGAAATGGACTCCACATGACTCGAGCAAGGTTTCTGAAACACTTGCTTAACTTTGGACACTAACCACGACCTGTCTCGAGCATCAGCTGCACGAATTGACTCTATACTCCCTGGACATGATCTCACACAGTGGTGTCCTGTTTTGTTTCCCACTTTGGACTCTGACTTTTCCTTGTTTTTTGGGAATAATCTTGTGTCCTCGGGATAAGTCGTTGCAGCCCCCTCGAAAAGGGCTGGCCCTACACGAGAACACACCCATCCACTCACAGGTGTCAACAGTCTGGTGACCATGCCAATAAAAAAAGAGCTGGACATACCTGTGCCCACTCCACTCCACCTGCCAGGTCATATAGCCCTGGGACTCCCAAGGTTATGAAGCTAAACCTTGAAGTTACTAGAGGACTTCCTTTGAGTAATTAGGATTAGGGCTCCCTGTTGTATGGTATTTATTTATTTTACATTTCCGTCTGTATTTATCCATATTTATTTTTTGCAAATTTTATTTATTTATTTATTTATTTTTGAGATTTATACAGCGCGTACAATTGCCCGTAGGCGTCTCGGTGCTAGAAACTTTGAATGTATTCCAGAGGTTAGGCCGGTAACTCTTCTTGATCAAACAGCCAGGTCTTTATCTTTCTGCGGAAATACATCAGGGATGGGCTGTCTTTGATGGAAGCTGGCAGGGAATTCCATAATCTGGGAGCTGCCACAAGGAAGCGTCTATCGCCCCAGTTAACTGTTTTTGTTCGTGGTATTTGTAGGATTTTAAGGTTGTTAGATCGGAGCGATCTTATAGAGGACTGGTATCTGAGTTGGGATTTCAGGAAATGTGGGCCACAATTGTGCAATGCTTTATAAAGTATGCACAGCGCATTAAACTTGATCCTGTTTCGAATCTTGAGCCAATGCAGGTCCCTTATAGTCTCAGAGATTGGTGAGAACTTTGGGATTCCAGACAGGAGCCGGGCTGCAGCATTCTGGATGGTCTGCATTTTGTTGGTCACTCTTGCTTGGGCGTTGATGAATAAGCCGTTACAGTAGTCAAGAGATGACAACACGAGGGCGCTTACCAGCGTCTTACCTGCTGAGGTTGGTAGAAACGGCATGATTTTATTGATCAGCCTGAGTTTATGATGGGCTGTTGCTGCTATTTTATTTGAGTGGGCCATGAAATTTAATTTATCGTCAAAAATCACCCCCAGATTTCTGACGGTGATGGCTGGTGTAGGTGGTGTTCCGTGCGTAGGGGGAGAGATGTCCAAATATGACGACCTCCGTTTTTTCAGCATTTAACTTTAGGCAGTTAGAGGCCATCCACTCACCGATCGCCCGCATGCCCTCTTGGAAGTTTTCGGCTACCTTGTCTCATTCCCGTTGATGGCCAACACAAGCTGGGTGTCATCCGCGTATGAGGTAAGGCTCATCCCATAGGCCTTGATGACAGAGGCCAGGTCCGACACGTAGATATTGAATAGTGTCGGACTGAGGGATGAGCCTTGAGGAACCCCACACGGTAGTGACAGCTTGTGCGATTGGAAGGGCCCCAGTGTGACCACCTGTGATCTACCAGCCAGGAAGGAGGAAAGCAGATTTCTAGCCATGTGGCGGATGCCCAGGTTTTCGGCACGGTCGACCTTGTGGTCGTCGTGTCAAAGGCTGCCGACAGATCGAGCAATACGAGTATTGCTGTACCTCCTTGGTCCTGTATCACTCTTATGTCCTCTGTAGCTTTTATTAAGGCAGTTTCGGTTCCATGGAACTTGCGGAAACCAAATTGAGTGTTGTCCAGTAGTTGATGTTTTTCTATGAACTCCGAGAGTTGTAAGTTCATAGCCTTTTCCACTACCTTGGCTAAAAAGGGAAGACTGGCTATGGGGCGGTAGTTTTTTGGTTGGTCCTTGTCCAGATTAGCTTTCTTAAGTAAGGGTTTGACCAAGGTGTTTTTAAGGGAGTCTGGGTATATCCCAGTTCTGAACATTGTGTTGCAGATTGATACAATGTCAGGGGAGAGATAGTCCATGATCGGACGAATGACTTTTAGAGGACAGGGATCTAATGCTGAGCCTGATTTAATTGTGGCCGTTATTTCCTTGATTTGTGTTTCTCCAAGGTCTGAGAACTGAGATAGTTCGATATTATTGATCCCGTTGTTAGATGTGGGGGAGCTGATTACTGTTTTTGTGGAGAATGCTTGATATATATCATTCACGTTTGTGAAAAATAAATCAGCCAGAGAATCACAAAAGACTTGGGATTGTGGAGGATTCAGGTCCGGTGCGTTTCCCGTTAAGACCTTAGTTATCTCAAAAAGTTTTTTGCTTGAGTTTTTAGCAGAATTGATTTGTTCAGTGAAATAGGATTTTTTTGTCTCGACAATAAGGGCTTTGTATTGTCCGAGTGCTTCCTTATAACTGGTCTTGCTTTAAGCGCTGTAGGATCTGCGCCAGTGTCTCTCCCTGTTTCTACAGAATTGCCTCTTAATACAGAGCTCCTCTGTAAACCATGGGGCTGACGGCGTTGCTCTATTTCTAGAGAGTTTTTTAGTTGGGGCTAAGGAGTGGGTGGCGGCACCTATCCTCTCCTGAAATTGTCGGGTGGCCAAGTTTGGATCAAATGTTGAATCAGGACGGGTTTTTTCAAGTAAGGTCGTTAGCTCAGCTTGATCGATGTCCTTCCAAACTTTGATGGTTTGTGGTTTCAGTACAGAGTGGGGTCTGAGTCTATTTAATGTGACTGATATTTTTATTAAAATGGCGAAGTGGTCGGTCCATGGCATTGGTAAGGTATCTGTTATATTCACGCCTTGCATATTAGTAAAGATGCCATCTAACGTGTGACCGGCTATATGGGTGGGGGTGGTTACCAGTTGCCGAAGACTCATGGTGTGCATGTCTGATATCAAGGAGCAGGTGTCTTTGTCAGATGTATTCTCAAGATGGAAGTTCAAGTTGCCCAATAATGTAAATGAGTCTTCCAGCGATGGAGCTTCTAGTATTGCACCCAGATTTGCTAGAAAGTTGGTGCGAGAGCCTGGTGGTCGGTATGTAGAAAAGTCAGCCCATATCGCACCCGATGCCCAGGCTGCTGGTGCAGGGCGACTCTTCGTTCCCATCATAAATAATTACCAAATGAAGAGACGGGCACTGGAAGTAGGAAAACAAGAACAGAGTTTATTACTCATGAGGAGAGCATGTCATTTGGGACACTCGCATAGTGTCTTCGGGAGGTGCTCTAACAAGTTTCTCTGAGGCTTCGTCTTTTATACACAGGTTTATGACACACACACATCCTTCATTACAATCAAGACATTTTAAAGTACGAAGATATTCCAACACGTGGCTACAGTAGGGGCCCTTATCCTCCATACAATAGGAGGGGGCTGTCATGCAGCTGAGTGTGCTGTTGATTCCGTTGGAATGTGTGCTCCTGATCGAATCTCAGGGGGTGGGGTGGTCATGATCAAATAGTGGCTATTTTCAAGAGAGGCGAGTGCATACAGTAGTGGGCAATAAACTGTATCCTCGGGCTAAGGGATGACCAGCGGTCCGTGCAAACAATTAGGTCCAGAGGAAGAGGTCATCAAAGGAGGGGTATTCATGGAGGGACAGGAGGGGTTTGGTCAGGCGCGGGGTGCGATTTCTCAGAGACAGAGTCATGCGGGAGGGGAAGGCTCATGACTTGTGCGTGTGAGAGCGGGGCAGTCAGGGTACATGGGGGAAGCTTGCAGGGTCAGGGAAGGGGCTGATGATTGATCGTGGACAGGGAGACCATGATACCTAAAATGGCTGTCGTGTACGTGTGTGCATGGGTCTATGCTAGAGGGATAACACAGTCAAGTGTTTTAGCGATATCCGTTCTGCTTACAACAAGGGGTACAGTGAACACAAATGAACGCCGCTTATGTGTATATACAATGCCAATTTCAACAGTCGCCGCTTTTAAACATAGCTAGTACATTTGTGTTTACCCCAACTGATGGAGTGTACATATAGTCATGTGTGGCCAATGAAATAACGTTCGTCGAATGCTAGCAAATTGCGTGTAGCCATATGCAGTCGATACAATTGGCGGAATACGGTACATATGAATTTACATTCGCTGCGTTATTCATAGATCGGCATAACACGTAGTCGAGGGCAATCAGGAAAAACGTTCCGACATATTGTAGACTCAGGTTCTGACTTTCTTTTCAATGACATCAACATATAGTAAGAAGTGCTATATGAGACTTTTGGACTTAAGTGACCAAAAACATTTTTTGAAAGCAACAAGAATTGAGGGAGAAAGTTCAGGAAGGGGGTCTTAGTGAAAATGTCTTTTTCAACGACGAGCCACCACTGGTAGACTCTGTTAGTCCGTTTTTTCTTTTCGTTGGCGCTTTTGAGCACCGGCGGTGGAGCTATAAGTCCAGCTCGGAATCATCCTTACGCGTTGCAGGGTGCGATCAGTCCTCTGCTGTTAGATCACAGTCCTGTTTCCTAACCCATTTTCTTAGGGGTGCCTCATGCTGGGCACCTGCGTGTCTTTCTTTTTCCGTGGCAAAATCCCAGTCCATAGTCAAAGTTTATATGTGAATAATCGAGGGAAGAGAGGGCGGAGTGGGGCCAGATCTTCGAACACACCAAGAGACCAAGGGAGCAAAGGACAATGAGCAGGCAAGCCCAACAGTCGGACTCAAAAGGGGACGGGGGACTTCAGGCACAAGTGGGTCAGCGAGTCGAGGGCTTCAAGGCAGCCCTTCATTCCTCCATCTGCTGAGTTTGAAAGTTATGCCTCGTCCCGCGTCTCGTTGCTCTGCGGCTCCATCTTTGGTCGTCACACGTGCTCCATGATCTGTGGCCAGGCTGTGCGTTACATCCAGCTCCTCTCCTCCGGTGATTATATCTTTGAATGGCTAGAAAACAAGTTTTAGAAAAACTGGCAGGAGACATTTATACATCTCAATTCCGTCCCCAATCCTATGTAGGTGGGGGATAAGTTCATCGGTCACAGTCAGAAGTCGTCATTTATGGAGTCTGTAGGAGTGCATTGCTTATGGAATTCATAACCCTGTTCGTCGCTCATTCGTGACGTACGTGGAGAGAAATTGGACTTTTATACACAGTGCATTATAGCAAACACAAGGTCGAGTCCTTATGTAGAGACTCGCCCTTCCCTTTAACCCAAGTATCGACCATCTTACATCTCCCTTCGGGGTCGGCTAACTCTTGTAAGTGGGGCGTTATCGTCATGAAGAAGGAGGAGGGGGTGGATGTAAAACATGCTCTTCTTGGGGAGTGAACGTTAATCAAGGTCATCAATTTCGCTTTCGAGGGTAGATGACATGAAGCTGGGGTTAATCGGGGGAAACGGGGACGTTTTGGGCAGGGAGCTGGGGTCGATCGGGAGAAGTGGGGTACTCTGGACATCCACACTTAAGTGCAGAGGAGCGAAGTAATCTGTGCATTGGGAATTGCATTTTTAGCGAACTGAGAAACTGGAGGCCATTGACGTTATAGTCCCCCTCTAAAGGCCATATTAGGGGGCGTTAGTCGTCTGACCCATCCTTTCTTTCATGACCAACTTGGGTTCTATTGTTTTGCAGAAAGGAGAGGTAGTAATATGGCAAGTTACAGTCGTTTTAGTTCCTGTCAATTTTTCCAAACACCTTTGTGTTCGAGGAAACCCAATTAGGTGCTGTGCCGGGAGGGGCACAAAGTTACCATACAAGGAAAGAGGGAACAGGGGGGTTTAGAGAGTGAGAGAGAGAGAGAGAGAGAGAGAGAGAGAGAGAGAGAGAGGGAGAGAGAGGAAAGAGGGAGAGAGAGAGAGAGAGAGAAAGAGAGAGAGGGAGAGAGAGAGAGAGAGAGAGAGAGAGAGAGAGAGAGAGAGAGAGAGAGAGAGAGAGAGAGACAGCACTCGAAGTGGTTCATTCAGTACACGTGTGACATGGAGAGAGAAAGAGAGGGGTAGAGAGAGACGTGTACAATAATGGGCCATCCAGTGCACACAGAACAACAGGGATTAAGTACTACGGAAATACAGACAGAGGGATGATGTAGATCCATGCATCACATATACACAAACTCAGGCGGAGAAGACAGTACATGTATTATGTACAAAAATCCAAGACAAAACATAAAACAGTTATTGGCCAAAATTATCCCTTTCTGTATGCTGTGCATTCTTAGCATCCTAAGCTCTTTTTACCTTTTTCTTCTCTTTTAACCGTCGGCTGCCCTTACTGGTGGCTTTGATTGTACACACTTATGCCTTTGGTAATTGGTCATGAACTAACCTGGTCGGGCTAATGCTCACGGTGGTTTATTCGAGTCATTTATAGCAAATACGTTTCCAGGCTGAGACAACGGTTGGTGTCAGTTGGAGAACAATGGGGCAGCTTGGAGTTACATGTCTAGGAGGGTGCGAAGAAGGATGCAGTAGATTTTAAATGTACCTCACCCCAAAATATTCCTTAACTTTCCCTATTTAATTAATTGTGGGGTGCTTATTCATTAGCGCACGTCATTTTTGTTGTACTATTCGGGGTGCCAAGCGAAGTTACATTTTGTGGTTTCCCCTTCAGGCTGCCCTCCCAGGCGCTAAGTTCAGAGAGAGAAAATAGTCATGGTTTGCTTGTTGCGGTTAGGTACCATAATCAAACCCTTTTTTCCGTCTCTTTGTCCGTTAGATCACCGTTTTCATACATTGATCGATATTCCGATGTGACCTGCAGAGAGAGGGAAAAAGAAGGGGGCAGGGGCTACATTGATAGACACATTAGCGTGCATAAACCCAGAAAGGCTTTTACTTACTGCATACTCGGCCTATCTCCACGGAATGCAGTCCCTGCCAACTGGGCGTTTTAAGCCCCGGCGGACCGTTAGTGTGACTCTTTTTATACAGGTAGCGCATAAAGTATAGGCTAAACACCAGGATTTTTAGCGGTTGCTTTTTGGCTGCACAAAAAAGGAGAACGCACACAACGAAAACTTGGACCCTTCATTTTTGCAATATTTCTACGTACTATACTTTTTAATCCTTTAAACAGTGGTCATTTATTCGAAAATTACCAATTCACACGTGACAACTACGTTTGTTTTTTCCAAAAATCTTTAATAAGAATGTCGGTGCATAAATATGGGCCTACAACCCCGTGGGCCGGCCACGGAGCAGGCTGGAACTGTTATATGTGGGGATACTTATTAGCGGAAAACTTTAATGGAGTCGGTGGTCGTTTATTTCATAATCTAAAAGTGCGACAAGTGCAACAAAATCATGTCGAGACTTCAGTGTGAGCGAGTGTCATGAGTGTTGGGCTTCCAACTTTCAATAATCACGATGCGCCAAACTTAACAACAATTCATTGTCCGAATGTTCAATTAATACCCATCTGATATCAATTTACCGTCTGAGCACATAATCAGTACCCACCCAATATCAGTTCATTGTCCGAACATATAGCCAGTACCCATCCCATATCAATTCATTTCCCGAACTGACAGTACACATCCTGAATCAATTAATTGTCCGAACATATAATTAGTACACATCCTATATCAATTCATGTGGTTAAAAAAAGCATTCATACATATCTCATGACACCAGGGCTGAACAATCGGGGTACAACAAGGAGTTGAAAGTTTCATTTGCATCGGCGCCATTTTGGGTGCGGTCAGGCAGAACCAGGCATAGTCTAAATTTCTAATAACTCGTGGTTGGCCCAGAGCTTCTTTTGGCAGTCCAAAAGTTCCGTTAAAGGGCAAAAGAAAGGATCGGTGGTCTGAACCATCAATCAAAAGGGGAGGGAGGCGACAATGTTCCTACCGGGTCATACTGTGCTTTCACCGGAACTGATCCGAACTGTAGTCTGCAGGATTCTAGTCATTCAAACTGAGGCTGGCGACAGCATGGAAGCGCCGACGTCCTGCGGCTACATTTCCATTGTTCCGTGGGCAATCATGGCAGTCATTCCCCATCGGGGGTATCTGCGGGGGTCGGGGACTCCCGCGGCTCCTCTAGAATCTTCAAGGTCGTGGAGAACTATGATGGTGGAGCCAACAAGTGACCGGGCCATTCCTTCATGCAGGGCCCGCTCTTGCCAGGTCGATCGCCATTTTGAGAGTTCGGCAGCTACCGGCGATCGTGGGGTCAAATGAGCGGACGGGCTCCACCCTGCCGGGCGAGGCGTTGCAGCATCGCCACAGTGGAAGAACCCTTTTCCGGGCGCCTGGAGCGCTGAGGGTGCAGCTGGGAAGCCTCCACCTGGGGAGGCGGGAGAGACTTGTTCGCACCGTCTCTCCCTCCCAGTGCACCCCACGGCGTCTCGCTTGACATTTGTTATGGCCGGACCAGGCGATGAGGACGAGGGGGGGGGGGGTCGGAGGCATGTGCAAGACATTCCCCCCCCCCAGGGTTGTCGCAGCCATTATTGAAGAAAGAAGTGGCGCCTGGCATGTTTTCGGGCCGGGCCTCCGGTGGATGGCGGCCGGACGCTCTTCGCCCTGGCCCCAGGAACGGGTTCCTTGGTTCATCCGGTGGGGTAAGCCTTGGCGTGTGACGCCTCTCCTGGGCCTTTCGTGCAGTGGCCTCTCCACTCCCAGGCCCTCCATGGATGCTGGTCCAGACTGGGAGAGAGAGGGGAGGGTCGAGAACATAGACATTCCCCCCCCTGCAACTCTCCAGGGTTGTCGTAGCAGTCCCCTTGGCCGGGTCCCTTCGGCCTCGGCCTCTCCTTCGGCTACACCCTATGTGATGATCTCCGGCCGACTGTTGGCAGCAGGACCCGCCCTATATGTGTTGCTTCCGGCTGGGCGTAGCCGCAACCCTGTTGCACTTTGGAAGTTTCCAGAATGGGGCAGATGTCTGTTGCTTTGTATCTTTCCCAGTTTGCCGTTATTTGGGCGTGGCAGGCGGTGGGACAGACATGTTCGGGGTAGTGAGGGGCGATGAAACCTCGTTGCCTTGTGGCCGTTGCAATGCCACGCTTGGTTTCTCTTACTGTTCTCAGGTTTCTTATTACGGGCTTATTTCTAACGTTTCTTGTTTCTAAGACAATAATAGATTTTATCATTAAGTATTGTTATCGTTTTCTTGTTCGTTATTTAATAAAAGTTCATCAGTGGCCTACTGATTTTCGTTTTCCTATTCCTTTCTTTCCAGGTTGTTTCATGCTAAAGTCTCTGTTAACAGGATACAGTGATCACTTCGTTATTATTGTATATGTCCTTTTCACTAGGGGTGCTCTCTGGTCGGGCCAGGTGACCTAGCTCTAGTAAATGGTCCGGGTGAGACTGGTGCATCAATCAGTGGGGAGTAGATAGGCATGACATATTACAATGGGGGACAAAGGTCCGCATTACCTACCCTTCACTACTTGCAAAGACTAGACAGAGTATGGCGACTCTGTGCTTGTTTGTAAATAGAGAATACCTCCAAAAAGAACCAATTCCAAACAGTCAATGTTCGGGCAAACAATCAATCAATGAGGAATGAAACAGGTACGACGTGTTAAAGGTTTGCGTTACCTACCCTTCACTATCTGTAAAGGGAGAGAGAATATTCCTATTCTTCCCCGTTTGCAGACAGAGAAGATCCTTAAGAGAACCAACTTCGAACAATTCAATGCTCGATTCAATCAATCAATCAATGGGGAGAAAAATAGGTATGACGGATTACAATGGGGACAAAAGTCTGCATTACCTATCCTTCACTATCTGCAAAGACTAAACAGAGTATGGCGACTCTGTGCTTGTTTGCAAATAGAGAATCTCTCAGAAACAATCAATAAGTAATACTAGTATTTTCAAACAATCAATCAATCAATTTCGCAATTTGTCGTGTGTCACGACCTTACCCGGACTGGACCATGTGGACAGTTCTTCGCCTTCCTTTTTTCCAGCGCCCGATCGTTCTCTTTTCTCCATGTTTTTACCGCAGCAGTCCTGTGGGATTCCAGTCAGGACAATAGGGTCACTTGAGAGAGGTCCGTTCGGAATCGGTGAAGTTCATTCAATCGGCAGCCGGACGAGGGCCCTCTCAAGGCAGGTATACTCCAATCATTTAGATGTTCACCCCATCGTCTGGACCTCTCTTACCGGACCTTATGTCGCTGATGGGCCCCGCGTTGGGACGCCAATTGTAGAAAAGTCAGCCCATATCGCACCCGATGCCCAGGCTGCTGGTGCAGGGCGACTCTTCGTTCCCATCATAAATAATTACCAAATGAAGAGACGGGCACTGGAAGTAGGAAAACAAGAACAGAGTTTATTACTCATGAGGAGAGCATGTCATTTGGGACACTCGCATAGTGTCTTCGGGAGGTGCTCTAACAAGTTTCTCTGAGGCTTCGTCTTTTATACACAGGTTTATGACACACACACATCCTTCATTACAATCAAGACATTGTAAAGTACGAAGATATTCCAACATGTGGCTACAGTAGGGGCCCTTATCCTCCATACAATAGGAGGGGGCTGTCATGCAGCTGAGTGTGCTGTTGATTCCGTTGGAATGTGTGCTCCTGATCGAATCTCAGGGGGTGGGGTGGTCATGATCAAATAGTGGCTATTTTCAAGAGAGGCGAGTGCATACAGTAGTGGGCAATAAACTGTATCCTCGGGCTAAGGGATGACCAGCGGTCCGTGCAAACAATTAGGTTCAGAGGAAGAGGTCATCAAAGGAGGGGTATTCATGGAGGGCCAGGAGGGGTTTGGTCAGGCGCGGGGTGCGATTTCTCAGAGACAGAGTCATGCGGGAGGGGAGGGCTCATGACTTGTGCGTGTGAGAGCGGGGGCAGTCAGGGTACATGGGGGAAGCTTGCAGGGTCAGGGAAGGGGCTGATGATCGATCGTGGACAGGGAGACCATGATACCTAAAATGGCTGTCGTGTACGTGTGTGCATGGGTCTATGCTAGCGGGATAACACAGTCAAGTGTTTTAGCGATATCCGTTCTGCTTACAACAAGGGGTACAGTGAACACAAATGAACGCCGCTTATGTGTATATACAATGCCAATTTCAACAGGTATAGGAGGATGCCTTTAAAATGAAACGATGGGGTGAGTTTAAGATCGAAAAGAAGGGCTTCGCAGGAGGTGGAGTGGATGTGAGATATTCTGACCGTTATGTGGTCGCGGGCGATGATGGCTAGTCCTCCTCCGCGCTGCCCCATTCTATCTAGGCGATAGGCGTTATAGGCTGGGGGGGTCGCAACTGCCATGTCAGGATCGGATGCTCCATCCGTCCATGTCTCCGTGAGAAAGAGACAATCAAGGTTGTTATTGATAATAAGATCGTGTATTTCTTGCCGGTGCTTGACAAGGGATCGTGCATTAATTAGTGCAGCGGTGATGTCGGTAGACATAGATGCAGTGACAGCATGATTTTTTCATTGGTTATCTGTAACTTAACGTTGCAGTGAGGACATGTAAATTTTGTGGTATCTGACCATAGGTGTGGATTGTATAGAGCGCAGTCGGTGTTAGGCGTGCGTAATGCCATCAATGTGGATTTGGGGTAGATGTGGGGAGCCAGTCGCGGGGATTGATCAGGGGTTCTGGCCCTTGGCCCGGTCTCGGCACGGACGAGCACAGACGAGCTTGCCTTATGCGCGCCTTCGGTGCGCAATCGCCGCGCCCGCTGCGCTTCCGGAACATGCACATATTTGTAGGGAGGGAACAATGCAAGAGGCGTGGCCTCGAAGTGGGCGTGTCCCAGTCAGGGAGAGGGGAATGAAGTTGGCGGGAAAACGGCGATTTTGCCCTTACCAGTGCTCGTTTTTCAGCAGGAAAGGGTGCCTGCACACTGTAGTTGTGTGCCAGTGAAGGTGAGTGATTTTAAAAACAAAGTGAAATTTTACAGTTTTACAGTTTTTAAAACAGAAGTTATGCTCAGTTTTCCTTGCTACTCCCGGCTGTGCCTCAGGAGGGTTCAAAAGTTATCTAAAGCACTAGTAGTCAGCGCGTCTATTATAACTTTGAAGGGGGGGCGTGGCCTCGAAGTGGGCGTTTCCCAGTCAGTGAGAGGGGAATGAAGTTGGCGGGAAAACTGCGATTTTGCCCTTACCAGTGCTCGTTTTTCAGCAGGAAAGGGTGCCTGCACACTGTAGTTGTGTGCCAGTGAAGGTGAGTGATTTTAAAAACAAAGTGAAATTTTATAGGTTTGCAGTTTTTAAAACAGAAGTTATGCTCAGTTTTCCTTGCTACTCCCGGCTGTGCCTCAGGAGGGTTCAAAAGTTATCTAAAGCGGGGCGTGGCTAACAGCATGGCCGGCTAGGACGTGCCGAGCCGAAGCTCCCGCCGTGCTGCCACAAGATCCGGCTTTTACTTATGATCCAGGGCACCTAACACCCCAATAGGGCACAGAAACCCTCCCGTACCCTGCGGGACTGCTCGACGGGCAGAAACGGGCCCGAAATCCATTGGATATCCCGACTTCAGCGGTAGACTCGCGGAGCTCTCACCCGAAGGCAAGATGGCGCCCTCGACATCGGGGCCCTGAATGACCGGAGCGGAACCGCCGGCGAGGACCGGAGACAGGAGAAAACCTGCAGGCAACGGCCCGCGCCCAGGACCAGGGCATGGGGCCGACTCTGAGGACCCGGGGTAAGCGGCGGCGGCAGTTCGGTGACGGGTCGCCCTTTACAAACATGGCGGGCGCCGCGTCTGAGCCCTGATTTGCCGGCGGGAGGACGCTGCAGTGCTCCGGACGCGGCTAGGACGCGGCGGGACTCCTGAGGCACAGGTCAGGACAGCAAGGCAGAGTGCCTTTGAACCCGGCGGGAGTGCCCACGGAGTGCCCTGTGGTGGGCCCCTTTACCAGATGGCGGCCCGGGAACCAGCTTCCTGATTGCCTGCAGGTGCTTGCCCCCATAGCTCCGGCGGGGACGAGGAGTCAGCGGCTGGCGATTTACATAAGCGCTGGTGGAGTTGGTCGGGGGAGCCCCACCTAGCTCTGGACACTCACACCCTGGTGGGGGGCTCTCCCCCCCGACCCTCTGATGTGCTGGCGCTTACCCAGGGACATCCGCTTTACTAGGTAGCGGCTCCAGCGCTGCTCGAGATCTGCACCGCAACCGAGGCAGGGCAGGAAGACTGGCCCGGACATCCACTTGCCCCTGGAGGAAGGCATATCCGGCGAGGGAGAGTGGCAGCAAGGGGCAGTGGAGGCGAGTGTGGCCTAGGGCCTTATATACCCAGCTGTCGCCGCACGAAGAGGGGAGAGACGTGGCGTGGGACCCCCGGGACATTGTGTGCCCTTGATGGAGGGCGGGGGAAGGCCCGAAGACACACACGGCCATGGGCAAGAAGGATACGCTCCCCAAAACCCAGAAGCTAGGGCCTATGGATACCTTCGCGGCGCCGAGACGCCAGGAGGAGTCGCTTCTGGCGGCGGCTGGGACCCGGTCCGACACTGCCATGCTGATGGAGGCCATCCAGGCCTCCAGGACGGATATCCAGGAGTCACGGGCGGCACTGGAGGTCAAAATAGGGGAAGTGGGCTCGGAAGTGACATTGCTTCGGCAAGATTTCCGCAAACTGTCTGACAGGGTGACGGCGACTGAAACGAGGATTGGTGACACCGAGGAGTCGGTTTCCTCCCTGAAGAGAGACATGGCGGAATTGCAAGCCTCCCACCGTCAGCTCATGTGGAAGGTGGACGACGTCGAAAACAGGGCGAGGCGCAACAACCTCCGCTTTGTGGGCTTTAGAGGAGGAATCAAGGGGACGAATATGGCGTCGTTCCTCCGCAAATGGCTGACAGAGACTTTCCCTGGTGCACAGTTTTCCCCGTGCTTTATTATCGAACGAGCGCATAGGGCCCTCCTGGCCAAACCGCCTGAAGGGGCGAGACCGAGGCCGGTCATAGCCCGATTCCTGAACTTCGCTGACAGAGACTTGATACTGCGTGAGGCACGAAAAATGGGCGAGATCCGGCTGGAAAACACGACGATAATGATCTTCCCTGACTATAGTCAAGAGGTGCAGAAGCAACGCCGCTCATTCGATGCAGTAAAGGCAAAACTGAGAACTCTGAATATCTCATACATGCTCCTCTTCCCTGCGAAACTTAAAGTACTGTATAAGGACAAGTCAATATTCTTCCCTCACCCGGATGATGCGTGGCAGTGGCTTGAGGAGCGGCCCATCCTCAACAGCAGAGAGACCGTTGGGAGAGTTGAGCTGGACAGATCAGTGAGGCAGAGGTCTCAATGGGAACAACCAAAGCCCCAGAGGAGCAAGGCACGGAGAGTAAAGAAACAGACCCAGGCCACCCCGTATCGGAACCAGGGATCGAGAGACGTGAGGCGTGGGAGGTCGGCATCGACGGGAGATGACCCTATTCCGGTCTCCAGATTCAGCTGCCTCCGGAATGAGGTCCGGTCAGAAGGGGACGAGGAGGAAACCCTGAGACATCCCTCATCTGGTGAGGAGGATGAGGGTGGGGGGCCGGGCTCGGCTCACCCCCTAGTGGAGGCGATTCACCGGTTGGAACATGACTCTTCGGGGCAGATCAGTGCCTCTGTGCTGGACACGCAAGACTCGCATTCTTGACAGGTGCACCTGGACAATGGTGAAGGCAGCACACCTTAGGGACCCACGCAAGTTGGCACCCCCTTTTCTGTTTTTTGTAATTCTTACTGTTTTCTGAAGGGTGGGATGTGTGGGTGGGCGACAGGCCTGCTCCTACGGATAGTCTGGTCCTGTTTCCGGGCGCGACTGGATGGGGAGGGAGGCGGGGAGGGGGAAGGGGAGGGGGAATTTCAAGTTGACTCAGGTTGTAGTTTCTGTTTGGCTCCTCGTTTGGAAAGGGGGAGAGCTGGGGAGTGGGAAGGGAGGACAGGTCTCCAAGTTAGTTCGGGTGGGAGGCCAAGGTGGGATGGCGGGGGGGGGGATACAAGTTTACCGACGTCATGCAGCAACACGAATTGCACCCACACACTGCTTGTTCCAGACAGTGCCGGGCCACACGTAGGTACCACATCACACAATGGCAAGTACCGTAGTCACTCAACGGGAGGGAGAAAAGAGACTAACCATCCTTACGTGGAATGTTAATGGTCTGGGCTCAAAAGTAAAGAGAGGTCTGGTGAACGCTTACATTAAAAGGACCGACCCGGACATTGCCTTCCTGCAGGAAACACACCTTAAGGGTACTCTATGCGCCTTTATAGCTAGGGGGAGGCACAGGGTTTTAGCGCATGCGGGATATAATTCGGACTCTAGACGGGTGGCAATCATTGTTAAAAAAACAGCTCCATTCTGCATTACCCGCACTTGGCTGGATACGCAAGGGACATATGCCGGAGTGCAGGGCAACTGGAACAGACGCACTTACACGCTAGTCTCGGTCTATGCGCCACCTAAACTGCAGCCCCGTACACTCACAGCGCTTACACAGATACTCCTAGACACTTCTGATACGATACAAGTGGTAGGGGGAGACTTTAATGATGTCATGAACCCAGGGTGCGACAGATCCGGTGATGTATCTAGAATGGGACACCAGACCACCCTCTACAATCGAATGTCCGCCGTGGGACTGACAGACATCTGGAGGTGGCTCCACCCGACGCGACAGGCATACTCGTACTACTCCGGGGCGCACAAGGTGTTCTCGCGACTCGACTACATCTTCATGTCCCGCCAATACCTGAGGGCAGACGACACGGCAGAATACAAGGCCAGGGCATATCGGATCACTCGCCGCTGTATGTGAAGCTAGGGCGGGCCCAGGGTGGGGATGCGGGCTCTTGGCGTCTGGCAGCCTGGGATCTGCAAAACCCGATAATACTAAGGGGTCTCCGGGCGGACATTAAGGTATATTTGGCGGAAAATGAGGGCACGGTAGACTCCAATGTTACTCTGTGGGAGGCCCTGAAACCGGTACTTAGAGACAGGTTAAATTCTAGGTTGGGTGCAGAAAGACGGAGAAGCCAGGCAGAGGTGGCCACCCTGGAACAGGACGTCCTAAGGAGGGAAATGGACTACCAGGCTCAGAAAAAAGCAGAGACCCTCAGAAAGCTTCTAGATGCACAGAAACACTATAGGGACCTTGCAACCAACGAAGCTAGGACCCAATCCCTTGCCACCCTTCACAGGCTTTACGATGTGGGGGACAAATCGGGGAAGCTCCTGGCATGGCTTAGCAGGAAGGAGCGGGCGGCGAGATGGATAGATAGTCTCGAAGCCATAGATGGCGCTACTGTTAACACCGATGCGGGAATAGCCGAAACCTTTGCCACGCATTTTGAAACATTCTATAAAGCCCGTGAACTTTCCACCCAAGAGGAGACGCTACAATATTTAGAGGGTACAGTCCTACCGACCATACCCCCGACTCTATGGCAGCCCTAGAGGCGGATATAACCGTAGAGGAAGTCACCGAGGCTGTCGCCAGATTGAGACCGGGCAAAACACCGGGCCCCAATGGCTTCCCGGCAGAGTTCTTTAAGCGAACAACAGACCTCCTGTCACGCCGCCTGCGGGACCTTTTTAAGGAAGCTTTTCAAGTGAGGGAGTTACCGCCTGACCTGGCGCAGGCCACGATTGTCCCGATCTATAAGGAGGGCAAGCCCAGAGAGAGTTGCGCCTCATACCGACCCATCTCCCTACTGAACACAGAAGTGAAAGTGCTAGCAACCATATTGGCGGCCCGTTTGAGAGCAGTTATTACAGAGCTCATACATCTAGACCAATCGGGCTTCCTGCCAGATAGAGCCACTAAATTAAACCTTAGGAGAACCCATAACTGGCTACAGGAGGTAAGGGGCCGCAGTGACCCACATTGGTTCCTCTCCCTGGATGCCGAAAAGGCGTTCGACGCGGTGCACTGGCCTTTCCTCTTTGATGTCTTAGGTAAGTTCGGTTTTGGGCCGAGATTTATTCAATGGGTCCAACTCCTTTACACAGCTCCGAGAGCCAGGGTACGGGTAAACGGGACCCTATCGCGCGAGTTTCGGATCCAAAGAGGCACGCGGCAGGGGTGCCCATTGTCCCCCCTCCTGTTTACGCTCACAATAGAGGTACTTGCTGCCAGGATCCGGCAAAACTCCGACATTCGCGGTTTTACTAGTAGCGATGCGGCCATGATCTCAGAAAAAATCTCGCTCTATGCAGACGATGTCCTGTTGTACATAACCGAACCGGAAGTCTCGATCCCAGAGATCTTCAGAGAAATTGAACGCTACGGAGGGATGGCGGGACACAAAATAAACTGGCATAAATCAGTACTCTATGACCCTGGCGGTCGCAACAGATGGGGGTGTCTACCGGACAACCTGCTGACTACCACCGAGGGCTTCCAATATCTAGGGATATTTATAACGGTAAATGAGACCCTCTCCTTCGATAGAAACCTGGAACGGATCATACTCAGCGCGGTGGCGGATATGAACCGATGGCGACTGCTCCCACTGACACTCCTCGGCAGAGCGGCCATGTATAAAATGGTCACATTGCCGAAATTCCTCTATGCTCTACAAAACGAATATTACCCGATACCGGCGTCGGTCTTCCACAGGATCCACGCGGATCTGCGCTCCTTCCTGTGGCTGGGAAAACATGCCAGGGTGGCCCTGTCCACGCTACAGAGGCACCAATACAGTGGTGGTATTTCACTTCCCAACCTGGAGGCCTACTATTGGGCAGAACATTTAACGCCAATCAACGACTGGCTCCATGCCCCGGCGGACCACCCGACATACGCTCTGGAGAGAGCGAAAATGTCGTCCAAAAACATATTATGCTATCTCTACGGTACCTTTAGAAGGACTTCCCTCCTCCCGGCTACGGCGGTAACACTCGCCGCATGGAAGAAGGCAAACTGTCGCATGGGGTGGGACAGGAAACCCACACGTCAGACTCCACTGTGGCACTGTCAGTGGTTGACGGAACTCCACAAACTGCGAGGTTTCCGAAGGTGGGACGACATTGGCATCTGCACAATAGGTGATGTAATTGCCAAGGGAGAGCTCAAGTCTTTCCACGTACTTAAGTCGGACTTCGGGCTCCATGACACACAACGGTTCAAATACATACAATTGCACCACGCCTGGAGGGCCCAACGCATCGCGCTCACAGATATCCCTGAATATACACCACTGGAAGGGAGGCTCCTCCAAGAGCAGATAGAAGGAAAAGCGGTCTCACTGACATATAAAACATTAACTAACCATCTATTAGGGGACCTAGCGAAGCTCAGGACCACCTGGGAGGCGGAGGTAGGCGAGATGGAGGACCTAGATTGGGAGACAGTTCTGATGCACCCCCGGGAGGTGGCGATCAAGTCCCGACTGCGGCTGATTCAGCTGAATGTACTCCACAGAACATACTATGACAGGCAGCGGCTATGCAGAATGGGGAAGGTGGAGGACCCAAGTTGCCTTAGATGCCATCAAGGAGTGGGAGATTTCTATCACACGATATGGTTGTTGGACAGGCCACATGAAGGGCCGCTCTCCCCCGGCCCAACCAGGCCCGAACCAGCCACGCAAGTACCACACACCACCATTGCACGTCCACCGTCCCCGCAGGGACCCCTACACTCGAACCTGTTGACCGCGTAGGCCGACCCACTACCGGCCTGCGCGCCCATCCTGGGCGCCATCTTGGACACTCCACCACGAGGCCGCCTGGCCCCCGATCGACCTCAACCCTGGGCCTGGCCAGGCCTCAGACATCCCGGCACCAACATCCACCCAGGAGGTGAGCGGGCTACTTGGTCAGTCAATGGGAGCAGGAGGTGTCGATGGCTCTCCCCCGCCAAGTGCCGCTCGCCCATCGCCTCCCCGGGCGCTGGCTCCACCCCCCTGCTGGGTGTCTGAACCCCCTCATCCCGGACCTCCCGACCTCCAAGTGCGAGGGTCCAGACATCAAAGCACACCAGCCCTATAACTGGGGCAGCTCCAGAGCAGGACGGGAGTTGTATCTTGGAGTCGAGAGACGCAAAGAAGAACTCATCCTTGACGGACTACTGGCGCTGCCGTAGCTCTGTCTTGGGCACCCTCGTCTTGCCTGCTGGCGCTGCCGCGGCTTTGGGAACCACCCTATCCTTCATCATCGTCGGGACCTGCTGGCGTGGCCGCGGACCGTTTGTAACCACCACCTTCATCGGGACCTGCTGGCTCTGCCGCGGACCGTCGTCTTCCTTCATCCATCTCGGGACCTGCTGGCTCCGCCGCGGCCCGTTCATCTACGCCACCGAGCTCGAGGATTGAGAGCTATTTTCCATCTTTTTGGTAACAAGACTGTCCCGCTACCCTTTTCCCAACCAGAGACCAGAATAGAGGGGACCCCTGAGTCCAGACCTCCTTGTACCATTCTACCGTACTTGAAGAAGTGTCTATAAAGTATCGTTGAACTTTATCATTGTGTGGTGTCCGTCTGTGGGGGGGAAGTTACTTGTCTGTACGATTCACTGGAGACGGCTCTCCCCGGAGACCTCTCCCCGTATCCTCGGCCGACCCTCCCGGTCCGTCTAACATTGGTGGCCAGCGACGGGATCCGAATCACCGCATAAACCGTACAGAGAGTAGCTCACCCCACGGCGAATCACGATGTCAACTAAAGACAGCGGATCAACGGAGAAATTCCAGATGGAGAAATTGGGCGAGTACAGCCATCGTGAACTTAAACAGTTCTGTATCGAATTAGGTATCGCTACCACCGGACTAAATACCAAAGATGACTTTAAGAAGGCCCTGGAATCTTGGGCAGAAACCGGGGCTGCCGGAACCCCCAATCAAGACATCGCAGCACAAACCCCCATGGCCCCTGAAGAACGAAGAACGGGTCTCTCGCCAGACGAGATCCAGGAACGAGAAAGAACCCGACTACACGAGCTGGAAATGGCCCGGCTCAAAATGGACGTTGAACTAAAGTTGGCCGAACAGAAAATCAACTTAGAGCACCTGCGTCTCCGAGAAGAAAGAGAGGAGAAACAGAGACAAAGGGAGCTCGAGGAAAAGAAACTGGCATATGAACATGAGCGGAAATTAGCTGAAATCGACCTACGCAAACAGAATAAAGAAACAGGGGTGCCCGAGCAACCCCACACTCCAGGGGCAACAGAGAAGAAGGTACACATCCCCAAGGATGTCGTTCGAGAATACTTCCGAGAGGACGACATCCAGCAATGGTTTAAGGCCTATGAAATCGCTATGACTGCACACCGGATCGATAGAAGCGATTGGGGGGCCGGTCTGTGGGGGAGATTCCTCAATGAGGGCCGCGACGCCCTGCTGCAACTCCCGGACCAGCAGATGACCTCCTATGACCATATGAAAGCTGCACTCCTCACCCGCTATGGCCTCACACCCGAGATGTACCGTCAGAGGTTCCGAGACTGCACCCGCATCCCAGGTACAACTTGGGTGGACTATGTCAATTACTTTAGCCGAGCCTTCGAGGGCTGGATCAAAGGAAGCAAGGTCACAACCTACGAACAACTGTTCAATCTTATGGTATGGGAGCATCTGTCGAACAATTGCTTCATTGAACTTCGCCAGCACCTCCTCGACAGCAAGTTAACGGATCCCCGGCAGCTCGCAGCCGAAGCAGACCGGTGGGAGATCACCAGAGTGAGTCGAAATGGGTCCTCCGAACAGAACCGGAACAACAATGGTCAGCACCGTCCCCGAGGAGGTGGAGGCCAAGGACGCGGAAGAAGCAACGCTCCGGTCACCCCCACTACCAGCCCCACCCCCCCGGCCAACCGGGGCAGCACCCCAGCGCGACCGGGACATCGAGCCAATGTTACCTGCCATCGATGTCAACGAGTCGGACACTATGCAAACGACCCAAACTGCCCCCAGTACCAGAGCCCAAGACCCCGCCAAGTAGCCGCTGCTGCTCTGGGGGAGGAACGGATCTCAGAGGAACAAGAAGAATATGAACAGGAACACCAAGAATGGGAGCCAGCCGCCCTGGCTCTCGCCTGCCTAGGGGGGAGAGACATGGTCCCGCGGGTCCCCCTACCCGCTAATACCCAGAAGTACAGCCAATGGGTGGGCATCAATGGACGCCGGGCTGAAGCCCTTCGTGACACTGGGGCCAGTGTAACAGCCGTCCGCTGTCACCTGGTGACCCCCGAACAATACTTACCAAACATTCTCTGCCCTGTACGTTCAGCCGATAACTCAGAAAGTCTGTGTCGGATGGCCTGCGTCCCCTTCGAATGGGGAGGGGTCTCCGGCATGTTGAAGGTGACGGTCCGAGATGATGCCCCCGTAGACTGCCTCCTGGGTAATGACCTGGAAAGCTCTCCATGGGCAGCAGTCGAACGAAAGGAGCACCTGGGGATGCTGGGCGTCCCGGACTGGGCGTGCGTCACCACCCGGTCCATGACCGCCCGTGCCAACACCCGCCCAGAGGAACTCGAATGGCCGGCGCCACCGCCTCCGGTCGCCCCCGCCAAAACCACCGACCGTGACGTCCCCCCCGAACCAGCTCAACCTCCAGACCTCGCTAACCTCGACCAGTGGCCTCAAGAGGGGGGGCCCACGCAAGAACAATTTCGCCAAGAACAAAAGACCTGTCCCTCCCTCGAGGGACTCCGCCAGCAAGCGCTAGCCCAAAGCGCAGGGGATACCTCCGGAACTCACTGGGTCTACTGGGACAATGATCTGCTGTACAGTGAGCAAAGAATCGCGGAGCTGGGGGCCAGCCGAGTCCTAGTGGTACCCCTCCGTTTTAGAGACTTTCTGCTAAACCTGGCCCACGATGTCCCCCTGGCAGGACACTTGGGTCAAGACAAAACCTATAGCCGCCTGGTGACCCACTTCTTCTGGCCCAAAATGAGGGACAATGTACACCAGCATTGCCGATCTTGCCCCACGTGCCAAGCCAGTGGGAAGAGCGGCCGCAAACTGAAAGCCCCCCTGCAACCTTTTCCCGTGGTCACCACCCCGTTCGAGAGGGTCGGAATCGATATCGTAGGGCCCCTGGACCCGCGCACAAAACAAGGCCATCGATTCATCCTGGTGCTAGTGGACCACGCCACCCGCTACCCGGAGGCTGTTCCCCTGCGGACTGTGACAGCCCCGGTAGTCGGCCGGGCTCTGATGGGGATCTTCTCCCGAGTGGGCTTCCCCCGGGAGGTCGTCAGTGACAGAGGCACGAACTTTATTTCGAAATATATGAAATCTCTCTGGCAACAGTGCGGGGTTACCTACCGGTTCACGACCCCCTATCACCCTCAAGGAAACGGACTCGTTGAGCGGTTCAACCGCACGCTCAAAGGGATGATCGGGGGGTTGGAAGAGCCCCTCCGTCGCCAGTGGGATGTACTGTTGCCGTGCCTTCTCTTCGCATATCGAGAGGTTCCCCAGAAGTCCCTGGGCTTCAGCCCATTTGAACTGCTATATGGACACCCCGTGCGCGGGCCGCTCAGCCTAGTTAAGGAAGGCTGGGAGATGCCCCCTCTAAAGAACCCACCAGATGTTTTCCGCTACCTCCTAACACTCCGCAACCAGACCCGGCGATTCCGAGAACTAGCAAAAGCCAACCTAGAGGCCAGTCAGGAGGACATGAAAAGGTGGTATGACCGGAATGCCTCCTCCATCGAATTTGAACCTGGGCAACAGGTATGGGTGATGTCCCCCACCGAACCCTGCGCCCTACAAGACAAGTGGACAGGGCCCTTCAAAGTGGTCGAGCGCAAGGGTCCGGCTACCTATCTCATCGACTTGGAATCTTCCCGGAACCCCCTCCGGGTCCTCCACGCTAACAGACTGAAACCGCACTTTGTACGGACAGAACTCAGCCTCCTGATGGCCACAGACAATGGGGCTGAAGAGGACTCCGAGCCCCTCCCGGACCTCCTACGAACGCGGGAGAAAGACGGTTCCGTAGATGGGGTCCGACTCTCAGAGGCCCTCACCCGAGAGCAACACCAGGAGTGCCAAGTTCTCCTGTCACAATTCGCCAGCCTGTTCTCCCTCACCCCAGGTGTCACTTCCTGGTGTACGCACGATGTGGACACGGGGGACAGCCCCCCTATCCGCCACCGGGCCTACCGCGTGCCAGATCGGGTACGGGCCTGCATCCAGGAGGAAGTAGCCAAAATGCTCACGCTCGGGGTCATCGAGCCCTCAGACAGCCCCTGGGCCAGCCCTGTAGTACTGGTCCCCAAAGCAGCTGCCCCCGGCACCCCCCCAGAACTCCGGTTCTGCGTCGACTACCGGGGCTTGAATGCGGTCACCAGGACAGACGCACATCCCATCCCCCGGGCAGATGAACTAATCGACCGCATGGGAGCTGCCCGCTACCTCAGTATCTTCGACCTGACGGCGGGCTACTGGCAAATCGGCCTCACACCCCGGGCACAAGAACGTTCTGCCTTTTCCACGCCCGATGGCCATTACCATTTCACAGTCATGCCCTTCGGCATGAAGAATGCCCCAGCAACGTTCCAACGGCTCGTCAATCAGGTCCTGGCGGGGCTCGAAGGATTCAGCGCCGCCTACTTAGACGACATCGCTGTATACAGCAACCAGTGGTCCGAGCACCTCCACCACCTCCGAGCAGTACTGCACGCCCTTCAGCAAGCTGGCCTCACGATCAAGGCCAGCAAATGTCAAATTGGGCAAGGGTCTGTAACCTACCTCGGGCACCAGGTGGGAAGCGGCCTGGTGGCCCCTCTGCAGCTAAAAATTGCCGCCATCCAGTCCTGGCAGCCCCCCACTACCCAGACCGAGGTACGAGCCTTCCTGGGCCTCACGGGCTATTACCGAAGGTTCGTGAAAGACTATGGTACTATCGTGAGGCCCCTCACAGAGCTCACGTCAAAAAATCAGCCCCAGAAAGTCAACTGGACCCCAGAGTGTCAAGCTGCATTTGAACAATTGAAAGCCGCCATGTGCTCCACCCCTGTGCTCCAGGCCCCCGACTACAGCCGGGAGTTCATCGTCCAGACGGATGCCTCCGACCATGGCATTGGGGCAGTCCTGTCCCAAGTGAACACCGAAGGCCATGACCAGCCGGTGGCCTTCATCAGCCGGCGACTCCTACCACGGGAACAACGCTGGAGCACCATAGAGAGGGAGGCCTTCGCGGTGGTATGGGCCCTCAAGAAGCTCCGGCCCTACCTTTTTGGCACACCCTTTCGGGTACAGACCGACCACCGACCCCTGCAGTGGCTGATGCAGATGCGGGGGGAAAACCCGAAGTTACTACGCTGGTCCATCTCCCTACAAGGGATGGACTTCACAGTTGAACATCGGCCTGGGCCCGATCACGCCAACGCAGATGGCCTGTCCCGGTTCTTCCGCCTCGACGAGAAGAGTCCCCAAGAGAATGGGTAACTCTCCCCGCCTTCAGCTGGGGGGGACGCATGTTGGACAGGCCACATGAAGGGCCGCTCTCCCCCGGCCCAACCAGGCCCGAACCAGCCACGCAAGTACCACACACCACCATTGCACGTCCACCGTCCCCGCAGGGACCCCTACACTCGAACCTGTTGACCGCGTAGGCCGACCCACTACCGGCCTGCGCGCCCATCCTGGGCGCCATCTTGGACACTCCACCACGAGGCCGCCTGGCCCCCGATCGACCTCAACCCTGGGCCTGGCCAGGCCTCAGACATCCCGGCACCAACATCCACCCAGGAGGTGAGCGGGCTACTTGGTCAGTCAATGGGAGCAGGAGGTGTCGATGGCTCTCCCCCGCCAAGTGCCGCTCGCCCATCGCCTCCCCGGGCGCTGGCTCCACCCCCCTGCTGGGTGTCTGAACCCCCTCATCCCGGACCTCCCGACCTCCAAGTGCGAGGGTCCGGACATCAAAGCACACCAGCCCTATAACTGGGGCAGCTCCAGAGCAGGACGGGAGTTGTATCTTGGAGTCGAGAGACGCAAAGAAGAACTCATCCTTGACGGACTACTGGCGCTGCCGTAGCTCTGTCTTGGGCACCCTCGTCTTGCCTGCTGGCGCTGCCGCGGCTTTGGGAACCACCCTTTCCTTCATCATCGTCGGGACCTGCTGGCGTGGCCGCGGACCGTTTGTAACCACCACCTTCATCGGGACCTGCTGGCTCTGCCGCGGACCGTCGTCTTCCTTCATCCATCTCGGGACCTGCTGGCTCCGCCGCGGCCCGTTCATCTACGCCACCGAGCTCGAGGATTGAGAGCTATTTTCCATCTTTTTGGTAACAAGACTGTCCCGCTACCCTTTTCCCAACCAGAGACCAGAATAGAGGGGACCCCTGAGTCCAGACCTCCTTGTACCATTCTACCGTACTTGAAGAAGTGTCTATAAAGTATCGTTGAACTTTATCATTGTGTGGTGTCCGTCTGTGGGGGGGAAGTTACTTGTCTGTACGATTCACTGGAGACGGCTCTCCCCGGAGACCTCTCCCCGTATCCTCGGCCGACCCTCCCGGTCCGTCTAACAATGGTCCTGCACTGTAATACAAATATACTGGACCCAGGTGTTCAAAGAATTAGAAGAGGTTCTGGAGGCTCCAATCCCACAAGATCCCAAGCTAGCACTGTTGGGCATGTCCAACGACGTAGACTTGACACGCCCTCTCCTTATATTCTTGGTCTTAGCCCTAGTGGTCGCGAAAAGGGACATCGCAAAACACTGGGGAGCGCCGGAACCCCCGGACATGGAGGAATGGAGAAGAGGGCTAGATCTCTGGGAAACAACCTTTACAACGAAACTTTTACAACGAACTACCATTACAACGCAATTTTTACAACGCAAACTATTACAACGCATTGCTCTGGGGGGCGCTCTAGGATAGGGAATAGGTTAATTTACTATCCAATAACCTTCCCTACTATCCACGGGGACTGGAGTTGGAATAGTAAATTAAACTATTCACTATCCAGCACCTAAAAGCATTATGCGTTGTAATGGTATGCGTTGTAAAAGTTGCGATGTAAAGGTAGGCGTTGTAAAAGTATGCGTTGTAACGTCATACATCCAGATCTCTATATGGCAGCAGAAAGGGTAACCTATACGGCTAGGGGGTGTCCCAAAAAATTCCGCAGAATTTGGTCTAAGTGGAGACACTACCATGGGTTGGACGGGGGGCTCTGAGGGAGGGGGTTCCTTGAGTGGTCGAGAGGTAGAATACCGAGGTATAGGAGACGTTGACACTGTAAGGGTGTCAGACTAAACTGTGCCCATTGTCTGTCGTGCCACACTGAAGGTCTGCGAATCAGAAAGGCTAAGGGCATCCTATGGCAAGACGGGGGGGGGGGAGTGGGTGAGAGGGGAGTGACTGCAACACAGTTTAACATGCAATCTGACGGAGGTAAACAAATGGAATTTCATTGTTAACTGGGGAGGGGGGGGTTCAGCAAAAAAGAAACTGCAGATGCTCGGATTGTTCCTTGATTGCTCAGTGACATGTATAAGATTACACTATTGGCATGGTACCGAAACTTGCCGCCCTGCCCCCGGGATGTGGGCTGAATGGCCGTGTAACATCAGCTGAATGTGGGATGGGCTACCGGTGACTCCTGTTTGGAGTACTTAAATGTCTGTTACTGGATCCTTGTAAATCTGCAATAAAAAAAAATAAAAAAAAAAAGTTACCTAAAGCACTAGTAGTCAGCGCGTCTATTATAACTTTGAAGGGGGGCGTGGCCTCAAAGTGGGCGTTTCCCAGTCAGGGAGAGGGGAATGAAGTTGGCGGGAAAATGGCGATTTTGCCCTTACCAGTGCTCGTTTTTCAGCAGAAAAGGGTGCCTGCACACTGTAGTTGTGTGCCAGTGAAGGTGAGTGATTTTAAAAACAAAGTGAAATTTTACAGTTTTACAGTTTTTAAAACAGAAGTTATGCTCAGTTTTCCTTGCTACTCCCGGCTGTGCCTCAGGAGGGTTCAAAAGTTATCTAAAGCACTAGTAGTCAGCGCGTCTATTATAACTTTGAAGGGAGGGCGTGGCCTCGAAGTGGGCGTTTCCCAGTCAGGGGCAGGGGAATGAAGTTGGCGGGAAAACGGCGATTTTGCCCTTACCAGTGCTCGTTTTTCAGCAGGAAAGGGTGCCTGCACACTGTAGTTGTGTGCCAGTGAAGGTGAGTGATTTTAAAAACAAAGTGAAATTTTACAGTTTTACAGTTTTTAAAACAGAAGTTATGCTCAGTTTTCCTTGCTACTCCCGGCTGTGCTTCTGGAGGGTTCAAAAGTTATCTAAAGCACTAGTAGTCAGCGCGTCTATTATAACTTTGAAGGGGGGGGCATGGCCTCGAAGTGGGCATTTCACAGTCAGGGAGAGGGGAATGAAGTTGGCGGGAAAACGGCGATTTTGCCCTTACCAGTGCTCGTTTTTCAGCAGGAAAGGGTGCCTGCATACTGTAGTTGTGTGCCAGTGAAGGTGAGTGATTTTAAAAACAAAGTGAAATTTTACAGTTTTACAGTTTTTAAAACAGAAGTTATGCTCAGTTTTCCTTGCTACTCCCGGCTGTGCCTCAGGAGGGTTCAAAAGTTATCTAAAGCACTAGTAGTCAGCGCGTCTATTATAACTTTGAAGGGGGGGGGCGTGGCCTCGAAGTGGGCGTTTCCCAGTCAGGGAGAGGGGAATGAAGTTGGCGGGAAAACGGCGATTTTGCCCTTACCAGTGCTCGTTTTTCAGCAGGAAAGGGTGCCTGCACACTGTAGTTGTGTGCCAGTGAAGGTGAGTGATTTTAAAAACAAAGTGAAATTTTACAGTTTTACAGTTTTTAAAACAGAAGTTATGCTCAGTTTTCCTTGCTACTCCCGGCTGTGCTTCTGGAGGGTTCAAAAGTTATCTAAAGCACTAGTAGTCAGCGCGTCTATTATAACTTTGAAGGGGGGGGCATGGCCTCGAAGTGGGCATTTCGCAGTCAGGGAGAGGGGAATGAAGTTGGCGGGAAAACGGCGATTTTGCCCTTACCAGTGCTCGTTTTTCAGCAGGAAAGGGTGCCTGCACACTGTAGTTGTGTGCCAGTGAAGGTGAGTGATTTTAAAAACAAAGTGAAATTTGACAGTTTTACAGTTTTTAAAACAGAAGTTATGCTCAGTTTTCCTTGCTACTCCCGGCTGTGCCTCAGGAGGGTTCAAAAGTTATCTAAAGCACTAGTAGTCAGCGCGTCTATTATAACTTTGAAGGGGGGGGCGTGGCCTCGAAGTGGGCGTTTCCCAGTCAGGGAGAGGGGAATGAAGTTGGCGGGAAAATGGCGATTTTGCCCTTACCAGTGCTCGTTTTTCAGCAGGAAAGGGTGCCTGCACACTGTAGTTGTGTGCCAGTGAAGGTGAGTGATTTTAAAAACAAAGTGAAATTTTACAGTTTTACAGTTTTTAAAACAGAAGTTATGCTCAGTTTTCCTTGCTACTCCCGGGTGTGCCTCAGGAGGGTTCAAAAGTTTATCTGTTTTTATCCATTTTTTGGGGGGGGGGGGGGTTTGTGGAAAAACAAAACTAAAATTAGTATATTTCCACATTTATTTAACCGGTAAACATGCACTCATGCTTGAATGCCTACTAGGTTTCAATGCTGTAAACACCAGCAGAAGATAAATCAATGCACTTATAAGAAAATACACAAATTTCAGTATCAACCTTGTGCATATCTGCTGCTGTTAAAGCCTCTTTACTAAAAGTCCTTTTTTTAGTCCCCTTACCTATCAATCCACACAGCTATTGGCCTGGCAGCCATGGCAGAGAGTATTTACAATTACTAAAAAAGCAACCCAATTTCCATTTTTATCTACATTTAAAAATAAATACAGACAAGAAATTAAATGTTTTCTGTCTGTATTTATCGGTAAAAAAAAATCTGTAAAAACGGAAAACAGGGAGCCTTAATTATGATTAGCTGATCTTACTTATCCTGTCGATGATTCTATGTAGCTGTGGCTTTCAATATATTAATTACATACTGCATTCATGAAGATTCGCTGCAACAATCTTGCATTTGAAGACAGGTATTTTAAGACCAAACTTTCAGAAAACCTTGTTGCTCTGTTTTAAATGCTGCCTAAATTAATTAAGTGAGTGTTCGAAGCTAACAGCCTGATGTTTCCCCAGGCTTTTCAAGGTGAGTATTTCACTTATGTATAGTACCTTTTGGTAAATGACTACTCGAATGAATTGATTTTGTCTTTGTAGCGGTTCTAACCCCATGCATAAAATTAAAGGAGTAAAATGTTTGATGTTCCTTTAGGGTACCTTGGAATTATTTCTTTCAGGTCCATCTACTTGGAGGCTTTACACATTTTGAGATGGTATAATCTAACTTGTCCCATGTCTTTTTAAGCCAGTGTGCAATTACAGCATTCTGACATGCTTCCAGGGTGATTGAGAGCGGAACTAATTAAATCACACAGTCCGCCGTCTGGACTCCAGGCATCTCAGAGAGAAGCTCTCGTCAGGTTTTAATGCATACACTCGGATAATCTATTAGATTCTGTTTTATTTGAATTTATATAGCGTTTCCTGCCTCTGACGAGGCCCTGTGGCGCTTTGCAGACGGGTAGAACAGTACTCCGTGGCAGTGCTATAGCTAGATTTGCCACCTTGGCAGTCTTTTACTGCCCGAGATAGCATTTTTATTCTAATATTGGTGAACATAAATGAGGAAAATTAGGAGAATCCGGTATTTTTTTATATATGAAATATGAACCGGAAATAGCAAACATTGAAACAAATACTTCTTTACATACAAGCTCCTTTCCCGTTCAGAATCTGAAAACGTAAATAAACTGCCCTGATTGTTTCCTGGGAAAGGTGCAAATCTTAGCCATGGATGAAAGAGTATGCCTTGTGCATGGCACACATGGGTAGTGTAGATGCCCTGTATGACAACTAAGAGTGTGCTCTTGTTTATGTTGCTTCACCTGTGTTTGATGGTCGTGATCGAAAGAATAGAGGGATGGAACATTTACTCATAAGAGACTCTGTCATGGAGTATATGGGGATTACACAGGCGGTCATGCAGGTGGTCCCATTAGCTGTTTACCATATTATCATACATGGGAGCCTGTAAATCCTGCATAAAAGCCAGCTCTAATTTCCTTATTGCAGGTGATCTGTGACGTCTCCAGCCGCCTGTAATAATGACATGACAAGGCTGCTCAACTGTAATAAATTATTGCAGTTGAGTTGTGACACCATAATGCCTCCAGCCATCAGCTAGGTGCAGGGTATGTCACGGAGCAGAATTTAGAGCAACATTTTGAACAAGGCAACCAAAACGAAAACTGGATTTTCATTCTATTGATTATTTTTCGAAAACACACATTGATGAGCAGAAAGTAGATATTTATTGGAACTTTTTTATCTTTTGCACGCTAAAGGTCATTACAGGAAAAATAGAACCTCTCTGCTTTTTTTTACATATGTTGAACCTCAGCACTCTTCTGACGTACATTAACGGATCATAATATCTTTTGCAACAAATCACTAACTGTATTTTGGTGTGTTTAATGTCATACTAGATCCTGCTATCATTCCTCATGTCTGCAACCATGCTCTAACTTCAAGACGCCAAGGGGTCTATTAGTATGTCGGGCGGATCGCCACAGCCCGTATGGTGGTAGCGATCCACCCAACATTTTCCTCCGCCTGCATCCCATTTCCCCCCTGCCTTTTTACGATGGCGGGGGGGAGGACCCTGGCGGACGGAAAGACCGTCCACCAGTTTTCCGCCGGTCGACGAGTCGACCGGGCTGAAAAGGGACTGTGTATGGTGGCGGTGTCTGCAAGACACCGCCATCCATATTACAAATCAGGCAGAGATGCGCCTTTCCATGGCGGCTTTGCCGCCATGGAAAGCAATTCGGTCTCTGAATGTGGGGGCCTGTTGCGAGCCCCAAGGGTAATGGGGGGTGGGGGGTGCACATGGGGGGTACCTATGGTACCCCCCTGCATTTGCATGCACAACGTGGCAGGCTCCGTGCGGTGCCTGACACGCTGTGCATGCAAATGCACAAGGTGCAGCCACAGCATTGTGGCAGGCGGTGCTGTGTACACCACCCCCCACAATGTTGTAGATGGAGGATGCCACCGCCACCGTGGCGGTGACATCCTAATTGCCGGTGCGGGACCGCCGCACCACTGGCGGCTGGTCCCAGCACAGCTAGTACCCGCCATCCTAATAGGCCCCTAAGTATCTCTTTTGTGGGATGGGTGATGGTATGACCATTTAAGAAATAAAGTACTCACTACTACACATTTTGTGGATATTGCAAGTCACCTTGGCATTCTATGACATCATAAAGGAACTCAGCCTTCAGAGTCATTCCTGTATATGGTAATGAACTCCTCAGTAACTTGCAATATCATTGTAATGGGTTTACTGACACAACATCGATTACATAAATATCGATGTAAAAAGTATTAAAAAAATATAGATTACAAAAATATCGACAAAAATATCAACTCCTATACTTCAACATGTAAGGACAAAAATAGTGAGAAAAAATATTTTTATAATAAACATAGACGTACAACATATTGATATATATATATATATAATAATTATATTAAGTATTAAAATAAATGAAATGTAATATACATTTTAACAAAATATATCAAATAAACTTAATTTAAAAAAGATAAACACAAAAACATAATACATTATACATATTTACTTTAAAACAAATAATATATTATTTTTAATCTATTTAAAAACTTTAAAACTATATAAAAATGTATAACAATAATTTGAAATATGAGAAAAAAATTCTATAATAACTTAAAGCATTAAACAATAAAACAAATATTTACATTTCCATTTCCCAATTACAGTCAGTGCAAACGTAGGGAAACTGTTGAATGGCGGAGAGATACAAATTATTATTCTTACTCTAATAACTACAACAGTAGGGAAAGTGTTGGATAGCGAAAGGATCAAAATTACTATTCCAACTCCAATGAGTGCAACAGTAGGGCAAATGTTGGATAGCGGAGGGATTACATTTACTATTCAAACTTCAGTCAGTGCAACAGTAGGGAAAGTGCTGGATAGCGGAGGAATAACATTTACTATTCACACACCAGTGAGTGCAACAGTGGGGAAAGCATTGGATAGCAGAGAGTTAAAATTACTATTCCAACTCTAGTGAGTGCCCCAGTAGGGACATTGTTGAATAGCAGAGGAGTTAAAATTACTAATCCAACTCCAGTGAGTGCAACAGTAGGGAAAGCGTTGAATAGCGGAGGGGTAAAAATTACTATTCCGACTCCAATGAGTGCAACAGTAGGAAAAGTGTTGGATAGAGGAGGGGTAATAGTGGGTAATAGTTACTATTTTCGCTCCAATAAGTGCAACAGTAAGGTAAGTGTTGCATAGCAAATGGATAAAATTACTATCCATACTCCAGTCAGTTAAAAAATAAAAAATAAATACATTTTTTAAAATAAAAAAAATATTATTATGAAAATGAATAAATAAATACATTTAGACATGTTCAAAATAAAAATACCAATATATATATTTAATATATCAAAAGAAAACATATAATAATATTATCATATGATAAATACCTACATACATTATATAAAATAATATACAAAATTAATTTCCCAAAAATAAATATTTAAAATTAGAAAATATTTACAAACAAAAACATTCATTATTATATAAATGTATTTTGTTTAATTTCCTACCCTATAGCACCACACAAATCACAACAAAATTCTAACTTTTGAAAAAAAATACATCAATAATTGACATAATCAATTAACAATTAAAAAATTGTATTGATAAAAAAGAATTAATACAAATTAATTAACTACCTACACTTTAACCCTATAATTCTCACAACACACACCTAAATAAAACTGTAAAATAATAAATTACACAATTAAAACATATAACAAAATTGCAAACTATTCCTATTAAACAACTAATTATAAAGTAAATAAAATGTATTTTATACCCACTCTTTACCCCTTTAAAAGTAAAAAGAACATATAAAAAATAAACAATTATCCAAAAATAAATATACAACAATTAACATTAACAATATATTAATTAATTAAACACAAATGACTTCCCACCCTTTACCCCTATAAACACCACAACACACACCTAAAATGAATTACACAATTACCATAATTAACTTTTAATTAAATTACTTAATATCAATTGACAAATAATTATTAATAGAAACATTAATAAATGACTGCCCACCCCTTTACCCCTATAAACCCCAAAACATACACATAACATTAATTACACAATCACCATAATTAATTACCCATTAATTAATTAATAATAATTAACAACCAATTATTAATAAATTAATAATACCTTAATTTACACAGTTAACACTATAACATCTCAAATAAATATTAATAAATAAAATATACTCATTAATTTAATATCATTAAATTACTTACCACCCTATTCACCTATAAACTCACAACCCGCTACAGAACTAAAAAACACAAAATTCAAATGAAAAAAATATATTAACTACTAAACTGGGTGGCCTGGTTGGATACCAATGATAAATGGACCAGTAGAGTGATTAGCTGGAACAGGTATATAGATGATTTGTTCATCATATACAAAGGGACTGAAGAATCAGCTAGGGAATATGTGAATATACTCAATGTAAACGATTTAAATCTTAGGCTCACAGGAACATAGGTAAACTTTTCAGACCTGAAAGTGTTTGCCTCTGACGACAGGCTGTGCACTACTTTGCATAAAAAGCCGACAGCGGGGAACTCCGTTTTGCACGCCAGCAGTTGCCACCTGGACAAATTAAAAAATGGTATTCCGTACGGTGAACTATTGCGGATCAAAAGGAATTGCAACAGAGAGCGTGATTTCCAGGTGGCGGCTGCTGGTAATGTGCAAAGATTTCGAGTGAGAGGTTACTCTAGTGAGGTTCTACTGGAGGCAAAAAGAAGGCAGATGCCAGATCAAGAGTGGACCTGGTTTGGGGTGTGTCTGCCTCTAAAATAAGAAAGATTAGAACCGCTGAAACTGGTCCTAAAGATTACAGAATGGTTACCAACCATTCAAGTAATGCCAAAGAAATAAGAAAACTGTTAAGAAATAGTTGGCACATTTTGAAAGCAGATCCCATCATAGGAGACGATCTTTTGAGGTCACCCCGTTGACATTTAGGAAAGCACGGTCATTAAAAGATCAGCTGGTACAAAGCCATTATGTAAAGGAGAACGGCAATCATGTTTTGGGCAAATTAAAGGTTCTTTCCCCTGCGGTAGATGCAAGGCCTGTAAAAACAGTCATAAGATCATATGAGGTGCCTTGTCTCAAGATCCCTAAAAACATCAGGAAATTAATGAATTGTAATACCAGCCACACAGTATACTGTTTAGTATGTCCGGGTGGATTAAGGTATATTGACAGTACCAAACATCTGACAAAAGTACGGATTTTGGAACACCTCAGAGCTATTGCCACCAAGGGTGTCACATATCTGGTGGCGAGACACTTTGAGAGCCATCATAACAGCAACAGGGATCTGTTGCGTTTTTTATGTTTGGACCATGTGCCCAGGGATATACGAGGGGGGGACAGACAGTTAACCCTCCGTAGACTTGAGTCTAGGTATATTATAGACATACAAACAAAGATACCGTATGGATTGAATAGTGGGGAGGAGTTGGCTATACATCTGCAAAATAAGCGTATTGGATTTTGGATTATGTGCACCACAGCTGTAAAATTAGGGGGATTGTTTATTCATTGGATTGGTTGGTCAACTTTTTGGTGTACACAATATTTAAGATGTTTTGAAGCTTTGGAATAAGTGCTGGTTATGAGCATACAGGGCTAAATAATTAAATTAATCAGCTCAAGAATATGTATTTCACAATATTTATCTATGCTGTGTGCCCATTCAGGGCTTTAAGTTGGGCTTCATTTTACACAGACAAGCAATAATATATGAACCTAATAGGTGACATTGCATATTTAAAGATGGCTGAAACCTGATACAATGAGGACGGCAGTCCTTTTTCAATTTTTGATGTATTGCATTCACCAATGAATTTTGTATTTAAGTCCCGCTGTCTTGGGCCGCCAATATTGATATTGAAAAAGACGGTTTCCGAAACGCGTCTTGTGAACACTTAAACCCTATTAAATCTGGGTAAAATGCTCCAGTGAGTGCTGGTATTTCTTATACCCTGAAGCTGTGATATTCAGTGCGTTTTCATCTAAGAGCACCATAGCACCCGTCTGAGAGGGCAGGAATCAAGACGGATTTCTTGTAGCAGTATAAATTAAAAAAAATAAACAATTATTAATTAATTAATTAACACATTTATTACTATAACATCTCAATTAATTATATATTACTAAATAAAAAAAAAATGTAATATAATTAAATTACTTCCCACCCTATTCCCTATAAACCCACAACCCAATACGGAAGAAAAAACGCAAAATTCAAATAAAAAAAATTAATAACTACTATAAATGTAACACATATATTAAACATATAAACAATTCTTATACACAAAAATATATCACATAAATTTAAGATATATACTAAAACACATAACATTAATGAATAAAAATCTATATTTTTAGCAACTATGGGGCCTATTAGGATGGCGGGCGGACTTTTGTCCACCCACCATCCTTGCAGAGCTGGGACCATCCACCATAGATGCGCCGGTCCCACCCGCCCTATTAGGATGTACATTAACATTGCGGACGGTGCTGCTGGCTGCAACACCTTACGCAATGTTAAAATCCCAAGTTGTGCATTGCCATACACAACATGGCAGGTACCCCGCAGTGCCTGCCACCTTGTGCATGGCAATGTTGGGGGTGTCATTGGTACCCCCCAGTGCAGCCCCTGACCCCCCCCGTGGCCTGCAACGGGCCCCCAAAGTCATTTCCTGCATGCCTTTCCTTGGTGGTGTCTCCACCATGGAAAGGCATGCCCACCGCAACCATCATAATATGGATGGCTCACCATATTGTGGGCTTTTTCCACCCGGCCGGCAATCGTGAAGATTGCCGACCGCCGGAGAAGCGGCTGACGGACTTTTTGTCCGTCGTGGTACCCCCCCCAGTAATATGGCGGGGGGTAAATTGTGTTGTGATGGTGGGCAGATCGCCAACGCCGGCAGCATCATAATGACCCCTTATATTTTCACAAACGATATTAAACACTTCAATATTTTTTTTATTGCTATTACTTACCTTACGTTGATATTCTTCACCACAATATTCTTGCTGACGATATTTCTCACTCACGATATTTGTGACTCGATATTTCTGTCACTCGATATTTTTTACTGGATATTCTGTCTCTTCTCCATTGTAATGCACACCAGTGGATACTTTAACCCATAACTATTATAATATAGGTATTGTTTTTTGAAGGGATGACCTGGGAACTTTTGCCTCTTCTGTAATTGGTAGTTACATTTATATAGTGGCTAATTTTTTAAACAGCAAGACCTACTGGCTACTGCATCAAGACAAATATAAGTGCATGCATGGTGATGCATACGCACAAATTGTTATTATACTGCAACTACTTCTTTTTGTTTTTACCATGCTGTCTTGCAGTGGCCAACAAGCATTACTTTTTTCTTTTTGTTGTGGAACAGCATCTTCAAAAAGCATTGGCGAAGCTGACAGATTGGGTAATGCTGTAGAAAGGCGAGACACATTGGCTTTACTAAAGATTGTTTATGTTATGTGGGACAGCCAGTGCGGTAAATTGTAGAGTTTACATCCTGATCTTGAAAATTTGTATGTGTGTATATGTGCATTGTCCTGTTATTCCTGCATACGGTTACAGATTGCTGAGCGTGAACGTTTATAACGTGTATGAGTGTCCATTGTAAAGTTATTCTGAGATCTGCTATGCACCTGTGTGTTATGCTAATATTACTGCATCTTCACATGCAGTATTAATTTGAAGAACATGTTAACACAAACAAAGTGGACACCTGTGCATTATATTGCTTGGATACATTCAGGCCCGGACTGGCTGCTGGGGGCACCGGGCAATCCCCCGGTGGGCCGCATGGGTGGGGGCCGGTTTTGGGCCCCTGGGGGCCGTTTTTGTTACATGGTCGTTTTTGCAGCATAGCTGCAAAATCGCCCATGTAACAAAATCGGCCGAAAGCCGGCCCTGGCAAAGTATGCGGCCGCACCCCCAACACCCCCTTCGGGGGGGGGAGCAGGGGGGAGGCTGAGCACTTTGCCAGGGCCGGTTTTGGTTCCCAGTCCGGCCCTGGATACATTTTGGTATTACAACTCTTTTACAGAGTAAACTTAAGGGTTGGTGAGACCGGTGCCTCATCATTGACTTGGAATACAGATATATGCATAACCTACAACCGAAAGCACCATGTGTTTATATTCTGCCAAAGATCCATAACCACGGAGAATGTCCACCTCATCTCAAGAATCAGTTCCCCCACCGAACATGTCAGAGTACATTGACATGTTGTGATTGTTGGTTTCTGACTCTTGATATATATTCCCTGTATCCACCATTCTCAAAGCACAGGGTATACAGGAAGTGCACCGTTTTCCCCTCTCCAGAGAAGCCACTTTGCTAGAGCACACGCTGATGTTAATTGAAATGGAGTCATTGGTATTGGATAACAATGTTTTTCTGCACAATGGAACATGATTTCGACAATGCTAAGGCATGGCAATGGGATCAAAGAATTCCCCTTCTTTTGCCAATTTGTAAAAGGGGTGGTTGGGAAAATATTACATCTGGTCACAATGTGCATTTGATATCATAAATCATGTGTTGTATTGGCATAGATACATTGATGACATCTTGATGATCTGGACAGGCAGTGTGGAACTTTTATTGGAGTTCAGTACATTCCTTAACACTATCTCTTTCACCTACCAATACAGCCAAACCCAGGTTACCTAGCTAGACTTCACTCTCTATGCCAAGGACTCTAAAATCCTCTTATCTCTGTTTAGAAAACTCACTGCATGTAGTTCCATTCTTCATGTCATGAGCTCACACCTGAGATCACAGATACAGTCTATACCTTTTGGTGAGATGACTAGAATAAGACGCAATTATAGTGAGCAATCAGATTTCCTTGTTGAATTTGCCAAAATGGAAAAGAGATTTCTAACCAGGGGTTACCCAACTGCTGTTATTGCCAAGGCTAAACAACGAATATAACGAACAAGGCAACATACACTATTGAGGACTAAATCTGGCTCTCCTAGGAGAAGAACCAAGGTGGCACTTATTAATCCATTTCACAGTTCCAGTCATCTGCTTTACAAAATCATTCGTAGACATTGGCATGTATTGAGTGTAGACTCCATCCTCAAAAACGTAATTTCCAGCAAACCTATGATTACATCTAGTCGGGCAGACCTCTACATAACATACTGTGTTCCAGCTTTTGGGGCTTCGACATAAAGGAGACCAGACTGGGATGGTTAAAACTATAACCCAGAGTTTCTTTACATGTGGCTGTTGCAGCATGTGCTCTTATGCCCTGGTTACAACAACACCACTAAATATATAATTGACACTTTTATTAACTGTAACACATAATTTGTGGTGTACTGCTTATTTGTATGTATTGTCGCATTTATGTAAGGAGTACTATTAGATCACTTAAAGAAAGAATCCTAGAGCATATTCGTGCCATCAAGAATCAAAACAGAACAGTAATTATATCCAACCATTTCAATATGAAACAAGGAAAAAAGGAATCGCGGAATTAACGCAGCTCAGGTTTCAAGGATTTAGGATGGCCCGGGAACATCCAAGAGGAGGAGACAGAACTGGGACACTCAGAAAATTGGAAACTTCTTGGATTACCAAACAACTGAACCTTGAACTCAATATGGATCATGAGCTACATGTATTTTTGGATGAATAATTGTGTCTCTATGCACAATGTCTGACTCTCTGTGACTCTCTGTTTTCAATCGATATGCATACTATCTTTGGCCTCATGTAATGAGATTCTTGAATGAAGCAGGGACACTGTATTTCTTGACTCTTACATCTGGTACTATTGGATCATATATGTACACAAGAAGTGTGACATCTCTTCCATTCAAGATTGCTTCCACACTCTCTGTATGCCTGTACATCATTAATTGGCTTGTACACTGATGTTTTATCCTACATTTTTTGCAGAGATCGACCTGTAAATGTAGATTGACTATAATAATGTATTGTTTACTCATCATGTAAGAGGGGTTACATTATCCTCTTTTTTACTTTCGTTCTGGCTTTCTCTTAACTTTGGACTCATATCTGGTCCCGCATAATATACAAGGACTCTACGAGCTCTCAGTTATTCTCTTTTTTCGAACACACCCAGGCATGGGCACCGCAGAAATGTTTCCGGGGGGGGGGGCAAAATTTTAACTTCATCACTCGCCTTCTAGGGGGGGCAACATTTTAACTTCCTCACTCGCCTTCAAGGCACGTTTAATGCAGACGGCCCATTGTCATTCTTTATGTGATGATCAGCAGCAGAGAGAATGACAATGGGCCTGTCCACAGTCTGCTCGAGGTCGGGGAGGGGCTGCTGCAGCCTCTAGAGTTCAAAGACAAGTGCGAGAGGCCCCAAGTGAGAGAACATTTAAACTCCTGGGGCTTCTCGCAGGGGAACAGCCTGCTGTAATCTTGAACATTACGGACCAAAAGAAATGGGACCGGCAATCCAGGGGGGAACAAGCGCAACCCCTTGCCCTCCCCTGCGGAAGCCCATGCACCCAGGAGCTCTCAGGCCACTGTGCTGTGCTGAGGGGGCCCCAACTCATCGCGGGGGATTCGGGGGCCTTTGTTGCACAACTGGACTGTTGGAAAGAGGAGTTTGGATGCTGGGAAATGAGACAGGCAGGAATGTGATAGATATTAAGAAAAATTAATGGGAACAGTAAATACAAGGAAAATGTACAGATAAGAGAATTAGGCGCAGTAAAGCAGGATTAATAATAGGAAAACCAGAGGGAAGGTAGGAAATAAAAGCCAAATTCTTTATAAGAACTGAAAAAACATCCTATGTTTTATGGAGCAAAAAAGAGTAGCTGACCACTGATTTTTGCAGTTTTTGAAAAGATTAGAAAACACTGAAACCCTCCACCAGAATCAACAACAAATAGAAATTTAACCCAGGAAAGCCTACATATAAATACAGAAGATACCCCTTATTGTGACCTGACTGCCTCCTGACTCATCTTTGAAGAACCTTCCTCAAGAGTGAACAACTTCACACATCCGTCCAAAGTGTTAGAATGGTTGTTGGGTTCAGAGAGACTGATTCCAGGGAAGGTCGGAAATATCCTTGTGTTAACAGCCAGCCTTTGCTGGAATACAGGTCAAGATGCAGCCTCATCTGCCTTACGCCCCTAAAAATACCCCTGTGGGTGAAGCTGGATTGCATAGACTTAGGCCCCAGACCAGACGCGACTGCCTATACTACTGCAGGCCTTACGACATGGGGAAACCCTTTCTCAGATAAACGTCTTTGTACAATTGAGAACTTGGTGTAATTCTTATGCATAGCTCACCCAACATTTAAATGAGGTCTGGCACAAAACTCACAACGAACTGGATACATCCAGACTCCTCCAAACCATACTTACATATGGGGGTGGTTGTTGTGCCATCACACTGTTATATAATTCTATATGCGGAGAGGGGGCCGTCCCTCTTGCTGCTCTCTGTGTGCACTTATGGGTGAGTGTGTACTACACTCACCGATAAGCAATGGGTCCAGTGTCTGGGGGTACCAAAATGCAGCTCTTTGAACTCTAGGCTGAAATACACCCAATTTATTTACCTCCATCATACTTTTCTCACACCCCACAGACCACGGTATTCCAGACTCTTGACCGCGCTGTCATAATTCTGAGGCAAATGTTTTTCACAAGGTATGGTCATGCGCACACCTGCCTTCCTAATGGGCAAAGTTAGCCGAAGTGCTCTCTGAAGTTGTGGGCTATACTATACATATAAATGGATTACACTATCTTTTGGGGATTACTTCCCGTAAGCAGGGCATAAAGCCACTAATAAATTCTTAAATCTAGCATTGGTGGTCGCCAAGTGCAGGATAGCAATGACTTGGAAATCGGCCACACCTCGGCCCATCAAATTGCCTCCTGACCTATGTGCTGGAACAGGAGGCTGTCATTTTCCATTTTCCCTGCCTGGCATGCAGTCGGACTGACCTCTAATTTTCTCTTAATGCTAAACCTCTGAACTGAACTTTCCTGACTGTTCTGGAACCTGCACTTTGCCGACTGGTAAAGTTGAGCAGGACATACACTTTCTGCTGAAGGGTTAACTGACTCCTTTATGTGGCACACTGTGCTTCATGTCTGACTTTATCAGATCTCTAGCAAAGACGGACAATATCTCAATCGTATTTGGTTTGTTGGGTCTAAATGCTGAGACTCAATTTATTTCCATGTTCTCTCTCTCTTTCTAGGCAACCAGCAATTGTTCTTAATGAATCTGTATTGTATTGTGTGGCTATTTGTACTAATTAACTGCTATTAAATCTGATTATCAAATTTGATTTCATATTCTGACCATTCAAATTGAGACTTTAGATAAATGTTTTTCATGAGTAATCAATATTGTATGTGCGTCATTTCTTGGAGTTAAATCTTCTTGTCTTAGTGTTTGTGAATTCGGTGAAAACTGCGTAGTGATGATGAAATAGGCATGTATTTGGCATTTCTTTATTCCAGGTCCTCATAAGGAAATTGCGGTAGTTCTCTAAATATCCAAGTCCCTGTTAGCTCAACAAAAAAATCCATTGGAGGACCAAGGTTGGATAATTAGGATGGTAAATACCTTGTAAAGTAAGAAAGGTGACATGTTAAGGTGATGATAATTTGAAATGTTGTAGTGAGATAACATTTGGTAAGTTTTCTGCTTCATCACATGCATGCTCTATTTGTGCAAGAAAGCAGATAGACCTCAGTGGCGTAACACACATGGTGGAGCTAAATGGGGGAATGGGGTGCCCCCTGTGCCTGCATTACACCCCTGATAGTCATGCCAGTTGCAACTATGATCCTGCTGTCGGCATCTGACTCCCTCTAAAAAAATTGTAAAGCTGTATAATGCATTACTGTTTCAGTGCTGCAGCTCCTGCCTACCAGTCTCACCCATAAAAGCTTGCCAATCACAGGCACTTTTACACTGTCATGTTCACGAAGAGCAGGACTACTGGAGTCATCCAGTTTAGGTCACTTGAGGTACTACATTTTACACCTAGAATAAATCTTGTAGTGCTGATACAGCCTATGTTATATGAGTATCATCCATGCAGTACCCGTTCTATGTACATGTAGGAAGCTTTCACGCCTGCTTATTTACTCGTTCTGCGTATGTTGAGGAAGCTTGCACTGATGCAGCCTGTACTGTACCCATCCTGTGTATGTGAGGGAAGCTTGCACTGCTGCTGCATGTGGTGTACTCACCCTGAGGGAATATTGCACTGCTGCCTGTACTGTACCCATTCGCTGTATGTGAGGGAAGCTTGCAATGCTGCTGCCTGTGCTGTATTCGTGTTTGTAATGCAAGTTTGCACTGCTGCTGCCAGTTCTTTACCTGCCTTCTGTGTGTAACAAAGGGCACGTTTCTGTCTGTACTGTGTTCTACATGTAAGAGGGAAGCCTGAGAAAAAACTTTTAATTCATACAAAAGCTCAGACTTTTCTGGCTTTGACTGTACTTGTTCCTCATGCTACAGTTACTGTCTCGTTTTATTGTGTCTTCTGAGCCTTGTACACCTTTCGATGAATCTACCACTTTTGCTTTTTATGCTATAAATGGATTAGTAAAAGTGTGCATCGTAGTACACTTGGGTGCATATTTACAAGGAGATGGCGCAGGGCGGGGCTGCAGCAGATTTTGCAGCACCAAGCTGAGTCATTAAAAAAACACAGGGATGCGCCGTATTTACAATAATACCCCTATGCATTCCCTTGTGCTGACACTAAACATAGCTGCCAAGCGCCAACACAGAAACCATTGCTCCATAGTGCAAGGGTGCCTGCGTTGCAGGGATGATTGTTTATGTGCAGGAAGGTCTCCTTTCCTGCACATAAACAATCAATAATGGCAGAATGCAGCACACATAGAAAAAGCAGAAATAAGTAGAAATAAAAGAATTTCTCCTTGTTGTCAGCCGCGGCCCGTGGAGGGAGTTGCGGTGGGGAGAAAGGCGGGACGGGGAGGGGTAGAGTGGGGGATGCTAAAAACCGGAGTATGGATAATTGGAAGTAAGGAAACAATTTAATTAATGAAACAAATTTCGTAGCGCGCCCTGCATCGCATAATGCGATGCAGGGCGCGCTGCTTGTTGTGCCAATCTAGCTTTTCCATGGTGTTAGTTTTTGGCGCTACCTCAGATTTACAGATCCTTGTAAATCTGTGTCAGCGTCAAAAAGTAATAGGTGTTGTGGTAGAATGCGATACAAAAGGGGATGATGGACGGAGTGTTTGAGCAAATCAAACACTCACCCCCAGTCAACTGATCTGGGTTTAATCCATCACCATTCTTTAGCTCACTCGGCCACCCCAGTTCATACATGGCTATATGCAAATCAGTCTGACCCTGTGGCTCATGGGAACAGTACAGCCCGAACTGCCAAGCCATGTCTTCCCTGGACCGGAAACAAGCATCCTGGGACCGGTTTCGGATTCATAATCCTCATCAGCCCGGCTATCTTGAATCCAGTGGCCAAGTGAGCAAGGGACTCACGTCTGAGCATACCCTGCCACACTTAGGGCGAACAAAGCGATACAAAAGGGGATGATGGACGGAGCGTTTGAGCAAATCAAACACTCACCCCCAGTCAACTGATCTGGGTTTAATCCATCACCATTCTTTAGCTCACTCGGCCACCCCAGTGCAGACATGGCTATATGCTAATCAGTCTGACCCTGTGCCTCATGGAAACAGTACAGCCCGAACTGCCAAGCCATGTCTTTCCTGGACCGGAAACAAGCATCCTGGGACCGGTTTCGGATTCATAATCCTCATCAGCCCGGCTATGTTGAATCCAGTGGCCAAGTGAGCAAGGGACTCACGTCTGAGCATACCCTGCCACACTTAGGGCGAACAAAGCGATACAAAAGGGGATGATGGACGGAGCGTTTGAGCAAATCAAACACTCACCCCCAGTCAACTGATCTGGGTTTAATCCATCACCATTCTTTAGCTCACTCGGCCACCCCAGTTCAGACATGGCTATATGCAAATCAATCTGACCCTGTGTCTCATGGGAACAGTAAAGCCCGAACTGCCAAGCCATGTCTTCCCTGGACCGGAAACAAGCATGCTGGGACCAGTTTCGGATTCATAATCCTCATCAGCCAGGCTATCTTGAATCCAGTGGCCAAGTGAGCAAGGGACTCACGTCTGAGCATACCCTGCCACACTTAGGGCGAACAAAGCAATACAAAAGGGAATGATGGACGTAGCGTTTGAGCAAATCAAACACTCACCCCCAGTCAACTGATCTGGGTTTAATCCATCACCATTCTTTAGCTCACTCGCCCCCCCCACTTCAGACATGGCTATATGCAAATCAGTCTGCCCCTGTGCCTCATGGGAACAGTACAGCCCCACCTGCCAAGCCATGTCTTCCCTGGACTGGAAACAAGCATCCTGGGACCGGTTTCGGATTCATAATCCTCATCAGCCAGGCTATCTTGAATCCAGTGGCCAAGTGAGCAAGGGACTCACGTCTGAGCATACTCTGCCACACTTAGGGCGAACAAAGCGATACAAAAGGGGATGATGGACGGAGCGTTTGAGCAAATCAAACACTCACCCCCAGTCAACTGATCTGGGTTTAATCCATCACCATTCTTTAGCTCACTAGGCCACCCCAGTTCAGACATGGCTATATGCAAATCAGTCTGACCCTGTGCCTCATGGGAACAGTACAGCCTGAACTGCCAAGCCATGTCTTCCCTGGACCGGAAACAAGCATCCTAGGACCGGTTTCGGATTCATAATCCTCATCAGCCAAGCTATCTTGAATCCAGTGGCCAAGTGAGCAAGGGACTCACGTCTGAGCATACTCTGCCACACTTAGGGCGAACAAAGCGATACAAAAGGGGATGATGGACGGAGCGTTTGAGCAAATCAAACACTCACCCCCAGTCAACTGATCTGGGTTTAATCCATCACCATTCTTTAGCTCACTAGGCCACCCCAGTTCAGACATGGCTATATGCAAATCAGTCTGACCCTGTGCCTCATGGGAACAGTACAGCCTGAACTGCCAAGCCATGTCTTCCCTGGACCGGAAACAAGCATCCTAGGACCGGTTTCGGATTCATAATCCTCATCAGCCAAGCTATCTTGAATCCAGTGGCCAAGTGAGCAAGGGACTCACGTCTGAGCATACTCTGCCACACTTAGGGCGAACAAAGCGATACAAAAGGGGATGATGGACGGAGCGTTTGAGCAAATCAAACACTCACCCCCAGTCAACTGATCTGGGTTTAATCCATCACCATTCTTTAGCTCACTAGGCCACCCCAGTTCAGACATGGCTATATGCAAATCAGTCTGACCCTGTGCCTCATGGGAACAGTACAGCCTGAACTGCCAAGCCATGTCTTCCCTGGACCGGAAACAAGCATCCTAGGACCGGTTTCGGATTCATAATCCTCATCAGCCAAGCTATCTTGAATCCAGTGGCCAAGTGAGCAAGGGACTCACGTCTGAGCATACCCTGCCACACTTAGGGCGAACAAAGCGATACAAAAGGGGATGATGGACGGAGCGTTTGAGCAAATCAAACACTCACCCCCAGTCAACTGATCTGGGTTTAATCCATCACCATTCTTTAGCTCACTCGGCCACCCCAGTTCAGACATGGCTATGTGCAAATCAGTCTGACCCTGTGCCTCATGTGTCAGGATCAGCACTCTGCAGGATTCGTTCGCAGCAATAAGCTCCACCTCCGGACCTCCCAAACACCCTGACTGTATATACACAGGGTGTTTGAGCGATACGGTGAGGGAAAAACCCCGAAAACGGGGAAAACCCAAGGAAGGGAAGGAGGGGACAGCAGGGAAAGGAAGCTGCATTAATTAAGAATCAATCTCCGCACGACGGCCTTCATCCCTTTTCCTCCTATACCCCCAGAGTGATAACACTCTTCCAAACTTAAATCACACTGCCAATGAAGTCTTGCACAGTGTACTGCTCCTACTATCCAGCAGGTCAGGAAAGTATGTAAAGAACGCAAAACGCTGCAGAGGCTTATTCCATTTCCATTGATACAATTACTGCATTGAAATCCACGAATGGCACCTAAACCTCCACAAGCAAAGACCAACCAAATACGGTGAGGTGTAGCCACAAAGCCACTGCCACCCGCTTTAGGAATTGTAATCCAATACAAAAAGGACAAACACTCGTCATGAATTCATGACGGTAATGAGGAGGTTGCCTTCCCCCTCCGTTCCGCCACTAGTAGGACCAAGCCAAATCAATAGTGAAGTAAATGTTCACAGTACAATACCAGTCAGGATCACTAGCGCGGCCGCATTCCCCAACCGCTCTAACTCCTTGGAAGATGTACTGGATCAAGAGCAGCCGCTCCCGCGGGGACACCAAGAATAACTAGCCCGAGCAACCCGCCCACCAGCGCTAAATCACAATGGCCGCAAGGGTTCATGGGAGTTGTAGTTCCCGGCCCGTGACAGATGGGGATTGTAGTTCGTTGAGCAGGCGCGAGGGCTAATTCCTGACATCATGGGAACAATACAGCCCGAACTGCCAAGCCATGTCTTCCCTGGACCGGAAACAAGCATCCTGGGACCGGTTTCGGATTCATAATCCTCATCAGCCAGGCTATCTTGAATACAGTGGCCAAGTGAGCAAGGGACTCACGTCTGAGCGTACCCTGCCACACTTAGGGAAAACAAAGCGATACAAAAGGGGATGATGGACGGAGCGTTTGAGCAAATCAAACACTCACCCCCAGTCAACTGATCTGGGTTTAATCCATCACCATTCTTTAGCTCACTCGGCCACCCCAGTTCATACATGGCTATATGCAAATCAGTCTGACCCTGTGCCTCATGGGAACAGTACAGCCCGAACTACCAAGCCATGTCTTCCCTGAACCGGAAACAAGCATCCTAGGACCGGTTTCGGATTCATAATCCTCATCAGCCAGGCTATCTTGAATCCAGTGGCCAAGTGAGCAAGGGACTCACGTCTGAGCATACCCTGCCACACTTAGGGCAAACAAAGCGATACAAAAGGGGATGATGGACGGACCGTTTGAGCAAATCAAACACTCACCCCAGTCAACTGATCTGGGTTTAATCCATCACCATTCTTTAGCTCACTCGGCCACCCCAGTTCATACATGGCTATATGCAAATCAGTCTGACCCTGTGCCTCATGGGAACAGTACAGCCCGAACTGCCAAGCCATGTCTTCCCTGGACCGGAAACAAGCATCCTCGGACCGGTTTCGGATTCATAATCCTCATCAGCCAGGCTATCTTGAATCCAGTGGCCAAGTGAGCAAGGGACTCACGTCTGAGCATACCCTGCCACACTTAGGGTGAACAAAGCGATACAAAAGGGGATGATGGACGGAGCGTTTGAGCAAATCAAACACTCACCCCCAGTCAACTGATCTGGGTTTAATCCATCACCATTCTTTAGCTCACTCGGCCACCCCAGTTCATACATGGCTATATGCCAATCAGTCTGATCCTGTGCCTCATGGGAACAGTTGCCCACAGCAATATGCATTGCACGCCCCTTTCGCGCAGAAAACTGAGTGTAAGGGTACCATATTTACAAAGCGGCATTAAACCACGCAAAAGTGGATTAACTCCACTTTCAAAATATGGAGCAGGGCATTGCTCTGCTCCAGTAAGAAAAAGTGACATTCCAGTGGCGCAAAGCCCTTGTAAATATGTCCCTTTGTTTACCAGGTTGGTTCTCTCACCTCTGACCCCTCACCTTGTTATGGTAGTTCAAGTAGTGGACCATTTTAGTGTCGGCTGACATTTCGGTCTTCAAAACCGACCAAATACTTGCCTCCTTTGCACATATCCGAGAAACGCAGACAGAATGGCCAGCCAGCCTTTTCAACACCTGGGAATTAGAAACAAGCCTCTCATGTCTCCCGAAAATAATTCTAAGCAGGAGAATCTTCTGCGCAACTAATGCGTTTTCTTAAATTCGTGGGCTCATTTAACTACTAGGCACAATATCATTCAAGAAAAGTTTTCACAAAACAGCTCCGTTGTCAAGACTGTAATTGCCAGAGACATTTCTGAAGGCCTGGGTATAACTGTTTCCTGACAGATAATTCGACATTGAACAACGTGTGCAGACAGGCAGAGCAGCGGCAGCTCCGGGGAGGGCCGGCAGCACTGTGGATGAAGGGCCCGGATTTGTTTACCATGCTGTCTGTTCTCCATCCTTCTATCTCCCGCGGTGGTTGCTCGGTGTCAGCCTCCTCGGCAGATCTGGATCTCTTCCAAGGGTTTAATTGTCTGCCATCAGATTTATATCCTTCTAATCTGACCTTCAAATATTTGCGTACCTTGTTTTGTGAGCTGAATTACCTGCATTCTACAGTGGAACCTAGATCACGAAATGAAAGAGTATTGTTTTACAAGAGGAGAATAAATATGTAGAGAGGTGCTGTTAAGTACACGGTTGAGAGTGTGAGTAATCGTGTTTGGGGCCTTCTCACTACCAGGGACAAGATCCTAGCACCAGAGTACATCTTCTGATTCTATGCAATCCACTGCGTGTTGTAGAGCACCCTCTTTCTTGTTGCTATTTTATGCATTCATTCCTCGAGCTATTCAGTGCCTAGCAAGGATGCCATGTTAAATTGACGAATCAGCACTCAGGGAGGAAAGAAATACATTGTTGATGCTCCGAAAAAAATAAGGGGTCTCCAACCAGTAGCTCGTGAGCTACTGTAGCTCTCCAGCAACCTCTGATTAGCTTGCCTGTTTGCAGCCCAGCTTATTGAATTAGAAAGTTTTTGGTTGGTTGCATTAATATACATATATATAGGGGAAGGGGATTGTTTGCAGTCTCTTGTTAAATAAACCCAATTTAATGGATTGAGCGAGTGCGGACATTAATCTTTTTCTTGGTGGAAAATTAATTGTGGGGATGTTCATCTCCGCTGTCCTGCACCGGCCGTGCAAAGTGTGCACTTGCAAGTGAACAATTTGGTGGATAATATATATATATATATATATATATATATATATATATATATATATATATATATATATATATATATATATTACCTACTGGCGGTCGCCAGTAGGTATATATAGTTAGGACTATGGGATTTTTGAAAATTCTATGTCTAATAACTTTGGCGTTTGTGGACGGAATTGGCTGAAATTTTCAGGAAAATGGAACATTTTGTCTCTGAGCAGCCCCTGAAAATTTGGGAGGGGTTCGTCAAGGGGGGGCCGAGAAAAAGGGGGGTCCCAAAACGCGTTTTTCCCATGTTAATTTCCATAGGGCGGTTGGCCTCACTTTTAGCCCGAACGGCTGAATGGATTTGCACGAAACTTGGCAAAATTGTAGGGACCGGTAGCCCGATGTGCCTTTGCTAGGTCTCAATATATGTGCTCCAGTGGATTTTGAGAAATTAACGTTCAAAAAAAGATATATATCTGTGACAGCGTCCCGGGTAGCGCTCCGTTTCGCGTACTTTTCGCGTTACGGAGCTTTGCGAAGCGAAGCTGATTGGCTCTCCGGTGTCTGTAAACATTCCAAACAGTCCAGATGACAAGATGAGGCCAAAGCGAAGGTGCAAATGACCATAAGGGGGCATAGTAGATCCTCCCTGACCCCTTAGGTTTGATGTGGAGGCTTTAAAAGGGCCCCGCGGGGCAAAGAAAATAAATTTAAAAAAATCGTTTTTTTTCGTGGGGTGCGCCCGGTACGCGTAACGGAAAGCGGACTGGGGAGCGTACTACAAGGAAACAAGAATGATTGACTTTTAACTTATTGTATGTTTATAGACTTTTTTTTTTCTGCTGAGTGACGTCTCGGCCTATCTCCACGGGATGCAGTCCCTACCATCTCGGCGTTTAAGCCCAGGGGGACCGGTAGTGTGGGAGAGATAACGTCTGTTAACGTTCGATTCGAAGGAAATCAGGAAGTGTTGATAAACATTGTCTGCGCCATCTTGCCTTTTTTCAAATGCCACACTTTTGTCGTGCACGGCAGCCATTTTAGATGCCTTGACCAGACCCACTCTCTGCACGCTGTCGATCCTTAGCATGGCTCCCCACCCTCGCAAGCATCTCCCCCAGGCACTGGTCACCCCCGCTCTCTGTCTTATGCATGGGCAATAAACCTCCCCCCATCTGCGCTGCACTTCCCTGAGAATCACACCCTGTGCCCGCCCGACACCTCCCTTATGCCCTATTCACTACCGCACCCTCTGACACTCCTCTTCCTCTGTGTCCGATTGTCCAGGCCGGTCCCAGGCTATCACCTAGCCCTGCAGATGTAGTTTATGGCCCCAGCTGTAAAGAATCACCCCTCTTCAAAGGAGTTACAGTAGATCAAGGCCCCCACCCGATGAGATCCGTCACACCACACGCGTTCCTACTATCTGAAAACCATCCTGTATTGTGATTGGGGAGGGGACCGAGCCTGAAGCGGAAGATTCCAGGGATGCCTCTTTGTACATCAAAGTTTTTACAATTATGTGTCACATTAAAAATATATAGCACTCCAACAAAGTAGTAGGATTATAAAACTTTAATAACTTATAAATATATACAACGCAACAAAAACAGTAAATACATTTAAACATTTTTTTGAAAAAAGAAGCAACAATGGTCAGTAGCTGTGTTTTGTGCGAATAGTCCCAAGGCAGCACAACGTGCTGAGTTCTGGACGGCACCCAGGTGATGTTACCTGGGTGCCGCACTGGTTTTTGGTATCCTACAATGCAGCTCTGAAAAACGGCGTGGGGCGTCCCGGGGGGTGCGGGGGGAGGCCTCATCAGTAGCGGTCTGTTGTGCGAATAGTCCCAAGGCAGCAGAACGCGCTGAAATGTGGATGGCACCCAGGTGATGTCCAGTAAGTTGCCGCACTGGTTTTGGTATCCTACAATGCTGCTCCGAATAACAGCGTGGGGCGCCCCGGGGGGGGGGGGGTGAGGCGGCGTGAACGGGCCTCCACAGGTGGAGGCTCGTCTGCTGTAGTGGGGCGCCCCTTTACCGTTTCAGTTGCCATTCCGCCCGCTTTTGGTACACTGTGCCAAAATCCGCCATTCAGCTGAGTTGCGCCCACTCTTACGGTGCAGCGATAGGCGGCTGCCACAGGACTCTCAAAATGGCGGCAGGCTCTTTCCTTTTTGGGCCTGGTCCACTGAAATGGCCCTGGGACACCTTGGAACTCGGACGCTTGTCTGCTAGGTCTTGGACCCCATTCTCGAAAGCGTCCCCTCAGCCTTGAAGATTCTACAAAAGTCTTGGGGGCCCCCGACTCCTGCAGGCTTCCGGTGGGGAGCGGCTGCCATGATTGCTCGCGGAATGACCACGACGGAGCCACGAGATGGTGGTGCTTTCATGCTGACGCCAGCTTCAGTCTGAAACATCCAGAAACAAGGTGGGGCTTTCATCGTTTGGGAAAAAAAAAAGTTTTCATCCAATGAAAAGTGTTATTTTTAGGTCATATGATCAAGCCTTCCATCATTAGGAAACCAAAAGTAAAATGAACCAATGAAAAGTTTTATAAACAAGTCATATGACCTGTTATGCGGCATAGGGCTATAAAAAGCGTAGAAAATCCGTTGGCACGTGAGGCGGCGTCAGTAGCGGACCGATGTACGAATAGGCCGAAGGCAGCACAACGCGCCAAGATCCGGATGGCACCGAGGTGGTGTCCAGCAAGTTGCCGCACTGGTGTGGCCATCCTACAATGCTGCGCCGAAAGTCGGCGTGGGGCGCCCCGTTGGCCTGTGAGTTCGCGTCAGTCAGTGGGGGCTGTTTGAGGATCTGATTGCATTGGAAAGCAATGTGATGCTGTGCGTCGCCCCCAAGATGGAGGTTCCTCGGCTGCAGTGGGGCGCCCCTTGGTGTTTCACTCGCTATGCAGCTGAGTTGCGTGCGCACTTGCGGCGAATAGGCCGAAGGCAGCACAACGCGCCAAGATCCGGATGGCACCGAGGTGGTGTCCAGCAAGTTGCCGCACTGGTGTGGCCATCCTACAATGCTGCGCCGAAAGTCGGCGTGGGGTGCCCCGTTGGCCTGTGAGGTGGCGTCAGTAGCGGACCGATGTGTGAATAGGCCGGAACCAGCACAAGGCGCCAAGATCCGGATGGCACCGAGGTGGTGTCATAGTTGAGAGTTCTGAGAAGCGGGGGGGGAGGCGGCGCAAACGAGTCTCTCCCTCCATGTGGAGGCACTTCATCTGCAGTGGGGCGCCGAGATCCGGATGGCACCGAGGTGGTGTCTAGCAAGTTGCCGCACTGGTGTGTGTTGAAAAGATGGAAGGTCCACAGCAAGTCTATGTTCCTTCAGTGGAGCGCCGTCTAGCTGAGTTTCGCCCGCTCTTGCTGCTACAGCGACAGGCGGCTGCAACAGGACTCTCAAAATGGCGGCCTGTTCTTTGGATTTGGGCCTGGTCCACTAAAATGACCCTGGGACACCTTAGAACTCGGACGCTCGAATTTTTTTTCCTTTCCTCTACATGCAAAAAAGGTAAATGCCCGGTACGTTACCTTCCTCATCTGCCACGATGTACTCTCCAGAGGAACCGAAAAAAAATATAGTTATGGTAATTGTGGCAAATTAATTTCATGTGGACAGATGAGTGTTACTCTAATAAATACAGCATATGAACATCATCATAGTCGATGGTTGGTGGAGACATTTTGACTATATCCTGAACCTGCCCGTCCTCGCCCAAAATGGCGCCGGAATAAATGGGACTCGTAACTCCTTGTTGTGTACTGGTTGCACAACCTTGATATCACGAGATACGTATGCAGTTTTGAAGCACATGGCGGGCGGGGACGAGAATTGATTGAATATTTCGACATCCCTATTGATATTAAGTTCTGATGTGTTATTGATTACTGTACTATTGAAAGTTCGAATCAACGTCACCCATGGTACTTGCCCGCAAATGTATATCTAGATAATTTTATTGTAACTGGCCCTGTCGTATTTTAATTATAAAATGTACGTCCACCGATTCCGCAACTGTTAGACACCTTAGTTCTTGCAACCCCGCCCGTTACGTTCCTCTACAGTGTAAATGTCTCCTCATCATATACGATTACAGTTTGCTCCGTGGCCGGCCCACGTGGTTATAGGCCCGTATTTGTATACTGACATTTTCACAATAAAGGTTTTTAAAAGAAAACATGGTAGTAGTATTTACATTGGTAAAGTTTTTAATAATAGTCACTGTTTTCGAATCAGTAAAAGGCAAGTGAAATAAAGCAGTCCAATTACATGAAGGGTAAAAGGTATAATACGCAGGAACGCAGTAAAGATAAATGGTCAAGGGCTGTTGTGTTTTCTACTCCTGCAACATAAAGTGATCGATAAGAATCTGATATTCAGGCGTATCGGCGACTAAGACAGCAGGCCGAGCCTCTTTTGCTCAACGGCTCCGTCATGGGACGAAGAAACGCCCTTTTTCTCGAAAAAGGAATATATTTTACTTGCAGGACAGTTGTAAATTTTCCGGGAAAGTACATTAGCCTGGAACATTATAACATATATGTTTAAGAAAAACTAATGTTCGAAAGCAATAAAAAGCGTAATTTTTAGGTCATATGACCAAGCCTTTCATCATTAGAATAAGAAAAGTAAAATGAAAACCAATGAAAAGTTTTATTAACAAGTCACATGACCTGTTATGCTTACGTTACGCGCTGCGCGCCGCGCCCCGGATCGCTTCCGGGAAGCTGCGCTTCGCGCACCGGAGCACTTCCGGATGCGGTAATGCGGCGCGTCATATGACGCATTACGCGACAACGCAGGTCCAGAATATAGTCAAAATGTCTCCACCAACCAGCGGTCGGAACACAACCCCTTTCAGCAGGCTAAATAGTTCTGTTAAATGACAACAGAAGGGACAGGCAACAAGAACCATCAGTCAAAGAGGGGAGGGCAAGTTCTTCTCTACCGGGTCACGTTGGGGCGCTACCGGAACTGATCGAATTGGTAGTCTACAGTGTTTCTGGATGTTTCAGACTGAAGCTGGCGTCAGCATGAGAGCACCACCATCTCGTAGCTCCGTCGTGGCCATTCCACGAGCAATCATGGCAGCCGCTCCCCACCAGAAGCCTGCGGGAGTCGGGGGCCCCCAAGACTTTTGTAGAATCTTCAAGGCTGAGGGGACGCTTTCGAGAATGGAGCCCAAGCCCTAGCAGACAAGCGTCCGAGTTCCAAGGTGTCGCAGGGCCATTTTAGTGGACCACGCCCAAATCTGAAGTGCCGGCTGCCATTTTGAGAGTCCTGTGGCAGCCGCCTATCGCTGCTCCGCAAGAGCGGGAGCAACTCAACTACATGGTGAGCGAAACGCTGTAGTCGCAAGAGCGGGCGGTAAACAGCTGAATAGCGGAAGAGGCACAGTGTAGCAAAAGAGGGCGGAATGGCAACTGAAACGGTAAAGGGGCGCCCCACTACAGCGTGTCTTCAGGTCAAACGGATTGTGGGACAAGGTCCAGAATGGAAGAGTCACCAAAAGGCAAAAAGTTCCGCTTGACCCCGGGAGCCGGCCACCTATGTCGGGGGCGATCTCAGGCCACACCAGGGCAACACGACTTGGGGAGGGGGCCGGAGCCAAGCGCCCCCTCCGAGTCCGCGCCATCACACCGTCCCTCGGGGGCCTCCGTCAAGCGGTTCAGGGAGGCACTGCATCACATTGTTTTCAAATGCAGTCACGGCCTCAAACAGCCCCCACTTACATTGAGAATAGTGAAGCTGTAGCAGGTGCAAATAAGCTTCAGACAGTCTAACAAGCACTCCTCAAAACTTTGAACTATCAGAGTGCATGAGTTTCATGCTCGATCGATTGAGCTAGCCGGATCGGGCAACAAAAAGTATAAAATAGTTATGTAAATAGTTATTTAATAAAATGTTTTACCCTGTTACTTTGCTGGTGTGTTGTATATATTTGTAATATTTGCATAGAGTTTATCGTTATTTTGGGCGGGGTGGGTGGCGGAGCCGAGCTGTCTTGCAGCCATCATGGCGTGGAGCTCAGTTCATCTCACTAGTTTCGTATTTCTCATGAGGGGTTGTTCCTAATGTTTCTATTTTAGCGAGGTCAAAAAGAGATCCCATTAGTGGCCTACTGATTTTGCTCGATTCTTTTTGTTTTTTTACACGATTTTTCACTATCTGCAAAGACTAAACAGAGTATTGCGACTCTGTGCTTGTTTGTAAATAGAGAATGAACCAAAGAGAACCAATTCTAAAACAGTAAATGCTTGGATAACAATCAATCAAATGGAGAGAGAAGCAGGCACGACGGATTACAACGGGGGCAAAGGCCTGCGTTAACTACCCTTCACTATCTGCAAAGAGAGAGTACTCCTAATAGAAATGAGGGGGGGGGCAGCATTCAAAGCAGATCAGTGTGCATAAACACAAAATGTTTTTACTTACCACGTACTTGACATTCGACAGCTTATGATATTTGCTATTAAAAAACCATTGAAATTCACTGAAAAACCATAGGTTATAGACCATATATAGTTAGGAATTAGCATTTACAAAACCTTGAAAATTCACTGAAAAAACCATAGGTTATAGACCATATATAGTTAGGAATTAGCATTTACAAAACCTTGAAAATTCACTGAAAAAACCATAGGTTATAGACCATATATAGTTAGGAATTAGCATTTAAAAAACCTTATTTTACTCACACAAAACCATTGAAATTCCATATATAGTTAGTTGCACTAACTATATATCGCGCACCCGCAATCCACTGCTGATGATGTCACATATTACATCATTCATGACATGGTCAGTGACATCACTGGTGACATCACTGATGACATCTCAAATGACATCACTGATGACATCACTGATGACATCTCATTTGACATCAATGACCACATCACTGATGATATCATTCATGTGACAATACAATGCATCTCCTCACATTTTAATATAACCTCTGTTTCACCCAGTGTTAAATACAGAGTATAATTTTTGAAACCATTGACACACCAATACTAGTTACTACATACGCACTCACTGATTCCTACCTCTACACACACATTCACTCATTCACCCATACAATCATTCATACATACAATCACTCATCTTTACAACACTATCATATGCACTCATACAGACACTCACACTCTGCCACTCATCCTTGGAGTTACTCACACACCTAGTCAGTCCTGTAAAGAATCAATCACACTTCCATTTTCTTGTCTATACAGTTAAACATAGAGCATCTTACATTTTCAAACATATACTAACACATACTTACTTTCTTATACAATCATTGATACAAGTACACATTGATCTGCACAGAGTCACACACCTCCCAGCCAGCCACACACACACTCAGTCTCCCATACAAATACTTGGACAATCAATCAATAACCCATATAGGTAATCATATAGCTACTGATCAACACATGCAGCAGTTTACAGAACAACAGACATAATGATGCACAAATTAAGACAGTTTAGTCACTAACCCATGCACTCAGTGAGACACATTTAATCACTCACTCATACATTCAGTCATGCACCTACTAAATCCTTTGTCCAGACACTTATACTTCCACTCATTCTTCAATATGTACGACACATTTTAACTTTACAGAAACATACAGTCACTGGATGTTGTCATCAGTGATGTCATCAGTGATGTCATTTGAGATGTCATCAGTGATGTCATCAGTGATGTCACTGACCATGTCATGAATGATGTAATATGTGACATCATCAGCAGTGGATTGCGGGTGCGCGATATATAGTTAGTGCAACTAACTATATATGGAATTTCAATGGTTTTGTGTGAGTAAAATAAGGTTTTTTAAATGCTAATTCCTAACTATATATGGTCTATAACCTATCGTTTTTTCAGTGAATATATATATATATATATATAACCTCCAAATTGCCACAAGACTGCGCCGGACTCTCTCGGGGTGGGTGCTCAAAAGGGGCGCTCGTGGCTGCACCCCAAACTATTGTCACTCACATCCCTCACCACTGCATGCAGAGGGAAAAGAGCACCACGGCAACACAGGTGAGATGTCAAATTCCTTTAATTCAGGCGTTGTGCATGACGCGTTTCGTTTTATGTAAAAACGTCCTCAGTTATATATATATATATATATATATATATATATAACCTCCAAATTGCCACAAGACTGCGCCGGACTCTCTCGGGGTGGGTGCTCAAAAGGGGCGCTCGTGGCTGCACCCCAAACTATTGTCACTCACATCCCTCACCACTGCAGAGGGAAAAGAGCACCACGGCAACACAGGTGAGATGTCAAATTCCTTTAATTCAGGCGTTGTGCATGACGCGTTTCGTTTTATGTAAAAACTTCCTCAGATGCCGCCCGGAATCTTGCAAGTGCATCTCCCGCCCACATTTAAAAGCAAAATGTCCCGCTACGATTGGTCAGAACACTGCTGGTCACGATGTGCTGGGTAGCCACAAAAACCAGAACCTGGATTCGCGTGGAGCAGAAACTTGAAGTACCTACATTCTGTTTTATTCAATGTTTTAGTGGCAAACGAGACATTCTGGTCATGTACACTATACATTTGTTTAAAACTTACTCCCAAACTATCCATGCTTACATCAACAGTAATGTCCCAAAACTTCCCAGCACGAAATATTTCAAAGTAAAGGCAGTGATAATGACTGTTTTAACATACTTTTCTATGTTCAAACATGTTTCATTTGTTTACAACCACAGATTCAACCTTGTCCTTTTGGTGAATGTTGCCTAGATGTTTCATGACTTCAGAAAATGTTTTGTAGCTAAAGGGTAGGGTAAGTACAATCATAGGTAGGGAAGAGTTTGAATCCAAGTATGAGGGGTTTCTCACCATGAGGCAGGTTAATGATGTAGGTGCAGAAGTAAGATGGGTTGACAATGATGTGCCCAGTGTACAGACTGGAGACTACAGGATCTTCAGTACAGGCCCTGATATGCTCACATATTTCACCACTTAAAGCCACCTACCTGCTGCAGCTCAGCTGGTAATGACAACAGAAAACACAGATCACATAACCCCAATTTTGAAACCACTTGAGTGGCTTCCCAGGGATTTGCATCACATTCAAGACCATCTGCATAGGGATGCGCTGCATTACAATCAGGATGTGGCAACAGAGTATGGTTATCAGAATACCATTTGACATACATATCTTGCACTAAATATCATTTTAAAAAATGTCAGCCGTTTTTACCTACATAATAAAAATCAGCACTAAATCAAAAAATATTTCTGTAAAAAAAAATTAGGACCAAATATTGATGGCAGACAATATTTCTGTATGCAGTAATATGGCCTACAACCACACTCAGGTTACAAAGTACCTTTAAGAAAAAACTGGACACCTCTTGGTGTCAGAAAGAATCAAAAGTAAAAAAGACTCCAATATCATACAGGAGCGAAACGGCCCACGTGGTCTTCTTGGGCCTAACCCATAGACTCTGGAAACAAATGGTTGAAAGTATAAGAACAATTTCTAACTTCTTTACCTTCCAAAAAAGCTTAAAACACACCTTTTTGACCAATCAGCTTATGACACCTGTCTATAGTAACTGAGAGTGGAATGTTGTCTAATGCTATATTGTTACCCTGCTTATTAGATACGAAGCACCTTATTTCCTCAGTGACTAGGGCTGCACTCCATAAATACTATAAATGAAAGTTGTCACCAAAGGTCAAAGGGTATTGTATCAATGAGGACATTCACCCCATTTGGCTTAAGCTTAGGAGTGTTCCAAATTCAAACTTTAGTGTAAACATTGTGGCTATAAAGGAATGGGGTAGTTACCTATTCAGATTGTGGGGTTTTGTCTATAATATTATATTTAGAAAATAAAATGTGTTAAGGAAAATGTATGAATGAACGAATCTGATAAACAAGTGCCAGGGTGAGGGAGGGTGCAGCAAGGATGATTTGACCCAAGCATAAAGAGCTTTAAGCGGTAGCACTTAATTCAGTCCCTGAGCTCAGCACCCCTTCCTGATGAACCTCTGGGCTTGGCCCGCTGGACTCATGGCTTCCTATGACTTCCATTATCTGGCAGAAAGCTCGGACCTCTACTCCCTGGTTTAATTATATCTTCTAACCTTGAAGAAACCTTGGAAGCATTTAACACAGCTGGTGTAGGCAGTATGATCAGCAGGTCAAAGCAAAATGTAAAAGTGCCTTGAGGGGCTATCATATGTCCCATCAAAGTGCTCGATCTGCTTTTTATACTGAAAAAATCAATAATTCACAAAATTCTTCGTGAGATTTTTCTCAAATAGTGAAATGGCTCATCGATCCAAGCTTTTGGTCACAAAACATTGATACATACCATAAGGGTAGTTATATAACAGGGACGCCCTAAACACGACACTTACAAATACCGATTTCTTGTTGTTTCCTAAACCCATTTAACAATTCGGATAACCTTTTTCAAATTGATAGGGGGTTTAGTACATTTCAAAAAGTGTTTTAGCAGTCGCAAACCGAATCTGAGGATTACTTTGTACATTAGTTCCTTTTTAGGTCCCGGCTAGTGTAGGCTGTGCACATGCGCAGTCTCGCTGGCGAGATTTAATGACTAGGAGTAGCGAGGTTAAGCCCGCCCCTCTTCTCCATTGGCTGGCCTCCTAAACGGTGGCCAGCCCTTGGAGAAGAGGTCCCAGTGACGTTCTTCTTTGGATCTGAGCCCCGTCCTTTTCGGATTGGGGGGCGTGTTTTTTGACTTTCTTTCTTCCCTCTTCTCCATTGGCTGGCACAGTCAAAAACACGCCCCTGAAAAGGACGGGGCTTAGACACAAATGGCGAGCGCTTGTTACAGGAGTGAGGCCTGCCTACCTGTCTCTTATCCGAAGAGCAAGCACCTTCGCCCTCAGTGAAACCTGTCCTTTGGCCCTCCAGCCATGACCCAAATGTATAAACAGCTGTTTGTTTCCATTGCATGCTCCGCGTGCCTCCCCGCGTGCCTGCCGCTGTTGAGCACATACTGGGCTCTCGCTGACGGCAGCGTTCAAAGAGCTCATGGGGTATATTTATTGCAGATGCTTCTAGAGGGACAACAACACTTTGATGAAGAGTGGGGAGGCCACAGACGCCCGGTTATGTGTCTTCACGATAACATGTGTCTGAGCCCTGTGGGGGCACGCGCTGCCGGGCTTGCAGGCATCCTGAGCGCACCCAGACACGCTCCCGCCCAGTAAATCAGGCCGAGGAATGCCGCGCGGGATAGCTACGCAACGCAACGTGATTGCGCAACACGTTGTCACGAGAAAAGGATCATTCTCTGCAGTGGATAAGCAAGCCCACGCTGTTGCGGAGATGTTGCTTGCGTTTGTTTGTCTGAAGTGGTTGAACCCGAAAGGTTTCACTAAAATCCTACAAAATGTTGTCAGTCACATGATTATATTTAGTTCTTGGATTAACTCTGCCCCAGCATGCATACACCCAGCCCTAATTAATGTAAGTTCTTTTTTGATCTAAGCCCCGTCCTTTTCGGATTGGAGGTGTGTTTTTTTACTTTCTTTCTCCCCTCTTATCCATTAGCTGGCACAGTCAAAAACACGCCCCCAGTCTGAAAAGGACGGAGCTTAGACACAAATGGCGAGCGCTTGTTACAGGAGTGAGGCCGGCCTGCCTGCCTGTCTCTTATCCGAAGAGCAAGCACCTTCGCCCTCAGTGAAACCCGTCCTTTGGCCCTCCAGCCATGACCCAAATGTATAAACAGCTGTTTGTTTCCGTTGCATGCTCTACGTGCCTCCCCGCGTGCCTGCGCCGTTGAGCACATACCGGGCTCTCGCTGACGGCAGCGTTCAAAGAGCTCAGGGGGTATATTTATTGCAGATGCTTCTAGAGGGACAACAATGCTTTGATGCGGAATGGGGAGGCCACGGACGCCCAGGTGTGTGTCTTCACGATAACATGTGCCTGAGCCCTGTGGGGGTTCGTGCTGCCCGGGCTTGCAGGCATCCTGATCGCACCCAGGCATGCTCCTGCCCAGTAAATCAGGCCGAGGAATGTAGCGCGGGATAGCTACGCAACGCAACGCAACGTGTTTGCGCAACACGTTGTCACGAGAAAAGGCTCGTTCTCTGCAGTGGATAAGCAAACCTGCGCTGTTGTGGAGATGTTGCTTGCGTTTGTTTCTCTGAAGTGGTTGAACCCGAAAGGTTTCACTAAAATCCTACAAAATGTTGTCAGTCACATAATTATATTTAGCTCTTGGATTAACTCTGCCCCAGCATGCATACACCCAGCCCTATTTAATGTAATCTTTCCAGTTGATTAACCGTGCTTCCTTGCGCTGGTCCTTTGTTTACTTCTTGGGGCACGGATTAGGATTTACCCCCTGATTGTTTTACAGTGCCGCCGCGGATTGTGCCCAGTGGTTTCAAGAGGAACCCGGCACAGTGTTTGTACCCTGATTATTTAACAGTGACTCCAGGGGTTGTGTCTCCGTTTGTGTGGTTCTGTGTGTGTGTGTGTGTGTGGCTCTGTTAGCGTGTGTGTGTGTGTGGCTCTGTGTGTGTGTGGCTCTGTGTGTATGTGTGTGGCAATGTGTGTATGTGTGTGGCTTTGTGTGTGTGTGTGTCGCTCTGTGTGTGTGTGACTCTGTGTGTGTGTGTGTGGCTCTGGCTCTGTGTGTGTGTGGCTCTGTGTGTGGGGGGGGCTCTGTGTGTGGGGGGGCTATGTGTGTGTGTGGCTCTGTGTGTGTGTGTGTGTGTGGCTCTATGTGTGTGTGTGGGTGCAAATGCAATAGGTCTCGCATTTGCGAAAGATTAAGTTATTGGCATTGTAAATGACAATGCCATTTATTTATCTGCTTTCAAAACCAACACATAAATAAAAATGTTGTCATTTACAATGCCTATAGCTCTAACTTTTGCAAAGGCGAGACCGTTGAATTGTAAATGCTTGTTTTCCTTAACCGTTGTTTTAATCGTACGCCTCACTGCTTTTTTACTTTCTCTTTAAATCCATCCTTCCATAAATCTATTTATCTAGTTAATAATTTATCACCTTCATGATAGACTTTCACTGGACGAATCAAGCCACTCCTTTTTATTATTTCCTAACACTTTACAAAGCAATCTACTACAGGGATGGGTCAATAAAAGTCTTTTTGAGCTTCCTTCCTCAAGGACACGTCCTAATCGAAATTTCAGAACCAGGAATCGGAACAAAAGAACTCTTAGGCACCCATCCACAGGCAATAAACAGCAGGTCATGTTGTTCCCAACGGAACAAAAGACTGGTGTGAATGGCTAATAGCCCTGGCTGTGCTTCAGTGCTCAAGCAATCACAAGAAAAACTGTAAATGATGGACTATCTTGAACAGCATTTACAATAATGCAGAAGGGAGGACTGGACAGACCTGCGACTTGTGTACAACTCCACTTCCTACCAATCCACTCCTGGTGCTTGAGCTTATGCAGCAGTCATGCAGAACCACTGAAGTTACATCTGAATGCATAATGGTGGTCACACTTAAAATAATCTGTGTTGTGTCCTAACAAATGGCATTCCTTATAAATTATAACTAGGCTAGTCACAGAGAAAAGTGATTCTGAAACACTAACCATATGGTGGTATAATACCTGCTGATTACATCTTTCAGAGCAGAGCCAAATCACCTACTCTTCAAAACACTTTTGAAGATCAAGCTGCCCTAAAAAGCCTATGAATACTGACATCTAACATGAGAAGACTTGACAGTGAAATGCCGGAAAGAGGTTCTCGTTCCTAGGCATGACCTTTCCTTTGACTGCCCCTAGCTCACTGTGTCTAGTATGAACTTCTTTTTCCACTGAGTTCACACACCCACTTCAATCACCTCTCCAAACTCCATGAGGGATACACACTTAGAAACAGTAAAACACTGCTGCAACACGTTTCTACAAATATTCCCCCTCAAAGTGCTACAAAAGGAGTCAGGTGAGGATGAAAGTGTTACTCTTTTGTATATTTGGACCAATTCTTATGGATCTTCTAAAGGTCCAAAATTAAAAAAAAATATAAACAATTCTGATTGACCAAAATATTTATTTTCTCTATTAATTAAGTGTCTATAGCTTCACTAATCCCAAAATGTTGATTGGTCTACTATACACAAGAAGATTTAGTTGCAGCTGCCATTATGCCACGTAAAAGATTCAGGCGTCTTACCTGGATTCTAGGATCCAGTATTGTGCGAAAGAAAATGTGGCGTATAAGAAGAAGGCAAGGGAGGATCCTTGATCCTAGTAGCATGAGGGGGGTCAAAGATGGGCAGATGCTGCCCCACCCCAAATTTAAAAAACGTATTTTGTACTTCAGAATTGGAGGATTTAGTTGGAAATCTCAGATAAAGCAGTTCAATCTCCATCCCCTGGATAATGGAAAGCATGGAGGGAGTGAGTTTGAATTTCCGGGCCTCAAAAAGAGATCCACAAATTTCAAGGCCAAGCACAGATGCCCCTTGATTCCATTTCAGACGGCCCCCTACCTACTGCTATAAGCTGTAACTGGATCATGTTGTGCAGATCTCCCCAGTGCTGCAACAGCTAGAGACCAGAGATCAGACAGCAATAATTATAAAAAACACATTTCAAATATTGCTTAAACTTCTCATATAAAGGACAGAGTCACAGCTGAAGAGTAAGGGTCCTAGGAAGGCAAAAGAACAATCCTCTGGTTTTATCTTTTGAACCCACTGAGGAATTGAGGCCAGACTTAGTCATAGCTTTGTGCATGTAACAGAGGGCCTTAAACTTAATTTACTTGTCAGTGGTGGTTAATGAAGCTCCCTGTCGTATGTTTTCCTCTTTCCAGTAGGAACTGTTAGTTTTGTGGACAACATAAACGTTGGGATGGTGCCAGTCTGATTCTATGCACCCCCTCAGGATATGTTGGCCTATAAACCTGCGAGCTCACAGTGCCATATAAGTATCACCGAGTTTAGTAAGTTAACAAATGGTTTGGGCAACTTCACAACATCACAACCCTGACTCCCCAAGGAATCGTGGTAACAGATCAGGGCCTAGATGTAGGTAATTTCCATTTACAGACTCTTAAATACCGAATTTTACCGATTCGGTATTTAAGAGTCTGTAAATGGGAAGGGGGCGGATTTAGGTAATTCCGAATTCAGGAATACCGAATCTGTAAGATTCGGTATTTACCGATTCGGAAAATACCGAATCGGTATTGCCCATTGATGTCTATGGGCCTTGAAGCCCATAGGAATCAATGGGCAATACCGATTCGGTATTTACCGAATCGGTAAATACCGAATCCTGCCAGGGTGCAGGGGGTGTCACTTTGACACCCTCTAGCACCCCAAGTACAGGCTTGTGTGACATGTGGCACACAGATATGCCCTAAGGGCATGTCTGTGTGTCACATGGCACAGGTGTGCATGCACAGATGTGCATGTACACCTGAAATCGGTATTTTACCACACAATAGGACTGTGTGGTAAAATACCGACTCTTAAGGGCCTGTGGCATTCTTAGGAGTGTCAGCTACATATGGATTTACCGATTCGGTATTTTACTGAATCGGTATATTTACCGAATCGGTAAAATTACCGATTCTTAAAATAACATGCCCCTACATCTGAAAACCTTAATACCGGTCGGAAACGGCCGAAATCGGCCGTATCCGACAGGTATTAGGGCTCCTACATCTGGCCCCTAGAATCTTTTCGCTCAGTTACTGGAGATCACTCAGTAATGATTGTGATTCTTGTATAAAATATATGCACTGCAGTGATTAATAGACAGACGCAGATAAAAGTGATTAGCAATATAAGGACAGCAAAAATGATTAACAATTCCACCATTGTGCTAAAACAGTGCGTATATGCCGGCATATAAGTACTGGGTATAATGTACTATAATGATCTAAGTCCCCATTACCTGAAGGTCCCCATCTTGGTCACAAGTTCAACATCCCTCCTTGCAGAGGGTAAACAGAAATAAACTGAGCTGAGACTCCGACACAGCGACAACCTTGCAATCACAGCAGAGTGCTCCACTGATTTGAGCACAGAAATGTGTAGGTATTTATAATAACATCATCCATGCTTCTGTGCCGAGGCTTCAGCCGGGCTGACATTGTTTGTTGTCTTTATAATAGCCATGTAACCTCATGGACGAATAACAGACAACAACATTTGCACAATGTGGGGCATATTTACAATGAAAGTGGCGAAGCGTCTCGTTAAGCCTAGAAGGCTAACCACATGCTCCACTACTTTCAGAACGCGGGGCTGCATCATATTCAAAGGAATATGGTGCAGCCCTGTGTTTCCCTCTGCGCTGGTGTTAAGTTTAGGAGCCCAAATGATTGATTATGTACAGGGAGGGGGACCTTCCTGCACATAACAATCATAGGCAATTTGCTGTTTCCATGTATGCTGCACAAGGCAGCACACATGGAAACAGCAAAAATGAGGAGAAATAAAGCATTTCTCCTCGTTTCGCCTGTTTAAGACCAGGTTTTCCCTGGTTTTAATTTTGGCGTTGCCTCCTATTTATGCTGCCCTTGTTAATAGGGGGTAATGTCACAATTAATGGGTGTTGCTGTGGAACACCCACCACAACACCCTTTGCCCTCCCCTTTCATGCTAAACACAGTGTGAAAGGGTATCTTATTTACAAGGCAGAGTTAAGCCACGTCAAGTGGCTTAATGCTGCCTTGTAAATTAGGAGAGGCCCCTATCGCCATCACAACATCATTGAAAGTGACGCTGTTGTGGCGCTAGGGGCTTGTAAATATGCCCCTGTGTGTCTAGGCCTTGTACTAAATGTTCAAGGAGTTGTGTGCTTACGAAGTGTAATTGTAAGCAATATTGTTTCAGAGAAACTAATCCTGCACTGTCACACAATCAAATGTGTGTCAAAAGTCATTGTGTCAAAAAAAGCGGACAACTTAAGAAATGTGTACATACAATAATGGTAGTGTTTCTTCTCGGGTCTAAACTAGCCACGTGACATACCGAAAATGCAGCAAGATCAATTCAAATTTTGAAATATGGCAGAGCAAGTGGGCAGCCGCATTCTATACTGCCTGAAGCCTTTTCACAGCAGACGTAGTAGCTTCTAAATATAGGACATTGCAATAGTCATGGCATGAAACATTTAAAGCCTAAACAATAGTCCTCTGGGAAGTGACTGGCAGTAACCAGAGCATCTTCTTCAACATCTTAGTAAGCCACAACAGCCAGCACCTACTTTGTTGATTTGAATGTCCATAGTCTGCTTGTTATCAAGCCAGAAGCCTAAATCTTTAACTTCTCGAGCCGAAAGAGGGCTAGCCCCAATACCTGTTGCCCACCAATGTGAGCCCCATAGATTGTGCTGATTCCCCACCACTAGCACTTCCGCCTTATTTTCATTAAGTTTAAGACAGTTTCTTAACAGCCAATGTGTGACTTCTGTCAAACACATACACTGGCTGAATGGTAAAGCAATGAGTGCAAAGAGACAGCAATTTGTGTATTATCAGCAGAAGAAAATAGATTTAGACTGTAGGCTTTTACTATATCTGCCAAAGTGGGGCATAAATGCTGGGCAATGTTGGGCTCAAGGAAGAAATCCAAAGAACCCGATTTGGTGTTGGCTTAAATCAGGGCACAAAAGGCTTAAAACCACTTGAAAAGATCAGTTCTGTAAAAATGTAAGAAACCACAGCAATTCTTTGCCCTGAATGCCACAATCCGCTACTCTTCTCAGGAACACCGAATGCACCATAGTATCGAGCGCTGTGCTCAGGTTCAGAAGAATCAAGGCTGCAGTTCCTCCATCATCCAGGATTAGTCTCAGATTCTCAATTACACTTAAGAGTGCAGATTCAGTACTATGAGGTAGGTGAAAGCCGATTCACAACAGATGAGGGCGGTCATTCACTTCAAGATATTCAGACAATAGACGCAGATATGTTTTTCTAGGACCTTTGAGCAGAATGGTAGGGGGAGATAGGATGAAAATTAGAAGGCACGGATCTACTTAAATTGGGTTTCTTGAGAAAAAGTACCACCAATGCATGTTTCCAAGCCAAGGGGACCCTACCATCGCACATGGAAGTGTTAATTAATTTTAAAAAATTGAAAAAATTGGGCTTGTCCATTTTAGTATCTCAGGTGGAAGAGGATTTAGGGGAGAGCTAGTTTTAATCGTATTTAAAATTGCCAATGAATTACTTTTATCAAGAAGATGAAAAGAAGAGCTATATGGTTCAAGATCCTGCCATTACACGGTAATGAAGCAATCCTCTGTATAGGTAATAAAAGAAGCATGGGGCGTGGCTAGGCACGCAATGGCAGCGGACGCATACGAGTAGAGCTCCGATCTGAGCCCCCCTTCCCTGGGTCAATGCTCCGTAACATTTATTCGTAGCCGGCTACAAACGCAGGCGGAGCACTGCAGCAACATCCTCCGCCCCACCATCGACTTTGGCGAACATTGACCGATCACGGCCGCTCCGGCACCCTCTGAAGGCTTCCTGCCGCATCGTGCGCCGCCTGGCCGGCGGACGCGATTACGCGAGACCGGGGCCCCTACCAGGGTACTAGGCCCGGAGACAGGGCCTGTTAAACAAATTGCTGGAGACCTCCAAAAAACACCGCAACGGAGCCAGGACAGAGGAGCCCGCACCCCAGAGCTCTGCTGGAGGCTGCACCACGCTGGTAACGATAACCCCACATCTTTCACAGCGTGAAGCGCGGGTGAGGCCCGGAGCAGGAGGCCCTATCACACACCTGCCGCCTAAAGGGATTTAGAGCCCCAGAGCGACACTACTCGGTGGGTGCGCTGGTGCTGCTGCCTGGACTGGGTTTCCGTGATGGCGGAATTGGCCCAAGATAACACCCCACAACGCACACCTCGCTGAGGCCTACGGACAGGACGCTCTATCGACGTCTCCTACCTTTTTGCCTGCTCCGGTGCTGGGGGGATACGCCGAGCGGCTCTGGACACTCGCTGCCACCTCCCGGAGCCCCCACACACTGTCGAGCTGAGGGGCGTAATTACAAGTGGCCGATAACTTCGCCGGGGAGCTGGGCCTGGGGGCGAGGCCGGCGCCGTGTGACTCCGGGGGTCCCTTGGGGGCCTGAACCCAGAGCAGAGCGCACGCCCACTGCTGAGACGAGCCGGGGGCTCGATGCTCCCGAACTCCCGCGAACAGGCGCCCGGGAGGTCTTGCCGGGGCTCTGTGGGGAGCCACGGCCCGAAGAGACACGACCCCCCCAAGAGCAGGGCGCACGGCCCCGTGATCGGCAGCGGAACCCCGCACCTGAGGGAGAAGATCGCAGTGCTGGCCCTCACAGCGGCAACCACGTGAAGAAAACACCGGGGCGCCCCGACGCGCCACCGGGTTGGGTGCAGTGGCGGACCACGCGTGCCTCCTCCTCCTCCCCCCCTCGCACCTGGTGATAAGCCCTTATGACCCACGGGGTCGGGGGCCCGGCGCCAGGAACCACCCTTGCTAATATTCCTGGAGTGGAGGGAGACCGGCGGTCGGGAACCGCAGTGTAGAACCATACTGACAAGAACTACCGCCGGCATACTGGTGGCGTATGTGCCCTGTCACTGTACCCAGAAGACATTACCAGCGAGCGAGCGCTCCCGGGCTGCGACGGACTCCACCCGAAACCCTAAGCTGCAATGGTTGTCACTGCGTGGGGACGAACTGCAACTTCCCTGCACTGGTGACCCCCGGAAGCTGCTGTACTCCTAGACTTGCGAACCATTACAAGCCCTGCTGCTGAAGACACCTGCGGACGCCACAGGCCCCCTCGCTCACTGTTTCCCCCGTGCCTGGAGGTGTGAAGACGCGCACCGGCACTGGAGGTGCACTACCAAAAGGAAAAATAGACAAACCACTGAAACCAATGGACGCCGACCATGTGGCGACGAAGCTGGACACTGTACTTGCTGCCATGGAGTGGCAGGAAGAGTCACTACAACTAACCCGCACCTCTCTAGCAACGAAAATAGATAGTGTGGCGATTGACGTCACCCACCTGAGAGCCGACCACAAGAAATTGGCAGAACGCACTACATCTCTGGAAGGAGCGATGACGGATATCGAGCCCCGAGTCAGCCAGACGGACAAGCAAGTAAAGGATCTCCTGAATAGAGTAGAGTTTTTGGAAGACCGAGCTGCGGATGCGGAAGGGAGGGCACGAAGAAACAACATCAGACTTGTAGGGGTGCCAGAAGGATGGGAGGGCAAGGACCCTACACAACGCGTGGAAGACTGCTTGAGGGTCCTACTACCGGAGGGCGCATTGTCGCCGCACTTCGTGGTGGAACGTGCACACCGAGTGCCAACGAGGCCACTCCCCACTGGCTCTAACCCTCGACCACTGCTCCTCCGGATCCTGAACTATCGCGACCGAGACTCCATCCTGCGTGAAACCAGAAAACTCGGAGATGTCCAGATCGATAATGCCAAAATAATGTTCTTTCCTGATTACAGGGTCCAGGTGCAGCGCCAGACATTCCTTCCTTATTGTAAAACAAAGACTGCGCATCATGGGCCTCAAATACTCCCTCCACGTCCCTGCTAGGCTGAGAGTGGTAGCACAGGACAAAACACATTTCTTTACCAGCCCTGAGGAAGCCGAGGCTTGGCTGGACAACGGCGTGGACACGGCGCCCAGGCGGGCTCAGGGATCCACCACAATGACACACTCGCGCGGATCGTGACGGCGCCGCAGGCACAAATCACCAGCGGCCCGCCAGTCGCAAGGGACAACAGACCATTCCCCACCTGTGGAACTAATTCTCCAGGAACAACAGGATGCCCTCTGCAGGGTCACGGAAATCAGCAGCTCTCCCGCCCCGGATCCTGCCCAGGACGCCAGCCCCCGGACATTCCCGAGCAATGACGAGGCCATCTATGGACTGCCGGACTCCCAGATGTCCATGAACCAACCAGACGTCACACCACAGACAGCGGATTTGCTCCACTGAAGACACTCGTCGGACTTCCACGGGTAGTACCTGGGCAGCAACATATCGATCATGAAGCTGGTACACATCTTTGCGGGACTGCTGCCCAGCGACGCTTGGTGCGGGGTCCCGCCTTGCCGGGGGTCAGCGGCGACGAGACGCAGTGAGTACTACTTCTGTACCCCGGGCAGCGGCGTGGTGTCACACCACCGGTGCCCCTCTGCTTCCCCTATCTACTGGGCCCTGACTGTTGATAACCCGGCCACACCAATGACGAACAGCTCCGCATGCTTTACAGTATGGTGGCTTATCCTGCACGGACTCATGTACAGTGAACCAGGACACGATAGTCCTCAATGGCTCCTGCCAAGCAAAGCCTACTTGATGAGACCTAGGGAGGGACGAAGACTATATAGTTGATAACATTGCTGTAACACTAACTGTGCCTAACGCATAGCACCCCCTAGAATTGAAAGGTTACTTATCTCGATTGAGAGTTTGGACTGTGGCATGTTTGGCAACGGACCTTTTGGAATTCCTTATTGGTTTGACCCTTTCTGCTCTGTTATGTTTTTTGGACTCACACTTCTTATGTTTTTGCGAAGACTTTATCCTGATGTCAGCGAAGGTGTCTCTGAGGGTGGCCGGAAGGGTTGCGTGGGGGGTCCGGGGGAGTGCTACCATGATGAGGGAATGGTGGAGGGTGTGTGTAGGGGTTGCCTAAAATGACAAAAGGACCACAATAAAAATATGTACTTGGAACATTAGAGGCATGCACACACCCTCACGCAGGTATCAAATCTACTCCTATCTTAAACGCCACCGGGTCCACATCGCACTCCTACAGGAGACACATTTAAACAAGGCAGAAGCACAAGCACAACACCGCAGATGGCGCGGGCAGGTCTATGTCACGGAATACTCCTCCTATGCCCGTAGGGCACTGCTGTGGGTGAGGTCTGGAACCCCCTTGGCAGTAACTCACTCCCACACTGACCCGAAGGGCAGATATGTAATTGTCCAGGGCCGGTTGGATGGGCAACCAGTAGTTCTGGCTTCCCTGTACTCTCCCAACACAGACCAGGGGAGCTTTCTCATGCAATTATCAGCGAAATTGGCACCCTGGCATGGCGTCCCTTGGATACTGAGGGGTGATTATAATTGCATTCTGGACGCGACACTAGATCGCTCTTCCCCACCTCAGACCGGCACACCAGCACACGTGGCCATGAAAGCACTCACCAGCTGGGCAACTCAATGGGACTTACAAGATGCTTGGCGAGCTCGTAACGTAGCGGTAAGGGGAGGACAGTGGTAGTGTCTCCCGACCCCGCTTGGTGCCAGGTACTTTCATCCTCAGAGCGGAACACTCGTAAAGAGCTGGTGGACCTTTTTAAGATTGATTACGAATTTTAAATAACTCACTTGCGCCGCATGTCATTTGACAAAGATTTTATAAATTGCACGCTGTGTCTGAAATTGAATTGATAATTTTACACAATCACCCTCTGTGCACGAACGATACTCTCCAGAACTGTAAGGGGCACCAGGGGCTGATTTCCCAGTCTGCGCTCCGTGTTCAAACCTGCCCGCCCCGGTCCGACTCGGTATCCTATACCGTTGAGCGGAGGGCGGGGGAGGTGAGAGCCAGACACGCCCAGCAACCCCGAGGCAGTCGAGCGGTTAGCGCTCTAGCACCACTTTGAGAAGGACTATTTAGCCAGTCGGCGGCCCAAGCGCGCAGCGGTTGCGCGCAGAAGGGCGCCCTCGATGGCGCCAAAGACTAGCCTAAGACCAGCCCGTCTGCGCCCGTCCGCGACAGGACGGGGCACAGGGGCTATGGGGGCTACTACAAACGACCTACAAATTCCCCTTTCTCCAGGATAACCTATTCAGCCCAGGTAATTCGAAATCTATGTGAGAAACAAACGCAAGATTGTGTTAAGGGAGAGAACCTTTCTGTGGAGGGTCCTTTCGCCTGTCGCCACTGTAGAGCCCAGTTTACCACACAGTTTCCGGAAACCTGTACTAGGAGGTATGTAACAGCCTATACACCCACCCCCAAGTTCAGGAATAAATCCACCACTGTTCCCACTGGGAGGAAACATCTTCTTTGCAACATAAGGTCACTACCCAAGCACACATCAGAAGTATGGGACCTAGTTTCTACCAGCGATCCAGATCTGTGTTTCATCACTGAAACTTGGCTCAAACCCCACTCGACCCCCTCCATTGCACTAGCAATTCCAACCGGCTACAAAATAATCAGGCTAGACCGCCCCACGAAAATAGGAGGAGGGATCGCGATTATTCATAAACAAGAAATCAGCTGCAACATAGTAGCAGAACTGAGCACTCCAGATATTGAATTACTGATTTTCAAATCTGCCTTTTCCCCTAAACAGACCAGAATGGGTGCCCTAGTGTACCGCCCACCGGAACCCTGCACAAACTTTTCTAACACGCTACTTAAGAACCTTGCCCCTTATGTTAACAAAGACAGGGACTTCCTACTAGTAGGAGATTTTTAATATACACAGCGAACAGAAAGACTGCAAGGAGGCACAATCTGTACTGAATGACCTATCCCTACTGGGGTTAACACAACAAAATTTGGGGCCAACACACCAGGCAGTGCACACCCTAGATCTGATACTAGCTAATTTCTCTGCAGTTACTTGTCTACCCCCCACCCAAGTCAGCTGGACTGACCATTTTATTATTGAATTTTACACCCCTCATCCCAAACCCGCTCTTCATGGGCCGATCTCCCTCCCAAGTGAACGACGTCAATGGCATAAAGTCAACGAAAGCGCATTTAAAGATAAATTCATAGAACCCTCCATTACCACTTTGGAGAATATTGAAAGCGCCCTCAAGAAGTTCGAAATAGCAACCAAGACTGCCACAGACACCTTAGCCCCCTTAAAACAATTTAGACCCCGGCCAGCCAATAAGCAGGAAATATGGTTTTCTGATGACCTCAGGACATTAAAACAAGCAGCTAGGAAGCTGGAGAAGAAATGGAGAACTTCCCACCTGGCGACAGACAGGAGCCTCTATTGGGACTCATTGTCCACCTATCACAAAGCCATCCATACTGCGCGAAAAACCTACACAGCATCTCAAATCACAGCTGCAGGTAATTCCCCTAGAGTTCTATATCAAGTACTACAATCCTTTGTCAAACCTGTAGCATGTGAAAGTTCTGAGCTGGCATCACAACAGCTCTGCGACGAAATATCTCTATTTTTTTCAAATAAAATAGATGCCATCTATGAGAAAATAGTCAATTCCAACAATACAATGACTATCGACGCAGCTCTTGCTTACCACGCCACAGAACACAATCAAAACACACATACCCTAGATATTTTCCCCCCTATTACTCCAAAGGAGCTGTCAGTACTCACCACGCAGATCAAAAGCGGGAGCCCAGATGATATTATTCCAGCCAGACTAATGCCCACCTTACTGGAAACACTATGCCCTACGATTGAGAAACTTGTCAATCTGTCACTTAGTACAGGCTCCGTCCCCAAAGAATGGAAGCAGGCATTAGTAAGGCCCATTAGGAAAAACACTGCTACACCATGGACCGACCAAGCAAATCTCAGGCCCATCTCCCTGCTACCATTTTTGGGAAAACTGACTGAAAAATATGTCAACCGACATTTATCCAGCTACATCGAAATAGCTGGCGGCCTGGACTATTCTCAATCAGGGTTCAGGCCGAAACACAGCACAGAGTCCACCCTCCTGTCTGTCACTGACGATTTGCACATGTTCCTGGACAAAGGCTACTCTGTGATCCTAGTGCTACTGGATCTGTAGGAAGCGTTCCGCACCGTGTCACATAACATCCTTATTGACCGGTTGTCGAACGTAGGAATCAAGCACAAAGCCCTTGCCTGGCTAAGGAGTTTCCTCTCCGATCGCACCCAGACTGTTACCATGGGTGCATATCGATCAGCGGAGGTAGAGATTCCAAAAGGGGTGCCACAGGGCTCATGCTTGAGCCCAACACTCTTTAACATCTACGTGGCACCCCTGGCAAGAGTGATGCGCAAATTCGGTTTCATCCCCGTGTCATATGCGGATGACACGCAGCTCCTCTTCCCGTTTAAAACCCTCACCGCTGAACTAAGGAACTCCTTCTCTGCAGGCATGAAGGCTGTAGCACAATGGATGTCCACCAACTATCTACAGTGCAACGTCAGCAAGACTGAAGTTATGCTGTTTGGAGAAGCTAAAAGACTGTGGACCCCGGGTTGGTGGCCACCTGATCTTGGTACGGTCCCAGAACCCAAACAGGTCGTCAAAAACTTGGGGATCCGCCTTGATCAGGAATTATCTCTCATACAACACAGCAACTATGTTGTAGGCTCATGCTTCCATACCATTAGCCTGCTGCGCAAAGTCTTTCCCCTGCTGCCTGACTCATTCAGGAAAACTCTAGCACAAGCCCTTATTTTGAGTCGAATTGACTACTGTAATGGCTTGTTTCTGTCCACTAATGAGGGAGTGTTGGCCAGACTCCAGGTAATTCAAAATACAGCGGCTCGCCTAGTCCTCAATGCCCCCCCAAGAACAGCATCTAAGCCTCTCCTAGACAAACTGCACTGGCTCTCGATTCGACAAAGGAATAAATTTAAAATATGCTGTCTGATTCACAAGAGCGTAAATGGACAAGGACCCACTTACCTGGAAAAGAAATTTACTCCTTACATCCCCCCCAGATCGCTCAGATCTAGTAATAGCCATCTACTGGTAGTGCCTCGTGCCAAGAAGGCCAGGCACGGAGGCAAAGCTCTATCAGTAGTGGGACCCACATTGTGGAACAGACTTCCTCTAACCCTCAGACTATGTTCTGAACATCTGAAATTCAGGAAACAACTTAAAACTCTGCTGTTTAAAAAGGAGATCTAGTTCCAGCCTTACTCATTCCTCTATGTATGTCAGCCGGCCCAAAAGCGCGGAGATACTCCAGCTGGAGTCTATTCTAGCGCTATACAAACTCATAAATAAATAAAAAATAAATAAATAAACCCTACCTCGAGGGTATATTCCTACTACTCAGGTGCGCACACCCTACATGTCCGGCTGTATAGTTACATGGTGTCCACTGAACTTCTACCCCACATTATAGGAACACAATACATGGGCCGCGTCAGCACCCGCCCATCCCTACTTGGATGCTACAGCCTGCCTTACTCCTGGATGCCCCCTTCCGAGACTCCCTGCTTGCACAAACAGCGCGATACTTTGAGGAAAATTCCGATACAGGGTCCTTCCCGCAGGTAGAGTGGGACGCCTTCAAAGTCGTGATCAGGGGACATTGCCTGGGCACACAGGGACATATATAGAAGCAATTGGAGAGGGAGTTAAAACAGGTAGAAACTGACCTACTCCAACGAGAACAGGAGGCGATGGGAGGGGCGGATGGTCCATTACTCGCGGCTCGCGCGGAACATGCGCAGCTGTTGGAGCGGCTCTGTCATATCAATTATGCAGCCCACTCAGCACGCACGCATCACCTTAGTGATAAACCAGGGAAATTGCTGGCCTGGCTTATTAAGCAGGAGGATCGCACAACGCCAGTGTCCACAATATGCACTGCTGAGGAGGTGGTGGTGTACACACAAAACAAAATACATGGGGCCTTTACAAATCACTACAGAGCCCTGTATCACTCCCAACTGCGAGTCCCTGCTGCGGACATCACGGACTACCTCTCGGGCATACAAGTACAGAGGTTGACTGACGCGCAACAGGGAGACCTTGGAGTGCCACTTGCGCCCAAGGAGCTGCGCACTGCCATTTTTGCTCTATCTAATGGCAAGTCTCCTGGCCCAGACGGGCTACCTGCTGAATTTTTTAAAGCCTGCTTTGATATACTGATCCCCCAGCTATTGAAAGTGTACGCGGCCGCCGGCGAGGACTCCTCTCTCCCCCCCCCACACTAAATGAAGCCAACCTCATCTCCATTCTAAAGCCTGGCAGGGATGGCATGCGTATGGGCTCATTCCGGCCACTGGCCCTACTGAATACTGATTATAAAATACTTGCCTCTACCCTGGCTCAGCGACTGATTTCAACTCTTGTTCACCATGACCAGAATGGTTTCGTACCCGCGCGCAGCACCTCTTATAATATCCACAGGCTGTTCAGAGTGCAGGAATATGCCACCCATCAATGGCCGAGATCAGGGTGCCTAGTGCTGGACCTTGAGAAGGCGTTTGATTCCGTGGAGTGGCCCTACCTTAAGGCGACACTAGAGAAATTTGCCCTAAGGGACGATTACATCGACATGGTTGGCTTACAATATCAAAGACCCACCGTACGTGTATGGATGGGCAAACTACTGTCAGACGCAATCAGGGTACGAAGAGGGACTAGACAGGGCTGCCCCCTATCTCCGCTGCTCTTTTCCATGGCCATAGAGCCTCTGTTGAGAGCGCAGGGGGAGGAGTGGGGGATTCCATTAGCGGACGGCATGCATACGATCTCACTATATGCCGATGACCTGCTCTTATACGTCAGAGACCAGACCCACGTACCACAATCCCTATCTGATATATTCCAGACCTTTGAAGCCGTCTCGGGCCTTAAAGTCAACTGGGCTAAATCAGGAGCATACTCCTTCAGCCCGGAAACACAGGAATGTGACATCCGCATTAATGGTGGGAGACTCGCCTGGTACCCCACCACGTTTAGATATCTTGGGTCCACATTTACAGGACTCCATCAGACATACTGGAGGGCAACCTGATGCGAGCCATCTCATCGGTGCACACGCAGATAACCTTCTGGAAGACCCTTCCCCTAAATGTGCCTAGCCGCGTAGCATTAACGAAAATGTAAGTCCTCCAAAGACTATTATACTACTATGCCAACATCCCAATATCATCAGTTCAACAAGTACCTACTTGCACCCACATGGGTGAACCACTCAAGAACTCCATGTACCAGAGTCCCTAGGGGCGATCCGGAGGAGGGGCTAGCGGTGTGCGGTCCATTGCGATGGTTTCTACAAATTGGCTCCCTTGAGCTTTGAGCCGACGGGCTCCTGGACGACGCACCTGCGTGCCGGTTCGGGCATCGAGGCCATTGACGGTTGTTTGGCGGCCTTCTCTTCCACCCCTAACTATTTTCTCTACTGATGAGGGAAGTTATCCCGAAACCCGAGCCATGTCCCGGGCGATATCCAAAAACCCGGGACATGTATCGGGTCTAGAGATCATCAGTTCAACAAGTACCTACGTGCACCCACATGGGTGAACCACTCAAGAACTCCATGTACCAGAGTCCCTAGGGGCGATCCGGAGGAGGGGCTAGCGGTGTGCGGTCCATTGCGATGGTTTCTACAAATTGGCTCCCTTGAGCTTTGAGCCGTCGGGCTCCTGGACGACGCACCTGCGTGCCGGTTCGGGCATCGAGGCCATTGACGGTTGTTTGGCGGCCATCTCTTCCACCCCTAACTATTTTCTCTACTGATGAGGGAAGTTATCCCGAAACCCGAGCCATGTCTCGGGTGATATCCAAAAACCCGGGACATGTATCGGGTCTAGAGATCATCAGTTCAACAAGTACCTACTTGCACCCACATGGGTGAACCACTCAAGAACTCCATGTACCAGAGTCCCTAGGGGCGATCCGGAGGAGGGGCTAGCGGTGTGCGGTCCATTGCGATGGTTTCTACAAATTGGCTCCCTTGAGCTTTGAGCCGACGGGCTCCTGGACGACGCACCTGCGTGCCGGTTCGGGCATCGAGGCCATTGACGGTTGTTTGGCGGCCTTCTCTTCCACCCCTAACTATTTTCTCTACTGATGAGGGAAGTTATCCCGAAACCCGAGCCATGTCTCGGGCGATATCCAAAAACCCGGGACATGTATCGGGTCTAGAGATCATCAGTTCAACAAGTACCTACTTGCACCTACATGGGTGAACCACTCAAGAACTCCATGTACCAGAGTCCCTAGGGGCGATCCGGAGGAGGGGCTAGCGGTGTGCGGTCCATTGCGATGGTTTCTACAAATTGGCTCCCTTGAGGTTTGAGCCGACGGGCTCCTGGACGACGCACCTGCGTGCCGGTTCGGGCATCGAGGCCATTGACGGTTGTTTGGCGGCCTTCTCTGCCACCTCTAACTATTTTCTCTACTGATGAGGGAAGTTATCCCGAAACCCGAGCCATGTCTCGGGCGATATCCAAACACCCGGGACATGTATCGGGTCTAGAGATCATCAGTTCAACAAGTACCTACTTGCACCCACATGGGTGAACCACTCAAGAAGTCCATGTACCAGAGTCCCTAGGGGCGATCCGGAGGAGGGGCTAGCGGTGTGCGGTCCATTGAGATGGTTTCTACAAATTGGCTCCCTTGAGCTTTGAGCCGACGGGCTCCTGGACGACGCACCTGCGTGCCGGTTCGGGCATCGAGGCCATTGACGGTTGTTTGGCGGCCTTCTCTTCCACCCCTAACTATTTTCTCTACTGATGAGGGAAGTTATCCCGAAACCCGAGCCATGTCTCGGGCGATATCCAAAAACCCGGGACATGTATCGGGTCTAGAGATCATCAGTTCAACAAGTACCTACTTGCACCCACATGGGTGAACCACTCAAGAACTCCATGTACCAGAGTCCCTAGGGGCGATCCGGAGGAGGGGCTAGCGGTGTGCGGTCCATTGCGATGGTTTCTACAAATTGGCTCCCTTGAGCTTTGAGCCAACGGGCTCCTGGACGACGCACCTGCGTGCCGGTTCGGGCATCGAGGCCATTGACGGTTGTTTGGCGGCCTTCTCTTCCACCCCTAACTATTTTCTCTACTGATGAGGGAAGTTATCCCAAAACCCGAGCCATGTCTCGGGCGATATCCAACAACCCGGGACATGTATCGGGTCTAGAGATCATCAGTTCAACAAGTACCTACTTGCACCCACATGGGTGAACCACTCAAGAACTCCATGTACCAGAGTCCCTAGGGGCGATCCGGAGGAGGGGCTAGCGGTGTGCGGTCCATTGCGATGGTTTCAACATCCCAATATATGTCCCAACCCGAGTGTTTCGTGACCTAGACACCTTGCTCCGGAACCTGATCTGGAACGCCGGGAGGCCACGAGTGGCACTGACTAAACTCTATGTGCCCACTGAGGCTGGTGGCCTTGCGGTCCCCAAAATGGAATTATACTATTTAGCGGCGCAGCTGCAGTGGGTGTCAGGCTGGCTGAGTGGGAGAAACCTAGGTGATACTGCCGCAGACACCACCACCTGGACCCATACACAAATCTGCACATTGTTTCACCCTCTGACCAAGGTCCCCTGCCCAGGGCAGCTGCACATGGCGGAGCTCGCAGATGTTTCCTGCGTAGCCTGAGACTGACCCGGGAGGTGAAACCCTACGCCCCAGTGCTTCCCCTACTGGGCACCCCCTAGAGAAGGCGGAGTGGTGACGGAGGCTATGTTGGAGAGATGGGCGGAGGTTGGAGTAGAAACGATGGGAGATCTCTACGCAGATGAAACCCTGCTCCCCTTCGAGGAGCTAGCCAGAGGCACGGGCCTTCCGGCCGGACAATTTCTCCTACACGCGTCGATAATACGCACGTTTGCGGACTCATGGGGAGACATATCCGAGGAGCTGCAAATGCATCACTTTGTGCAATACCTCCATGTCATGGGTAACGGCTCCCACATAATTCACTGGTTAGTGCAGGCCCTCCTAGAGCATACACAACATTCCACCCAACTGCTACGGGACAAATGGGCAGCGGATAAGAGGAAGGAATGGACGGACAAGGAGTGGACAATGGTACTGGCCAGTCCTGTTAACGTCCCACGTAACTCCCGCTTCAAACTCATGCAGTTTTACATCCTGCACCGCGCGTACTTATCGCCAGATAAGATTAATAAATATTTCTCAACTAATACCGCTGGGTGTCCACGATGCTCCCTAACTGAAGCGGACCTTTCACATATGCTCTGGACATGTCCCACTATCCAAACATACTGGACTACGGTGACAACTCTCTTGACACAGGGCACTGGCGACGACCTGCCGCATACATGGGAGGCCTGCATCCTGGGGTTGTACAAGAGGACAAAACTAAACAAGGTGCCAGCTAGGTTCTGGGACCTAGGACTCATCACGGCTAAGCGCCTACTAACCAAGCGATGGAAGAAAAGCGAACCCCCACATGCCAAATACTGGTACACCTCCTTTACTAACTGGGCGAGAGCGGAAAGCGCCGCGCTACATCTGGAAGAGATAGCGGGCCTGAGGAAGTTCCCCATTGCACAGCTCTGGGAAGACACCCTGACATCCTTCCAACAGGCGTGTTTGGACCAGGGAATTACCTAGTCAAAGCCCCTTTTCCGGGCCGCTCCTGGATGGAGGATGTGATGGGCAGCCCTGCACCCACTCTGGTAATCCCCCTTTTTGGACACAGTGCCAGCAGCGACATATGCCTATACAGAGAGATGGTGCTGCAGCGCCACGCTGCGGCGGTCGCCTGAGACCCCCATGCTCCTGACACCGACACCATGGTGTCTGACGGACACTGCTGGGCCACCTTTCCCCTCCCCTGGGCAGGACCCATGCCCCACGGAGCGCCTATCGCCCATTGCACTCTTCACGTCCCCGGAGATTTATCTCCAGAGCCACGCATTGACATACTTCACGAAACAATCGACCTTCCGCCTCATCATACTCTTCGCATAACATTACTTTTCCTTCTCACCGATCTCCCCCTTATTATCTCATGGTGTTGGAGAGGGTTTTTTCCTCTCCCTGTTTTGTTTTATTTTGTTACCCTCCCACTGGTTACGTTAAGATGTCATGGTAATTTACTGCTGCTACATCTGCCACGAAGTTATATATATTGTACTGGTTGACGATAAACAACTGGCATTCAACACTCCTGATCCAACACTGTACTGGGTGACATGTCACACATTAGTTGTAAGGAGAGACCCGGGAAAGGCGCGTAACCATTGGAACATGCCGGCCCACGCCAAATCTCATCTTCAAACCCCAGACCACATTATTATCGGTACAAAGCGACATCACACTAGCATCGACTCCCGTAATGATACACAGTGTTCCACCTCTTCTTATGGGAGATTTGTGATACCTGTTGATTATCCTGTTATGTACTGCCATTGTATCATACTGTCGCTATGTCACCATGCAGAATATGTGTGTTGTATCTTTTTGCTCACCGCATAATTATGTACTGACTATGTATGCCTGAAAACCAATAAAACATATTCAAACAAAAAAATAGGTAATAAAAGAAGCATGAATGTCGGCTGGTGTGTTAAAACAGAATCAGGCAGTTATCACAATTGGCCTGAGAAAGAGGAGCCGCAAAACAATAATATTTACCAACAACTCAAAGAAGGCGGTAACTCAACTGAAAACAGGAAGGGAAAGGGGTCCCTAAGGGACCTCTCGCACTTTGTGAATGTTGCCCAAAAGGTTTTTTAGGAGTAGGCAGTGGTCCATGGGACCACTGCCTAATTCTAAAAAAGGTATAAGTAGCATTTCATTTTTTTAAATGCATCCCTTTTTAGCCCGGAGTCTACTACACAGTGAAGTTATCTTGTTTGCTAAAGACATCCAGAAAGCTTCCATAGGAATTAATTCCACTCATTGGCTTTGTGGTTTGTAACTCACATTTACTTGCTTTCTGTTTGCTGGCTTTAATTGTTTTAGGCTGTTCAGCTTGAATTTGTCCCTTCCGTGAAGCATAGCATGTTTACAAGGATCTTTTGTATTCTTCCACCAGTTCTGCTTTCTGTAAACAAGCATTTGGATCTTTTTCTTAGCTTGTCACATTTGCTCTGTATTTGGAGACAGAGGTCAAATATCAGGCTCTGCCTTCCAAGGGAGCTTGGTATTTACTTTTCTTTCACTGACTTGAAATGAGAGGATGTATGTGACAATCATGCTGGGTGTGGTAGTGTGCTGGAGGAAAGCTGTATGATGTTATTTTTTTATAGCACATAACATTTAAATGTCTGTGAATGAACTGTGCAGTTATTTCAGGATATATTAGGAAAGCAGAAATGAAACAAATTTCTGAAGTGTGGTGAAACCAAGTATTTGAATACGATCGAAACAAAACAATACGCTAGGTGATGACGTTTCCACATATTATTATTTATGAAGTGCATAGGTTTATCAGTACAACTGTACGTTTGTGCAAATGTAATGATTGTTCCAATTGAAAATGTGTTGTCTGTAATGGCAGTGCACTACCACACTACTTTACTCCACTGTACTCTGCACCACTCCATCCCACTGCACTCTACTCTGCACCACTGAACTCTACGCCACTCCACACTGCATCACTGCAGTCTAATCTGCACTATTACACTTCACGCCAGTGCACTTTATGCCTCTCTACTCTACACCACTCTACTCAATGTCAATGCATTCTATGCCACTCTAGTCTACCTTGTACCGCTGCACTCTTCACCACTCCGCTCTATGCCACTCTACTCTGAAACAATCTACTCTACGCTACTGCACTCTACGTCATCGCACTCTGTTACACTCTGCACCGCTCTACACCACTGCAGTCTAGACCACTCTACTCTAAACACCGCTCTCTATGCACTGCACTCTACACCACTTTAATTAAAATCAGTGGACTTTTTGCCATTGCACACTACTCCAAACTTTTCTGCACCACTTTACTCTGCGCCACTATACTCTACTCTGCAACACTTTACTCTCTGGCACTGCACTCTATGCACTCAATTCTACACTATTGCACTCTATGCCACCTGTTCTACTCTGTACCACTCTACTCTATTTCACTGCACTTTACACTGGTGCACTCTACACCACTCTACTCTTGCACCACTCCACTCTATGACACTCTACTCTGTAACACTGCACTCTCCTTCACTGAACTCTACGCCTCTCTACTCTGCACCACTGCATCATACGACACTGCACTCTACACCACTCTGCTCTATACCATTGCACTGCACCACTCCACTCTACACCACTTCACTCCACTCTGAAACAATGTACTGTATGCCACTTCACTCTACAACACTGCACTCTATGCCACCCTACTCCACTCTGCGCCACTCTACTCTACGCTACTTCAATCTATGCTGCACCACTCCACTCTACTCTGTACCACTCTACTGTATGGCACTGCACTCTACACCACTCTACTCTAAACTACTGCACTCAAAGTCACTGTACTCTATGATAATGCACTCTAAACCGCTTCACTCAAAACCAATGCACTGTACGGTCACAGCACTTTATACCAATCTGCTCTGCACCACTGTACTCTAAACCACTATACCTACTCTGCAACACTCTACTCTGCTCCACTGCACTCTACACCACTGCACGCTAAGTCTATTCTTCTGTGCACCACTGTACTCTGTGCCACTGCTTCGTGGAGAAGTGTGGCTCACTGGTTAGAGGAGGTAGACCTGGAAGCAGAGGTCAGCCCGGGACCAGGGTTCAATTCCCGGCTCGGCGGGGTCTTGAGTCCTAAAATGTCCATGGACTCGACAATTCTCGCTCCGGTGCCTAATCGATTCATGGGTTCACACTCTGCGACTCTGGGCAATAGATTGCTTAACCTCCACAACGGCCCCTCGCGGCGGGATGCCTGGCTTTCACCTTGCGGATACCATGCCGGGGTTATCTCACAGGGGAATACCAGGACGGGTTCCCTAAGCAAGCGCTTAGAAACCAGTGGTGATTTGCGCTATACAAATCCATGTACATTTACATTTACATTTACTGCTCTATAAGCCACTCTACCCAACTCTGCTCTGCTGCACTCTATGGCACTCTACAACACTGCACTCAACGACACTCTACTCTGCAATATTGTGCTCTCCACCACTGAACATTATGCCATTCTACTCTGCGCCACTGCACTTTACTCTAAGCCACTCTACTGCACTCTACACCAATGCACTCTACACCATTACACTGTACGCCACGCTACTCTGTATCACTCCACTCCACGTTACTGCACTCTACACAAGTGCATTCTGTGAATCTCGAGTTTACTCTATGATACTACTTTACGTCACTCTACTCTATGTCACTGCACTCTACTCTATTCCACTGCACTCTATGCTGCAACACTCCATTCTACCCTGCACTACTCCACTCTAGGCCACTTTACTTTACTCTGAAACACTCCACTCTATATCACTTCACTTTATGCTGTGCCACTCCACACTATGCAATTCTACTCTGCAGCACTTCACTGTACGCCACTACACCATTCCATACCTGTGACTGTGGCAATAGTAGTGGGTTGCAATTTGAGACCTACCTCATGTATATTGAATTAATGAGCTAGCTCGAATTGAGACCCACTACGATTCTGTATTTTGAGAATTGGATAGTAAATTAAATCTATTCCCTATCCCAGAGCGCCCCCCAGCGCAATGCGTTGTAATGGTTTGCGTTGTAAAAGTTGCTTCGTAAAGGCACTGCGTGGTAAAAGTTGCGTTGTAAAGGATGTTTGCCATTTAGCTATGTACCTGTACGTCTTTTATATAAAATAAGAACCTGATTCACACAGCTATTTAACGTCAGTATGACGATAGCATCATTTACAAGAGCAACTTCACATTTTGCACTCCTAAATGTAGCTTAAAATGATGCGGAGTGGTACAACTTTAAGTATTTGTACATTTCCCCCCAAAGTGCAGGATGTGGGCATTATGGGTCAAGGTATCCGGAAAAAGGTGGGGCGCGCCCGCAGACTGACTAGTTGGGGATATTAAGACATCTTCCCACCATGAAACTAAGAAGAATTGAGTAATGGTATTTGTAAAAAATCCAGATCAGTCCTGCTGAATAAAAACTGTTTGCCTCTTCGGCATGTTTACAGCTTTGAAAAATGTTTTCCTCATTAATCCGCGTAAACAGTGCAGCCCCAGGAGGAGCAGGGAAGCTGGCCATGTGCACACAAAACCCTGCTTTGGAAAGTGTGCCATGGGCTTGCTCTTGCTGGCAACCCTCGAAAGGTCGCTGTGTAATGTTTTATTGTGTATTATCTGGTTAACCAAAATAGCTGAAACCCGTATAATGAGTCAGAGTATTTCAAGTGTTTTACTTTCAGTCAAAAATCCCAGGCGGAAGAATAAACAAGGCATAAAGAACCAACAAATAGTAGCCAAGAAATACAGTGAATGTCAATGCACCACACAGCGAAGAAGGGTTTCCAGATGTTCCCATTCGTGTACCATCTACTGTTTGTTTACAAGACCCACCACCATTTTCCCTACTAGTTCCACTGATGAGGTCGTGTTTACACTCACATTTGAACATTTTGGGTGTTCCAGGATGTTCTTGTGGTGTAGCCTGTCAATCTTTTTTGCAGCACAGATTTGTTTTGCTCTTGGTGGGCACTCAACAGTGCACAGTAGAAATAAGAATTTGTATGAGAACAAAACCGGGCTTTCCCAGCACATTCGGTGCTTGTCAATTTGGGTGGCACTGCAGAAAGATGGCATTGTAAAAATCATGCTGTGGAGCTTGCTGGGTGTGCCAGCTCTTTCAGCGAATCAAATAGATAAAATGCCAAGCTTCACATGCACTCGAAAATACTGCAGATCGAGTCTTTCTTTTTTGATAACTGGACAAAAGTATTTACTTTCCCTAAATCAGTACATGTGAAATCCCTGTACGTCGAGCACCTAGATTGAATTTATGCTCAGTGTGAATACATTGTGAGAGAATCGAGGTGCTAAGAGGTACTTATGACAATTATTGAAAGTTTGTTGATGAGTATGAAAGGGTAGACCCTTGTGTGTGGGCCTTATTGACATATAATGCCCTGTCTTACTTGTGGCCTCTTTGGACTTGCTCTGGATTCAAGGACCTTAGTGTCAGCTCCAGGCAGGTCGGGTGGAATGGGGCTACTGCCCTCACCCTTGACTTTGGATTCCTTTCACACCAATGAAAGCATAGCTGAGATGGTCAGGTGAGAGGAGTCTGACCACTGGAATGGAGAACGATCCATGCCCTCCAGTAATCCTCTCGCCCCGATTCACAGACACCGGAGGACACCCATCTGCAGTAGAGCTCACTGGACTTGCAACAGCTCTAGGATCCCTTGGCCTCTTGAAGAAACTACTTTACCTCTCCTGTGGCTGTGTTTCTGGAGCCAGGCGGTCTGGTGCCCACACAGAGTTCATCCAAAACAAAATATCTCTCCATCCTGGAGTCAGCTGGTTTGTTGATCTCACTGTAATCTTTTGGAAAGGAGGAAGGTTTTTTTTGTTGCCAAACTCTGACTACCATTGAAATGAAAGATCTGCTGATCTCTGCGACTTGCTATTCCTGCCGACATTCATCCCTGGGAACAGAACTAACCCTGGGCGTAGTTGCCGAAGTAGCGCTACGCATAGCTACGCAAAGTGCACTTCACATTAGGCGAGCTACGCGTAGCGTGAACGCGAACTGCGTAGTGCGCTGTTCGCGATGATTGCACAGTGCCGGATGCTTGTCCGCACTATGCAATCAATGAAAACGGCTTCTAGCACAGTGCGAACTGTCGTTTTCTGCCCTCGAGTAGATTTTTACTTGAGCGGCAGCTTTCTCAACGTGGACTGGTAGTTTCTCGTCGCGAGCATACACGACCACTCGCAATAAGAAACCTGACCTCCCCACGTTGAGAATCTCGCCGGGAGGTTTATTTTCCACGCTCGTGATCGCCAACTTGATGTTGCTGATCGCGAACGAGGAAAAAGTCTCCCCGGAGTGTCATTTTGCTCACTCGCGGTCGCCAGCTTGATGTTGAGGACTGCGAGCAAGCAAAAAAGGACCGCTACGCTACACGTGTTCGCACTGTGCTACGTGCAATTCATGTAGTGCGAAGTAGCGCAAACTTCGCAAACTACGCGAGCGTAGCGTAGTTGTCTGCCCAGGGTTAAACAGAACAGGAGGGTTTATGAAGCCCCAGAAGCCAAGGTGCCTCTTTTTTCCTCTTGATGTACCTTGCGTGATAATCCTGGTCCACTGGTGTGAAGTCTAGAAGAGAGCCGCTATTGCTGGACCATCTCTGACCCAACTTTCCCCTCAGCTTAACTTAATTGAGCCTTCCTTGCTGGCCTGGAGATTCGATTGCTGCTCAAACCCCTTATAACTTTACATGGACTCAGCCACTGCTGTTGGTCCCAAACTGTACAAGCCACCTTGGTGCACATCTTATTTCATGGAATGTAAACGTCCTACAAAGACTCCAACTCTGGGAACACTGGAATCACTGGAAAAGTGATGCACTCCTGGGAAGGGAATGAAGGATTTATGGACTAATGATGTTCTTCACTGTAGTTTACTGTGCACTTGACCTAACAGTTCCTTTGCGAAGGTGGGGACAGAAAAACGGTTTCTTTGTTCCATGTAACCTTTCTCCATTTCGTTTGTCCTCTATACCCTGGTCTGTGGGTGTATTTCAATGATGCAGGACCTACCAATGTATTTCTTGACCATACACCCCTGGACCTTAACCATCACCTGATTGACCAGAAACCTGCAAAGCCATGCAATCCATACATGAAGGCTTACAGTCGAGAAGCACTCAGTAGCCACCGTTGACTGCCACCTTAGCAGAGGTACATGATGACATTAACGGGCACATGCATCAAAGTCATTTGCATTCGCAAACGGTGTGAATCGCAATTTTCGGCCGTTTGCGAATGCAATTGACTAATTTGGAATGCATCATGCATTTCGCAATTTTAGGAATTGCAACCATGTTGCGATTTCTAAAATTGCGATTGCATTTAAGAAATCGCAATTTCAGATGTCTTAAATGCAATGCATGATAATTTTTTAATTGCGAATTCGCAATTTGGAAGTGGTAAAATAGTATGAGGTTGACCCTCGTGCTAATTTACCGAAAACGTTCAAATATGCACAAATTGCATTTTTGAAAGTATTAATTTACACATGTAAATTGTATTTGAAGTTACATTTCAGGGGTGCAGGGAGGGGTTATTTGGACCCCCCCTGCACCCTTGAAATTGCATTCACATTTTGCCAATCTCAATTTGAAATTCGCAAAATGTGAATGCCTTCCTATTCACTCCTATGGGCCAAAAGTCCCATAGGAATCAATGGGAAGGGTTTTCCTAAATTGCGATTCGCAAATTGCGAATCGCAATTAAGGAAAAATACAGAATCGCAGAAAAAATGCGAACTTTTCATGCATTGCAGTTTGTGATTTCTAAATTGCGATTCCTTAATTTTCGCAATGTAGGAATCGCAAACGGGTGCAATGATGCATGTGGCCGTTAGTGATTTGTTTATTTGCCCAGATGTCGGAGCTTTTTGTTTGTTGTTGCTGAGGCCCCTTACATTTGGAAGCCAGTTATAAGCCAGTCTGAATCCCAGGAGTTCTCAGACCGCTCCTGATTAACAACTTTTTTCCGTTGTGGCTTCTGAAAAAGTAATAATTTGCACCTGCACAACTTACATGTACATTACTAAGCCAGAAGCATCTTAGGTCAAAGTCCCACATTCCAGGTGGCCCGTTAGTTGTCACATATGTTGTAACCCCTGTTGCTGCGCATATCGCAGTTGCAGTGGCAGCTGCTTTTTAAAAGTAGTGGTTGGTAAGCCTGATTAAAAAAAAAAAGTAAAGTAAACGTTTGCTTACCTGAAGGGCCGCCGCCTCTCTGCCATCCGTCGCAGGAAACACAAAGCACAAAGGCTCACAGACTCCCCTAAGTCAACCGCAACGCTACTGTCACCAGCATGACAGCAGGGTCATGATTGGTCTGATCGACCTGGTTCGGCACTCAGACAGGCAATGAGAGCATGTACATGCTAAGTGCGCATTACGGTTTGGCTGGTCCAAGACGGATGGCCAAACTGTCATGCACACTTAAGTGCAGATTATACTTCTCTTCCTCACTCTCCCTGTGACACAGCCCAGCCCCGCCCTGCCCTAACCTGGCTCTGGCTCCATAGAGAAAAGGAAATGATAATAACATAACATTATTAACGTTGCGTTATTATAATTGTATTTCTCGTTTCACATTCAGTGGGGCGACGCTCCTTTGCCTTAGCGGAGGAGCCGCCGCCGGCGGTTAGGAGTTAGCTTTTTCCCCCCAATAAATTTCAGTATTTCAAACTTGGTGGACTTTAGAAAGTGACAAATTTTGATAATTACCTTAACGTAAATGGTGTGATAAGCCCCAAAATCTGCATGTTAGTCCCCATTATCGGGTACAATCTTGTAATTGGGGTTTATTTATCGGACTCAATAAATTCCGATACAGTGGAGTCCGATTTTTATTGGGTCGGATAAATATCAGCCCAAACACTGGGGCACTCATAATGAGGGCCACAAAGTGGTAAATTACTCATGCATAGTTTACCTACTACTAGCATGTGAGTATGTGAGAAGGGTGGATGTTCCAAGTGGACTAACCATAAAAAATAGTCAAAGGCACAGAATACAAATGTTGTCAACGAACATAAAGTAGTAGAAATATATTTACAGGAGGTTTGGTAGTACTTGACAAATAACCTGACTTTAGAGGGCATCGATACATTTGAGATTCGTAAGATGAGTGGGGGAATGGTATGGGGAAAGGCTTTTGTTGGTAAAAGAAGACTGAAACAGACACAGTGATGTCTTTTAACATCCTAAAACCATGCATGAGCGAGCTACACAAGTGGAAGATTACACAAATAGGATAACTCCAGCCATCTTTTCACCAATGAACAAAAACCAATGGGAATCTAGGAGTTCATATTGAAGGCAGAGCTTGTCTTAGTTTTTCATTTGTTTTGGAATTCGAGTTTTCCAGGTGTAAAGCTTCCTTCCTACTCCTTGTCTGGTAGATTTACTTTTATTCAGTAGGTAGTTCACTGAAATCAATGTTAATTAGAACAGTGCATTTATACATTATTTTGTAACTGATGTTTCTTCAGAAGGAACAAATTCTCTATGGAAAAGACCCCACTGTAGTCGGCAGTATTTGGAGTTGATTATTTAAGTTTCCCAGGCAACTAAATACCCTAATTCCATCTTTTTGTTGCAAACATTTTCATGTTGGAAAACCGAAACTTTGTGATTCAAGTTCAGTGGGAGTTAGCAAAGTTTGCTCTTGGCCACACAAACACCCTCCACCCCATTTACCACCGCCCCTCCTATTTCTGTATCCCCGTTACACTTATTCACATTGGAAAGTTCACTTAATCACCTGGGAGACCCACACTTTAGAACTGAGCAAACAGTGACATTTTAACAATACCTTTATGATTCAGGCTTATAGGGTCTGATTTAGAGTTTGGCAGACTGGTCCCTCTGTCACAAACCTGAAGGATATCCTGTGCACCTTGTTACCAGTTCATTATAGCCTATGTCACTTTTAGTGGGGCAGAGAGAGTGACAATGTGTTATATTAGGTGGGGTGTTTGAGAGACTTCACCAAGTAATAATGTTACTATTCTGTCTTAGGTCCAGGTCAGTTACCTCAATTTAAACCTTAGCCCAGTCCTGCTGAGCTGAGGCACAGAGCAGCCAGGCCTAACTCAAAGGGAAATAAGTGTGTAGCATCTGCCAGCACCAAAACAGTTAATAAGAAAGAAACACAACACAATAAAAATCTAACTCCTACTTATAAATTAGTATATATTTTGATCTTTAAATAAACACCTCCATAACAAAAATGTGATGAAGGGAACCAGAGTTACGATTTTTGTTAAGTTATCATAAATCACTGCTTTCCACTTGTAGCAGTAGTTTATAAGATCTGATTGCAAGTGTCTGGGCGAAAGTCAAAGCTGTGATGGAGGGCCGATCAGATGCAGAAGCCGGGTAGGTCCCAGTCTGACGTTTACCTTCACACTTAGCAAACTTTCGGGTTTCTTTTTTTATGATAGGCTTGTAGGCGGGATCCTCTACAGCGTGAATCAGTAGGTGGGCCCCGAGCAGCTTGGATCAGCTGACGAGCGAAGTTCAGAGATCTGGTATGAGCCTTGGTTCTTGACAGGAGTTCGAGGCTATTCACACACCAACAAACTGGTGAAGTATGAAGTCAGCAGCCCAAGGAGGCTTTGGCCGATTGTTCAGTAGCAGTAGTGTATGAGTCTCTGATACCTTGTCATCATTTGTTATCACCAAAGGTTTGGGCCCAACATTGCAGTTTGTTTTAGGAGAAAGAGTGCACCAGCCAAGGGTCCTGGACCTGGGAGGCACTTCTTGGTGCACTAGGAGTTGTTCTCCCATGTTGCACCAGCAGGGTCAGGGGCAAGACCAGTTGTAATGATCAGCTGGGCACTTAGCAAATGCAGGGAATAGCTTTTGTGTTTCTGGAGCTTAAGAGGAGGCTAGCCAAAAGGCCCTTGAAGTCCACTCACTGGTTCTTTGCACAAGTGGGAGCCGGTCCAGCCCTTGGGACCTCTCTCTCCACAACTTTAACAGCAGGAGCAGGCTTTTCTTACCGAAGTCCAGTTTTGGTTCCGCCGCTGTAGTCTTTTTTAGTACAGCCTTTCTTTCTGAGATCCACAGGTTCAGCAGGTGTAGTCCTCCTTCGGTTCTTTCTGAGTCCAGTAGTGCTCTGAGATTGGTAGCCAGGGGTGCCACTTTTATGCCAATTTTGAGTTAGTGGGTGGGGTGGACCGGGACACCCTAACAAATGAGGCCCAAATTCCCACTGGCAACCACACCCACTCTTGCATCACTTCCTGGGGGGGGGGTTGGCACTAAACAATCCTGCAGTCCATCACTTTTTCCAGATTCAAGATGTCAGAACTTTTCTACCCTTGGTCAGAACCTTGGGTATGCCCTGGAGGTGTGTCTAGTGTAATGAGCAACTCTTCCTAGAAAACCAGATCTGCAATGGTGTTTCTCCCTCTGGAAGAGATGCCAAGCTGCCTAAATAGACAGGCATTTGCCTGAAACAGGGGGCTGGCCCTTTGAAGCTTAGCCATCTGCAGCCAGAGGCCGCTCACCATCCTGTCAGGAGGAGGTCACACCTCCTCCCAGCATTAGGCCCCTGTTCCCCTTTCCTGTGAGCCATTCTCACCTCCTGGTGGGGCGTAGGGCCGCATTGTAGAGCAGGGGGACCACACCCACCTTGCTATGCCACTGATACCCTGTGCATGTATCCCTAATGCAAGGAGTCAATAACTTTCCCCAAATTAAGGACAATACATTTTTTTAAGTTTTCAAAAACCTTTATTGAAGGCATGCGTTTTTGAACACGGCATGATGCCTACAACCTCTTACAGGCCAGCAGCGTAAGAATCAAACCAAAGAAAGCAGTATTGTCCACGCAGAAATACATAGCAAGCCACCAACAATCACTCTAGCAACTGGTAGTCCAAGTTGAGTTGCAGTGGCGGCTTACAGTAAACCAGCAAGTGATGAAAACATTGGCCGTCTCAGTCACATGAACAGTGTAACTAAACCCCCCCCCCTGCCCTCCCAATACCCTCCCCCCTACCGGGCCCATCCAGTCACAGGATCTCCTCACACTATCTCAAACAGGGGTGATCTCCCATTCCTCCCCCTGCCTGGGGGATGCGGTCCTCTCCTGGCTAACTGAAGAGGACATTGTCTGCGTAAATCAAGGACAATACATGTCACATTTGGAAAAATCTCTGAAGCACGGTTCATAAAATCCCAGAGGCAGAGCCTCTGAACACTGAGAGAAGTAGTACAGACAGGTCTAAAACTAGACTGATCACTGTGAACCAGTTTCTGCAATTCTGGAAGCAATTAGCTAATAATATCGAAAGGTTTTTAACATCTGTATTCAGAATCAATTTTGGTCTATAGGAAGACATATCAGTGGAATCCTTGTGTGGCTTCAAAATGGTAGAGATAAAGGTCTCATTCAGTGACCATGGGAGAGTGGCCAAGTCAAAGGAAGAGGTGTATAAAGTGAGTTGACGGGTGTGATAATTGTGTAGAAAAAATAATGTTTAATATTCAGACGGGATCTGTCTCACTCAGGGGACTTCTATGGGGTAAATCATGGAGAACTTTTCTAATATTTTATAATGTAACAGTGAGTTCAAGATCATGGCTGTGAAAAGTGGCAATTAAATTAAATTATGAAAATTGTCAATATCATCCGCTGAATCATCCATCTTTTTCTGGCACAGAGCTCTGTAATCAACACGGAAAGCATTATTAATATCGGACTAAGCAAACACCATGCCTCCAGTGGGTAAAATTAGTCGAAGGGGGACAGAATGCAAGATCACTGGGTTGACTACGTGAGCAGGGAGACAACTAGCCTTGTCTCGTTTATTGTGTGTTCTGACACGGTTTGAGTAGTAATCCAAACAATGCAATGTTTCAAGCCTATTGAAAAAGGTGGATCTCAAAGATTGGGGGTCCTCAGTCTTGTCCAGGTTTGTAGTGATATGTTGTTCGAAGACTTGCGTTATAGATTCCAGGTGGAAGAGATCCCCATTAAGTGCTTGTCTAACCCCCACTATGTTTTTAATACATACACCTCTGGTAACCACCTTGGACGTCTCCTATTCTACCAAAGGAGTGGAAAAATTAATATATGGATTTTTTCTCAAGTAAAATTGAATTGACTCCTTTTTTTTTAAACATTTTATTGGTATTTCTTCCCCCCCCCCCCACATTTTATTCATAACATTAACAGGGCACATTAATTACAATCCATTTGCAGCGAGGAATTAAGCATAATATTACAGACAGTGAACAAAATCATACAATAAAAAACTAATCCCTCCCCCCCCCGAGGGCCTAGACCTACTTTCCATCGGATGAAGGGTTCCCAAATTTGTATTCCCATTTTCTTACCATTCTTCCCCCTTCTGGCATATATAGCTGTTTCTAATTTTTGTATAGACATTACTTTACCTAACCATTGATGATATGTTGGAGGGTTCGGGTCTAGCCAAGCCGATGCCACAATCAACCTCAAAATCGCCATTGCAACAAAAAGAAAATATTTACAAGTCGGTTGCTCACCAATACTAATCCCCAATAACATAACAGCTGGTGTTAATTCTATATTCGAGGTCATAGCAATCTGAAAAAAATTCGTGATATCTTGTTTCAGTTTATCCAATTGGGGGCAACTTACAAAAATGTGTAAAAGATCTGCATCTACGTTCCCACATCTAAAACAGGTATTTCCAGTCATACCCCCCCACTGGGCAATCTTAGCAGGCGTGTAATACAAATGATATAATATCTTATAATGCTGGGCTTGAAGAGACGATGAACATAACGCTGTCCTGCCCATTTCTATTGATTCAGTGAAAATGTCCCTGCCCGCATCTATATCCAAATTTAATTCCATGGACCATTTATCTCCCCATTTCTCTAAATCGTCCTTCTTTATTTTCGTCATCTCTAAATAAAATCTTTTAATCGTGCAATCAATACCTTTTTCCATAAGATCCATTATTGCATTTCTTTCGAAACCCGATGCGCCCCCTTGCTTATTTATGAGACAGCTTCTAATTTGAAGATATTTAAAAAAATGTTTAGTATCCAAATTAAACCTCTTTTGCAATTCAACAAATTGTGCTATGCCATAGGGACCCATCATATCTCCTACTTTTCTTATCCCCCGCCTGTCCCATTCTTGGAATACATTATCCAAGAAGACCTCACTAGAGAGCGAGGGATTATTTTTTAATCTAGTATAAAAACTATACTTCCCAATTCCCACCTTTTTAGAAATTCCTTTCCAAATATTATGTGCAGCAATTACGGTCTTGAAACGTGTTCTTTTAAAATAACTACCCTCAGAAAATCTCAAAAAAGCATTCTCAGCATTCATACCAAGAGCCAAACCATAAATAACAAGCGATCCAAAATCATGCCAGCCCTCCTTTTCTGCTCCTCCAACCAAACCCACCATACATTGTAATGCCGCTGCCCAATAATAGAGTTTTAAATCAGGCAGAGACCAGCCCCCTCTTTCCCGCGGGAGCGACATATACCTCAGAGCCCTCCGCGTCTTGCCTCTTGCCCAGACGAAGCGGTTAATCATTTGTTCGCAGATTTTGAACCACTTGTTATCGAAGAATAGTGGAATTGCTCTAAAGATATATAAAAATTTAGGCAAAACCATCATTTTGATGATATTCACACGTCCTACTAATGATAAGTGCAGATTTTCGTAACGGTCTAGATCTTTCTTAACTTTGCCTATAATTGGAACTATGTTTTTTTCCACTAATTTATCTAGATCTGCTGTAATGTTAATTCCTAAATAGACCCCTTCATGTACAACACGATTATCGTTACAGATAGCCATAGAGTTCTTGATAATCTGGGTCTTTAAGGTATTCAGCGCGTAGCCAGATACCTGTCCAAACTTACGGGCCTCCCCCTCTATCGTAACTATTGCCTCTGTGGGGTTTGGTGTTATCACCGCCACATCATCGGCATACGCAAGTATCTTACAGGATCCCAACATTGTGTTCAATGGAATAATGTCTGGACATATCTCTATCCTGCGGATTAGAGGATCCATATACATGGCAAACAACAGAGGCGAGCAAGGGCACCCCTGCCTTGTACCTCTCTTAATTGAGAATTGATCCGTAGTGCCCCCGTTAACTCTTAAAGCTGCGACCGGATCCCTATACAAAGTTTTTAGAGCTTTAACGAATCCCTCCTTCATCCCAGCTCTTATTAAGATATGCCACAAGAAGTCCCAGGAGACCCGATCAAATGCTTTTTCAGCATCGAGCAACATTACCGCCATCGGGTCCCCTGTAACTTCTGCGGTGTCAAACATAGTTATGACTTTCCGGGTATGGTGTGTCGTCCCTCTGCCAGGAATAAAGCCATGTTGATTACTACTAACCAGCGGAGATATAGTAGCTGCAAACCTTGTTGCCAATGCTTTTGAGTATATTTTAGTATCGCTGTTCATCAGCGTGATTGGTCTATAAGACCCTGGCTCAGTTTCTAACTTCCCTTTTTTTAATATTATAACAATGTCTGCGCCACTCCAGGATTTAGGGATAGATTCCCCAAATTGTGCAGTTTGCATAGTCTTAACTAAGTCTTGCCCTAGACTCTCCCAAAAGATTTTATAGAACTCTAAAGGCAATTGGTCCGGGCCAGCAGCCTTACCAGAGGGCAAGTTAACCATGGCTTCTTTAACTTCATTAGGCTCCAACACTTTCTCGAGATCTTCTGCATCCTCACTAGATACCCCGACCACCGGAACGCCCTGGAGATATTCCCTTATCTCTACAATGTTACTAGGGTGTTGCTCGTCATACAGTACCTGGTAATATTTCCTGAATACCTGCCTGATTTCCTGTGAGTCTGAATGTATTTTCCCGAGCTCATCCCTAATCTCCCTGACTACCCCCGTTGCTGCTATCTGTCTGGTGCGCATGGCAAGTACATGTCCAACCTTTTCGCTAAACTCGTAGCATCTCTCCCTTTTGGTAGTATAATTCTGAGCTGCCTTATTCGCCATATCTTCTTCCGCTTCGCTTTTTACTTTCATTAATTCTATACTAGCCTCTTCAATCAATTCGCCCCTTATTAAGGATTCATAAAGATGTTCCTCCGCCTCTAAAACAGCCCTCTCTATATCACTGTCCCTAATTCGCGCTATTTTCCTTTTATGGGCGCTAAAGCTGCATGTCTCACCCCGCGCTCCGGCCTTAAAGGCATCCCAAACTACTCCTACTGGGGCACTACCTCTGTTGTTCTCGAAAAATTCGCAAATCCACTTGGACATATGCTTTATGTAGTTTTTATCCAGGAGAAGTCCTCTTTCAAAGGTCCAGATCCTACTTACTTTACTTCTCCCTCCCACCTTCATTGTTAATATTAAAGGGTTATGGTCACTTAAAATACGAGGAAGCCTATCAATTTCTAGCCTATTCAGTAGGTCTGTTGAAACCAAAAAATAATCTAATCGAGCACAAAGATGATGAGGTGCTGAATAATACGTAAATCCTGCTTGACCTGATTTAATACTACCCCAAACATCTTGCAGTAGGTTATTCTCTAAAAGATTGATAAGGGCTTTGTATACTCTTTTCTTCCTCCCTTTATAGGGCCCTGTTGACCCTACCCCCAACCCGTCTGCCCCATTAATATTTAGGTCTCCTCCTATAATTATTTGAGATGGCCAGCCCACTAATTCTGTATCCAGGAATTGCAGAATTTCTGGATCATCCTGAGTTGAGCCATATACTGCTACTAAGCTTGTCCATACACCGTCTATTAATGTCTCTGCCATGGCCCATCTACCCCATTGATCCTCTAATTTTCTGCCGATCACCACATTTCTACTCCGTGAGAGGATGGCTACCCCTCTATTTTTAGCCCCTAGTTTAGATCTTGCTATCAGGTGAAATCCTAATTGGTTAAGACAGAACTCCTGAGTATTCATTACATGTGTCTCCTGTAAAAATACATAGTCTACATTCATCTGCCGGAGACGGACTGCTATCTTTTGTCTCTTTTTTGAGTCATTCAGACCACCGACGTTCCAAGTTAGAAATCTAACTGCCATATCGGAATATTGAATGAACAGCCTACTGACTGCACAGTGCTAACACTCAAATTAGGTGGACTATTCTTTCCATCTTTTATCTCCAGGTCTAACTTAACACGTTTATACCTTTCATTACACAGTCTATAATAACAGTTCCTGTCTGAGTCATCTTCTTCCTCTTCATTGCTCTTGTGCCCGGCCCCTTCCCCATCCCTCCCCCTCCCCTGACCACCCTCCCACAGATTCCCACCCCCCCTACAGGCAAATAGGTCAACCTGACCTATATCTGACCTACGGTGCCGACGGGATGTCGCCCCCTCACCCTCCCCGATGCTAGTTTTAATCTAAACATTTGTTTCCCCCTCTGTTGCCACTCGCTCTCACCTCATCTACCCCTCAGAACTTCCCCAACCCAGAAAAGGAGAAATACAAAAACCCCTGAACCAGTGTATCACCCCTATTCCCCAATCTGGAATTATACAATAAATCCTATTCATGATCTTGAAATGATCTTGAAATTATAGTGATATATTAAAGTGACATATGATAGAGTAAACATCGAATCTAGCGTTACATTTCTACCTCTTTGCTCTGAGCATTATTACTATTATTGTCTTTTTATTTCTGCTTCTTCCGAGAAAAATCTCTAACAGCTACCAGCTGTGATCCACGCTCCTCAAGTTCCCTTTGTTGAACCTTCTGTTTGCCTCTAGATTCACGTAAAAAACTTAGGTACTCTTGTGCCATAATTTCAGAGTGGAAGATCTTAAAGTTTCCATTCAACCCAACTTTCAGTCTTGCAGGAAAGAGGAGATAAACTTTGCAGCCAATGTTCTGAAAAGGGGTGATCATCTGTCGCATCCGCCAACGCCTCTCCACGGTGACATGGCAAAAATCAGGGCGAGCAAAAAATACTACGTCCTTATAAGTACATTTCGCATGTGGCTTTGCCTTACTAATTATTTCTTCGCGCAGTAGATAGTTGCCAACATAGATCAATATTGCACGAGGTTTGCCCTGAGTCTCTTTCCTCGTCATCGGGAATCGGTGTGCTCGTTGAATCTCATGTTCCCAAACCCATGATGTCATTTCGGGAAAGGCGCCCTTTAAAAGTTCGATCACAAATCCTCGAACATCTCCCCCCTCCTTTCCTTCCTGTACTCCAAGTAATCTGACGTTATTGCGTCTTTGCCTATTTTCTGTCTCTTCCAGTTTCCAAAGCATATCGTTTGTGGTCTTCTCCTGATCCCTCTTAGTGTCCTGCAAATTTACCACCTCCTCCTCCAACTTGCCTGTTCTTTCTTCCACCTCAGTGATTCTCCCGACCACCTCTTCATACATTTTACTAATTTTATGAAGTGAAGATTGTATTTTTTTATTGGCGTGCCTAGCTCTTCTCTTAGCGTTTTGGCTCTCAATGCGAGCCTCATCCTGCATTTGCTTTAAAGTGGATAGCAAGACTTCAAAGTTAGAAGGATTCACATCCACGTCCACATCCACGTCCACATTCTGTGTGATAGCTTGGGGGATATCAGTGTTTATATTATCCGGATCTCCTGTGAACCTCGCTCGACTTTCCAAGGTGTTCTCCCACTCAAGTCTTTTGGCAACTGATTTCACAGGAGTCTCGTGATGTTCCCTAGCCGGGATCATATGTCTAGAGCTACGCCTTTTGCTCTTTTTAATCTTCCTCTTACTCTTACTCTTATTTTTACATTTGGCTTTGTTCTCTAGTACAGGTTTGCTCTTTTCAGTGGGGGAGTGGCCAAGTCAAAGGAAGAGGTGTATAAAGTGAGTTGACGGGTGTGATAATTGTGTAGAAAAAATAATGTTTAATATTCAGACGGGATCTGTCTCACTCAGGGGACTTCTATGGGGTAAATCATGGAGAACTTTTCTAATATTTTATAATGTAACAGTGAGTTCAAGATCATGGCTGTGAAAAGTGGCAATTAAATTAAATTATGAAAATTGTCAATATCATCCGCTGAATCATCCATCTTTTTCTGGCACAGAGCTCTGTAATCAACACGGAAAGCATTATTAATATCGGACTAAGCAAACACCATGCCTCCAGTGGGTAAAATTAGTCGAAGGGGGACAGAATGCAAGATCACTGGGTTGACTACGTGAGCAGGGAGACAACTAGCCTTGTCTCGTTTATTGTGTGTTCTGACACGGTTTGAGTAGTAATCCAAACAATGCAATGTTTCAAGCCTATTGAAAAAGGTGGATCTCAAAGATTGGGGGTCCTCAGTCTTGTCCAGGTTTGTAGTGATATGTTGTTCGAAGACTTGCGTTATAGATTCCAGGTGGAAGAGATCCCCATTAAGTGATTGTCTAACCCCCACTATGTTTTTAATACATACACCTCTGGTAACCACCTTGGACGTCTCCTATTCTACCAAAGGAGTGGAAAAATTAATATATGGATTTTTTCTCAAGTAAAATTGAATTGACTCCTGACATGCACAAAATAAAGTACTTAAGACTTTTCGTAGGATGTATAAACGGTTATAGAGGACTGTTGGGGGGGAGGGGAGGTAGTATAAGCCACAACAGGTACAGAAACGACCCCATAAACAGCATAGAAACAACGGAGCGGATGTACTATTGAGATCATGAAAAAAAGGCTAGTTTCTCCGCTCAATGTAAGTAGAGGAGCATAGAGGGGATGGTGCTGAATGCCACAGGGAAGGTATATCAGGACTTGCTGAATAATGCATATCTAATGATGAAGGTCTAATGGTATGTAGAAGGTGGTGTGTGGGGCATCACTTTCCAAAGTATATCCATCAGTATGGTGGGCAATGCTAGATAGTTCCAGAGTCACCTCACATAGTAAGAGCACGTGTTTACACCGCTTTCACCTTCAGTGTCCTCCGTATGTAAAGGAAAGCAAGGATATCACAATAGAATTCAAATAGACAATGGAATATGAATTTTCCAGTAAGCATAAGATATTATAACATCAAGCAAGTCATTGACAGATTGTGCAGTGATCACTGGGGTCTCCAAAGACTCCAGATCCATTGCCTCCGAGGACAGCTCATTACCGGAAATACTAGATCGACTGAGAGTAAGTTCGGAGTTGTAGTGAGGTCACAAAGCAATCCCACTACTGCCACTGCCCTGAGTTGTTCTTGTTGGGCCTGAGATGTGGAGGACCCCTAAAACATGCTACCTGATGTTGCATTTTCCAGACCATTGCTAAGACATGGTCCATCTAAGGGGCCGAAGGTAACGAGATCAGAAAGGCAGTAATGGTAGTGTTAACCCTGGATTCAACTCAATCCCATGCAGATTCAGCATCTGTGAAGAAAGAGGTCAAGGACTATACGAGATCCTCAGTTTCACCAGAAATACCAATACACATTTAAGGCCCAGGGATCGCAGATTCTTTTTCACCTGCATAAAAGAAGAGTACTTATGCGGCACAGCTCAAGTATAAACTGAAAAAATCATATTTTTGACATTATTTATCTAGATCTGACCTTTCTTCCGGGCTTCTAACACAACCCCTCTTGGTCTCTGTAATTCAGGATTTTGGCTATCATGGAGTGAGGTTGTGATTTTGTGAACGACGGGGTGGGCGATGGGCCAGAACACTGTGAGGGTATTCTACAGCAAAAAACGGGGATGAGGATTTCGGGGCTATGTCCGTCTTCAGTCAGATCTCCGGGAAACAAGTAGCATCCTCACCCTCCAAACTCTCTGGAAGCGAATAAGGCAGATAATATTATTGTCTGGATGGTGATCTCCACTCCGTTTGCGGAAATTGCAGAGATTTCTGCACTCCGCATTACACGGAGCATGCAGAGTTCCTCGCTCATGTTTATCAATGCTAATTTGGAGAGCACAATCGAGGAAAGTCCACCTCCCGGTCAGATTTTTCCTCGTTTGCGATTGGCGACATCAAGTTGGTGAGCGCGAGCATGGAAAATCAACCCCCCAGCGAGATTTCTCGACGCAGGCGGTCAGGTTTCTCATTGCGAGTGGTCGCTTATGCTCCCGACCGCTCGCGTTGAGAAACTTTCCATTTGCTTTGAGAAAGTTGCCACTCGAATGGCAGAAAGGAAGCAGTGCCCTCTTGCTTTGTGCATGGTGCCATTAGCACAGTGCAGACAAGCACATGGCACTGAAAATCGCAGCTAACAGCAGCTATCCAAGCACTCCGCCGCTTGTGGAGTTCAGCGTAGCAGAACTCCGCCCAGGCTTAATTATTATGATGGGAGCAACCCTCCACATCCTCCAGCCTGTGTTCCTTAATGCACAATCATGCTGAGTACACTGAGATAAATCTTTAGTACAGAGGAGTCAACTCCTCAAGAGCAAAAATATTATAAGCAACTTTATACAACATCCTTCATTGATTCTCGTGCAGCAAAGCAAAATCAGTGGTTAGGGCATCCACCAACCAGGACTCTGCTTTCAACGTAAAGATTGTGCCCAGTGTCAAAGGCGGAGTGTCCAAGTCACCCCAGGGGGTGTCAGAAGGAGGTACTCCTGATAGATCCATGGTGTGAGGCTGTGCTAGACAAGGTGATTGCTGGCCCGCAGATGGAGCAAGTTTAAGTGTGCCCTTTCATCACACCAACGCCGGCAAGCAAGGTAAAGTGTGCACAAGGGAGCTTAATGCAAGAGAAACCAAAGCTTCCAACCCAACAGAGTAGCAAAAATGTTAGCTGATCTCTTGTTCACCTCACCCAGTGTATCAAATTTTAGTCTCTCAAAAATATTAAACACCTTTTTTTTTTTATTGAAATCTGTACAGGCATATGGATAACAACAATGCATCATCATGAAGCACTATCCAGCATATCTCAGGTAACAGTATTACAATAATGTGAAGTATCATTATTAAACAATATCCAATATACATCGCTATCTCATCTCGTCCTTTGTAAAGCAAATTCAGTACATTTATGCAGCGTAATTATACCCTACACACGGTCTTATTGCCTGTGCTACAGTGTAGTTAGCAATGTACACCATAAACATATATAATGTTATTCCAGCAGGTTGGGAAGAAGGGAATGACCCAAGTGAATATATTCTGCGGATCTCAATCAGCCTTCCCAATAAAAGTGAACAAGGTGGGGGGGAAGGTACCCTAATCCTGACTAGGAGTGTTTAGGGGAGTAGCATCTCGTTCCCTCAGCCAGGTAGTGAAAGGCTCCCATATGTCCCTCGGGTGAGATGCTATTGGCATTAGCATTAGATCCCAGAATGTCAACATCTGCTCTTGACAGTAAGCGTTATCAGGCACCCATGCAGCCTCACTGTGGCTCTAGGGGCACCCCAGCGTATGGCCAGCCTGCTCCTAGCCAGCAGCAGCATCATGGCCACCAAGCGTCTCCTATCTGGTGGGACTTCTCCCACATAACCCAGCAGTGCCACTACCGGGGTGGATTTCAGTATTATTCCAGTGACAGCCTGAATAGTTCCATATACCTTTTTCAGCAATGGGGTGGCAACTCCATGCAACATGTAAAAAGGCAACCGCCTCACGTCCACATTTCCAGCAGCGCGAATAAGGGCGTAAGCCCAGTTTGTGTAACTGCAAGGGGGTGCGGTGCATCCTATGTAGAAATTTAAAGTGGATCAATCTCAGTTTGTAATTCGGAGATAGGTATCTCAGCTGCGAGCTACAGAAATCCCATTGTTCATCCGTGGGCAACACTTCCAAGTCATCCCTCCTCTGGTAGTGGTTTGGGGGCATTCCAGGGGGTGTTTGTTTATAATCTGGTAATCAATCTACGAGGTGAGTGAGTGATTAATAAGTGTTCTAGAGGCCTCATCACATCTGGGGGGGCCTGGGAATGCTGGATTCAATTTCCTACAAGCAGCGCGGAGCTGGAAATATAAGAATAGATTCAGGATTGGCACCGGTTCTTCTCCTCGTAAAGGAATGATGTCCCCACACGCTTCCTCAAACGTCCCAGGCTCATCTGAGGGTCTCAACAGTGTTTATTTCATTCGCTACTCTGTGATAATGTTTATAATTGTTACATGTAGCGGGGTGGGGTCAGCTATATCTGTTTCAATGGCCACGTGTGGCTGAAAGGGAGTGGGATGTATCCAAAATGAAGAAATTGGGCCTGAAAAATATTAAACACCTTCACTGGGGGCACAAGCAGTCAGGATGTTCCATAGTGGATACGAGCGAAGACAATATATCAGGCTTTACCGGCTCTATGAGACACTCCAGTCACCAGTGTCCCCATCACATCAAAAACTAAACACAGTTAGGCAGAGCAGAGAGGTAGCAAACTTTCTGAGTGCCTAGGTGCCACAGGGACATGGCGGGTCCCACTCAGGAAGGGAAGTGCATACACCACTTCCCACACGTCGAGACCAACCCTATCGAGGCACGTTGAACCACAACTGCAACCTACATTCACAGAGTCTACAATAATAAAATCTTATAACAATAACAATGCAACACTGTAACAATAGAACTGCAATAATCACAACCCTACAACCAGAACACTATTGAGCACCACTACAATTATGATACCACCACATCACATTCCAACAACACAATATAATAGCAACAACACTTCAACACTATAACTATAACTCTCCAAATGAAATCAGACCAGAAATACCTACACCACACTAATAATACACTAATATAAAAACAAACAGCTTTCCTTTTTGAGAAGGTATGTATGATCTTACAAAGTAAATATTGGCTGCCGTTCCCTTCTTCCAATCTTTAACGCAAATCCCAATTACATTTATTTCAGAATTCTTAATGCTAAATTCTGACCTTATCATTATAGCTTCCAAACTGATCAAACAGAGTGCATATTAAAACAGACCATATTTTTTAAGAACTGGGGATTATGTTCCTGAATAGGAAGATGAATGGTTATGTAAAAGTCTCTTGGGATGCTCTTGACACTAATAGCGTAAGAACAATTCATGCTGCAAGAAAATGGTTTCCTTTTTTCTTTAGATTCGCTAGAGTTAATCACTGCAGTGAGTCATCTGCTCCAAAAACTTCTTCTTGTGTGGTAGGAAATACCACTTTTTTGCGGACTAACAGCAGTAAGGAATAAAATGTGCCTTTAATGTTTATAGCCAACCCTGTAAAATCTATATGCTGCACTGCCATCCATCCCTTCACAGGCTAATATAAGGGATATCCATTTTAGATTTTATGAAATATAAAAATAGAGTGTTTAAGAGTGTTGTACTCAGTATCATTATACTTTTACATATTAGAGCAAGTAATATGAGCACGAGAAAGCGATATATTACTGTGGAAAGTCCACATTCTTGTCTGTAGGAGTAAAAGATGGCTATTTCTGCTGTTAACCACACAGAGTTCCTAATTTACTCACGGTTAATCAAATCATGAACCATCACCAACTCAAATGCCCCAAACCCGGTTCAAGGATGATTGTTTCCTTTCCAGGGAAGACCTGGCTTGGCCTTTCGGGCTAGACTGTTCCCATGAGGAACAGGGTCAAGACTGATTTGCATATGGCTGGGTCCAAACTGGGATGGCATGGTGAGCAAAAGAACAATGGATTTAACACAGATCTTTTGACGGTGGGATGTATGATTTATTCAGCATTCCGTCCATCATTTGCTTATGTAGCACTCCATTTTAGCGGCATCACTGTTTATTTATTTATTTGCAATTCTTTTACTTTTGCAGATTTACTAGCTGTGCTGTGCATTACTTGCTGAGGTGAACCTGAGGATGAGAATCCTGATTTCAGATTTATATGTCTAGGAACAGCTTTTTTTCCTTTAGCAAGCTAGCAATATACCGATTTTTTCCCCCAGGGCTGTATTAGTGAGGAACATTGAATCTATTTGGCACGCGGCCAGAGAGTTTGGGGCGGAGGGGGTTGGGGTCAAGCAAACACCCCCAGGAGGAGGGAACGGGAGGGGGGTCCAAATAATGTCAAGTTCCTGGTAGTTTGGTGGGGGGCTGCCTTGTCAACACCACTTACAAAAACGTCTGCTTGGCAGCAAAGTAGGGTCGACTATCGCATTGGAAAAAAAATATCACACCCCTATATCCAAGCCCTCCATCATCTTCACATTATGGCCTTCCTCAAAACCTTGTAGCATCGGGTCTCACTTATGAATACAGTAACGTTCTTAACTAGATCCAAATATTTCCGGGAGTAAAACCAAATTAAATAGTAATTGTAGTAGGTCAGCGCTCCTCTGCTCCGGCCACCAGACGGGTTATTGTGTGCACGTAATCCAAAGGCCAGGCGTGGCCGACAGGGTTAAATAAAAGGGGCGGAAGAATTAAAACTAAATAAAAGGGAAGGAATCGCATGTGGTTCATCTCCCGAGACTAGCCAACTGTGTGTGCCTGAGTCACTTCGTAATTGTATCCATATTACACCCCTGCCATTGAGGCCTACCTCCCCGGGTCCCCACAGTGCCGACTGTGGGACATCACAGTAATTAGAGTCTAAAGTTAGACAGTTCACACCAAAAATGTTTTTGAAATAAGCAGGGGAAAGGCGAAAATACACTTCAATTCTAGATCACTTTGGCACTTCTCTACTAGTAAACTTAGATTGCATTTTAGGTGTTAATTGATCAGTTTAACATGTTTTGAGTTAGATAAAAGGAATAAATTGTCACGTCATTTTAAGCAACTTTGGGGCATATTTATAAGCCTGTAGCGCCACCACAATGCCACTCTCAGTGAAGTTGTGATGGTAATAGGGGCCTCACCTTACTTACGAGGCAGCATTAGGCCGCTTAATGTGGCTTAATGCTGTCTTTTAAATATGGACCTGTTGTAGTCTTACTCTACTGATTGCACTCCCTCTATAGTGTCTCTCTGCATACATGCTCAACCTATGATGAGGTCATACAGAATGTTGATGTGAGTTAGAATGAAGGGAGTGTCAGTTGGATCTGAATGGGTGAGCAGCCAGGAGGCTGCTCCTGGTGGGGCAATAACTAGGACAATCACGTAGACAATTATTGAGGTATTAGCTGGACTTACCATCTTCCTGTACTTATGAATAAATATACATAATGGACTAATAGACTATGACTACCCTGCATCTTTGATTACAACACTGGCGACGACGAGGAGAACCTACGTGATCTACATTGATTGAATTTGAACATATGGAACTGGAGAATCACAAGAAAAAGAAGCTGAAACACCAAAAATAAAGAAACATAAGAAAAGAAGTAACGCGCAAAGTAAAAGCAAACTGGCTCTCCACATGCCCCACCAGTGACCAAAGACCGGTCGGCCCAACGTGGATGTGCCAGTGATCTCCAAAGCAGACAGGGTAAGCGCAACATCGTTTTTATTTGGGAAGTCTAAACTGCAGCAAATGTTTACCCTTTTGGAAATTACACGCAGCTGCTGATCGTTTAAAAGAAGGGTTAAACTAATGTTTACTGACTTGAAAAAAAAAAAAAAAAAAAACACGCAGCAAATTAAAACGGCGGATGAAGTGATTAATTCTAAGTATACAGCAGCGCCGTGTGAGCTGAAGCACTGTGGAAGCGTAGCGCTGTGTGAGCTGAAGCGCTGTGGGAGCGTAGCGCTGTGTGAGCTGAAGCACTGTGGGAGCGTAGCGCTGTGTGACATGACTTCATTTGCCTCCACAAAGATTTGGGTCTACGCTCATTGTCCTGTTGTCTTGACTTTCATTGCCGGTGGAGAGATTTAACACCTTGCAAACGTATACACGTCAGTGATTGTGGCGTCCTGGCATTGGAATAGACTTTGTATCGTAAAATTGGGCCAGCGTTTCTTTCAAGTTCACCAACTCACCTTCTCTCGAGTCGGTGACGGTTGGTCAGCGGAGCTTCGCGTCCTTCCCCTGTCAGAATCCATCTGATGACGTCTTTGCGGTTCATCAGTGTGTTGGTGATGGGGATTCATGGGTAAAAACGAGACCAATTTCCTATAAAAAACGACGCTCAACGACGCTGTGGCGGCCATTTTGGGACATTGGGAAGGATCCCTTTGGATGTAATGTGAATCACGACGTTTAGTTTAATTGTATGAAGATCGTAATGTTTTGGTATTCCAATCTAGTACGATGTCGATCAGATCTCTTGTCATTATACTTCTCCTGGATTTCGTGGTTTTCACCTTGTGGGCCCAAGCAAGCTACATACAAAAGCATCTTATGGTATCATCTCGAGTTGTTAGTGCTGCATATGACGCAATTCTTTAAACTTACTGGATTTAACCTGCACCACCTGGACTATGGATAAAGGATTATTGACTAGATTTTCAGATGAAGTAACGCTCATCTTCATTAGACTGGACTTTCGGGTGAGATATCGCTCATCTTAGACTACGGTGACCACGTTTATTGTTTTAGTTTGTTATGTTTTATTTACCATGTAATTTTAATATCTGGATGGGGTCATGTTGCAGTTATATGTTTGTTGTGACGTTGGTAGTAGTGTTGTTGTTCTCGTGGAAGAAGTCGCGAATCTTCCCATATTCACAACATTCCTTTTGTTGACAACTCAATGGAACATGAGACATTCTTAAATTGCAGGTCAATTGTAGTTTGTTTTTTGCTTCCTGAAGTTGTGGATGTTAAGTATTTGTGCTGTATCTTTTGACTTTGGTGGAGTGTCCCTCATCCAGTTGAGCATGTGTGTCACAAATTTTAAAGTTTTCCTTATTTTAGCATGTCGTGGGTCTTTTGTATCCACATTTTGTTTTCCTAGGGTTTAGTTTTCCCTAAATCTGTTTGCTCTAGGTTTAAAGAAATCTATCTGATGTTTGCCATGGGCATGGCGATTTTCAAATTTTTGTTTCCTTTGGGTGTTGCAATCCCCAAAATTTAGAATAACTTGGGATTATTTCTTTTCCCTTATTTTGTTGTCCTTCGGATCAAGAAGTGCCCAGAGTGAGTTACCTTTGGGCTGAGTTAGCTCACAATGTGTTTGTTTGGGTTGTTGCTTTTCATTTGCAGTTGGCATAGCATGTTTGCTTTGCATTAGGGTGACCCATGTCACGTTTGCCTTGAATTATAGTACCCATGAATTAGCAGTTTTGGTTTGCTGTTACCTTTTTATGGGTGTTGGACCTGTCATGTGGCGTTTTTTTTTACACCATGTGGTATGTTTGCCTTTTAGAAACGCCGTTTTTTAAGTTTTAGATTGTATCTTTTATCTTGCATTCCTTATTTTTCCTTATCTTATCAGAGAATAGGGTGTTCTATTTGTTTTTGTAGTGCATCCTCTTTTCTGTCTTGTGCGTTTTACCATCTCTATGCATTTTGAGTAAGGGGGTAGGATGTGTGGTATAGTGCGTTATCAAAGGGATAGGATGAGTTATGTGATATGTTTTATTTCATGCATCTTTCTTTCCTCTCTTTTATTGTTCCGCTACACTAATTTGTTCCACTACACTATTACCTTACGTTTAACTGTTATTCCTTCTTTTGCTTCACTGTGTCCAACAGCTTCACACTCTCTCTCTTTGTTTTCCATTATTATAATGAGGGAGATGTGTTGTAGTCTTACTCTACTGATTGCACTCCCTCTATAGTGTCTCTCTGCATACATGCTCAACTTATGATGAGGTCATACAGAATGTTGATGTGAGTTAGAATGAAGGGAGTGTCAGTTGGATCTGAATGGGTGAGCAGCCAGGAGGCTGCTCCCGGTGGGGCAATAACTAGGACAATCACTTAGACAATTATTGAGGTATTAACTGGACTTACCATCTTCCTGTACTTATGAATAAATATACTTAATGAACTACTAGATCCTGACTACGCATCATCATTGATTACAATAGGACCCCTTTCACGCTACACTTCGCTTGAAAGGGGCGGGCATTGGGTGTTGTGGTGGGCGTTCCACCGCAACACCCATTGATTTTGACGCTGCCTTCTATTTACAAGGGCAGCATAAATAGGAGGCCTCGCCAAAATTAAAACCAGGGAAAACATGGTCTTAAACAAGCGAAACTAGGAGAAATGCTTTATTAATCCTTGTTTTTGCTATTTCCATGTGTGCTGCCTTAGCACACATAGAAACAGCACAACACCAATGATTGTTTTGTGCAGGTAGGTCCCTCTTCCTGCACATGAACAATCATTTTAAAAAAATGCCATTTTACAACTTCTATGTGTGCTGCATTAAGGAACACGCAAAGAAGTTACAAAACGGCATTTAAAGATGGTTTATGTGCAGGAAGGGGCATCTTCGCACATAAATAATCATTCCCCTCAACACAGGCACCCTTGCATTATGGTGCAAGGATGCCTGTGTTGGCGCTAGGCAGCTAAAGTTAGCACCAGCACATGGGGAAATGCAGGGGCTGCATCATATTCTAGTAAATATAGTGCAGACCTGTGTTTCTAAAGTTACGAAGTGTGTCATTAGCCTTCTTGGCTTTACGACACGCTTCACCACTTTATTGTAAATATGCCCCCACGAGTCAGTGTATTTGTGAACCAAACTGCAGTTCAGATATAAAAGGCTTCTCTGCTAAGGAGGAGCAAAATGGTATATTTTAAATAATTAAAATGTTTTTGATGAGTTACCCAAAACAGTGAAGGCTAATATGTTCTTGCATCAAAATGAAATTGCTGTTGAAGCAGCTCTTAGTATTAGGAGCTATCTTCCCCAACTCATAGTAACAATTGCATTCTCCTGGCAGGGAGGATACACTGGCCCAGACTCCTGTTGAGTCTCAGGAGCATATTATCAAGGACCGATGTTAAAATCATTGCCGTTTTATCGGCAGGAAACTGCCGATAAAACGGCGATAATGGGCTTGATAATACGCCCTTGTTAATTTCCATAGAAGCCCAGGGTAACACCAGAACATGGGTTTCAATGGGAATTCACAAAGACCTATTATCAAGCCCATGATCGCCGTTTTATCTTCAGTTTCCTGCCGATAAAACAGCGATAATTTTAACACTGTTCCTTGATAATATGCCCCTCAGTTTTACCAGTATCTTCATAGCATCAGTGGGCAGTATTTTTAGTGGTAGCTCAGTTTTTTCAGTTGCTCACTAATGTAAGTGACTCGCTGTTAGCAAGAGTTCAACCTTATTAGCAGCTCAGTCTGATCAGTGGCTCTATATCATCAGTGATTCGTACTGATCTCACCAAGAGATCGACACATGTCCATGATTAAAAGAGCATCTGAAATAGCCAAACTAGAAGAGCAGGCTATAATTCTAAGAAGGCTTTAAAAATTGAAAAGTCTTGTAAACATCAGATACTGTACTTATACATAAAAAAGCCAATGCTTGAGAGGCTCCTATTACATTACTGTGAAGACACATCAAATGAAGACATTTATAACTAAAAGGCAACACATTTGAATCCTTCTCTCTGACTTGTTCCTTTTTTGACCTTCATGCTTTTCATGGAGACGAGATTCTAGGTTGGGACATTACCATGCCTACATAAATACAATGGCTTGCTTTGTCGAGTTTTCCCTCGCCCGGGCTCCAAGGATAGTGAGCCCGGTATGGGGGCCCATCAAACGCCATCAGTCCGCTCTTGGTGTTCTCACCCTTGATAGAAGCCAGTCGAGGTTAGGCCAATGGAATTGGCATCATCTGCATGTCGAAGAGGGTTTAAACATATGGACCACAGAATTAGGATAATTTTTCCTGCTACTTCAAAGATCTTCAAGAAATCATGGAAATATAGGGAGAAGAGCGGGGGAGTCGACAAACAATCCTGTTTTAATTAATTTGCTATAATTGTCTGGCCAGACCCTTATCAGCTGTCATCAGAGATTTCATCTTAGACCCAGGTCACAGAACAAGAAGTTTGAGAAGTCTGGCATCAACACCCCCGGTAGTCGTTTATTATTAGTGGCTCAGCATAATGCCAATGATAATAAAGTGGTTTTAATCAGATACAAACACAATCAAGCAAATGGTTAAATGTAGAAACTGAGCCCAGCACATTTTAAACCCCACTACACCAGTCACCCCTATTATGTAGGCTGTGGTACAAAAAGAAATTGGAGATACTCAAAAGTACAAACATTAAGCTCTGAAATATTCTTTGCTTACTCACTTGAATAAATGTATTCCCAAGTCACATGTGTGTAAGAAAATCATACATGTTATTCATAATATGATTACTTTAATACCCACACATTGATGTATCTTTGTAAACCTCATTAAGATCTATTTATATACACTCACAAGTGCTTCATTTGCAATATTTTGGTAGCTTACTTTTTAAAATTGTTATTATATACCGTAGATGCTTCAACAAATCAGGCAACATGAATTTTGCTGCCTTCAATCAGCTTTCTGAAGGCTTTAAAATCGAACTCCCAATATCTCCTTTATTTGAAATAATGAAATATGATGGCACCAGTAGAAGCACTCAGATCCGACTTACACATTTGTCTTTACCGCTCACATTGGATTTTAAATCCCAAAGTCTTATTTACCTAAATTGTTGCAAACTATTGGCCCATATGCAGATCATCTGTTAATTCATATTGCATCAAAAACCAGGTATTGTTCACTGAAAATGTGTTTTCAGAAGTGATTAATTTCAAGACCTTCATTTTAAGATTTGGATCCGTGATATGCCCCAACTGAGTATCTGCAATCAATGTAGGCTCCATGTTAGCTTTAAGAATGCAAAGTGTTTACTCCTGCGATAAGTACCAACCTGCTGGTCACCGGTTAAAATGAGTATCTTAAGCTGAGTATCCAATAGCTGGTTAATTATGACTCCTGATCTATACAGCTTTGCAAAATGGCAAATTCGCTTAAGCAAGTGCTATTTTTTATTTATTTATTTTCAACGTTTTATATAGCGCGAACAAGATCCTTACAGATATCAGAGCGCTTTACATAAATATGAGATATGAGGACAAAAAGAATAATTAACAAGGCATTTTGTGCAAATAGAGAACAGTGCAAGGTAACAAAATGTGAATGGGTGGTCGGTTCAGACAATGTAATACAAGGTAGATATAAATAGTCACAGTATTTCCACAGATTATCTTCATGTGAATTTAGCCAAGAGGATCGGTTTGACTTCCTTTTTGAAGGATGCAGTGGATGAGATAAGTCTTGTTTCTGGAGGGAGGGCATTCCACATCCTGGGCGCCATCCCTGGGAAGGAGCGTTTATATGTTTTTTTCTTGTGGAATCTTTGTGGTTTCAAAAGGAGAGTTTCTGCGCTTCTTGTGGCTCTTGAGCCTCCTGAAATTGTCCATTTCTGAGCAAGTTATTATTATCACTGGCCCCGTATTACAGTGGGATATTAAATTAATATTGGTTCAGAGCTCTAATTGGCTAGTGATATTTGTCACTCAGCTCCATCAATGACTCAGTACCATCGCTGATTCATTATAATGCTCATCAGTGACTCGGTATGACTCAGTGTTCCCATGCAAGTGTGCCTTTGCCTTACACATGATTTTGCACTGCATCCCCGGCATAAAAACGAACTGAGTTTTTTGTTTTGCTAATGCCTGGGATGTGATAAACTGTACAGTAAGTGGTTGTAGCTGGTAAGGCATCAGAGAGCAAGAATGGTCGTTTGGGCTCTTGAGTGGTGCAATGGTGTAAATCAATGGTAGAGAAACTGTGTGGAATGGCTCTGGAAAGAAGGTCTGCATTCATTGAGCAGTTAACACCAGGGCCACTCAGCTGCCTGATCCACTACATGCAGTCCAGGTCAACTTTTAGCCTTGTGGGATTAATGATGTGCCTTTACATATGTGCAAAGTGTAACCAGCTGCAGCCCAACCTAGCAGTCTAAGCACCCGATGAAGGAATAATCGGAATGCTAGAGTACTGGAAAAGAGCAGTCAGTAGTGCCGGAATGAAGGCATAGCTGACCAGCTTAAGGTAGAGAAAGTAGCCTGGGTCTTACCACACCAACATGAATTCATCCTTTGTGACCATAAAGCAATACTTTGAAAATCCTCCTTCTAGTTTCCAGGACCTTCACTATTTTGTGATTAGTCAAACTAAGAAGGTTAGGAAGAGCTACACATGGTAGCCACTAAAAATACAGGGGACACATTGGAAAAGCAAGTGTAAGTTAGGGGCAGATGAAGGAAAAAGATAGTTCTGGTATCTAACAATTGATTGTTTGTCCCAGTGAAGTGTTTGCAACAAGACGTTTTTCGCTGTGGTTCGATTTTGCAGATAGCCCATGTCATCTGCTGTGAATTTAAGGGCCCATCAAGTACCATTATAGTTGCAGGGTAATACAGTATCACCTAAAGCTATGTTTTAAAATTATATATTTTTAATCTGTACATTTATGTTATTTTGTAAAGTGCTCCATTTATCCACAATTCAAAGACTTTTTTCTTGCCGAGGTAACCCTCCAACCAAACCTCTTTGAACGTGTTGATTGCCCGGTAGTATTCACTCACTGACTCAGTGATTATTTGGGCAAAACGACTCTAATAATTCGTGGGCACTTGGAATACACAGATAATCAGAGTTATAAAAGACCAATTGTTTTTTAACATAATCTACGTAACACTGCCTCTCTAATTCAGCATTTATACCTCTTTTTCTATTACTTTTCCACTCTACTCAATAATAAAAATGCCATTACCACAACACTATCTTCTCATTTCGACTTTTAACTTGTCATTTAATCAAATCACTTATGAAAAATATTCATATTGCAAAATTAATGAAATATTTGAAATTAAATGAATGTTCCCTTACCGTAACCATTTTATTTTCCCTAACTCTATTTTTAAGATAGGCAACATTTGTGATTATTCTTATTTATTTATATTTAAGTTATTGTAATGTAAACATGTTTAATCCAATACTATTTTATAATCACTATCACTAATCATTACACTAGCTCTTATTCAGTGAAACACACATGATTATTTTTATTTCAAACAAATGAATTAAATTACATTAAATGCATTAAAGAACTGCCATGTTAAGCCTAATGCAAATACTAACATTAAACATAAGGACCCTTAAATATGTATGTTTAAAAAATATTCAATATAATGTTTGCTTTTATAAAATATGTCGAAAGTAGCCTTACACTAAACATAGTTTAATTTGATGTAATTATAGCTTATTAAAATGTGTTATTTATATTTATTTGCATTGGATTTAACTAAAAAGTGAATGTTAATTATTTCATTTTTTTACCTTTTGAGGAGGTAATTGGGCACAATGCATGGCAAACAAGCTAACGGTGCTGTAAAGGTAATTTTGTTGAAGTAATGGCTTGTAGAGGTAATGTTGGTAAAGATAACATTAACTGATCCCTTAGCATAACCATATCCTCTGCAGACACCTGTTCTTGTTCATGCCTGTTTATGGTAATTTAGAGTCTATCTATGATGATTTCGATATTTGTTATGGAGATTTAGAGATTCTATATCTCATCTTGGCACTCACAAGAAGAACGTGTTGATTAGTTTGCTCAGCCTTGGAAGTTAACATTCTAACAACAACTGAAGATTTTCTCCTTCCTTTTCAATCAATTCTGTCTCTCCTTCCTGTGAACTCCCTGTGTATTCCAGAGACCATATGATCCCCATTGTAAGTCTGTTTGTAAAATATACTCATGTTTGGGCATTTTCATTTGGACTTTTGCATGATGTTTATGTGCATGAAGGTGTTCCTTCCTGCGCATAAACAATCATTGTAAAAATGACGAGTTGTAATTCTGTGTGCTGCTCAATACAGCACACATAGAAGTTACAATTCGCCATTTCATATTGCTTATGTGCAGGAAGGGATGCTTTCCGGCACATAAACAATCTTCTCCTGCAACGCGGACACCGTTGCACTATGGTGCAAGTGTGCCTGCGTTGGCTCTAAGCAGCTGTAATTAGCAGCAGAGCAGGGGAAAATGCACCGTATTCTTGTAAATATGGTGCATCCCTGCATTTCAAAAGTGGCGGAGCGTGGCTTTAATCCAACAAGGCTAACACCGCGCTCCATCACTTCATTGTAAATATGCCCCCTAGTGTGTACGTATTTGGAGAATGGATTATGACAATATGAAGCACCTTTATTACTGCAAGCCTTATGAACAAAGCTGTTTATTTTGCATTTTTCATCTCCTCTGGCTGCCAACCGAGTGATTTTAATGCTGGTTTGAGACAGTCAAATTGTCATAGCCTTAGAGACATCATAGTGGCCTGCTTTTGAAGTCTTTGGAGCTTGTCTACAAACTTCTCAGGGAGGCTAAAATACAATACATTTAAAGAGACAAAACATCCCATAACCAGACCTCATGTAAGGTTAATTTGGTACGACTTTTGTAAGAGAGGTCATATTGTCGGGACATAGAGTTGCCACCCTAGACCAGGGGGATTGATTTGACGTGTAAATGGGAGTCCAGAGTCCAAAAACATCCCTTGGTTCTTGTCTTTCTGCGCTGTGGTGGGGGGCAGCTAAGACTTCTGCAAATGGAAGTATGGGGCTCCCAGAATATAGATTTTTTTCTCTATTGAAGCAGAGGAAGTTTCCTTTCATTTAATGCTGTGTGTGGACAAAGCAGTTTGTGATGTTAAATCACTATGCTCAGTGATGCCGCTAATACAGTTAAAAGAAATGCATGATGGGTCACGGACTAAGTGTTTGTTGGTGGAGTCTCTATGGTCTCTTTGCCCTTTACATCTGCTCTTTTCTCTGGTTTTTGGTATTTGTTTTCACAATCCTTTCTGCATCTACTTGACTATTAAAAACGTTGAAATGACTAAAGAAAAAATCCATCCTCACTTAAGCATTGACTCCTGATGCAGGCTCAGTAACTGGGTCTAATTAGCTTTGTTCTGTGAAATATATTTGTGTGCATTTTAAGTTCAAAGTGAATACCTAATTGCGCCTTTGTTAATGTGTATACATTTAAGGTATGACTCTAGATACATTACAATGTGTCCAGCTCTAATGTTCGCCCATTTGTATCACAAGGATGCTAAGCATCATGACACAAGCACATTGCAGCCATTTTGGATTTTTACTTTTGGTTTATTTGTAGAACACACAACAAAGATGGGCCTCGCGTCTTCACCACTGATGAGAAGCCTCATTGTTTAAGAACTATGGTCAGGATAAGATCTTTCCGGTCAAACAATACATTTGATTGCAAGGGTCTCATGTGTTTTTCAAGTTACATATAATGTTTTTTCCAATTAAAATATATGTGGAGAGTTAATGTGTGTGCTGTGCTAATTTTATAGGCATTCAACTTTTAAAGATTAGAAGATATTTCAATGTATGTATTAGTATTTTAGTGTGCACCTTGTTAGGAAGCAACAGGGCAATGCACGTTACTTCGGGGGAATGGTAGATAATTTACAAAAGCAAGTATATCAAATTGGGTTTACAAAATTCGAATTCTGATTTTGTGGCAGAGAGAGGTTGTGACTTTCTCAGAATCACACAATTTTGAGTCAAGCACAGTGCTTCATACCTGAATTCCCAAGTTCCAAAATCGGCAGCTGTAGCTGTTAGGCCACATCTTCTCCATACCTCAACACCTGATTAGAGTGTGATTTCTAACAAAATTAACTTTTCATACATGCGTCAGTACTTACTTGCTCTAGCTCCTCTTTTTAACTGTGCTTTTCCAACTAAGGGCCTGATTACAATGTCGAACGGACCTGAGTCCGTCTGACATCTTTCTGGAAGTGTGACCAACCAACCTCCTGTCGGCAGTCCCAAACCAGCAATTAGGATGCGACCGAACACTATTTGGACACAATCATATTCTTTACAATGGGAGCATGCATTCCGTCGGAAATGCATGCTCTCACTGTAAAGAGCAGAGGTGCAGTTCATCCCTGCATCTGGTGGCGGGCACTTCAAGGTGCCTGCCACCGGGTGCAGGGATCAACAGGGGAGCACCATAGGTGCCTCCTAGGTCACCATACTGAAGACTTGCACTTGCAAATTTGACTCCTGGCAGCCTTTCTGTGTCAGAAAGGCCGGCACAGAAGGGCTTTTGGAATCCGACATCGTAATCCCTTAGGCGATAAGAGCCGCCCTTGGGATTATTGAAAACATTCCGTCTGGCAGACGGGCTCGGAAGCCAGTCGGAATGTCTGGTTGCAATCCTTTCTGACTGACTCCATCCTAATGGTTGGAGTTGGTCGGAAAGGAATCCAACTGCCTGATTAGAATGCAGTCGGAACGGCTCCAACAGACGATCGGAACCATTTTCGCATCCTAATCAACCTTAGTGGTAATTTGCAAGTTTAGAAAGACAAGGGGAGGAGGTTGGGCATTATCTTGCCTCCCAGGCCTATGATCTTCCCTTGAACTGTTCATGCAATGAAAGATATTCTGTTCTTACACAAGATGGTGAAAGCAATACACTTCCAAATTCGTGTTTTTGGGTTGATGCACCAGTCTATTTTGATTGTTCTGTATAAACTGGTTTTAAAAACTAAGACATTAACACGGGGAACAAGCTGATATTTAGTAACCATTAAGCATGGCAAAATAATGTAATCACAATTTCAGATATCTTTGCACAAACTGCATGCTTTGATTGACGAGTTTGTATGTAGGTTTGACAGAATGCGAGAGTCTGGTAATGAGAAATGGCAGAATTCACACTGCACACAAGCTGATTCCTTCAATATCGTGGCATTGCCCAGCAGCATGTCTGATGCAGACGCTGAAACTTCGGAAACCCACTGTGGGGTTGACGAGGAGGCCATCAGCTTGGAATGGAACCAAATACACTAAATACTGTGCTTTTCCATTAACTTTTCAAATAAATACATCATACAATTATCACATTTGCAATTCGTTGTATAACTCTAATATATCAAGTTTACCATGGTCTTACTAAATCTGCACTAATGTTGCAGTTCATAATTCACAAAGGTGTGGTATGGTAGGGGAGCTGCCAGGCAATCAAAATGTAAAGTTAGCAACCCGGTGGCAGAGAGAGAAAAGGTAGCAGTCGCTGCAGCATGATAGCCAGCCGGCTCTGGATGCGAAACAGTGGAGGATAGCGGGACGAAAGGTTGGGAATAGCCTGGACCCAAAATACTTGTTAGTGGGGAGCCACACAGAGGGGGCAATGCCCCACAAAAGTTTGCAAATAAAGGCACTAGCCGCTAGTTTCCCTGAGATATTGACCCTCGACTGACCTCTGTCTACGATAAACTGAACTACATCTTCAGTCCTGCCTCACTCATCTGACCTCCTCTTGCCCTACCCTGCCCCCAAGAACTCAGGCCAACCTTGGGAATAAGCCCTTCTCATGGATACTGCTAAAGAATCAGCTACCAACCAAAGCATCCTCTCTCTCCTACTAACCAAAGCTCTCGCGGCATCCGGGTCCTTACTCTGTCCTCCTCTGTGGCCATCCCATGCAACCTCTTCCACTGTGAACGAGACAAAGCATTGGCAATGTCATTGTACACTCCACGCACATGCCTGGCTCCGAACATGACATCAAGTTGCAGACATTTAAGAACAAAGACCCTCAACAACTTACACAGCTGTGTCTCCCTCGCTGACTGTCTATTGACCACCTGTACCACCAATATGTTGTCCACTCTGAAGAGAATTCTCCGATGAGACCGCTGCTCATACCATAGTGCCACTGCCACTACCAAAGGGAACATTTCTAGGAATGCAATGCTGTGCCCACCATGTTTCCATTCCTGCTGCCATTCTTTGGCACACAAGTGTCCTTGCCAATACAGACCAAAACCAGAACTACCTGCCGCATCGGAAAAGATCTGTGCATCCCACTCCATATCCACCAGTGTTCCTATAGGGAACCCGTTAGAGGATTATATAAAAGGACACCACATCCACAGGTCTTCTTTGACACCTGCGGATAGTCTGATATGATGGTGCAGTAATGGAAACCCTGACAGTGACAAGCCCAACCTCCTATAGAATGTGTTCCCCACACTCACTACTATGTACACAAACTTTAAATGGCCCAACAGAACCTGTACCTCTTTGACCGTAACTTTCACTTTGCCGAACATCTTATCCAGGAGCCTCTGCATTGTATGTTTCTTCTCGTCTGGCAATCTGGCCTCCATGGCCCTTGAAAAATCTCAATATAAATAAAAACAAGTCTGTGCTGGGTCCACCGATTTTTCCAGTGCCAATGGCACGGTGAGGTCACTCATGAGCTCTGGGAAACTTACCAGCAGGTGCTGTCAGTCCGCAGAACTGGGATTTCCCACAACAAAGAAATTCTCCAAGTATTGTGTTATGTACTCATGACTAGGGGTGAGCGGCAAACTACACTCCGCCAGCAGAGTTCGAGTAGATTTTGACACTCTGCAATTCGTTTGAAGTGCAAAGTTCAGCAAAACTTCGCCTACTGTTGGCGGAGCGGAGTTTGCTGACGCGCACACTGCTCACCCCTATTGAAATCCCAAAAAATGAACCTGCTTCTGAAACCCGTCGATGACATCTATGATACAAGGACTCTGTGTTATCTAAAAAGAGCGTTAGACAGCTCGGGTTGAGTGCCTGCTGCAGTGTACTGTGTGTAACCGGCAGACTGCACGTTTGAACACCATTAAAATAGCTCTGGCAGTTAATGCACCTGGCACACAACACATGTTCTCAAGCTTATTTAAATCTTAAGTTTTCAGATACAGTGTGAACATAATTCATGGAGTGTAGAGAGTGCATGCTTTATAGATAACTACTTTATTTTGGCAGGAGCCTATCAGACTATATGTGCTTTTTTCGCCCAGAGTTTTATACAGCATAAACTTGAACAGAAGGTATCAGAACACTTTACATGAGCACCAGTTGCGTTACAGATGGACACATTCATTTTTGTTGGGCACCGGGGGATTAAGTGATTTGCCCAGAATCACAGGATGTTGATCGTCCCTGCTTAGACTCAAACCCAGCTCCCCAGCTTTGAGGGCGACCGCTCTAGCCACAAGGGTACATCCTCTTCCACTGGATAGTACTGTTTGACTGGCTGTAACTGAAATCACGTTACAAAAAAAAACCAATATGATGAGGAGGTGAGAGACAGCAGTATGTGACTTGAGCAACACTAGACAGTACAGAGTACAGATAGAATTTACATTACATATGTGAAATTACAGTACACATTTACGACACATGGATCAGTGAGACACTCTTCTGACACTGTCTCCTAACTCTACTATCAACACTCAGACTTCACTCCATTCTCACCTTTCCACTCCTCAATATTCTACTGGTTCTACCATTCGTAATCCACTCTTGACCCCATTATCTTCACACCACCGGACTACAAATCTCAGAATGCAGAGATAAGGTCGGATGCACTACCTGTGGTTGGCCTAGAATACTTGAGAGGATTTAGATGTGGTTTCAGTAAAGACGAGGTTTGGCGATAGATTTTATACTGATTGACAGGCTAAGCACAGGAAGAAGGAGGGCTTAAGCCACTCTTTTTTGCACATAGATCTGTGATTGGTTAAAAAGTATCCGTCCTGCATAATGAATTTCCGTTGCAGCTTGTGTGCACACGTCATCACGACTCACAAGTGATCACCCAGCTACACAGGACCTGGCCTTCATGCTGTTCTGTTTGTGGTTCATGCTGTCACCAGTGGTGAATGGGACCAGTTTAGCATGGGAAAGGTGTGTCAGCAAACAGAACAGGCCATCGGAATGGACTTGTCAGTGTTGAGACGCGTGTTTGGCTGAGAGATGAGAACGCACCAATGGTCAACAGCCGCCTCTGACTTGAGAAGCGAGTTGTGTGGACATTTTTATATAATCTGTGACCCTGATGAGAGTTGTCTCGGTGGAGTAGTTGGATCTAAACCCTGACTGTGAAGGATCAAGGATGCCGTTGGCCTCAAGATAGTCTGTTAATTGAGTGTTGACATGGCACTTCGCCATTTTGCCCATAAGTGGAAGGAGCGAAATGGGGCGGTAATTGGAGAGCATTTTGTCCGGTACCTGATCGCAGAACCTTAATTCAGGCTTTGATTATAGGTTGTCTGGACTATTGTAATCCTTTATTGGCATCTGCGAACGAATCTTCTCTTAGCAGACTGCAGATTCTCCAGAATGTGGCTGCATGCCTAGCTCTTAATAAACCATTCCACACCTCACCCAGGCCATTATTGAAATGTTAATGTTAATGTTAATGTTAAGAGTACTTCTAAAGCGCTGACATTCATCCTAAAAGGATATCATGGCGCTAAGATTGAACAGTGGACAGTGAACTAACACAGGTTCATGGGAAATTTAGTCTGCATTAGGGAACAATATGGTTTTAAGTTTTTTTCTAAAAGTGAGGTAACCATCAGTAAGTCTTAAATCTGTTGGTAAATTATTCCACAGGTTTGCAGCCAAATGTGAAAAGGCACGGCCGCCCGTCCTGACTTTCTTTATTCGGGTGGTAACAGCTCTTGCAGTGAATTGGGAGCGGAGATTTCTGTTCGGTACATAGAAGTTAATCCTATTTTTTAGGATAGTTGGGCCAGTGTTATGCAGCACTCTGTGGGTAATACACAACATTTTGAAAGAGGCTCTTTCTCTCATTGGGAGCCAGTGTAGGGCTCTCAGACAACTCGTGGCAGAGTCGTACTTTTTTTGTTACAAATGGCTTTTGCTGCCGCGTTCTGGACAAGCTGTAACTTTGAAAATAAATAGTCCGCCATGCCAACAAATAGGGAATTCCCGTAGTCGAGTCTACTCATTAGTAGTGATTGAACTAAAATCTTTCTACATTCCACGGGAATCCAGGGAAACACTCGTCGTAGCATTTTTAGTAACGCAAAGCTTTTACCACAAATTGTTGTTACATGGTTTTTCATTGACAATGCATTGTCAATATGGACTCCCAGATTTCTAGCAGTCTGGGTTGGTTTAGGAGGTGTACCAAGAGTATTGGGCCACTAGGTGTCATCCCAGAGCTGTTGGGATCCACCGAACAAGAGGATCTCCGATTTATCGGCATTTAATTTCAGATAGTGGCTGTGCATCCAGTTAGATAATTCAGTAAGGCAGCTGAGCAGTCTGTTTTTGGAGTCCTCTTAACCATTCAAGGCAACCATTAGTTGCGTATCATCTGCGTATGAGCAGCTGCTGATGCCCCACTTCTTCCCTATGGTGGCTAACGATGATACGTAAACATTAAATAATGTTGGGCTTAATGATGCCCCCTGTGGTACACCGTACTTGATCTTCCGGGGTGTGGAGGTAAAGTTGCCTAGTCGGACAGATTACGATCTGTCAGATAGAAAAGAATTCAACCAGGTCAAGGCTTTTCCCTGTACTCCTTTTGCGGCTAACATTCGTATTAAAAGATTATGGGATACGGTATCAAATGCCGCTGATAAATCTAATAATATCAGGGCGACCGTTTTACCCTCATCAGCCTGGCTTCTGATGTCATCCAGCACTGCCAGGAGTGTTGTCTCTGTGCTGTTATTAGTCCTAAAACCTGTCTGTGAGGCATCCAGTAAGTTATTAATTTCCAAAAAATTGGACAGCTGTTTACTCACCAGTTTCTCCAGCACTTTTGAAAGATATGGCAACTGCGAGATGGGCCGATAATTAGCAGGATTGTTTATATCGGCACCAGCTTTTTTCAGTAGGGGAGTAACTGCTGCAGTTTTCCAGATAGCTGGAAATTCCGCTCAGTCGAGTGACTGGTTTAATACTTGCGTCACTATTGGACTGATTAGAGGAGTTAATTGTAAGAAGATATGATGTGGACATGGGTCCAGTGGGGATCCTGATTTAATTTCCGAAATCTCTCTATTGGCTTCCTATCCACCAGAGTACAAAGTTTAAGCTCTGTTGCTTTGCTCACAGAGTTCTTTATGGCACTAGCCTGAGGTTACTTGGCGGATAAGTTCAAAGTATACTGCCCGAACCGGTCTCTTAGATTGGAAGACAAAAAGTTGTTGATAGTCCCTCGTTTTAAGAAAAAATTATCTGAAGGCAAAACTGTTGCCTTTTTGGCGCCAATACACTGGAATTCTCTGTCAGAGGAGTTACGTAAATGTTCTAGTCTTGCCCGCTTCAGAAAATTTCTGAAGACGGAATTATTCAAGGCTTGAGCTATGGGAATTTGTGCCTGCCTAATCTATTTCTTGTTAGCACGAAGATACCCCTTTGGGGGTGATTCCAGCGCTCTATAAATTCCCTACATACATACATACATACATTTTTTAACTACTGAACCTGGTTGTTAGAAGGCACACATTTTTTTCACATGAATAACAAAATTGAGGGATATAAGGAATTTGCTGAAGTATCAGATACATCTCAAGAGGAGACTGTTGTATTGTAAAGACCACGTTAAGTGCTCATGGGAAAAGCTATATATTTGAAGAAAAAGATGACTCCTTTGGAAGGAAGTTGTTTTAATGTGGTTCAACAGCACACATTGCATCTTTTAAATCATGCCAGGGGAAAAGTTTAAAATGTTTGAAATGTGGCATGTTGCGGCATTTCGATGGGATGTGTGTTCGGGTGCCATCAGATTGTCCTAGCAAAGAAATCTCGTCACTAGACAGCTTTTTTCATGCCAGATGGTGTTTTCCAGTCCGCCTCATGCCCTTCGGATTGGGTCTGTGATGGCTGCCCATGTGTTGTGGGTTTGGATGGTGTCTTGACATTTTCCAGATGATGTGCTGAGAAACGGAAAGGATGAACAGGAACATTTGAAAAGGTTCAATCAAATCAATAGGGGAGAGGAGTTGGCCTAACGGCTAGGGCGCTCGACCTCGGACCTCGGACCTGGGGATCTGGGTTTGAGTCTCGGTAACGACGCCAAAACCTCCTGTGATTCAGGGCAAATCACTTAATCTCCCCGTGCCTAAGACACTAAAGAAAAATTCATGTACTACAGTAAGAATTTTTCTTTAGCGTCTTGCAACAGTATTTCCAGAAGCAAAAAGTTAAGAAACCCAATAAACTTGGAATGCGCTAATAACCATTGCTTAATTTGAGCGGTGGTTTCAAGTGCTCGACAGCAGCACTTAATTGTCAACACCACACACAGTCTGCCACATGGTGGCGCTGTTTGTCTCACTTAGAGATGAGCACAGCAACAGTTGTTTATTAATTCTTATGACAAATACCTGCCGCCCAAGTCATTCCTAGAGCTCTGTGGGCCTGGAATAGCCTGAATTGTCACACTTGGAGGAGTGTGGTGGTTGGTAGTGTCATTGGCAAAGCGCTGACAGGGGCAATGGGTGGTACAAGCTGCAGTGGCCTCCTGTCGAGGGCCATGGTACTTATTTTTTAACCAATCAAATTCTGCTAATAAGCAATCTGTGTTAAAACAGCTCACTCGTGATTTTTTTTCACTAGGAATGTATCTAAGAAACAAAGAGGTTATGAGAGCTGCTTAGAAGTGGAAAGAAATATTGGGCTGGCTCCCGTCATAGATTAGCATGCAAGGGGTACAGCTAAACACGCTCTAATTATTTTATGTTTTCCTCTCGGTATTCACTAAACCGCAAACGCGAGATTGAATTCCTTACAGATGGCTCTCGGGGCGGTGTTTTATGAAACAGGCAGATGCAATAAGCCAGCCCTGCGAGCTCCGCTGTCAAGAGCAGTAAAGCTCACAGTGGCATCTTCAGTTCACTTCGGCGAACGCTCCCTTTTAACTGGGAAGACAAATCTGGAACATAAGGAAGCTGATTATCTAGGATCTAAGCTATGCATTCATGGAGGTGCATCTGTGCGTCTATGCCCCTTAGTTTAGAAACGCAGCTCCCAAACTGGATGGTGCTAGGAAATTGATTTGTCTCTTGTGGAAAGAGAGTAAAGCATCAGCTTGGTTTTGTGATGATTGTGTGATGTATCACTGGGGCCAGTCTTTAGATGCCTAGAGAGGGGCATGATATATGTATACCCCTTTCTCCTCCCTGCTTGCACCCCTTCTTCCGCTCTGTCTTTTCCCACTATATCTTCCTGCTATTCCACTTTCTGCTCGCTCCTCCTTCGTTTCATTGCCATTTCTCCTTGTGCCCAATTGGTGACCATCTTCTCTGCATCTTTCAAGTACACTCGAACATGTGCCCCCTCGCGGCCATCGTACGCAAACACAACCTCAGCATAATCTCCTACGCCGACGACACCCAGCTGATCCTCTCCCTGACCAACGACCCCGCCGCCGCCAGAGCCAACCTGCACGAAGGGATGAAAGAGGTAGCCGAGTGGATGACGATCAGCCGCCTGAAACTGAACTCGGACAAGACGGAGATCCTCATCCTGGGCTCCTCACCCTCCGCCTGGGACGACTCCTGGTGGCCTCCCGCCCTGGGCACCGCACCCAAACCGACAGACCACGCACACAACCTGGGCTTCATCCTGGACTCCTCCCTCTCCATGACCAGGCAAGTTAACAAAGTCTCCTCGACGTGCTTCAACATCCTACGCATGCTACGGAAGATCTTCTGGTGGATCCCCACCGAGACCAGGAAGACCGTCACCCAGGCCCTCGTCACCAGCCGTCTGGACTACGGCAACGCCCTCTACGCCGGTACCACCGCCAAGCTCCAGAAGAGACTCCAGCGGATCCAGAACGCCTCAGCCAGACTCATCCTCGACATCCCACGAACCAGCCACATCTCCGGACATCTGAGAGACCTTCACTGGCTCCCCGTCAACAAAAGAATCACCTTCCGCCTCCTCACCCACGCACACAAAGCCCTACACGACCGAGGCCCGAGTTACCTCAACAGCCGAGTCAACTTCTACGCTCCCAAACGCCACCTCCGTTCAGCCAACCACGCCCTCGCCGCCGTCCCCCGCATCCGAAGAGTGACCACAGGAGGAAGGTCCTTCTCCTACCTGGCCGCCAAGACCTGGAACTCCCTCCCGACCGACCTGCGCCTGACCCAAGACCACCTCTCCTTCAGGAAGAAGCTGAAGACCTGGCTGTTCGAGCAGTAGCGGCACCCCCCCCCCCCCCCAGCGCCTTGAGACCCTACGGGTATGTAGCGCGCTCTACAAGTGTCAGTGATTGATTGATTGATTGAACTCCTCTCCTGCATCCACCTCTTACAATTCTGTTCCTTAGTGGCCCTTTACTCTTTCTATTGCTTTTCCTTCTTTCCCCTTTCCATTAATTCTTCCCTACTTTCTCCTATTTCCGGTCAGATCTTAGTGCTATTCTTTCTGTGCTCTTTTATAGCCTTGGAACCCATTATAGAGGGCTCCACTGGTCATTAAAAACCCGCTCCAGCGTTAAAGGCCTGAGCCGAAGGCGAGGGCCTTTAACAAGAGAACAGGCCTTTAATGGCCTGTAGAACCCGCTACGGAGAGCTCTAAGGCTATTAGTACATGACTCCCCTAGAGGGTAGAATGTTCTAATTTGTAAAACAAAGGTCCCACGGAGCCTGAGGGGATTGCAATCCCCTTAGGCTCTGTGAGGCCATTGTTCACAGGAACAGCTGTGAACAAACATTGGAATGCTGGAGCTCCGGGCTTTTACCAGCCATTAGAAGCCTGGAGCACTTCATTGTTTTCAATGGAGCTCCCAACATTCCAATGATCTAACAAGCCTTCGCTTTTGCTTTAAAACACACGTCCTCTCTCTCGTCCCCTTTTCTATCACCCTTAGATTGGCCCATTCTGTGGTGTAGCTCTCTGCATTCCCATCTCTTTCCAGGCTATGTCCATTTGTACCACCTTCTTTTTCTTCACGCGATTTTATGACAATTTTTGTGGTCTTTTTATCATCGTCATGCTTCCCTCCTTCCTTTAGCCATACCTCTCCCTAAACTAATTTCTCAATATTCTCTTTTGCAGTTTGGCAGGGGCCGGGCGAGAGCACAGTGTTATGCCGGTACACAGTCAAAATATCGAGTATTAAATATCGACCTACCAAAATATCGTGTTTGAAATTTCGAAGGTCATGAATATCGATGTCAAGAATATCGTTGGACAGAATATCGATCCTAAGGTAAGTAATTTCGATTTCATTTATATCGATGTAAGTAATATCGAAGTTAGTAATATCGATGGCATATATATCGATGTAACTAATTTCGATGTCACTAATATCGATATTGTATTATTTTTATGTTTTTTATTATGTATGTGTTATATGTATTTGTTAAGTATTTAAATTAATGTATATTATATGTGTATTTTTTTTTATATATTAATAAATTTATTTTTAAGTAAATTATATGATTTAGTACCGGAGTGGGTTGTGGGTTTATAGGGGAATAGGGTGGGAAGTAATTTAATTGTAAATAATTAATGATTATTTTATGTGTAATTAATTTTTATTTTAATTATTAATTGGCAAATAATTAGTTTAATTGATCAATTAATTATTTAATTGGTATTTAATACGAATTTTTATTAAATGTTATGTTTTAGTACCGGAGCGGGTTGTGGGTTTATAGGGGAATAGGGTGGGAAGTAATTTAATTGTAAATAAGTCATGAATTTTTTATGTGTAATTAATTTTTAATTTAATTAATAATTGGCAATTAATTAATTTCATTGATAAATTAATTATTTAATTGGTAATTAATGTTAATTTTTATTAAATGTTATGTTTTAGTACCAGAGTGGGTTGTGGGTTTATAGGGGAATAGGGTGGGAAGTAATTTAATTGTAATTAATTAATTTGTTTGATGTATAATGTATTTAGTAATTATTTATTATTTGGAAATTAATTATTTTAATTGATAAATTAATTATTTAATTGGTAATAATTGTTAATTTTTATTAAATGTGATGTTTTAGTATTGGAGCGTGTTGTGGTTTTCTAGGGGTATTGGGTGGGAAGTAATTTTATTGTAAATATTTAATTATTTAAACAAATTTTTTACTGATAATTAATGTATTAATTAATTATTAATTGGCAAAAAATTATTTTTAAACATAAAAAAATTATTTAATTGGGAATTAATATTTTTAAATCGTAATTATTTTTTAATAACTTGAAAAATATTAATTAATTGGTAAACTTATTAAAATGTGTTTAATATTTTGTATATTGTTTCTTAAATCTTAATAGTAATTAAAAAAAAAAAATTTATGATGTTTAGTTATTTTTTATTATTTTCATTATTTGGTGAGTAATATTTAATGATTATTATTTAATGGTGTTTGTTGTTAATTTATTGTCAATTAATTTTTTTTAATTTCATTGGTTTTATTAATTAGTAATTGTATTTTATTGATGTTGATGTATTTAAAAATGTATTTATACATTATTTCAAATATAAGATTTATTTATAAGTATGTTAAAATAAAAATCTACGCTATTAAACGCTTTCCCTGGTGTTGCACCCTCTGGAGTGGGAATAGTAATGTTTACCCACCCGCTATCCAACGTTTTCCCTACAGTTGCACTCTCTGGAGTGGAAATAGTAATTTTTCCCCCTACGCTATCCTAATGTTTCCCTACTGTTGCACTCTTAGGAGTTGGTATATTAATTTTACCCCTATGCTATCCAACGCTTTCCCTACTGTTGCACTCACTGGAGTGGAAATAGTAATTTTTACCCACCCGCTATCCCACGCTTTCCCTACTGTAGCACTCTCTGGAGTGGGAATAGTGATTTTTACCCCCCGCTATCCAACGCTTTCCCTACTGTTGCACTCTCTGGAGTGCGAATAGTAATTTTTCCCCCTACGCTATCCAACTCTTTCCCTACTGTTGCACTCTTTGGAGTTGGAATAGTAATTTTACCCGTACGCTATCCAACGTTTTCCCTACTGTTGCACCCACTGGAGTGGGAATAGTAATTTTTACCCACCCGCTATCCAACGTTTTTCCTACTTTTGCACTCACTGGAGTGGGAATAGTAATTTTTACCCACTTGCTATCCTACGCTTTCCCTACTGTTGCACTCTCTGGAGTGGGAATAGTAATTTTCCCCCCTACGCTCTCCAACTCTTTCCCTACTGTTGCACTCTTTGGAGTTGGAATAGTAATTTTACCCCTACGCTATCCAACGCTTTCCCTACTGTTGCACCCACTGAAGTGGGAATAGTAATTTTTACCCACCCGCTATCCAACGCTTTCCCTACTGTTGCACTCTCTGGAGTGGGAATAGTAATTTTTCCCCCTACGCTATCCAACTCTTTCCCTACTGTTCCACTCTTTGGAGTTGGAATAGTAATTTTCCCCCTACGCTATCCAACTCTTTCTCTACTGTTCCACTCTTTGGAGTTGGAATAGTAATTTTACCCCTACGCTATCCAAGTCTTTCCTTACTGTTGCACTCTCTGCAGTTTGAATAGTAATTTTTACCCACCCGCTATCCAGCGCTTTCCCTACTGTTGCATTCTCTGGAGTGGGAATAGTAATTTTTCCCCCTACGCTATCCAACTCTTTCCCTACTGTTGCACTCTTTGGAGTTGGAATAGTAATTTTACCCCTACGCTATCCAACGCTTTCCCTACTGTTCCACTCTTTGGAGTTGGAATAGTAATTTTACCCCTACGCTATCCAACGCTTTCCCTACTGTTGCACCCACTGGAGTGGGAATAGTAATTTTTCCCCCTACGCTATCCAACTCTTTCTCTACTGTTCCACTCTTTGGAGTTGGAATAGTAATTTTACCCCTACGCTATCCAACTCTTTCCCTACTGTTGCACCCTCTGGAGTTTGAATAGTAATTTTTACCCACCCGCTATCCAACGCTTTCCCTACTGTTGCACTCTCTGGAGTGAGAATAGTAATTTTTCCCCCTACGCTATCCAACTCTTTCCCTACTGTTGCACTCTTTGGAGTTGGAATAGTAATTTTACCCCTACGCTATCCAACGTTTTCCCTACTGTTGCACCCACTGGAGTGGGAATAGTAATTTTTACCCACCCGCTATCCAACGTTTTCCCTACTTTTGCACCCACTGGAGTGGGAATAGTAATTTTTACCCACTTGCTATCCTACGCTTTCCCTACTGTTGCACTCTCTGGAGTGGGAATAGTAATTTTCACCCGTACGCTATCCAACGCTTTCCCTACTGTTGCACTCTTTGGAATTTGAATAGTAATTTTTACCCTTACACTATCCAATATTATTTATATTTATTTATGTATTTAATATGTTACATAATGTTGCATTTAATTAATTTTAAAAATATTGAAAGTATATTTAATTGTTGTTATTTATTAAATATAATTATTTGTTATTATTTATGTTATTATGTTATGAGCGTTGATGTATTTTTAAAATATATTATTTGTTAATATTTTTAATTAATTTAATAAATATATATATATTAATTAAGTATATATTATATATTGCATGTTTAATTTTAATTAAATGTTTAATATTAAATATGTATTATTTATTCATTTGAAACTTTATAACAAATTTTAAAATAAGTTTAAATTATATATAAGTATTATTTATTTAATTTAACTTTTTTTTTTACTGAAAAAAAACGATATTTTTAATTACGATATTTTTAACATCGATATTTTATTTTCGATATTTTTGTACTTACCATGTTGTAGATAGGGTGTCGATATACTTGCCTTCGATATTCCAGCGCCGATATTTTGTCTGTCGATATTTGCATTCTCAATATTCTGTCATAGATTCATTTATGCCATCAGAATAGGCAGGTGCTTGGATGCGCATGGATGGCTTTGGCGGCAACAGTGACAGTGAGGAATATAGTAGCAGTCAAAAACTCATTTGTTGTTCTGTGGAAAATCTTTGAAATGGCAACAAGAATCCTGCAAATATCTAGCAGCTAGACACAGTGCAACACCTTTTTAATATTCCAAATAAATCACCAGTGGAATATAACGCACAGGGAGAGAAGACAGAATAGAAAGCAGTTTCTAGGTTTTATGGATTGCTTTGGGAATATGGGGATCCAGATAGAATCTGAGTAAAATGGGACAGAGATCTGGAGCCCTATCATACGGAAGGGTACGCTTTTTTATCTTAAAGAATGTGCAAGATCCAGGATAAAAGCCTGTGAGAATGGCAAAAGAAATAGATACTGCAACAAATGAATGGGGGAAATTTTTCAAAATGTCTGTGATTGATTCTCTGGTAAGTCTCAGGTGCAAACCAGAAGCAAGAGTTTACTTACGTATGGCACAGACTTGTAATAAGTTACAAACATATTCTAAATCAGAGCGGAACATAGTTGAGAGGTGATCATAAAAGTAGTGTTAGATTCTGAGAACATTTCTCAGAGTAACAAAATGTTTCTGAATTCGATACTGATGGTGGCCCATGCGTAAACTGTATGGAAATGGAAAGGGTAACAGCCACTGATATAGAGGTTTGGAAGAGAAGCTTGAAAAGCAGATATAGAGGACTTGTATGTGACCTAATACGTTTCAATATGTTTTTCGCACATGGATGGAGCACTTATATATCTCAGGAAAATAAACTGGGTGAAAGACTCTAGTACCTGTAAGATGGCTAGAAGGAAGCTGAGAGGAAAAAGTAAAGCAGTTCAGTACTAAATAGCTGATTTGAAATGTGTTTCAATGGTGCTGGTCTGTTCTTTTGATGATATAATGAATATGAGACTCGTGTGTGGTCTGCCAAGCTCTTCTTTGTTTTAGTAGTTGGTTATAATGAGGAATTTAGAAAAAGGTAATAAAAGGATAATTGCAATGCAATACATCAAGTCACGGATAGGTATCAATGTGATTTTAATCCAGTCATGTGGCAGATTGACAGCCTTGATATTTTTCATTGGCAGATGTAGGATTCCTCTCTTTTTTCATCCTCTTAGACTTTTCTCCTAGATTTTGGCTCCATTGATCCTGCCCTCCTAATGGGGCACCAGCCCTAGACTCGAAAGGCATGGTTTGTGAGGGACTTTCAGTATTTTGTTTTTTTCCCTTTCTGACTGATTACAGCAGATATTAATAGAGAATATCATCCTGGATCTTATGCTATGCATTGTAGTGGTCTACAACTCTCTCACGTGTCTCCCTGATCTTCAATTTTGACAGTGGACCACCCACTAAAATCCTTAGAAACATTGAAATGCCTTTGTATTGATACACTAATGAAATGCAGATTAATCTGCATCTTACCAGGTTGAAGGAGGATACTTTATAATGTCAGAGTCCCTCATGGCAGATGGAAGGTGAGTGGGTTTAAGTGCATCAAGAAGAAAATGTCACTCAAGCCACCTGCACCTCTGCTCCCTTTTGGTCATTGTTTGTATACAGAACTCACATACCTGACAGCTCCTATGGAGCGCTCATACTTTAAGAAGGAAGTGCACGACTAAAAACCAGAAACAAATGTGATAGATGGCAGTCTTCAAGTTTAGCTTAACAATAGTCCCGATGCTTGGAGCAAGACAAACAAATTTCAGGCTTTTGAGATGCTTTCACTAACCTCTTGAAATGTTGGACCAAAGGGAAGGAGTTATTCAGGGAAGAGCAGCTGAGATGGCAGGGATATCCACCCAAAACACTTATATTGCTTCCTGCTCACACAAATGCTTAGGAGAGCAATATTTTACATTTCCATTCAGAACCTGATGTAGAGACTAATTTGAATTAAATTCCTTGCTTGATGGCCAGACAGTAGAGTGACTAAATTGCATAGGCGATTGGTCTAACCAGATCAGGAACAGAATGCACTCAGTAAATAGTTATGTGACTGCTGAAACTTGTAGCTGGGTTGGCTTGGGAGAACACTGCAAAAGCCAATGCAGGAGATACTAATATAAATGAAAAAGGCTATCCACCATGACAGCTGAAGTAACGGGGGGGGGGGCAAAGAGGAAGAAGCCATTACAGAATGTGTTTTAGTCATGATATAAGCAACAAGTTATCATCAAGGGTGACCTCTGGAGTGCATACTGTCCTTGAGCGAGTTGGTGGGGTGCACACGGTAGAAGTTATGTTAAAAGGAGAGAATTAGTATCTGATACAGTAAAGAGGACTACTCTTATTTCATATACATCATTGAAGATCAGTGAGACAATCCATATTAGCTCTGAAAGTCAAATATACACAAGTGATCACAAATCATGAGATTCTCAAGGAATTGGGCTAGCATCCTCATATAACCCTAAGCCACTCTAAATAAAGTTCTTTCCCGTTTCCCCACCTAATATTTCTAATAGTCTGACCCAGTTCCTGTTTCAGAGAGACATTTTACTGCATGAGCAAGTACAGAGTCCTTTCTACTACAACAAACCAAAATGGTCACCTTACGTCTCTAAAACTCATCTCCACACCTCTCCAAACTTTGGTCACACTCAGGCCACACCTGCATCTGGAGGATCAAAGAAAACGCCCATCTCTCTATCTCATCTGCCCAATAACATGCTCGGGAAACTCTACTCTGGCCATAAGACCCTTTCAGTACATCAGGGACAGGTGTTAGAGCTCACAAGGTCTTGAGAAGGTGATTGGGTCAAGGAACTTGAGCCCTTGCTTTTTTGAAGCTTTATTTCAAAAACACATCAGTGTTTTCCCACCCTTGTAATAGTGATGATGCAGTGCTGCATGCAAGAAGGTGCCATATGTTCATGGTTGCTTCATCTGAGTGGCTCCAAGATGTATGTTAGCATGGTGCTGGACAATACTGTTCATTTGACAGCAATTTTCCAACTCATTTGCCTTCATGCTAGGTGTTGTGTTGCACACAAGTTTAAAAGTTCTCTTTTGGAGTTGTGTGCAAGCCCCTACCTGGTCTTTGATCGTTTTTCTGCGACCCAGCGAGTTTCTGCACTCTAGGATCACCGCAGCGCCTTTGACTTTTGAAGCTGTTGGCTGTTTGGGAACCTTCAGAGAGGAGCGCGGGGCAGGTGATAGCGTCAGCGGGGCTGCGAGCATACAGGCAGGGACTCCAGTGTCCAGGAGTCCCTGCGCGCCTGATTCAAAACACCTGGGCTGCTCTCCCCGCTGGCCACGCCCCCCGCCAACGGAGAAAAAAGCAGACCTTGCCTCCGGCCCACCGGGACCCTTTTGGAGTTGTGTGCAAGCCCCTACCTGGTCTTTGATCGTTTTTCTGCGACCCAGCGAGTTTCTGCACTCGAGGATCACCACAGCGCCTCGCCCGACCCGCTTTGCGGGTCCCGCAGCGCCTTTGACTTTTGAAGCTGTTGGCTGTTTGGGAACCTTCAGAGAGGAGCGCGGGGCAGGTGATAGCGTCAGCGGGGCTGCGAGCATACAGGCAGGCACTCCAGTGTCCAGGAGTCCCTGCGCGCCCGATTCAAGACACCTGGGCTGCTCTCCCCGCTGGCCACGCCCGCCCGCCTATCAGCCTATGAGTTTGCTGTAATCTTGTTTAAAGGTGACCAGTGCTACCGCTTCGCGGGAGCGCGCCGGGAGAAGCCCGGGACAAGGGCGGGACCGTCTGTGGCCGTCAGGGGCCGAGGGAGGCCGGGCTGGGCCAGCCCTCTGATGTTTATATTTTCGGTATTTAGCTTTCAACAGAGTGTCTTGTAACTTGTATTGTTGTGTGAATTGCTCCCTGGTTTTTGTTGGTGGTAAAAGCCCAGGTGACTTCACATCATGTCCTTATCACTTAATAGCACCACTTTGGTGCCTGAAGCAGGGCCTGCTATCATGGGTCCATTGGATAAATATTTTAATCGATGTACCATAGACATTGACAAGGATATTGCCATGGCGGAAAAACGCGCAGAATGTAGGTTATCCATTGAACTTTTGAAAATTCCAGTAGAAAAACGTACCCCACAAAGCTTTCCGGCATTGGTTACTCCTCTCTCTTCTACAACACTCCCAGTTGTATTGGAAACATCTTACCCCTTCCCTCCAATTATAGAGCCACTGGTCGTTTTGGCTTTGGAACCTGACACTTCTACTTTGCCCGAAATCCCTTTTAATATTTCTACTGATTCATCTATGGGCCAGCCAAATATGGCTCAATCCAGTGTACCATCTCATGCTGTACAAACCAAACCCTGTTCCAAGAGGAAGAGGAGTATGGCTCCCAAGAAAAGTTATGTCCCAAAACCCCCGAGAAAAACTAGAAAGGTGGGGAATTTAGTTGGAAGTAGCCCTGCTAGGGCATTGACGGGAGTAGGGGAAGTCCGTCCAGTAAGTCTAGCCCCCATAGCGATAGTGCCATCTGAGACACTATCGTCCATTCCGCTATTGGTCTCTGAACTAGAGAGACTGTTAAAGTCTCTTTTCGCTCCTTTAGAGGATCGAGTCAAAAAACTAGCGGATCGTTTAGATCATTTTGAGCAGGCTAGTTTGGATAACTTCTTCTCCACAAAATTATTAATTAAGTCTCATCTAAGGACGGGAGAGAGTAGTAATACCCAGCATTCTGCAGGACAGGATGAAAGTACTCCCACGGTGGAATTGCACCCTCCTGTGATTAGCACTGTAACAGGGCCCAAGGGAAATGGAAAAAGTAGTAAGATTAATATTGAACTGCCATTGCCCCTATGTAGTACCACTGGGGGGAAAGCAAAGCTTCCAAATGTTGTGGCAAAGGGTAGCAGGGAATGTCCTAAAAATACCACTCCCCTAAGTAATGGTACTCAAAACTTAGCTAGTATTCTGACACTTGTTTCTGGTTCGGTGGTTGATAGTAATAACGACCACGGAAGAAGCAATGGTGCACTGAATAACTCCCGGGCTGTACAAAATGTAATAAAACCCCGTCCTATGGTTCCAGACATTAACCGCCCTACATTCCCAGTGATGAAGCCTCCCTCTAAGATACCCCCTATGAACCTTACCCCGGACTCGTACCCCTATGTGGCTGTCCTAACCAATGTTCCACCTTTATTGTCAGGACAAAGAGAAACCTACCAGATGTTGAAAAATAAGGTCATGCACTGGTTGAGGGTTAATAGGCCATTGCCTGGGGAAGTTGATGGTTTGATCATCGGGGTAAGACGGATTAGTTGGATAGGTTGTACCCCTAAAAACCTGGGGGGGAATGTATTGTAATAAATTTCCAAGATCCAAGGGTGGCAAGTTGGATAACAAAGCCAGGCTGGGGCACCATTAGCGGAGGGGTTGGTATCGTGGATCTTACCTTCTTCTATCCAAGATCAATGGAGGTACAACATGTTGTGAATAGCGACCTGGGTAGTTTTAGCTACTTTCCTCTGTTAGGGAGTGCTCCAAACCCTGTCCCAATGTTACGCCCAAATTTTTACAATGGTCCAACCTATAATTCCCATGATGAGATAAGAAAGGGCTGGGGCTGGTGACCGAAACCGGATTATTCCCTGAGAACTGGGGGATATATGATACAAAAGGGGGATCTGTGTGGGAACTCAATTGTGCCTAGTTTGGACACAAGAATGTCCGTAAATGAGGAGAACACCTGTGGGAAGATTGTGAATCTGAGGGCAAATTGTGGGGCCTGTATGCATAGTATGGGGCGAGAGGAAGTATTTTCAGTAAATACTAGCAATTCCCAAAAATCTGTTAATAACTTTGTGGACCTCGGGTTAGTCCATGAAGGGAATACGGAAAGCCCAATTAATCTATCTCCCACATCAGTCCCCGAGGTCAGAGCCAGAATTGGCCCAATCCTGGGGAAGCTCCTATCATGGAACATCGCGGGATTGTCTAGCCGGTTATTATCCCAAAACTGGATAGATTTTATTAAGGGGTTCGAAGTATGCCTAGTCCAGGAAACATGGGCGTGTGAGCCTATTTTTTTACCAGGGTATCTAAACTTTTCAATTCCAGCAAGTAGAGGTGCAAGGGGCCGACCTATGGGAGGTTTAACAGTTTGGGTAAAACAGGGAATACAGGCTAAAATAAAAGTCCTGGACTTGGGTTCCAAGGACATCCAATTGTTAAGAATGACATCGGACAAGAGGGGTGCGGTAGACATTTATAATATTTATGCCAGGGGTACCAACACTGGGAGCTCACCGACCCTAGAGGCCTTGTATACTTTCCTTGAATCACAGTCTTGTGGACTAACACTCTGGACTGGAGGCGGACAACAGGGCTGCAAGCGCCAGGTGAGGTACAGGGACTCCATTGCCCAGGAGTCCCTGCGCTGTCATCACCTGCACCTGGTCGCTCTCCCTGTTTGTCCCGCCCCTGAGTACCTCCTCCCCATAATAGGAGTGGTAGGAGCCGCTGCGCGGGAGCGTGCCCGGGAGAAGCCCGGGACAAGGGCGGGACCGTCTAAGGCCGTCATAGGCCGGAGTAGGCCGGGCTGGGCCTACTCTCTTGATTTGGTTATTTGAACCCTGGTCCAATTTGCTGCCATAGCCCCTTACTGACTACTATTAAACATCTGTTGATATGCCGTCCCCGGTAAGGGAGGGTACCCCCATGAAGCAGGGAGGAGCTAAAAATAGGACCTTAGAGAACTATTTTCCCCGGGCTGTGGGGGAGGGGGACAAGGAGAGCACCTTAACCCGGCTAAGGGCAGAGCGGAGACGCTCTATAGATAACCTGAAAAACAGACCCCTTGGAGAATATCCCACCACGCCTAGTGAAGAGTCGACCTCAATAGATGATGTCCCATTCCTGTTGAGGGATGGTACGATCTCCCCATCTGTTCCACCCACGAGTCTAATTCCAGCCATCAGCCCAAGCCCTAGTAGGGTGACTATTGATCTAGTCTCTCAACCCCCCTAGCTCCGAAAGCTAGGAAAGCTAAATCTAAGCCAGCCACCATACAAGGAGTATAAGTAGTACATGGGCCCCCCCCAAACAAACGTAGGAGAAGTCGAAGGGAGCCCAGGGCAAAAATAAACCCAAAATCCCTCATTCAGATTTTGGGAGGTCATCAAAACCCTTAATACCGACTGTGAGGCTAGTGGATGAACTACACCCCAAACCTACTGTACAGGAAGGCTTGGCCCCCGCTCTGATAAATGACCCAGGAAATAATATTGCTAATGTCCCCCTTTCGGTTGCCCCACTTGGTAACCTGGATTTCCTGCTTAGGTCATTATTATTACCAATTAGTGAGAGTATCAAAAAGGTCGAGATTAGACTTACCATCCTGGAGGCTACATTAAGTAGCATGAAAATCTCGGCTGGCCACCAAGGAAGATCACCGGAGCTCATTCCCACTCCACTGGCCCCCCATCAACCCCCAAATAGTGCAATGAGCTCAGCCCCCCTACAGGCCGCGAATGCTGCGGCCCCTCCACAACCCTCGAGGACTAATCATGCATTAACTAAGCCTTTTAATTCTAATAGGCCTATTCCCCCTGTAGACCCCGTCCCCCTGGCACAGCCCGTAGACAGCACTACACTGACTCCCCTAATGCAGCTTCCACCTAGACCACGTAGACCTAATTTACCCCCGGAGTCAAACGATTTTACTGTAGTTATGGCGGGCATCCCCCCACTTGAAGTAGGTGAACCTGAGGACTTTTGTTCCCTAAAAAGCAGGGTAATCAAGTGGCTTAACACAAACAGACCCCTCCCGGTACACCTAAATAACGAAATTATAATGGTCAGAAGGGTGCCATGGGTGGGGAGAACATATAAATCCATAATAGGGGATTGCATATTGGTGAGCTTCAGGGATGCCGGTACTGTCTCTCACATATGCCAAGGAAAGAATAGATCTAGGGACTCTACCATTCAAACCCTTCATGTGTCTTTCTTCTTTCCCCCTATCCCCGCTTCTGTACATCCGTTCCAAACCTATGACAATTGGGAGAGGGTTGGTCGGAGGGGGAGACATCACGAATTTAACCCCAGGCCACTGTTTGGCCGCCCAGAGCCATCCTTTCACTCTTTTAACCGGTTTAACTGTCTGAATGGCCTTGAGGGGGTGGATTGACAAACGGATAATGTCCCCCTGGGAGACGGAGAAAAAGGAGCTCTGGCAGAGGAGATGGAGGAGCATAGTCCCCTGGCACAGCAAATTCCATCCAGTTGTGTCGGGAAGTCTGCGCTAGATGGACCTAGGGCTATAGATATTGAATGTATAGGAGGGGGACATGGGCTGGACTCGCAAGAGTTAGAGCGGGAGCTACAAACAAGGGCTCATGGGGGACTAGAACAGAGTGGTGAGGCATTGAGATTGATCTCTTGGAATATAGCAGGTTTGGCAGGCAAATTTAATAACAAAGAGTGGCTGGATTACATTAGAAAATTCCATGTAATCTGCGTGCAGGAGACATGGGCCCCGGTGAATAACTATCACTTACAGGGGTACAAGTGTTTCTTTGTACCCGCGCAAAAATCCAGATCAGGGAGAGCCATGGGTGGATTATCTATTTATATAGATCTAGACCTGCCGGGTAGCTGGTCTTCCCCAGATTGGAACTCCCATGGGATCCAGGCAGTTCGGTTCCTCGGGAAGGGGCTAAGATTTACTGTTTTCAACATCTATAATAACGAGATAGCGGGAAACCATACCACACTAGTAGCTGAACTGGATTATAGGCTGGGTCAGGAAATAACAGTCCAGAAAAAGGGGCAATCATATGCGCTGCTAGTCATGGGAGATTTTAACTGCCATCTTTGTCCGGCATTGGTCCAAACAAACACAGACTGGTCCCAATGTCCCATGGAGAAGGGGCCGCATTTTTCCCATACGCCGACAGGGTCAGCTTTTAGTACGCTCCGGCTCAAGTATGATCTTGAGCATACTATTAACATGATAGGCAAACAGAAGGATGGTACACTCCCACCTACATTTAAGGGCAGGGGATGCACATCCGTCATAGACTATATCTTGGCCTCGAGATCCCTGCTAAATAAGATAATTGGTGTAGGGATAGAATGGAGCAGTTTTAGCGACCATAACCCACTTGTTCTGGAGCTAATGTATAGGGCGGGCTCTAGAACTAGAGATCACCGCGCAATTACGGAGAGGGTAACAGGTCAAGGCAGGAGATTAAAATGGTCCAAAATAGATGGGGAAAAGTTTTACAAGGCCCTGGTAGGCATGGGCAAATCTGCCATCAATGACTGTCTAGACACAGAAGTCCACGGTTCAAGGTTACTGGAAGCATTCGGTCAGATTGCTAACCTGATCGATGGCCTACTTAAAACTAGTGCGCCTACAAGGAACCACGATAACCCTCGGTGGTTTGATAAAGATTGCTCCAAAGCACTGAGGGAGTTGAAAAGCTGTCTTAAATCTAAACCAAGGGAGCCTCAAAAAATTAAGGTGTGTAGGGAAAAATACAAAAAAGAGACCAAGAGGAGGAAATTCGCCTTGCAGGCAGAAGCATGGGCAGAATTAAGAGAAGTAGGGGAAAGAAAGGATCTAGTGGGTTTCTGGAGAATTATCAATAAACCGACCTTCCAGGAAAACGATACCCCGGAGATAGGGTCCAACATCCTCCCAGAACAGTGGGTCACTCATTATAGGGGTCTATATAACCATGAGCCTGGTACTCCTGCAGAGTTATCTGTAACTCCAACTCAGGCTTCATTGGTTGTATTTACCATTAAGGAGATTACTGCTGGGATAGAGGGTCTGACTAAAAACAAAGCCCCGGGCCCTGACAGAATTCCTCCCGACCTGTTTTTGAGCAGCATAGAACTATGGGCCCCTTTAATGACCAGGGTTATAAATACTGCAATCACTTGTGGTCTCCCACCGTCCTGGTCCAAAGCGATCATTGTGCCGATTTTCAAGAAGGGCAATAGGGACGACCCTAAGTGCTATCGCCCAATCTCCCTGATTGACGTATCGGCTAAACTCTTGGGCAGGGCGATCCTCAACAGACTGTCTGAGTGGACCGATGAAAATAACATCTTCTCGGGCACTCAATACGGATTCAGGACAGGGAGGTCCACTAGCGATCAATGCCTGAACCTGTATATGCTGACTGCCAAATATACCCTGGCCAGTGATGAATCGATCTACATGGGATTCATGGATTTGGCAGCAGCATTTGATCACGTCAACAGGGAGAAATTGTGGGACATGATGTCAAGTATGGGGATTGAGAGCGGTTTAATTGATATTCTAAGGGAACTGCATAGTGACACCACGGCTAAGGTTCGATTTAACAGGGAGGGGGGATTGACCGACTCTTTTCCCTGTATGAGTGGAGTCCGACAAGGCTGCATCCTCGCCCCTTTTTTGTTCTCTCTTTACATTAACAATTTGGAGCAGTTTCTGTTAGGTCTAAAGGCAGATTCTCCAAGGGTGGGGCCGCGTCATATTCCTGTTCTGCTTTACGCAGATGACACGGTCCTGATTGCACGCACACCCAGGAGCTTACAAATCCTGATTGATGGATTTGTTAAGTTCATGGGTGCCCTAGATCTCTCTGTTAACCTGGGTAAATCGTATGTGCTCCTGGCTGGTAAAAAAACTTCCTCTAAATTTACCTACACAATAGGCAGTCACACAGTAGAAGAGGTTAAAACGTTTTCTTATCTTGGTGTAACCTTTGATGGCACCTTACAGTTTAATTCCCTGGTGGAGGAGCGCTGTAGTAAAATGATTGCCTCTAACGGGGCAATAGCTAGCTACGGCAGGAGGCTAGGCAGATGGAGCCCGGAACAGGTGATGAATTTGTACAGCTCCGTATCATGCTCCAAAGTAATTTACGGGGCAGAAGTATGGGGCTTTGCGAACACCACAAGAATCCAACAGGAAGAAAACAAATATCTGAAATCCATCCTGAGGGCACCCCCAAGTACTGCTGGAATTGTAGCACAGAGGGAATTAGGGAGGCCATACCTAGATGACTTGGTAAAACTTAGGCCAATTGTGGCCTGGTTAAAAATCTGGGCTAATCCTGATGCGTCTCTTAGCAGAGAAATCCTATTGGACTGTTTAGAGAGGGATAAATGTATGCGCATTCCCTGGCTCAATTATGTTAAGAATACCCTAGAGGAACTAGGCTTTGGGAATCTCTTCACTAACCCCGCAACAATTGTAGCCCAGCATAAGATGCAAGTAAGGAAAACCTTTCTAGAGCGGAAAAGTCAACGCAGAGCTGAGGCCGAAGGGTTTAAACAGACAGTGAGGGCCCACAACTTGGTGAAGAGCGTGGAGGGTATGGAGCCTTATCTGTACCTTATGCATAATGCACAGGATAGATTCCTGATGTGCCGTTTCAGACTGAACTTACTCCCATTTATGTTGGCATCACCAGCAGGATTTACACCATCAATTGAGCAGAAGGGACCCTGCGGCTGCGACAACAGGTCTCCGCAGGATTCCCTTCACTTTGTTTTACTCTGTCCTTTCTTTACAATGCCCAGGCGCAGATTTCTTGTAAATGTTTTAAAAAAAGCTAAACAGGAACATGCCAGGGAGGCATTAGTCTTTTTACAAAAAGCATCGGACCCCTTAACTTTGTGCTGTATAATGAATTTTATTAAGGTAGCGGTCCGTTTAAGGCTAACCAGGGGAGACGAATGAAATGTCTTTGATTTTACATTTTTAAAATTGTTATATTTTTTCTGTTGGTGTTTTATGTTAACATTAATATTTTGTATAAGGATCTTGAAAATGTTTAATGACTTTTTATTCATGTATATATGTGTGTGCTTTTATGGTGTTTTTTAATCACCGAATAAAGATTCTTTGAATTGAATTGAATTGAATCACAGTCTCTGGGAAATCAAGTGGTGGTGGCTGGTGACCTAAATAGGACATTTGAACCGTTGGACAATACTGAGAACCCATTGGGACAGGAGGAGGATAACTTATGGGGTGTTCCACCCGTAAACTTGGTTCCAGTGAAACGGTGGACGAAGGACATATTGTTATTAAATGCTATGTGTCTGGAATATGGGCTGAGGGCCTTAAATGGAAGAACTAGGGGCGATCAGGAAGGTGCCTGTACATTTGACAATGGCCATAGCAAAAGTAGAATAGACTACGTTATTTGTAGCCTTAATTTATGGCAGGGTGTATGTGATATGGAAGTTGAGGGTAGATTGGAAAGCGATCACAGTCCCCTCTGTGTCACCCATAATTGGTGGACACCCATGACAGGTAGCTCCCAACCTTGTGGTGGAGTGTTGCCCGACATAGCCAACGACACACGTAGACTTAAATGGTCAAGTGTGTTGGCGAATGTGGAGTCCATGGACTTTATAATCTCAGAGCTGGATTCTGCAATTGGCGCCATTGAGGTCCTATAACTCCAGGGTCTAGGCTAATTGCAGATATACACAATAAGTTCTTCTCCCTTTTAAAACCTCACTTTACTAGACCTCTTAATACAAATAGGAAAGTTGTACCCAAACTAGCTAGGTGGTTTAATAAGCAGTGTAGGGTGGCCAGACTAGCATTGGGTAGAGCAATTAGAACTAGGGACAAGGTCGCGATCTCTGCCGCCAGGAAACAATATAATGGTAGTGTTCGCCTGGCAAAGAAAAAGTGGGATGAAGATCATTGGGAAGAACTGCTTGAGGCCTCGGGGGCGAAAGACTCCAGGTTTTTCTGGAATATTATAAAATGGGGTAGAGGCGGCACCCCTAACAAACCAGACAATAATGTAGATGAGGCTGCCTGGGTGGAGTATTTTAAACCCCAGTATGCAGAGGCAAAGGAAGTCATGTCGTGGAAGCAATTTCACCTGTATTTTGCATTGAAAGTCTGTTTACCCAGAAAGAAGCAGAACTTGTAATTAGTAGCTTGCAAGGGGGTAGGGCACCGGGTATAGATGGGATACCCTCCGATGTTTTTAAAAACGACAGAGTACGATGGGCCAGGTATGTGACCCTACTGGGAAATGCCATCTCAATGGGGGCTGCAATCCCAGAAACATGGAAGGGAGCAATTATTATACCCATCTTTAAGAAAGGAAATCGGTCACTGCCGGCGAATTACAGGCCAATAAGTTTGATTGCCACTGTCCAAAAAGTGATCGGGAAGATGGTGGTAAACAAACTGATGGACTGGGTGGAGGAGAATAATGCTTTGTCTCCCTACCAGGCAGGTTTCCGGCGGGCGACCAGCACGGTAGACCAGGTATTCCGTTTCACCATGTTGCGGTGGGGGACGGTTTTGCTTGGCGAGGGCAGCCTATATGTCGCGTTTGTCGACTTGCGGGCTGCCTTCGACCTGGTCCCAAGAAGTAAACTTTGGTCAGTCTTGAGCAGAATGGGGATACCACCCGAGCTGCTCACCTTGATCATGAGGCTGCATGAGTGTAACTTCGCCAGGGTTCAGTGGGGGGTGAATGGGGAGTCGACTGCCAACTTTCCTGTCGAGCGGGGAGTACGACAGGGGTGTGCAATGGCACCCTTGCTCTTCTCCCTATTTATTAATGGAATCGTGGGCAGGATGTTGGATGCAAGTGTGGATGCTCCATCGTTAGCGGGCCTCAGGGTTCCGATCCTGATGTTCGCTGACGATACTTTAATTTTGTCCAAAACTCCGGCTGGTTTACAGCGTGCTCTCAACATATTTGATGTTTTCTGTCAGGAGCACGGCCTTGAAGTCAACATTAGCAAGACCAAGCTGATGGCTTTTACCCCAAGGTGTAGACCTCGCCCTAGGATTTTCCTAAACAACAGTGAGCTCGAGGTAGTTAGTGTTTTTACTTATCTTGGGGTTGAGATATCAAGTAAGCCAGGTTGGTCCCAGCACATAGGCAAGGCGGTTCTGAGGCACCAGCAGATTTCGGGGGCGCTACGGGTGGAGCACTCAAAATCCAAAACTAAGCCTATAAAACCAGTTCTCCTGGTATATGATGCCAAAGCCATAGGGTCAGCCCTGTATGGGGCAGAAGTGTGGGGATTTGAACAGCTTTTCCCCATGCAAATATCTGAGAACAGGTTTTTAAAGGGAATTACGGGGCTCCCACAGAGTGCACCATTAATCCCGCTTGGTCTTGACCTAGGGAGGAGATCGGTCAGCGACCGTGCTCGATTACGGCCTATTCTTTACTGGAGACGCCTTTGGACCACCCCTGAGATTCGGCATTATGCCGACGGGTTCCTAGCTTTAATAAAAGCAGATACCTTCCATAAAATACCTTGGTTAAAGAAACTCAGGGTTGCTCTGGGTGAACTTGGCCTCCCTAAACTCTGGGGTAATCCATTTGAGGAAGTATTTCCAAGCAAAAACAATATTAAGTCCCTGTATTGGGACTACATAGATGGTAGACTCTGGAGAAATACAAAACCCGACACAATGGGGGGTAGATTCCTGGAATTTAAAATGACTCCTGTATTAGAACAATATTGGGACAGTATTACCGTCCCCATGGACAGGAAGTTATTTTTTCAGTTAAGGTCCGGATCCCTTCCCCTGAGATCCCTGACGGGCAGATGGCGGAGCTCTAATATTTCATCCTGCCCAATGTGCGGTGCAAGCAATGAAAGTATAGTCCACTTTTTATTCTTGTGCACGGCATATGCCAATCCAAGGAGAGTATGGTTGGCCCCAGTTTGTCGAAACCTCGGGGCATCTAGTGGTGTTGAAGGGTTAAGAATTATCTGTACATCTACCTACATGCCGACTGTCCTGGGAACAGCAAAATATCTAGGGTGGGCGTGGTCCATTAGGCGGAGGGTTATATCTTTTCATGCAACTTGACATTGTTTTAAAATTTCTATTAATTCCCCCATTTGACGAAGCTGCACAACTGTTCTTAAAAAAAAAATTATGTTTATATGTATGAAATTATGTTTTTAATGTTTCAAATATTTGTTTGTGCTTTTATGAGTATATATATCTCAAATAAAGCTTTATCAAATCAAATCTTAAAAGTTCTGTTCAGTGTGTTTGTTGAAAATATTCAGGTAGTGGTTTGACTGGAACAATGAGGTGTAGTGTTATTGTTGAGTACAAGTTGCTGTTGGATATCCTCTCCCCATGACACTCCGTTCACCCACTCAAAAGCCCAAGAACTCAGGACATCTAGCTCCACAAGGAGGAAAAGTCATGAAAGAGATTTTGCACCTCTCATTCATCACAATGGCGCCCAAAACAGTTGATGTTCAAGGTTATGTATCCACTTCCAGAGACCTCAATAGGGAATAACTATGACACTCTAGCATACGTAGGGAGCAAGGAGTCAATTGGATGCGTATAAATACATGGGTCTTTAGGGCTTTAAAATTTACTTTGAAGTTGTTGCAGGAGTCCTGCTCAATTCACATCCATTTCTGGTGTGTAGTGATTTTTCTTTGTTCCCCCACTACTTCATTTCTTCTATTTTGCATATCAAACACCGATGATGGCAGGAAACATTGAACATACTATCATGTTTTTTATAGAGCCACCATGTTCATAAAGTGTTGCTGTGATTGAACATGTGGAGTACATGGACTCCCAAACCATGCTATCTGACTGCGACTTCCAACCAACAACGTGGCACTTCATTGCTAATTTATGGATCATGCGCACATTGACAACATGGCACCATTCCTACCAGTTTTGCTGGTCTTTCCACATCATGGTGAAGTGTATCTGTAGTCTTATTGTCCCCACAGATCTGGAAGGTGCAAGCATTATAGCACACATAGCGAAGTGATACTTGCATCCTATTTCCCAGTAGCACAGAAATGGAGGGTCCACTGTTGCCCAGTGTATACTTTTCTTGTCCATATTATTGGAACACCTTGTTTCAACAACCTAATTCTATTTCTTACCTGTAACAATTTGATCAACCCTAGGTCATTTTCCCTGGTTGTGCAGTTGCTATATTTTTATTAGCTGCCTTGTTTTCAACCGGATCTACCTAGTTCTTATCATTAACAATTTGATCAATGCTCTCCAATGAGGTTTCTGTGCCCCTCACTTCACAGACACTGTCAATGACCCTGCTCTGCCTTAAGATTGTTTCCCTCCTACCTTACTAATCAGTCTTTTTCTGTTACCACGCTAAACAGTCGTTACCTACTCCATTATCATTGGTCATCCCCCAGTAACTTTCTTTTTTTCTTCTTTCTAAACCATCTGCCTTGCAGCGGCGGCTGGCACAGAGAAACGCAGCCGAGGGAAGTCGACAAACGAAGGAATAGGTCAAATTAAATCTATACTACTATTATAAAGCAAGAACTTTGAACCTTTGAGGCGGGTAAACTCGGGAACCACAGCGCCAATCCACACACCCGATACATCATTGTAATCGTCAGGGTGTGCAGATGGACATAGGCTATATAAACTATAAAAATATGCGTTATTTAAAAAATGTACCTTAAAAAAAAAGTAGTCCCTTCGAAGTAGCGCCGGCCGCGACCTGCGTGCTGATGTCAGGAGCGCGGGGAGGAGCGGCGTCCAGGAGCGGCGGACATGGCGCGGGGGAGGAGCGGTGACGAGCGGCGGACAGGTGGTGAGGACCGGCGGACAGGCGGGAGGAGCGGTGACGAGCGGCGAGGAGCGGCAGAGCAGTGAACTGAGGAGCGCGGGGGAGGAGCGACGGCTCAGGTAAGGCTCCGGGGGACCCACGGACAATGTCGGGGCAGGCCTGATTGCACAAGGTCGGAACGGGCTGCTAGTAAATAAATAAAACCCCACCGCACTTACCTGTACTGGCCACGACTGCTGGCTTATTGTGATCTCCTCATTTTTCTTCTCATTCCCACCTTTCTCAGCAGTCATGCAGTCATGTATATCTAACTGTCTTGCTACCATTCGTCAGTGGATGACTCTACCTTGCCTCTTACTGAAGTGATCTAAGACTTAGGTGTGTGCATGGCCCAGCGCAATTTTGAGCTGTGCTTTCAGGCTTTTATAATGTGTGGTAATTTGCCACTACGGCGGTGATTTATTAACATTTTGTGTCATAAAAGTGAAGGAAACCAACACAATTTTTTTTTAATTATTTACTTTGACTAAAAGTATTGCAAAGTAGAGCAAAGCGCTGCTTTGCATTACTTAGCGTCAAGGGGGCGTTATATGGGCATTACCTTGTAATCAGCACCCCTTTTTGACACAAAACACATCTACCAAAAGGTAAGACAGGGTTTTGCATAAAAAAATAATGCCTTTTGAAACCAGGTGTTTAATGGATTTTTTTTTTATTTCTCCTTTCTCTTCCAGCTTTGCGTGTGCGCTGCACTGTACAACACACCAATATAGCAGGAAAACTTTTAGAAGTTGTCTCAACATAGTATTTTGCACTGCAAAGCCTATGCTAAACTCACGCAACCACACTTGCACTGTGGCGCAAAGGTGTGTGCATGTGCACAACAGCAAAGTTATGCACCGGCACTTGGCAGAAGGGACGAGAGTGCCTTATCTCTGTAAATATGGTATCTCCTGCACCCTCCCTGTCATGCAATGCAGCACAGCATTTTGTCTACTGCTCTGCAGTTGGTCACTGTTTAGCAAATTTGCCCCTACATTTTGCATTTTTTGGCACAATATGAGCACCTATAGCAAACTTTAGCAAATGTACCCCAGAATGACATTTTTACTTTGAATGAAATGTTATTTCCTAATGAAGTATGTCTTTGGGGAGTCACTCACCAGAAAATCTTTTTCAAAATGTGTTGCCCAGACTCATGAAAAGTTTCAAATATCAATTCCCGGGTAACATTATAAAGTATTTTAGTGTTATCTTTTGAAAACTTCTAACTTAAATTTAAAAGGTTACATTAAAAAGGAACACTATTTAGTGTCCTTTCCTGGCCAAGGAGAATCACTCGTTTCCAATTTGAGGTGTCAAGCTATTTATACCTTTCAAAAAACCTGTCAAACCCAGAACAAGGCGTACCAACCCTGAAGTGGAAGCCATGTTAGCTCGTGTAGAAATAACCATTAATAGTTTAACCCTATTGCCATATATTTTAATGACGTGAACAATCAAACAAAAACTGAATGTGGAAGGCACGTTTTAGTTACATTTATGCATTCACTGAACATTTAAAAATTCACCGAGTTATTTGCAATGCCTAGTTATTTCATGATTAAGAGGATCTCGAACTCATCATTTGCACTAATATGTAAATTAGTATTTCAAAAAGAACTTCTGGTCAGTAAATAACTAAGGGCCTTATTTCGATGTTGGTCGGAAAACCTCCGACCGCTGGTCGTAGGCTTTTCTTCTGACATGGAAGGTTTATATTCGGACCACCAAATTACAATGTCGGCGGCCGGAGTGTAAACCGGGCGGGAAAAGCGACTCAATTGTAATGGGCTCCAGGAGCCCATCGGCCAGTTGGAAACCGCTCATAATCCCTTACGGACAGCATTTCTGCAGTTAGGATTATGACGTCGGTTTCCGACAGCCTTTCTATGCCAGCCTTTCTGACATGGAAAGCCTGTCAGAAAGTGACTTTTGGGGCACCTAGCACGTCCCCCTTCCCTTCTGCCATCCAGTCGTAGCCCTGGGGGGCACCTACCCCTGCACCTTGTGGCAGGCACCACATCACGGTGCAGGGATTTACACTAACTCTCATTTCTCTATGGGAGCTCGTGCTGCGGGCGGATCCCACCTGCCGCACAAGCTCCGGTCGCATCAAAATCAGGTGTACGGAACCGCTAACCTGTGGTCGTTTGGTTCTCACACACAGTGTCGGTCAGAGGCGACTCCGATCGACACTGAAAACATGTCCCATAGTGTTTTTCAAATCAAAATTCATGGGTTGTCTCGAACCTGAGTCCCTGTTTGCTAATCCAATGAATTCCTATTAGTGCAAAAAAGCTGAATGTGGACATAAGAACTTTTTTAAATCCTAATTAGTACTTGCTGAAAATCTAAATAATACAAAATATATATATGCACCAAACATTTTTTGCAAGCACGCATTTGTACTGTACATGAGTTAGAGAAACCAAACCACCTCATTAGTGCTAACATATAGATTAGTGTTTCAGAAATGGACTTAATTTCGGTAAAAAGAACAATGGTATTTTTCAAATCGTTATTCATTAGGAGTCTTGCAATGGTCTCAAGCCTGATGGTCCTTGCTCTCTAATCAAATGAGTGTAGTTCTGAGACACCATATTTTCTATTAATGGAGAAAAGCATAATATGGGGATTAGAGCTATATTTTTAAAACCTCATTAGTTTGCTTATTACTCGCTGAAAATGGTAATGAGACCAATCATTTCAAAGCTAATTATTCTACTTTTCTAATATATAAATATATATATATATGTTGATAGAGCGGCGTGAGCAGGGACTGTTGGAATGGGAGGAGTATAATTATTTGAAATGCCCCCATCCACGGATTCCCATTTTATATCTGTTTCGGAAACTCCACAAAGACCCTACTAATCCACCAGGAAGAGCAATTGTTTTCTCACTATTCTCTTTACTTGAAAATACTTCCCGGTTTATTGACCATTACTTAAGACCATATGTGGTCAGTTTACCAGCATATCTCAAAGACACTACCCATTTTTTGACCATTATTAAGAGCATACATTGGGAAGCAGGTTACATCATGGTTACCCTAGATGTATGTAGTTTATATACATGCATTCGCCATCAATTTGGACTACAGGCTAACAAACATTTTCTGAATAGGAGCTCTATTTAATTTCTGTCACATTCCAGGATGATTCTCGCTATGATTGAGTTTTGTCTTACGGATAATTTCTTTCTATTCGATGATGTCATCTATTGCCAATCACAGGGCACAGCTATGGGCACCTGCTTCACCCCCAGCTATGCCAACGTGGTCATGGGCTGGTGGGAGGAGCGGGTGGCCTCCCAATTGGAAGAGTATGGTCGGTGTGTCCTGTGGTTGCGCTATATAGATGACATTTTTTAAATCTGGAATGGGGACCAAGAGTCTGCCAAGTCATTTATCAATAAATTGAACAAGAATGACTACAACTTAGTGTTCACAGAACATATGAGTGAAACTAAAATTGAATTTTTGGATATTCTAGTGGAAATTATTGATCAAACAGTACATACCAGGTTGTTTTGTAAGCTAATATCAGGTAACAGCATTTTGAATGCTGCAAGTTCACATCCCCGCAAATTGGTATACAGTATTCCGTTGGGAGAACTCCTATGGGCTAAACGGAACTGTAGCTCAGATAAAAGCTATCTTCAAGAAAAGAATACTATGATACAACGTTTTAGAGACAGGGGATACAGTGCCCAAGTTATATCTGATGCCTGTAAGAAAGTGGATGCAGTAACACGTACCAACTTATTATATAGATGACATTTTTTTAATCTGGAATGGGGACCAAGAGTCTGCCAAGTCATTTATCAATAAATTGAACAAGAATGACTACAACTTAGTGTTCACAGAACATATGAGTGAAACTAAAATTGAATTTTTGGATATCCTAGTGGAAATTATTGATCAAACAGTACATACCAGGTTGTTTTGTAAGCTAATATCAGGTAACAGCATTTTGAATGCTGCAAGTTCACATCCCCGCAAATTGGTATACAGTATTCCATTTGGAGAACTCCTATGGGCTAAATGTAACTGTAGCTCAGATAAGAGCTATCTTCAAGAAAAGAATACTATGATACAACGTTTTAGAGACAGGGGATACAGTGCCCAAGTTATATCTGATGCCTGTAAGAAAGTGGATGCAGTAACACGTACCAACTTATTATATAGATGACATTTTTTTAATCTGGAATGGGGACCAAGAGTCTGCCAAGTCATTTATCAATAAATTGAACAAGAATGACTACAACTTAGTGTTCACAGAACATATGAGTGAAACTAAAATTGCATTTTTGGATATCCTAGTGGAAATTATTGATCAAACAGTACATACCAGGTTGTTTTGTAAGCTAATATCAGGTAACAGCATTTTGAATGCTGCAAGTTCACATCCCCGCAAATTGGTATACAGTATTCCATTTGGAGAACTCCTATGGGCTAAATGTAACTGTAGCTCAGATAAGAGCTATCTTCAAGAAAAGAATACTATGATACAACGTTTTAGAGACAGGGGATACAGTGCCCAAGTTATATCTGATGCCTGTAAGAAAGTGGATGCAGTAACACGTACCAACTTATTGCATCCAATACGTAGGGAGGAAGAAAATAGTACCCTGCGTTTCATTACCAGTTTTTCAGGGCAAGCACCAGATGTGTGCAGAATATTTAGAAGACATTGGCATGTATTACTAACTGACAGCAATATCGAGAAACATATAAATAGCTGTCCCCAGATCACCTTTCAGAAATGTAGATCCTTGAGGGACGAACTCAGTCCCAAGTCAGTAACTGAGGTTGTAAAAAGCAATAGGGCCATTCGAGTAGGTTTCAGACGCTGTAGAAACTGCAAGGCTTGCATCAACAGCATTGACTGTACGACACTATCGATCGCAGGTAGCAAAAGGGAGGTGGTGATAAAGAAAGCACTATCATGGAACACCACTTATTGTGTATATGCACTGATATGTAAATGCAATAAAGCCTACATAGGCAGCACTATACATTGTGCCACGAAACGTCTGCTTGAACATGTTAGGGCTATTAGGCACAATAATAGACAATATCCCGTTGCTAGACATTTCTTTGAACATCATTTTCAAAATGAAAAACAACTGCAAATTGTTGTCATTGATGATGTCCCTGAGAATGTACGTGGTGGGAATAGACAACTCTCACTCCGCAAGTTAGAATCCAAGTGTATTATTGATTTGGAAACAATGACCCCGCTAGTATTAAATTACAGTGAGGAACGTTCTGTACATCTGCACTAGTAAAATTGAAAACGGTAAATTGTAATATGAAATTGCAAAATTTATCGTTACTGTCCGTTGTTTTTATGCAAAGTGTTATATTATTTTATTTTAATTTTTAGGTATCGGCACATGTGTGTTTTTGCGGCACTCGTTATCACGGGGAATTAGCCCACTTGGGCTTTATTGTGGAATTTACGTCACTATGTAAACAGTAATTATTTCACTCAATGTACGCAATTAAGGGTACACTGTGAATAAGTTCATTCAAGGACTATTGCCCACTGGGGCTTAATTGCATGGGTTGTCAAGAGCTCTAAGCAACAAATTATGTGCTCTAACGTATGTCAAAATGTGAATGTCAGATACGTAATAAAGCATCAGAGTTTGAATCGGGCACTCCATCACACTAACGCTGGCAACTGAACAGCAACGATTTTCATTTAACCATTCTATCTCATGTATGAATGTACCGAGGCTGTTATTTACTTATATAACAATCTTTATATACAAGAGATGTACCGATCTTTGTAGGCGCTGTTAGAGATTTCTTGCAACGATTTTGTTATAACCTTATAAAATGGAAAATGGCCATGTAGTTATATAACATTTAATTTGGTCAATTTATTCTCATACCATTTGGTCCAGCAACTATGATGAATGATAATACTCTCTGGTATCGTTGCATAAAAAACGAGATAAAAACCGTGATAAGATGGCCGCTATGTTTCACTGGTTTCACTTTACATGTTTTCACTAGGGTGTATTCACAGGCTGTTTTCTATGTCTAGCAGAACTGCCTATTTGTGTGATACACTGTTTGTTTTCATTGCGCGATCAAGACGAAAGTTGAAACGTGTTACTGTGCAGTCATTAAATACATTTACCGCAACTACCCAAGGTGTCCGGGACGTTTCTTGACACAGAAATTCGTGGCTTACTCTTATGGTGCAGGGCTACCGGTGCCCTGTTCATGGACTGCCTCTGTCAATATCGGATTCTGCCTTTGATATATATATATATATATATATAAATATATATATATATATATATATATATCCAAACTCCTCTTCTCACAAAAAGGCAGAGACCCACAAGAGGATTATTTGGAAGGCTTTATTGCTGGCTTCACAGGAGAGTATAACACAAATGTCTCTTCGGCGTATGCATTTCGGCTCCCGCCTCGTCAGCGCCGTTTGTGTCCATAGGGGAGGGATTTCTATGACGGATTTTAAATATCCCGTTTCCTCCCCTGCATCTCGAGCTGCTCCGCCCCAGGTGGTGATGTTAACCACCTGTATTCCTCCTGGCGCGCCTTTTACCAATGGCGCCTCCAAGTCCCAGGGTGCATTGTTCTTATTGCATCCCGGGTGCGAGGTCGGAATCGTATGCTCGCACTGGATCCTCCTGCTTTAAGCCACCATTCAGCCTCCCGAATCCTCAACACACCAACCTCCAGATCCATCGGAAATTATGTCCGCGGGGGCCCAAGCGCAATGCTTTACCCATCAAGCAGAAAAATCTGCCGTCTCGCCTCCGTCCTTCCCAATGTCTGTAGGTGAGTTCTCGGCAAATCCAGTACACTAGAAAGCAAGAGTCCACATGAAGCGGCGACCAGTACAGCCGGACTACTTGTGGTGTGGAGGTCCCAAAGCGCGATTCTGGTCACTCGCGCCAATGTATATCCAAACTCCTCTTCTCACAAAAAGGCAGAGACCCACAAGAGGATTATTTGGAAGGCTTTATTGCTGGCTTCACAGGAGAGTATAACACAAATGTCTCTTCGGCGTATGCATTTCGGCTCCCGCCTCGTCAGCGCCGTTTGTGTCCATAGGGGAGGGATTTCTATGACGGATTTTAAATATCCCATTTCCTCCCCTGCATCTCGAGCTGCTCCGCCCCAGGTGGTGATGTTAACCACCTGTATTCCTCCTGGCGCGCCTTTTACCAATGGCGCCTCCAAGTCCCAGGGTGCATTGTTCTTATTGCATCCCGGGTGCGAGGTCGGAATCGTGTGCTCGCACTGGATCCTCCTGCTTTAAGCCACCATTCAGCCTCCCGAATCCTCAACACACCAACCTCCAGATCCATCGGAAATTATGTCCGCGGGGGCCCAAGCGTGATGCTTTACCCATCAAGCAGAAAAATCTGCCGTCTCGCCTCCGTCCTTCCCAATGTCTGTAGGTGAGTTCTCGGCAAATCCAGTACACTAGAAAGCAAGAGTCCACATGAAGCGGCGACCAGTACAGCCGGACTACTTGTGGTGTGGAGGTCCCAAAGCGCGATTCTGGTCACTCGCGCCAATGTATATCCAAACTCCTCTTCTCACAAAAAGGCAGAGACCCACAAGAGGATTATTTGGAAGGCTTTATTGCTGGCTTCACAGGAGAGTATAACACAAATGTCTCTTCGGCGTATGCATTTCGGCTCCCGCCTCGTCAGCGCCGATTGTGTCCATAGGGGAGGGATTTCTATGACGGATTTTAAATATCCCGTTTCCTCCCCTGCATCTCGAGCTGCTCCGCCCCAGGTGGTGATGTTAACCACCTGTATTCCTCCTGGCGCGCCTTTTACCAATGGCGCCTCCAAGTCCCAGGGTGTATTGTTCTTATTGCATCCCGGGTGCGAGGTCGGAATCGTGTGCTCGCACTGGATCCTCCTGCTTTAAGCCACCATTCAGCCTCCCGAATCCTCAACACACCAACCTCCAGATCCATCGGAAATTATGTCCGCGGGGGCCCAAGCGCGATCCTTTACCCATCAAGCAGAAAAATCTGCCGTCTCGCCTCCGTCCTTCCCAATGTCTGTAGGTGAGTTCTCGGCAAATCCAGTACACTAGAAAGCAAGAGTCCACATGAAGCGGCGACGAGTACAGCCGGACTACTTGTGGTGTGGAGGTCCCAAAGCGCGATTCTGGTCACTCGCGCCAATGTATATCCAAACTCCTCTTCTCACAAAAAGGCAGAGACCCACAAGAGGATTATTTGGAAGGCTTTATTGCTGGCTTCACAGGAGAGTATAACACAAATGTCTCTTCGGCGTATGCATTTCGGCTCCCGCCTCGTCAGCGCCGTTTGTGTCCATAGGGGAGGGATTTCTATGACGGATTTTAAATATCCCGTTTCCTCCCCTGCATCTCGAGCTGCTCCGCCCCAGGTGGTGATGTTAACCACCTGTATTCCTCCTGGCGCGCCTTTTACCAATGGCGCCTCCAAGTCCCAGGGTGCATTGTTCTTATTGCATCCCGGGTGCGAGGTCGGAATCGTGTGCTCGCACTAGATCCTCCTGCTTTAAGCCACCATTCAGCCTCCCGAATCCTCAACACACCAACCTCCAGATCCATCGGAAATTATGTCCGCGGGGGCCCAAGCGCGATGCTTTACCCATCAAGCAGAAAAATCTGCCGTCTCGCCTCCATCCTTCCCAATGTCTGTAGGTGAGTTCTCGGCAAATCCAGTATACTAGAAAGCAAGAGTCCACATGAAGCGGCGACCAGTACAGCTGGACTACTTGTGGTGTGGAGGTCCCAAAGCGCGTTTCTGGTCACTCGCGCCAATGTATATCCAAACTCCTCTTCTCACAAAAAGGAAGAGACCCACAAGAGGATTATTTGGAAGGCTTTATTGCTGGCTTCACAGGAGAGTATAACACAAATGTCTCTTCGGCTCCCGCCTCGTCAGCGCCGAGATAAAAACCGTGATAAGATGGCCGCTATGTTTCACTGGTTTCACTTTACATGTTTTCACTAGGGTGTATTCACAGGCTGTTTTCTATGTCTAGCAGAACTGCCTATATGTGTGATACACTGTTTGTTTTCATTGCGTGATCAAGACGAAAGTTGAATCGCGTTACTGTGCAGTCATTAAATACATTTACCGCAACTACCCAAGGTGTCCGTGACGTTTCTTGACACAGAAATTCGTGGCTTACTCTTATGGTGCAGGGCTACCAGTGCCCTGTTCATGGACTGCCTCTGTCAATATCGGATTCTGCCTTTGATATATATATATATATATATATAAATATATATATATATATATATATATCCAAACTCCTCTTCTCACAAAAAGGCAGAGACCCACAAGAGGATTATTTGGAAGGCTTTATTGCTGGCTTCACAGGAGAGTATAACACAAATGTCTCTTCGGCGTATGCATTTCGGCTCCCGCCTCGTCAGCGCCGTTTGTGTCCATAGGGGAGGGATTTCTATGACGGATTTTAAATATCCCGTTTCCTCCCCTGTTCATGGACTGCCCTGGAAGACGGCCTCTGTCAATATCGGATTCTGCCTTTGATATATATATATATATATATATATATACATATATATATATATATATATATATATATATATATATATATATATATATATATAAATAAATATATATATATATATATATATATATATATATATATATATATATATATATATATATATATATATATATATATATATATATATATATATATATATATATATATTTCCACACACAAGTTAGCCCCGAAAAGAGAGAAGCCACCGGCAGTGCACCAATTCACTTTTATTTTCATTTTGAGCAGCTTGCAAACAGGCTCCCAACAGGAACGAAAAACCTTCATAGTGCCAAACACGTTTCAGGAAATTTCTTCCCTTCCTCAGTGGCTGTCAGGTAAGTAATGTCAAAGCCGCAGTTCATGTGCACAACATAAATCCAAGACCTGCCCTAGTGGGCGTGGCCACTCTCCTAGCCTTCTGGGTCTCATAGTGCCACACGGTATTTCTCAAGTGAATCCGCTTTGAACATTACGCCAGTTTAAAACAAAATGTACTTGCCCAATTGGGTTGTTATTCGAAGTTGTAGGGCTGCCTGTCACGCTTTCCAGCTGCCCGCTGTAAATTTCAGTCGGAACAAGGCTAGTTCCAACTCTGCCTCCCAAAGTGTTGACGCCTGCTTTGTTTTGTGCATCAGCACGGGCCCGCTGACAAGCGGTGGACCTCTCTCAAGCGGCTGGGCTCCAACCGCAATTAATTACACACACAAGTTAGCCCCGAAAAGAGAGAAGCCACCGGCAGTGCACCAATTCACTTTTATTTTCATTTTGAGCAGCTTGCAAACAGGCTCCCAACAGGAACGAAAAACCTTCATAGTGCCAAACGCGTTTCAGGAAATTTCTTCCCTTCCTCAGTGGCTGTCAGGTAAGTAATGTCAAAGCCGCAGTTCATGTGCACAACATAAATCCAAGACCTGCCCTAGTGGGCGTGGCCACTCTCCTAGCCTTCTGGGTCTCGTAGTGCCACACGGTATTTCTCAAGTGAATCCGCTTTGAACATTACGCCAGTTTAAAACAAAATGTACTTGCCCAAGTGGGTTGTTATTTGAAGTTGTAGGGCTGCCTGTCACGCTTTCCAGCTGCCCGCTGTAAATTTCAGTCGGAACAAGGCTAGTTCCAACTCTGCCTCCCAAAGTGTTGACGCCTGTTTTGTTTTGTGCATCAGCACGGGCCCGCTGACAAGCGGCTGGGCTCCAACCGCAATTAATTACACACACAAGTTAGCCCCGAAAAGAGAGAAGCCACCGGCAGTGCACCAATTCACTTTTATTTTCATTTCGAGCAGCTTGCAAACAGGCTCCCAACAGGAACGAAAAACCTTCATAGTGCCAAACGCGTTTCAGAAAATTTCTTCCCTTCCTCAGTGGCCGTCAGGTAAGTAATGTCAAAGCCGCAGTTCATGTGCACAACATAAATCCAAGACCTGCCCTAGTGGGCATGGCCACTCTCCTAGCCTTCTGGGTCTCGTAGTGCCACACTGTATTTCTCAAGTGTATCCGCTTTGAACATTACGCCAGTTTAAAACAAAATGTACTTGCCCAAGTTGACCAAAATAGGCATTTGCACTTTATCTCTTTATTATTGACAGTAACAACTGTATTGTGTATCCAACATGACCATGTGTATTCTACACTATACAATGGAGTTTATGGTACATTGGAGATGGAATTTTAAAATGACTTAAAATTTGTGTCTGCAATCTTGAGCAAATACTTGTAATTTACCCAAAAATCAAGACTTGAATAGTGCAGGATAAATTAATCTATTTGTCTGTACAAATATTTATATATATGTACGGATGTTAAATGTTATGGATTGAACCCCTTATATCTTTAGTCATTTATTATCTATTCATTTACATTTATTTTGTCCTTTGTACTACGAGCATCATTGGTATTTTACTGATATGAAATGAATTACCTGTTTGATATATTGGTTGAAAATTCCAACGAAGTATGTTTTCTATGTCTATGCTCAAAACACTTACACGTGCAATCAATGTAATTATCACTGGCACTTTAAAAGGTGGACACCGACAAACAAACATTGTCATGTGAACAAGGCTCGTGGAGCCGAAACGTCATGGACATTTTCTGCACTAAATAAATTTAAAAGAAAAAGAAACTTTATTGGTCCGTGTCCGAGTGGTCCTTACCTTGGCTGGTTGCTACTCCAGAGCTAGGCGAGACGGCGGTGTGCACGATATATAGCTGTGTTGGATTGGAACCAGCTTACACACGGGACCCTGCTCAGCATCGGTCGGCGACTAATCGAATCACGCTCTTGGACTAGTCCTAGGAGTTTGTTGTAACTCCGGAAGGAGTAGGACGCCTGACCCCCACCAACCGGAAGAAATTCCTGACAAAGAGCGGAGAGACTGGTCGACGCGTAACTCTGCTCGGGCTCGGGAGGAGTACCGGAAAAAATCAGGAACTGGTGAATACAGCGCCTGACCAAGTAAGCTCATAAGACTGTGTGGTGGGTGAGCGGCAAAGTAACCAGGACAAGCTTTGACCTCGGGAATTTTTGACTCGGGATTTCAGCTGCCGCCTGTAAATAAAAATTAGTATTGCAGAAAAATGTCGGGTGACAATGTTCGGGACCAGGAAACGTTAGCAGCTTCAACGTTTACCGATGACACTCCCCTCCCCGCTAACATCCGGGTGAGGGATACGAATGACGCCAGTAATAGCAGCACTTCAGCAATCAAGGAGTTATTTAAAACCCTGGAAAAGAAGGCCCGCCAAGAACAGGCAAAATGGTGGGAATCGAAGTCCCTGCAACGGTACCTTGAGGTGAACCGTATACCCCGTGGACTACGGATCTTGACAGCCCCAACATATGATGAGCCCAACCCCAATCTGATGAAAGAGTGGGCTGAAATTAATCTTGATGCCTCACGTCGACAAGTTCAAGTCCTTATCAAATATGCTGACATTGACAGAGCAAGTTTGCTAGTAGAAATAGCAGCTATTCATGAGGAGCTGAAAACTATGGGGGACGATGATGAGAAGGAAAAACTATTCAAGGCAATGAATGAGCGCCTTAAAAAAGAAGAAACAAAAATTGTGGATAGAAAATCTTATAAATTCCAAAGAGATCGTAATGATTATGAGATGGGACAGATTTATACCTACTCACGTAAATATGATGCAGCACGTAAAGGTGCTACCAAACCTCCTCCTAAAGCAAAGAATATCCAGCAACGAAAAAATAACACTACATTAAGTGATTCCTCGATCACAACGCTCAGTTCTGAGCCTGAAACTGAGTCTGACTCAGACCGCCATAGATCGGAACAGGCAGTCGGTCTTATTAAACCTACTCCAGGCCAAGAAATTGATTTTTTATGTCAAGAAAGGCAAAAAAGTTTGAGATCTCACACACGACCTGGAAAGGGAGAAAACACAACAACTTTCAGAGGCGCCAGAGGCGGCGGGCGTCAAAGAGGAGGCTTTCAAAGGAAGTGGAAAAGAGGTGGAAAGGGGCAGGGGCCTGTAGCCCCGGAATAACAAATGATGCAAATAATCGGACTGTTGTGAATCTAACAACGCTGGTTTTATCCACCAAAGAAGAGAAAATCCTTAGATTGGGACTGACGTATGCGGCACCTAGCGATTTCAACTATCCAAATACAAGATGTGATATATACAAAGCGGTGAGAAAACTAAAACTCCGTAAGTTCTATGCTTTGAAGGACAAGTCGAGCTATTCTCGAACTCAGGCCACGGAATTTGAGAATGAGCCGACTGAAATGTCACAAGGTACTCGAACTATAACAGAACTTTGGCTAACTGAAGGGGCAGGGTATGATGATCCGACTGTGGTGATCAACAACCCCGACAAGTTTGATCATTGGGGCAACAGAATTTCAAGTGAAACACAATTCAGGCCACCCTCAACCTTTTGTCCAGTGTTACCTCGTGACAATTTGGACATATTTCATGAAAATGTGGTGGCTGACCTAAAGGAACTACAGATCCGGACTGGAAAAATCAAAAGGAAATTTGACAAAGAGTTGCAACAATACAAAACACTTATTGCCAAATTAAATAAGGAAAAAGAACTAATTGTAAGAAACAGTGACAAGGGAGGAAATGTTGTGCTGATGTCTAAAGCTGAATATGATAAGGAAGCCTATGCCCAGCTGAATGATCGTACATGCTACGAACGCATACAGATCAATACATTAGCCACTATTAAAGCAGATTATCATCGAAAACTCTTAACATGGAAATCATCCAAACTATTAACTGAAGCTGAATTCAAGTACTTAAAAAATGACAACCCTATCACACCCATTTTATATTTTATCCCCAAGATTCATAAGGACCCCTTACATCCACCAGGCAGACCGATTATTTCTGCCAGGGGTAGCCTATTAGAACACACTTCTGTTTATATAGATTATTATTTACAGGGGTATGTGCAACAATTGGGCTCCTATGTTCGTGACACCGGGGATTTTTTGTCAAAAATCAAGGATGTTGAATGGGTTAGTGGTGATTGGCTGATAGCCTTGGATGTATCCTCGCTCTATACGAGCATTTCGCATGATGATGGCATTAATGCAGTCGAACATTATTTGTCCAGAAGGGATACTAATGAACATGACCATAATGTGATGCTATTAGAGATGTTAAAATTTTGCCTTGTCAACAATGTTTTCCTTTTTAACCAACAATTGTATCGCCAACTACAGGGCGTGGCAATGGGGCCAGCTTCTCCCCAAGCTTTGCATGTTTACACATGGGAGCTTGGGAGGAGCTGGTCCTGGGCCATGAGTACCGCCACAATATTCGCAACAATTTAGTTGCATGGTTTCGATTCATAGACGATCTTTTGGTAATCTGGCGGGGCAGCAAGGTTGATGCACTCAAATTTATTGATGATATCAATAATAATGAACTGAATTTGAGATTTACAGCGACACTGAGTCAGGACAGTGTGACGTTTCTTGACACTGAATTGTATATAAGGGATGGCCGGTTGGAATCTAAAATTTTCCGAAAAGCGACTGCTGGCAACAGCATACTACATGCGGCCAGTTCACACCCACCTCATTTGATATCAAGTATCCCCTATGGGGAGATGTTGCGATTAAGACGCATATGTAGCAATCCTATTGACTTAAAGAGAGCACAGGACCAGAGTACCACTCGTTTTTTGGAGAGAGGTTACTCGAAGCATTTGATTCAGAGAGCCAAAGACAAATCTATGGCTGTATCTCGGGAGGTACTTCTGACCGGGAATAGCAGCAGGCTTGAGGGGAAATTTGACAATATAGCAGCTGAGACTCCTGGTGATAAAAATTGTTTTCGAGTGATTACTGGATTTAACAGACAACATCAACAGATTCGGAAAATACTCAATAAACACTGGCCTTTGGTTACCCACGACTCTATTATAGGCAATAGTCTCCCGAAGCTAGTATCCCTCACATTCAGCAGGGCTCCGTCACTGCGAGATCATGTAGTGGTTACTAATCCAGAACCCTATATTAAATCTTCCTGGTGGGAGGACAATAAAGGTTTTTATAGATGCAAAACCTGCAAAGCTTGCATCCATGGACAAAACACGAAAACCTACAGGGACAGGTTCACCAATATTCAACATTCTAGCACCCAGGTATTAACATGCAAAACCGAATATGCGGTGTATATATTGGAATGCCCCTGCTTACTTAAATATGTGGGCAGTACGAAGAATGCTGTTCACATACGTATTCTCCAACATCTGCGGGCCATTAACAACAGTGATAACACCTATCCAGTGGCCCGACATTTTAGAGAGTACCATCGCAGTGACAACACTCAGCTTAGATACTGGGTAATTGATTCAATCATGAGCAGCAGGAGAGGGGGTGACAGGAATGCTAAATTGAGGAAACTGGAGACTAAATACATTCTACTTCTTAATACCAAGTCACCTATGGGCCTTAACGTAACGGAGGACTTATATACATGCTTGCCTTGATGTAATACAAAACAAAGAATGTAATTGCCGTTAGAACTAGCAGGGACTCCCCATTTTGGATTTCTTTTATAAGAATCACCCGGCTGGGGGATTCTGTGGAAGAACCATGTGGAGGTTAGATGAAATTCTAATAAATTGCAGTAGCTGTTAGAAAGGTGAAATTATTTGATTAGGTGGTGGCATTTATATCTAATATTTGGACTGTGGTGGGTCTTTATTCCCAGTCAGTCTGTTAATATTAGACACAGTATTTTATTCACTTATGATCATTGAGCATGACTAAGGAAAATAACATGTTTCTTTATTTGGAAAATGGGGATATAAACTAATAGGGTACAGGGTGGCAGGCTGTACTCTAAGCTTTACCCCGGATTATCTACTTAACCAATACAACATTAATGCTATGGATATACAGTTGTTTATTTTAGTATTTTGATGCCTTATATATGGATTTCCTTTGTAAATAATATCAGTGTAGATACTTGGTCAATACAACTGGATGATAGTTGAATTTTGCGCATTTTGCACACATTGCGGTTTTTGCACATTTATTTGCTATTTTGCACAACTTTGAAATTTTAAAAATTAATGAGCATATTTGCACAATTTGGTATTATACCAAAATAGGCATTTGCACTTTATCTCTTTATTATTGACAGTAACAACTGTATTGTGTATCCAACATGACCATGTGTATTCTACACTATACAATGGAGTTTATGGTACATTGGAGATGGAATTTTAAAATGACTTAAAATTTGTGTCTGCAATCTTGAGCAAATACTTGTAATTTACCCAAAAATCAAGACTTGAATAGTGCAGGATAAATTAATCTATTTGTCTGTACAATTATTTATATATATGTACGGATGTTAAATGTTATGGATTGAACCCCTTATATCTTTAGTCATTTATTATCTATTCATTTACATTTATTTTGTCCTTTGTACTACGAGCATCATTGGTATTTTACTGATATGAAATGAATTACCTGTTTGATATATTGGTTGAAAATTCCAACGAAGTATGTATTCTATGTCTATGCTCAAAACACTTACACGTGCAATCAATGTAATTATCACTGGCACTTTAAAAGGTGGACACCGACAAACAAACATTGTCATGTGAACAAGGCTCGTGGAGCCGAAACGTCATGGACATTTTCTGCACTAAATAAATGTAAAAGAAAAAGAAACTTTATTGGTCCGTGTCCGAGTGGTCCTTACCTTGGCTGGTTGCTACTCCAGAGCTAGGCGAGATGGCGGTGTGCACGATATATATATATATATATTCACTGAAAAAAACCATAGGTTTCACACACGTTATAGTTAGGAATTAGCATTTAAAAAACCTTGCAAATTCATTGAAAAAACCATAGGTTTCACACATGTTATAGTTAGCTGGACATTTCTCTCATACAAAACCTTTGAAATTCCTCCGTTATAGTTAGCTCAGCTAACTATAACTTGCGCGCCCGCAATGCACTGCTGATGACGTCACATATTACATCACTCATGACATAGTCAGTGACATCACTCATGACATCATTGATGACATCACTGATGACATCATCCAGTGAATGTGTGTCTTTCTGAAAAATAAATATTTTTTATATATGTATATCTAAAGGTCGATGGAAGAATAAATGGGTAAAGAAGTGCCTAAATGGATGGTTTTTTTTGCAAAATTGATTGGTTAACTGACTTATTCAGTGTATCATAGTGAATACATATATTAGCGAGTAATGTTTACATATTTAAATATATGTATCAGTGTCTCACTTTGTGTATAAGTGGCTGCATGGGTTGGTGAGTAGCTACATGAGTGTGTATATGGGTTATTAATTGTTTTTTTGAGTATCAGTAGGAGTGTCTGTATGGTTTGGTGGGGGTATTACTTAGCGCATAGATGCATGAAAGACTGACTCACTGTTTGTATGTGTTTTGAAGACAGCATGTGTGCAGGACTGTATGGGTGAATGTATGGGTGAATGAGTGTGTGTATGGGTGTGTTACTGAGTGAATGACTGTCTCAATAGTATCTTTATGAGCAACTACATATGTTTTAATCTAGTATATGTCAGTATTGATGTATATAAGTGAGTATATGTGAGAGTGAGAGAATAAGGATGTGTAAGTTTCCATATAAGTAAGTGTGGTAGTGTGTGTATAGCTGTATATGCAAATAAATGGATGTTTGATAATTTATTTGCATGTGTGAGTATGTTTGTGAGTAACTCTATGGATGACTGTCGGTGTGTAACAGGATGTATAGGTGTATCAGTACATATGATGAGTGAGTACATGTATGAGTGACTATATAGAACTGTTAGTGGATGTGTATATAGATGGTGGAATTACTGAATAGGTTGTTGTAACTGGTATTGGTATCTCCATTTTGTTGTAAATTTTAGTTTCTATTTTTGAATGTGTGTATCAAAGGTTATATTACGCTGAGAGGAGGTCTGCCACTCTTCCACAAGGATGATGTCATCAGTGATGTCATCAGAGATGTCATTTGAGATGTCATCAGTGATGTCATGAGTGATGTCACTGACTATGTCATGAGTGATGTAATATGTGACATCATCGGCAGTGCATTGCGGGCGCGCGAGTTATAGTTAGCTGAACTAACGATAACAGGGGAATTTCAAAGGTTTTGTATGAGTGAAATGTCCAGCTAACTATAACATGTGTGAAACCTATGGCTTTTTCAATGAATTTGCAAAGTTTTTTAAATGCTAATTCCTAACTATAACGTGTGTGAAACCTATGGTTTTTTCTGTGAATTTCAAAGGTTTTGTAAATGATAATTATTAAATGTATTAATTGTTATATTTTTTTATACCGATTTACTACATTATTTTAAACTATTTATTTTTAGATATTTTATTTTTTAAATTACATTACATATTTTTAATATAAATTGAAAAAAAATGTTTTTATAAATATTTAAATTGTAATATATATTTTTTTTATTTAATATTTTTTTAATTTATATATATTTTATATAGCAGGCAATGATATTCTATGGAAGGAAATTCAAGTTACTGGTACAGTTACATTTACTTTTCAGGAATAGTACTGAGCTAGATTGGGGAATTAATTTCTCTTCAATCCTGAGGTCCCCTGTGGGCCAACTAGCCCACCAGGTACCTCCAGTATGCGCCAGGCAGCTGTGTTACAGAGAGGTGTTCAAAGGGCAAGTCCCCTTTTTACAACACTCTGCAACACAGATCCGTGGCGCTTACTGGAGATACCTGTTGGACTAGTTGCCCCCTAGGGGACCTCTGGATTGAACAGGAATGAATTCCCCAACTTAAAACGCGCCTCAGGGCATGTTTGCACTCGCCCCCTACTTTCACCACTGTGCTAAAGCGCCCTGTACAGTGTTCTAAATTGGGGATTAAGTCCCCTTACATACTGGGGGTCCCTGGGGGCCAACTAGCCCACCAGGAATCTCCAGTATGCGCCAGGGGACTGCATTGCACAGAGGTGTAATGAGGCCACGCCCCTTTTTACACCTCTCTGCAACGCAGCCCCCGGGCGCGTTTGCAGAGGGGGAACTAATTCCCCTTGCATACTGGGGGTGTAGTGTAGTTCCTATATTCCCAATAGGCTCTGCGCATTGGAATAACATAAACAATAGTTTAGACTTAGGTCGACTAGGTCTCTATTGAATATTTTAGACTTAATTATGAATGCCAGCCAGCTCAGAGGTCACTAGAAACTTTCTCGAATTCACAAGAAGGGATTAGTTTCTGACAACCGCATAAACATGACAACTTTGCTCCCTCAAGAATAAGGAGTATATCTCCAGAGTCTCGGAAACAATAGATAACTATTTTACTCAGTCAATTATGCATGCTTAGTTTCACCAGAAGTGCAGAGAAACAGAGAGACGTGCGTTTTCAAATAAAAGAGGTAATTTATTGAACAGTCTTCTTTCTCATGCAAGAGAAGTTAATTGCTACAATCGCAATACTTGTCATAAAGTAAAGTGCGTACAGTAAAAGGAGTATTATAAAATAGTACTGTAAAAGCATGGTATGGTTTCTAAGCCATACGATATTAAAATAGGTAAAATACATACAATGATAAAATAATGACTAAACGTACTCAACTGGTGCTTCTAAGATACGCCTACCCCGGTGTACCTAACCTAAGCCTAGTACATGGGAAGGAGTAAGTGAGATGTAGTTTGAGTTGAGATAGTTTCTGCCAAGGATCTGAATCAAGAATTCTCTAAGGGTCTAGTCAGCTCCATACCTTGGTTATAGAATGAAGGAGGTCTTGTATCTCTCTCTCAGGACTCGATCTCCCGGCAACCCGCAAGGGTGACAGGAGAACACTGGAGCTGGATTTCTCGGCAGGAGAAAAGACAGCGTCTCTCTCAGTGCGTCAATGGGAGGGTCGGCTTCCTTCGGCACTCGCTACAGCAGGGCTTCGGACAAGAAGATAGCCGATCTGCTCCAAACCACCATGTGTTTGGCTAGGGCAGATGCTGGTATATTTATACCTGGAAGGTGCCGAGTTTGACATAAGGTTGGACATTAGACGTCACTAAGAACTCGCAGTTCTTTCAGGACTCCAGGAGTTCTAGGACAAATCAATACAGAAGCAGGGGGAATTCCCCGGCTGCTGGAGGCTTGGTTTGTTTAAGAACGCGTTCTGCTTTCTAGGAGTCTATGGAGTAGCCTTGCCGTATTTTGACTGCCTTGGCTATGACTTAATATGGGTATGATTCTTATGCCTTTATAAGGAGATGATTTGATATAACCACATAAGGGCATAAATCGGGAATATTTAAATAGGGTCCTAGATTCGTCTACAACAGGGGTCCATGGGGGCCAACTAGCCCACCAGGAACCTCCAGTATGCGACAGGGAACTGCAGTGCAGAGAGGTGTAATGAGACCACGCCCCTTTTTACACCTCTCTGCAAAGCAGCCCCCGGCGCATTTGAAGAGGGGGAACCAATTCCCCTTGGAACCTCCAGTATGCGCCAGGGGGCTGCGTTGCTTTGCCCCGGGAGGTGGCAGTCCCCGGGGCAGTGTGCCGGGGGGTTGGCCCCCCCACACTTCTTTTTCACTATGCCCCCGGGGTTTGGTCCCCCCGGGGGGTAGTTTGAAATAAAGCAGACCGGGTTTTTAGAAAACAATTTGGGGCCTTGGGGGTCCGTGTGGGACCACCTGAGCAGGCCTAGGGGGTCAGGGTGTTTCTACCCTGCCCCCTTTTTGCGTTCTACACGTTTGTTTTTCTGCTTTCTTGTGCCTTGTTCTACCAAGCACAAGATGGCTGCCAACACTTCCTGGTTTGAAGTGTTGAAAGCCAATGAGCATGCAGCTCATGCTCGGAAAGGTACACGTATGGTACGCATACAGTACACGTACGGTACGCGTACCCCACGATTTTTGTCCCAAAATTATTTTGGGGGGGGCCTTGGGAGTCCTTGTGGGACCCCCCGAGCAGGCCTAGGGGGTCAGGGTGCTTCTACCCTGCCCCATTTTTGAGTTCTAAATTTTTTTTTCTGCTTTCTTGTGCCTCAGTCTACCGAGGCACAAGATGGCTGCCAAAAATTTCTGGTTAGGAGTGTTGACAGACAGTTGACAGCCAATCAGCCTGCAGCTCATGCATGGGAAGGTACTCGTACCGTACTCTTACCGTACGCGTACTGTACTCGTACGGTACTCGTACGGTAAGAGTACGGTATTCGCACCTAGATATATATATTTTTTTACTTTTGATTTTCTCAGGAACTACTGGAGGGATTTACACCATTTGAGCAAAAGCGTGATCTGCAAATCAGAAACTAGGTCCTAACTATAACTACCTACTGGCGACCGCCAGTAGGTGATATATATATATATATATATATATATATATATATATATATATATATATATATATATATATATTCACTGAAAAAAACCAAAGGTTACAGGGATAATATATTTGGGAAAGAGATTTTGGAAAACCATGGAAATTTACAGAAAAAAACAAAAGTTAAAGGGACGTTATAGTTAGGAAATAGAATTAATTAGTTATGCTGATATTTCTCTCATACAAAACCAGAGCAATACAGCAGTTATAGTTAGCTGAGCTAACTATAACTCGCAACCGGCAATGCACTGCTTATGACCACATATTGCATCACTTATGATACGGTCAGTGACATCACTCATGACATCACAGATGACATCTCAAATGACAACACTGATGACATCATCCAGCGACTGTGAGTGTTTTAAAAAACAGTTTATGAGTGTTAAATATATATTCCAAGGTGTATAGGATGATTTAGTGGGTATATGAGTGCCTGATTGGAAGATTCAGTGGGTGCGTGACTAACTGAATAAGTGAGTGATTAGGTGCCTCAGTGAATGTATAGGTGAGTGATTGATTGTGTAAATGTCTGTATCTGTCTGTCAGTTGGTGTCTAAGTGGTGGTATGGGTGTGTGAGTGGGTACATGAGTTTCTGTATGGGTGAGTGATTGGTTGTCTGAATACCGCGATGTGTGTCTGTGTAGGTGTGTGAGGGTGTGTGTGACTGCCTGTATGGATGAGTGAGTTGGTGAGTTAGTGGCTCTATGGGCTCTATGGGTTAGTAAGTGTATGCGTGTGAAGCACTGTATGGGTGAGTGAGTGTGTATATTGCTGTGCTAGTGAGTGGATGCATGTGTCAGTGGTATATGGGTGAGTAACTGGGTATGTGAAAGGCAGTACAAGTGAGTGATGCGGTATGTGAGTGACTGTATGGGTGAGTGAGTAAATGTGAGAGTGGCTGTATGGGTGAGTGTGTGCTTGTGTCATTGACTGTATATGTGAGTAAGTGTCAGTATCTGTATGAGTAAGTGAGTGAGTATGTGTGTATTCATGAGTAAATGGCTGTGTGATTGACTGTATGGGTGAGTAAGGAGGTGTGTGAGTATCTCTATGGGTGACTGACTCAGTGTGTGTGAGCTGTATGGGTAAATGTGTGGATATGTCAGTGCCTATATTAGTGAGTGAGTGTGTTTCCTTCTGGAGATCCAACTTCTACCACCTCTTTTACCTCTTGTTGTCAGTTTCTTACTTCCTGGCTCACTCTGTCTCGAGCAGAGTCTCTGTTACTCCACTTGTATCCTTTTTATTTCTTCTAAAAAAGACGAAGTAGATCTATGGCCTTTGGTTTTCTCTCTAATATTTGAAAATTCCATGTCAGAGCCACTATTGCTTTATTCTAGACTAGAAATCGTACTAGTACTGGGTGTACTTTGCTCCCTACACTTGTGGTGAAAGTCTTGCATGCAGTTGTATCAAACTTCTTAGCAACTGTGTACACTCTCCCTGTTATACAGTCCCTTTCATCCCATGGGAATTTAGACATTTTTTTATTTCTTCTTGATATTTGGACATGTTGCCTTCTAATTTTTTTTCGTTTTTGGGTATTCTCAGAACTGCTTTAAAAGAAGTAGCCAAGCAAGAGGACTTATTTCCCATCATTCATCTGCACAAGAAGTGACGTCACTTAATTTCTGGGAAATGTCATCACTAGATTTCCTAGTGAACAGACTTAAGGCAACAGTGATATCAACAAAACATAATTGAACAATCTACATGAGGAACCAAAGGAGAAATAACAATATCGTGTTTTCTTTACAAAGAACAATTTATTAATGAGCAATTAAATACCAAAAAGGATTTTCATTTCATACTAAAATAACACCCCATTTATACTCATTCATTCCTCTTCATTCATACATCAGACCTGGCATAAAAATCACAATTTTCTATGTTTTTTACAATGTCAATCAATATCTGATACTTGAAGAAAAACAATGTGGCACATAATGAATGAACTGTTTTCCTATCATCCATTTCCGCAGGAAGTGGCATCACAGGTTTCCTACAAAAACGTCACTTAATGGTTGCTGCAACACGGACGCGTAGTAGACACGTGAGGCGGGCACACCAAAGACAAGTCTATCTGCTCCTGTCCATTCCCCACCCGCACTCATCACAAGAGCCCCATGTCCTCCTCCCACCAACCTCCTCACCACATCACTACTCCACTGCGACCGTCTGCACCTTGAAGCCAGGTTGCATCTCCTAGTACTGCTGCCACACCTCACCCCAATACTAAAGGGGAGTTCTCCTGCACCACCTGCCATCTCACATGCACCCTCCTGCGCCCACCTTACTCTCCTCATGCACCTCACACACCCAACACACTCAACACACATGACCACACACACGACCCCCGCTACATCACACCCCACTCGGCATGCTACTCAAGGCTCGCTCCCTAACTAAACACGCCACCGAAATTTGGGGATCTGCTACATGACCACTCACTTGACCTGCTTTTCCTGAACGAAACCTGGCTAGCTCCGTCATCAGCCCCTGTCATCGCCATAGATATCCCCCTTTGATAGAAGATTGCCAGACAATGTAGAACAAACAGACCCAGCGGCGGAATCGCTATCATTTTCAAAGAATCCGCCCAAAGCTCCACCACCTTGGAAATCTCCACCAGCAACATGGAACACTTGATGTTCAAACTCCACAAGCCACACCCAGAGCAGCACACCTGTCTACGGCCATCCCACACCAACTCTGGCAGCACCATCACAGACTTTGCCACCCCCCAGATCCTCGACTCCATTGCTTTCATCCTCCTTGATAACCTCAACTACAACCTGGAGGGCCTCATCAATCCCAACACACCAAACCTCCTTGAGGTCCTTTCTAACTTCAGACCCATCCAACGAGTGCAAGGTTGCACACAAACTGCGGAACACGTAGTGGACCCCATCTTCATCAGCTTCAGCAACATCATAGTAGACACGCTCATACCATTCACCTGGTCCAACCACATCCTCATTAACTTCAGCACACCCATCCCACACCACTTCAGAAGCACCATCACAAAATCTTCACACCAGTGCAGAAACAAGATCTCAGAAGCATACTGGTCTTCCAAACTCCAACACCACTGGCCTCCACACAACAATAACTCCCACAATCGATCTCCTGTTTCAATGCCTGGATCACCGCCTGAGCAAATAGCCTGGCCCCACTCAAAACCAACAAAGCCAGGAGAATCAGACCACAAGCAAGCCTTTACACAGAAGAGCTCAGGCTCACCAAACGCCCCTGCAATCATCTTGCTAGCAGATCGAGACAAAGTCAGAGGGACACCAACAACAGCACCTACAAATCTGTATATCAGAGCCACCAAACACTTCATGCTCACTGCCCACATTGAAAGCAGCACCAAGGAATTCTTTGCCTTAGTAAAAGACTTCACCTCTTCTACAGCAAGGTCCACCAGCGTAATTTGCTCCCAGGACACTGGCAGTCAGCATTCCCTATTCTTCAGCAGCAAGATCACCAGCATCCACGAAACCTTGGAGCCACAACCAGACTCGTCCACCCTCGCAGCCCTCATGGCCATCTCTGCAAACACCCACAGGACCACCTTGACCATCTGGCTGACTATCAACACTCAGGAAACGGAGCACCCTCGGACCCCTGCCATCACCATGTATTTATCAAAGGACTGGACCTCTTCAGTGCAGCCCTCAGCCCAATCATAAATGACTCAATCATTACAACCACCTACCCAGATGCCTGGAACAATGTTGCAGTATTCCCTCACCTCAAAAAACCTTCAGCAGCCCGGATACTCTAGGCAACTAACAGCCTATCTCCCTGCTATCCTGACCAGCAAAAGTCATGGAAAAGATTATAAACAAATGCTAGCCAACCACCCCACTGACAACCATCACCTCAAACCACACAATCCAACCACAGTACTGGACCACCCTCATTGCTGTCATGGACAACATATGATCATATGATCATGAACAGAGGTGACAATGTGGCCCTCATCCTACTGGTTCTTTTTGTACTATCTCCCCCCCATCCTTATCCAAAACCTTCACAAAGTCGGCATCGAAGGTCCTACACTTCGCTGGATTTGCACATTCCTGACAGGCCACATCAGGTCAGTCAACCTGGCCGCCTTACCTCGGACGCCATCAATCTCACCTGCAGAGTTCCACAAGGATCTTCACTCAGCCCCACTCTGTTCAACATCTATATGCCCCCACTCGCCAGCATCATCCGTGCCCACGGAATCAACATCATATCCTATGTGGATAATACCCATATCATGGTCATATCATGCTCTCCATCTCCAACTAGATGCCAAAAACCTGGACTCATTTCTTTGCCTGCATGACAGAAGTCACCAGATGAATGAAGACCAACACAGACAAAAGGGAAGCAGTCATCTTTGGCAAAGACACCTTGGTCTGGGACTCCAACGAGTGGGCCACCAAACCCGGATCCACACCCTTCCTGGAAACCCAAGCAAATAACCTCAGAATAGTAATCGAGAACCAACTTACCATGACTGGTCCAGTGAATGAAGGCTCAATCTCCTGCTTCCACACTCTCAAGATGTTGAAGAAGATCTTCAAAGGGCTCCCTGCCAATACTTTCAAAACCTTCCCACAGGCCCTCATCACCAGCAAGCTGGACTATCACAATGCACTATAAGCTGGAATCAACACTAAACTGACCAGAAGACTCCAGACGATAAAATATGCGGAACCAGGCTCCCCCTCGGTCTCCCACCCCACAATTACATCACCCACACCTCATATAGCTCCACTGGCTCCCAATCTACCAAAAGGACCTCAAAACTCCTCGCACACATAAAAAGCCTTACACAACGTTAGCCTCGTGTACCTCAACAACCACATAAACTTCCACAAACCCACCACACACCTCGGCTCAACCAGACTCCTATTCGCTCACACACCCTGCATATACAGAACCAGAACCAACGGTTGTGCCTTCTCCTACCTTGCTCCTAAAGCCTGGAATTACCTCTGCACATTAGAGCCACCTCCACAGTTTATGAATTGTGCAAGAAACTAAAGATCTGGGGGCTCATTACGATGTCGGTCGGAAAAGCTCGGAATAGCATTTGGTTCATCCAAATCCAATTCGGAACCCGCCTTTCTGACCACCTCGAAACCCTTCCAAGTGACCAATTAAGATGTTCGGTAAGCATTCAGACTTTCCAACTCAGTTCCGACTCCTTTCCAAACGGCATTCAGAGGAACGGAGTGGGTCAGAGAAGACTTGTACAGGTCTACAGACCTCATTTCCGACTGACGCATTACGATGTCGGATTCAGACAGCCTTTCCAAATCGGTTGTTTCAACACGGATCTGCTATCAGAATCCAGGTTTGGGGTCTGTAGCAGGCACCCCTTCACCCAGGGACAAACAAATGGACCCCTTGGGAGTATCCATGGGTCCCTTCTTCCCAACCTTGTGCAGTGTGGCAGGCACCATGGGGTGCCAGACACACTGTGCACGAATTTCCCCACCCACCCCTTTCATCATTGGGAGCCTGTGTTGTCGGTCGGAATACAGGCTCCGATGAAGTCAATGGGAGTCCGACCGAACGGTGTTTGGAAACATCGTAATCTGGTGGTTGGACTTCCTGAATCGGATTCAGTCAGAAACCATTCCGAGACCGAGTCAGTCGGATTGCTTTCCAACCGAGATCGTAATGAGGCCCCTGGTTTTTCATCAGGCATCAACCCTGGCTCTACCCATTCAGTTCTGCTTCAGGTGTACCTTCCTGCACATAAACAATCGCCCCTGCAGCCCAGGCACCCTTGCAACATGGAGCAAGAGTGCATGCGCAGGCGCTAGGCAACTTTATTTGCGCCAGACCGAGTTTCCCTTTACACTGAAAATTTGGTATTGTACATACAGTGACCCGAGAGCTTGATTCCAAGGATGTTCCAAATCCTACAGGTTTCAGGCCTCATGGTTAACTGGAGCAACACAGCGTTCATGCCGTTAATTGGCGGCACATATAGTGTGGTACACATCCCACAGTTGAAGGTTGATATGACACATTTAAAATATTTAGGCTTCAAGGTCACCCGTGATGCCAATTCAGTCGGGAACTCATCAAACCCCCCCTTGGTAGATAGAACCAGAAGGAACATCGAGGCCTGGACAATGTTGCTGCTCACGATATAGGGCAGTGGAGCTCTATTTAAAATGGTCGTTCTTCCACAATTTCCCTATGTTCTCCAGATCTATCCATAACTCCTCCCAACGTGGTTATTTCAGTTTCTGCGTACAATTCTCACTCAGTTCCTAAGGGCAGGAGGCACCCTAAGGATTTCCTTCACTAAATGTTTGCAGTTGTCCTTCGATGGTGGTCTGGGGATTCCTAAACTTCAGCTTTATTATTAGGCCTCCCAACTGATGACTCGCTTTCCTATCACAGAGGGGACTCAGTCGTGCAGTTGCAACTGGATACCTTAGACTCCTTGGGTCTATATTCCATTCTTCATGACTCCCCGGTCCTGCACGTGTTGCTCCTGGACACCAGGATTCTCCTCAATTGTTAGAAAGGCACAGTGAAACACAATGAACAGCAGGGCAGGATGATGGCGGAGACGCTGTTATGACATGGGACACTAGTTTGGAAGGTGGCTGGATTAAGTAGTTCCATTCGTGGCATTTCATAGGCATCTCTGAGCTTGGGGATGTGTGGGAAGGGAGCCACATTAAGTCTTGCAAACAACTAACGGATACCAATGACATTCATAGGAGTCAGTTCTTTTGGTATCTGTGACTTAGGCATGCCTTGGATGTCTCAGAGTTCACTCCCTGGAGGGGCACATAACGATGACACAACTTGAAAGTAAGGGGGTTTTCCTGGTGTAAAGATCCCTAGTTGTTACCTCTCCTGACCCCTTTAAGCTCTTACAGGGGAGATGGGAGAGGGGCCTGGGTGCATTTGAGGAAGAACACTGGGTTGAGGCCAAGTCAGCACCATGAGTTCTGGCCATATAGATATGACTATATTGGATTTGGTTTAAGTGCCTGCACCGGGTTTATTTTCACCCGACTTGGGGGCCCATTACGATGGCGGGCGGACCGTAATGGGAAACGGGACAGACCGCCAGAGGTGCTGTGGTCCCACCAGGCCCATTAGGATGCAACCGCCACCCTGGCGGTCGCATCTCACATGTTTTACATTGCGACAGGCAGTGCTGTAAGCAGCACCCGCCGTAATGTAAAAGATGCAAGGTGTGCATTGGCATGCACAAAATGACAGGCACTGCGCGGTGCCTGTCACCTTGTGAATGCAAATGTAGGGGGGTACCATGGGTGCACTCTAAGTGCACCACCCCACCCCCCAGGGGGCCCATAATGGGCCCCCAAAGTAAACTCTGCATGCCTTTCCAGGGCGGAGTATCCGCCATGGAAATGCATGCACACCACACATATCATAATATGGTGGCGGTGCCTGAAAGGCACCGCCACCATATTATGGGGCTTTCCCGCCCATCAGGCAATGGTGACGAAAAGCAGTGGACTGTCTTTCCGTCCGCCGCGGTCCCACCGCCATGCTAATGTGGTGGGGGTAAATGGCCGTCTGGCGGGGTGTTTTGGCGAGCGGATCACCACCGCCGGTGGGGCGGTGGTGATCCGCCCGCCATGATAATAGGCCCCTTGGTTAGGAGAATGGTTAAGGCTCTATCCCCAGCCAGCCAGAGATGTGGGGATGCATGGGGAACATTTCTGCATACTCTATGTGGCTGACTTGTAATATCCCCCTATTGGTCCACAGCCCATACCCAGTAGGGGGTGTGGTGGGAGATGCCCTTCCACCGGATCCTGAAGTTACACTGTTGGGAAAATTGAGTGCTGGGACCGTGACTGAGCTCCTATGGGGCTTAGTTTGTTGCTCGCCAAGCGGGATATTGGAGGAAATGATTGAGTGCGGATCCCCACACTGTTGAGAAGTGGTACAGAGGGATGGACCTCTGCTGGCTGATGAGCCTGTTTACAAGGCTCAGGCTGCTCCAAGAAATACACTGAGATATGGACCACGCCCTGGCAACGGTCCCGCGCATCCGTAGAACCACCTCTGAAGGCAGATCCTTCTCCCACCGTACCGCCAAGACATGGAACACCCTCCCCCTCTACCTACGACAAACCGAAGACCTACTGACCTTCAGGAGACAACTCAAGACCTGGCTTTTCGACCAGTAGCAGCATCACCCCTTCTCCCCCCCCCCCCCGCATCCCCCCAGCGCCTTGAAACCCTTGCGGATAAGTAGCACGCTTTACAAATTAACTCATTGATTGATTGATTGATTGAAGCAGAGGGAGGGAAGAAAGAGCCCTCCTTGAGGGGTTTTACCTGGGTGTCGAGGTCTAGGCTGAATTTCCAGATCCGTGTTGGGTCAATTGTTAACAGGGGTGAAGGAGGTTTGTTTGTGCATCTATCTTACACAATATGTATATTTTGCTTCAAATCAAGAGCCGTTGTTGCTTGTGTTATGCTGTTGCAAAAGAGTTGTCAAATGCAAATAAAAATCTATATAAAAAAGAACCAGGCATGCCTGAAATGTTTAAGAAGGGTGACAGTGTTTATGCATAGAGAGTAACCCCACAAATGCGTGAAGCAGTATATTCAGGGCTTTAAGTGGGCCGGGTCTCACCGGGTCTGAGCACCGGAAGTTTTTTAAAGGGGGCCTCGAAACGGGTCTCTTTCGGGCTCTGTTTTGTGCCTGCTGTCACTACAGTCCGTTTTTTTCTGGACTGCAGTGACAGCAGGCACATCATGTGCTTGTGCTCACACTGCTCTCTTCCCACTAGTGGAGAAGTTACGTCATGATGTCATGACAGGGGAAGGGAAATCCTTTAAAGAGAGTCATTTTCTCTCTGGATTCCCCTTTGCTTTTTAAAACACGGGAACAGCAACACTGTCCTGGTGTCACCAGGGCTCGAAGTGGAAGTTTTTTCAATATTATATACAACAAGCTATAGTTGCTGCTTATTTATCTAATGCAACTAACAACCATTGACAAAGCCAATAGTCCCAACTTGTTGTAGGTATGATGTTATTTGTTGTATTATATCTAGATGCAATGACAGAAACAGTAAAATACAAGTGGGGCGGCACTCTATGCTAAGTACAGATTTCTTAGTTTAAGTGTTTTAAAACCACGCCCTTAATTACATTGGCCACGCCCCTTTGAGAGACCCTCCAGTTTTTTCATCCCACTTAAAGCCCTGAGTATATTGTAGCTTGAAAATACATAAGGCGAACTACCTGCCTGTTTAAAATATTAATTTGGAGCTTTGTGGGCCATCACTTGACACGAAGAGGACACTTTAGAACCGGGATGGAAAGTAACAGGTTACATTTTTGCGTTTTCAAGTCTGATAAGGATCACTTATGACGTGGTAGACTGCGCAGGATGATTTCTGCCAATGACAGACAGTCTCTTCCTTCCCAGCTCCCTGTGCCGCTGTTTGTAGGCCGGGCTCTGCTTTCCTCGAGTCCAGTCTGCGATTTCTCAGGAGTCAGTGAATCATTTCCGTGAATAGATTATTGCTCTGCCTCGCTTCATTGCCCTGCGTGGACTTGTAGAAAAATGAAAAGAAAGCAGTTAATGTCAAAATGTGTTCTTTTTGTGAAAATGACAGCGCTTCTCGGAAAACATGTATTTTTAAAACCCTTGCATTGTAGACGCTCCAGCTGCAGCCAGGCCATGACTGACTGCCGCCCGCACCCATCAGTGCATTCATGTGCGTGCAGTGCCTATTTCCCGGATTCTGAGTTTGCCCAGAGGTTCCCTTGCTGCAGCTGCCCGCGGATCTCTGGTCTCCTCTGCGTTTTTGTTGGGATTAGCAAATACTGAGGCTGCCAAAATACGGCTCTTTGGCTGAAATGATTGCACAGTGATTGAGTGTTAGAGAACTGCAGCAATTGAAGAGACAAGTCCGTAAGCATATATGACGCAACATCTCTCCGTTTTATCGCAGGAAACAGCGTACAATTTGAGAGCGACTCAATGTGAACACTTTCCCCATATTGACAGGTGTTCTTTTTGGTCTGACTTGGTCAGTGCTTGGACATGGCAACATAATCGCTTCAATGTAAATGTAAATGTAAATGTGTTTGTATTTATATAGCGCACTTCTACCCAGAGGTCTCGTAGAGCTGTATTCATACCGCTGTGGACAGGGCCGGACTGGAAACTTAAAACAGTCCTGGCAAAAATTAAGATTTCAGCCCGCACGTGCTAATGTGCGCTAGAACAAGAGCAACTCCTTCAAGTTACAGCCGCAATCGGTAATGAGCACGATCATTCCTAGAGGCTGAAACCGGCCTCCAAGTGTAAATACCGGCCTCCTGGTGCTCCAGCCTCCCGGGGAATCGCCCGCTTGCCCGACTGGCCAGTCCAGCCTTGGCTGTGGAACCCATCCTGTCCACTCCTGAGGTGAAGCCAGGCATCCAAGCGCTGCTGGGGCCGTTGAGATTAAGCAAGCTATTGCCCAGAGTCACAGAGTGGGACCCATGATTAGGCTAGGCACCGAGGCAAGAATTATCAGGTCCGGGGAAATTGAGTCCAAGAGCCGCTGAGGCGGGAATTGAACCCTGGTCCCGTGCCAGACCTCTGCATCAGGGTCTGCCGCTTTAACCATTGAGCCACGCTTCTCCATGTGTATATGTTACTTAGCATTAGCAGAGTAAATATTGCATGTTATCTATGTTAATGTTGGAAATTAACACTATTAGCCAAATCCGTCACCCAATATAATTAGTTAAAATGTAGCAATAATTTTTTCACAGAATTCACTTGAGCGTAAACAGGCTCATTTAGAGCAGAGGTACGCCAATCCACCAGGTCAATGGCGAAGGGCGGGGCTGCTCTTCCTGGGTGAAGGCTGCCCCGTCTGCCTGGTAGTGATCTCTCCTTTTAGAGCAACCACCCCTGCGGCAATATCTCTGAAGGGGAAAGAGTTTGCTGAGCAGACACTGTAATGTTTCTGGGTAATTAGCAACACCATGTTGCATGTTGCGCGTGGGGGGAGGAAGGGGGGCAGACCTGTATCCCCCTGCTGGCGTAAGCATAGTGGTGGCGTCTGGCGTAAGGACAGACAAAGTAATAAATAGCCCTCGGAGCCAGGCGTGGTTTAGTTTAATACCACCACAGGATTCATGTGTGAGTGTAGTCTTTTGGGGTCTTACCTGGGGCCTACCCCGCCACACTACTGACACCTTGAGGCATATTATCAAGGGAGGCGATAGGAAATTATCGCCGCTTTAGCGGCCGTTTTCATCCGCTAAGCAGCGATAATCATATCGCCCTATTAGCAAACTGTCGCTAACAGCAGTTAGCGACAGCTTGTAGGCGATAGCGAGCGGTTTGGGGCCTGCTTTGCATGTCAGCGATATTTATCGCTAATGACATGCAAAGTGGGCGTACCCAACCTGTTAGCGACTGAAAGCAGTCGCTAACATCGCTATCGCCTATTACCAACACAGGCGTAGCGATGGAAATATTCGCGCTAAGCGCGAATATCTCCAGAAACTAACGCCTGCTCAGACCAGTTCTTAGCCTTTATATCCAATGGGAGGTGGATATAATGGCTAAGACCCTGTTAGCGATAATGCGTGAATATCACTATATTCTCAGCGATATTCACGGATTTTGCCGTTATCGCCGAGAATTTTATCAGTTTTGAGATAAACGTTGCTAATAGCACGTTATCTCAGCGATAAAATCCGGTGATGCGCGGTGATAAAAAAATTGCCGCTAAGCCTACTTAGCGATAAATATCGCTATTTGTTTATAATATGCCCCCTTGTTATTTTGACTAGAGGTGGATGAGCCATTGAAAGGTCAAGCCTGAACTCTGGCTCTGGCTCAGCTCCTGGTCCTGTTGGAACCTTGAACCCTGCTTTTACATGGCTTCTGCCTGCCTCCGCCCAGGATGTGGCCTTATGGCCAAGTTTGGTGTCAGCGCAGCATCCTGTGTTGATGGGCAAAAATATCACTTAATCCCCCCCGCCCGTCTATAAACAATGAATGTGGAAGTGTAATGTAACTAGCACCCTTGTAAACGGTCCAATTTCTCGAGTCGAGTTCCCCCTATGTAGAAAATGTAGAACAATGCACAAAGAGCTAAGAGTAAAGCCTTAACATAAGGAAATACAAATAGATACCCATTTCCTGGCTGATTTGTAAAAAGTGAAACAAAAAAACCTGGATAAATAGTAACTTCCCTGCTTAAATCTGAACCACAAAACTTCTAAATCACCACAGATGCACCAAGTCAACATCACCCAATCCACTGACAGCTTCAACTACTGGATCACCTCCTGCACCGACGCCCAGGCCCCAGTCAAAACCAAAGCCATGTCAAGGTCCAGACCTCAAGCAAGTTGTTAGACTGATACCCACAGCTCAACACAAACCACTGCAAACAGTGGAAGTGCTGCTGGAGACTCATCCGCAATTATAATGACAAACAGACCTACAAACCAGCCACCCAGAACTACCACTAGCAACTGAACGCCACCAAACGCTCAACTCTGACGGAGTACATCAGCAGAGTGCCAATAATTCAAAGGAATTCTTCTTCATAGTTCAGGAATTCACCTCCTCGAAATTGCAATTTCCTAACAGGAAATTCAAAATGGTGATTTCCGAATAGGCAATTGCAAAATAGGAAACAGAGCTTTCTGAATACAACCCAGAGGCCTAAGCTGGAAGTAAGGAGTCCTCCTGCATCCCCACTGCCACTAAATAACACCATCTCAGGAGAAGACCATCACCACAGACGATGGAAGCAAGGTCTCAGGGTCCAGAGGAGAAAGGAGAATTTACTCAGAAGGAGCTGGAGCTCCTGACAGGGGAATGTGTGGCGCATATGAACCAACTGTTTGGAAAGGCCTCCTTCTCTGTGCCATGAGCCGAAAGACCCAGATCTAGACCAGCATCCTCGAGAAGGTGAACTCTCTAGGAGTCACCCAGAGGACCATTCCAGAGAGCCACAAAAGGTGGTACAGCCTGAGATCTTGTTAGAAGGAGAAGGTAGCCAGCAGGATGACAGAGTGATGTGGAACCAGTGAAGCACCCTCAAAACACGCCCTCTGACTCCCATGGAGACACTCATAGAGGGGACCCTGGAATCAGAGATTGTGGTGGAAGTAGCTCCAATCCAGCAGGCACTGACCTGGGTAAGTTATTTTCCCTTTACTTACCTAAAAAAAATATTGTTAGCAAATCCATATATCATACATCACAGCATGAATAACTCCATTGAAATGCTTGCCCTACTCTCGTAATGCATCATGGAAGTTGTAGTACATATCATCTGCTTGGTGAACTGTGTGCTTATGACTACACCACACATATCTGTACAACATTAACATGTTACAAACGCATGAAGTAGAGTCACAACAATATTGTGGGCAAAATGTAATAATTTAATTACACTATTTAGATGTATTCACACAGATCACAGCAGGACGTGTCAGTAACCATTGCAGCGAAAGGTCCTACTGACACTGATGTGGTCATTCAGGACACCGATGTGTGTTTGTCCAGTGCACACAACAGTTCAACAAGTGTTTCATAAAATGTTTTAGGGTGCCAAAAGGTATAATTCCTCTGATCCTGGGTGTGAAAGGAAGATCCTGAAATGCACTGAGCCAGTCTGGCATAGTGTCTCTCCCTCCACTCCATGTTTTCCCAGATGGGTTATATTGTTTTGTAAATTCTTCCTCTAAAAAAAAATTCCAGACAAAACTGGTAAAATAATGTTTCCCAATGTATTGAATTGGCTTACTTGTATTCATTCAATAATTTAATTTGAACTTCAAATATGAATCACCAAGAGAGGTCTGATCAAACAAATAAATTCCTCAATAAACCTCAATGCATTTCGGACCCCTGGTCATGCATAAGGAGGTATGTTTTCTCTGTGGTACCTGCTGGATGCTTTTGATGAGTTTTCTCATTTCTTGATACTCATATGACCTCCACAACCCAGGGTCTTTATATTACAGGCAGACATGTCTTTGAACTAAAGAAGGTAATTCGTAGTCTTTCTTCTACCTCAGGCGAGTCCTCTCTTCCCACTCAAAACAATGTAGGACTGCCAAGTAACTTTAGATACGCAAGTTTTAACAGCATTGATGCAGCACGGTTTAAAAAAAAACATAATACACAAAACATTTATTGACAGAAGAGACTAAAAGTTGAAAGTACACTTTGCGCGCCTTAGACACAGTGACACATGAAACTGAGACAAGAGTAATAAAAGCACCATAAAAGTGTGTTTTAAACCAAGTGATGAAGAAAATACACATATAAAGTAATACTATTACATATAATAAAGTTCAAATGCACTTGTTGCTTATTAACATATACTCATGAATTCTTTATGTCAAAGTCAAGTGGCCTAGTGCTTTTTTAGGTCTCGCAGAGAGGCCTATTGCCACCCATACACAAAGCTGACTTTTACGATCCGGATTTGTAGAAGTGCACGTGCTCGTGACCGCGCTTCTATCCCCCTGCCTTGCTCTTCAAAGGCTCCCCTTACCATTTGCTTGATGGCCGGGACTCTCTTCAGGCAGCTGATTGGCTGTCCTCAAGGAGGATTCCCAACAGTTCACGAGCTCGTGGACGAGCTTGCCCGATCCTTCCCCTGCCAGCAGCATTTGGCACATCAAAGGCTTCGCTGCCCCGCCCCCCGCCGTCACTTATTCATGGCCGCAGGCCGTGCCTCCCTGTGCGTCACTTATTCACGGCCGCAGGCCGTGCCTCCCTTCTACTTCCCCTGCTCTCTTACCCCAGTGCTTGTTTGGTAAATGTTCCTCTTGCTCTGGTCCTGAGTTGCGTTTATGCTCCGTCTGCTATAAAGAATGCATGCACTCTGCGCTGCCTGTCATTAGAGATACTTGGAAACATGTCACCGTTCATTTCGGTAGATTGCCCTCGATTGAGCCAGCCAGTCCTGCTAAAATAGAGCTATGTGCTCTTTCTATCTGTTCTGGATCTTCCCAAACTCAGACTAGTGACCTTTGCTCTCCAACTAAAACGGATGTGCGTATATTGATCCCTTTACTCTTCAGCGATTACCCTGAATCGCCTTGCAGCCCGTTCTGCTCATAGCTTCTTTTGTGTGCAGATTTTATATAACGCGAACTCGACCCGCAGGTATTGGAGCGCTTCACATGAGCACCAGTTATGTTACACAAGGACACTTTCATTGTGTGGTAGGCGCAGGGAGATAAAGTGATTTGATCAGAATCACAGGATGCTGAGCCCACGCCGAGGCTCCAACTCGGTTCCCCAGCAGCATTTGGCACATCAAAGGCTGCGCTGCCCCGCCCCCCGCCGTCACTTATTCACGGCCACAGGCCTGCCCTCCTCTTGCTGTCTGTAGTTCCTTTCACCCCCGCCGTCGTCCTGCTGTCCGTGGTAACTCTCACTCATTGCTTCTGTTGCATATGTTTAAACTTGCTGTTATATCGGCCCTTGTGTAACACAAGCAACGGACTCCAACCTCTCATCGTGAAAATTAGTACAGAAGGAAAGATAGCTCAGAAGAGGAACGTTGACAACAGAGAAGTGTCACAGACTCAACTCAGCCGTTCACCCTCATGAGGATGATGAAAGGAGTACCCATAGTTATTTTCATAGCTTTCAAGATGTCATGTTTTGATGCCAAGCCACATACCACTCACTTGAAATCATTTGCAATTTCTGCCAGGTATTGGAGCGCTTCACATGAGCACCAGTTATGTTACACAAGGACACTTTCATTGTGTGGTAGGCGCAGGGAGATAAAGTGATTTGATCAGAATCACAGGATGCCCGCCCCCCGCCGTCACTTATTCACGGCCCCAGGCCGTGCCTCCCTTCTACTTCCCCTGCTCTCTTCCCCCAGTGCTTGTTTGGTAAATGTTCCTCTTGCTCTGGTCCTGAGTTGCGTTTATGCTCCGTCTGCTATAAAGAATGCATGCACTCTGCGATGCCTGTCATTAAGGATACTTGGGAACATGTCACCGCTCATTTCGGTAGATTGCCCTCGATTGAGCCAGCCAGCCAGTCCTGCTAAAATAGAGCTATGCGCTCTTTCTATCTGTTCTGGATCTTCCCAAACTCAGACTAGTGACCTTTGCTCTCCAACTAAAACGGATGTGCGTATATTGATCCCTTTACTCTTCAGCGATTACCCTGAATCGCCTTGCAGCCCGTTCTGCTCATAGCTTCTTTTGTGTGCAGATTTTATATAACGCGAACTCGTCCCGCAGGTATTGGAGCGCTTCACATGAGCACCAGCCATCTGTTCCACAGCCTTACTCGGATTTCTCCTCCCCCTCCCCAGCCAGCTTCCCCCAGGCCGTGTTCCCTCCCACCTTTCCTCTGTCCCTCTCTTGCATGTAATATATATGAGACAAGTTTGATGCTTTTGTTAATTTTAATTATTTTTTAGCTTTACTGCGCGCAAACACGCAAACACGCCGACTACAACTTCTCTGTCAGTCAGCTGCACGTTTTTTATTCCACCCCCCCCCTCACTCTCATGGTCCGTGACTCTCATCTGTATCCGTTATTGCATGTAATATATATGAGACAAGTTTGATGCTTTTGTTAATTTTAATTATTTAGCTTTACTGCGCGCAAACACGCAAACACGCCGACTACAGCTTCTCTGTCAGTCAGCTGCATGTTTTTTATTCCATCCCCCCCCTCACTCTCATGGGCCGTGACTCGCATTTCTTTGTACATTCTCCCTTCTTGGTGCTCGCCTCAGTTTTTACCAGACACTCTCGCGTCACCCCCTGTCCCCCTGTTTTCCTACGGCCTCTTTCATTCCCTCTTATCCACGATTTTCTTCTCGACCACCACCACAGCATCACTCAGCACCACCACAGCATCACTCAGCACCACCACAGCATCACTCAGCACCACCGCAGCATCACTCAGCACCACCACAGCATCACTCAGGCCTCCACAGCATCACTCAGGGCCTCCACAGCATCACTCGGGACCACCACTATCGGCCTCTCTCTATCTATCACCCTCCCTCTATCTATCTATCGCACTCACTCTATCTATCGCATCACTCAGCACCACAACAGCATCAATCTGTGCAACCATTCAACAACAACTGGTTCAAATATGTTCTCTCAATGTTTCAAGCTTTATTACAAATGTCACAAAAAGATGTTAATATTTCACTTCTGTTCTTGGATTTTTGTCACAATAAAATACACTGAACATAATCTTCACTAAAGTCATTTACAAAAGTTTAAGCTATTGCCATTATAAATTACAATAATTTTCATTTAAGTATTAATTATTTAAAAAAATTAAAAGCCATTGTTATTTGTAATATCAATACATCTAAGTCACGTCAATACAACACATATTGCAGTACAAATGCTATAGGTGTCACATTTGCGAAAGTTGGCATTGTCAATGACAAAGCTATTAATTTAGCTATTTTCAAAACCAACACAATAATTAAAAAATTGTCATTTACAATACCAATAGCTCAAACTTTTCTAATGCGAGACCTATTGCATTGCAAATGCTTGTTTGATGTTTTCTGTCAGTATGCACCATTAAGAAAAGTCGGTGCAAAAACGTGTTGAAATGAATACAAGACTAAAACTTTGCATAATCATACTAGAGGTTCTAAAGTTTATAAAAAACTATTAAAAAAATTTGAGATGTGATCTTAGAAAATTATGCACTTGTATGAATGTTGAGCAACATTGTGGTGGTAGGGCATTTCTACTGTGTGCTATTTTCATAATAATGATTTGGGAAAGTCTATATAGTCTCTATTTGAATTGATTTAATTACATTATATTTGATGTTGGTTTAGAGCTCATTTCATTTAAGAGTCTGATGCTCACTTAAATGCTTATTCGAAATACTTTTTCTCTAGTGCTGACCTTGCCGCTGACTGAATACAATGGGTCATTTTCTACTAGTGAAATGTTGCTTATTTGTTCTGTACGTGTGTACACCAGCCACGGCCGGTGGTAGGTGTAACTGCAGAGCGGTGACGTAGGGAGGGGGAGGGGCAGGGTGGGGGGTTGTAATGTATGGATTACGGACTTTAGCAGGTAAGTAAACATATAAATAAATAAAACGAATTTAGTTGCGCGCATTGCATCGCATTTGGTGATGCAGTGCACACAACGAAATTTGTTTTATTAATTTATATGTTTACTTACCTGTTAAAGTCCGTAATCCATACATTACAACCCCCCACCCTGCCCCTCCCTCTCTGTACATCACAGCCCTGCAGTTACACCTACCACCGGCCGTGGCTGGTGTACACCCTGACATTATCGAATGTTTCTTCAGTGTTCACAGAGAAATATTCTTGTGGGAACAGAATTTCAGCTGTTGCTATAAGACAATTATATTGTATCTCTTTTTACCGATACTAGGCCTATGTAGACTCTAAATCTTTTGTTTTCCATTACTAGCCTTGGAAACCATCCTAGTGTTGCAAGTATCCCAGGTGGCATTATGCAAATAAGGACATGTGATGGTCTTTCTATGGTGGCGTGAGGCCACGCCACTGGAAGTTGCTAGAGACTTTCTAAAAGAAAAAAACCCAAAAGAGGGGCCTCACCATTCTGATTTGTTCCTTCTCTGAAACCCTGATGCTATGCTGATGGATTTTTGATTAACTTTCCTCTTACTTTTGGACTGCCTGACTGATGCTACAGCCCGTAGCTGACAGACTGAACCTTCTTTGCAGAACCATTTCCATTTTTCATTCATTTTATGCCTTTGTTCGTGCTAATGGACTCATCCTTAATGGACTTTAAATTTAAACCCTTTTACCCATCTTTGTAGGATTTGAGCTGTTAGAAAAATATCTATTCTTGGGCCTCAAAGGTGGTAGGACTCTGTATGTCTATAAGCTGATTCTGATTATAACCACCCAAGAAAGCCTAAATGTTTGGCATTGTTATAAAAGCTGTGATATTTTTAACTGAACTTCTTAAGAAATTGCTTGTGCAACGAACTTTGAATCAGTCAGTCAGTCAGTCAATTATCTTTATTCGATTATTAAAAATCATAAAAGAACGAGCATTAATGCATGACAACATTTCATCAGAACACAAATTAGTACAGGTCAATGTTTTGTTTACAACTCTAAAATCACGATATACAAAATAAGTTATGCATAAATGTTAAGAATATTAAAATCAGTGAGATATAAAAAAGTAATCATTAATCAGAAACAAGATGCCTAGTTCTTGAGCGATGCTTGTTTATGCGTGCACCTGCAACCAAAAAACTAGCAACGTGAAATGCTACTTTTACATTAGGAAGAAGTTGCAGGAACATCAAAGCTGGTTTTACCTGCGTAAAGCCCAAATTGCACAATATAGGAAGCAGGTATTTTTTCCTAATCTCAGGATAATGGCTGCAGAACAAGATAAAATGAGTCGTATCCTGGATAGAAAAGTGATCACAATCACATGGTTCAGCATTATCGGGTCTATTCCATGTTTTAAAATTACCCAGAATGAAGGGAATCAGATCAAGACGAAATCTTGTTAGAAGGAAACGATGGTATGGTTTAGTTACCAGGAAAAGATATGGTTCCATTCCTGGGGCAGATGTCAGCATACAATGTTTCCTGACCGTGGGTTTATTTAACTCTGTGGCTTCCCTCTCCAAAACATAGAAATTTGTCAGGATATTTTTAACTGTTTTTATATCTTCCTGGTTTATCAAATGTGGAGAAGAAAAAAGTTCAGGTCGGCCAGCTAAAATTAGCTGCGTCTGAACGTATTTTACCCACGGAATGTTATGAGCTCTATCCAGGGCTAAACAATCTTTTAAGATAATATGATTTAGTGTAAGCTCCTGGTTGAGCCAAGTTTTCAACCCTCCAATAACTGGGGCTAGTTTTAAAATGTCGGTTATATAGCCCAATCCAAGCTCTGTATGTATTATATAAGTGGAAGTCGATTGAGGGACAGAAAGCAAAGTTCTCAAAAATTTATTTTCAACTTTCTGGATTTTATCATGATTAGTGTACCCCCAAATGACAGAACCGTATTGGGCAACCGACAAACATTTAGCTTTATAGACCTTTATAATGCTTTCCATGGGGCGGGCTCCGAGTTTTTTAGCGAAACCAAGCAACCCAGCGGCCGCTCTTGCCACAGCGTTGCTTTTAACGGAATGCTGGGGGCCCCACGTGCCCTTTTCATCAAAGGTCACTCCTAAGTAAGGAAAAGATGGAACTCTCCTGACCTCTTTCCCAGCGCAATAAAATGTTTTCGACTTTCTTTTCCTGCCTGCGGCTCCTGCAATCATTACATGAGATTTTTCTGTGTTGGTTTTCATGTCCAACGAGGACATGAAATCCCCAAAGGATAAAAGGAGTTTGTTTAATGCCACTCCAGAACGTGCCAAGAGGACTGCATCGTCCGCGTACAGGAGGACAGGTATCTTTGTCTCACCTGCACGCGGGATGTCGGTGTGGGAAGCTGCCAGGACTGCCTCAAGATCGTTTATATAAAGAGTGAAGAGAAGGGGGGCAAGGATACACCCTTGCCTAACCCCCCTCTCTGACTTAAAGTGGCAAGTACATCTCCCTTCCCTGGTCACTCTGACCGAGGTCTTAAGATCTCTATGTAACTCGGCCAGATACCCAACCAAAGGAGCATCAATGCCCATGGACAAAAGGACCCCCCACAGCTTAGCCCTGTTAACCAGGTCAAAAGCTGAGGAGAGGTCCATAAAGGCCATGTACAGAGAGCCCCCCTTGGCAATTGCGTATTTATTTATGATCAGTTCTAAATTTAGACACTGATCTAAAGTTCCTCTTTTGGCTCTAAAACCATATTGTGCATTTGATAAGACACCCTTCCCTTCTAAAAGCTGGGTCAGTCTTCCTAAAAGGACTCTTCCTAGGATTTTAACACTGGAATCAATGAGAGAGATTGGCCTATAACAGGCCGGATCTGTTCTCTGTCCTTTTTTAAAAATCGGTATTATCGTGGACTTAGCCCAGCTAGTAGGAAAAATAAAGTCCCTGGTAACGTTAAAAATATTTGTGAGAATTTTGGCACTTAGTTCAGGGGCACACTTAAAGAAATCTGCGGGAACCCCATCGGGCCCCGGTGCCTTTTTAAAGAGTGTGTCATTAATCGCTTTTTTCACCTCCTCTATGCTAAAAGGGGAGATGGTAGTTACTGCTTGTGTGAATTGCATTCCACAGCCTGGAGTGGTATCAGGACAGCTATAAATGTTACTGAAATGTGTGACCCACTGTTCGTCAGGTATGGTGCAGTCTGCTCTCTGATTTTCTAGTCCCACAAAGTAAGGATGGTTTATTATTGCCCAAAATCTAGCACTATCTCTTTGTATATCGGGCGACAATAGATCATTCCAGGCCTCCTTTTTAATCTCAGATTTCCTCGTCCTGATAGCATGACTGTATTGTTTCCTCAGTGATGCTATCTTTTCTTTATCTCTTGGTTTATTTTTTAAGGCTTTCAGGAGGACTGAGTGAGCCTTGGAACAATTTGAATCAAACCATTTGGGGCCCCTATGTGTATTAGGCTTTTTCTTTACGGTCAGGTCTAAATTGACCTGACGGCAGATAACATTGAAAGCCTCTATCATGGTAGTCACAGAGTTATTATTATCCAAGCAGGTTGCAACCTCCCCCTCAACTTTGGCCAGGGTATCCTGTAAAAAGGTAATTGGGGTAACTTGGTCCCATTTAAGTCTGCGGTTCTGATCACTCAGGACTAAATCTGTCACACATAAAGCTTCAATCACCCTCTTTCCCAAAACTCCCTGTGATACAATCTCTAAAATTACGGGGTTGTGATCACTAAAAACTGAGGTTTCTACCTTGTAGTTGAGCACTTCAGGCAGAAAACTAGACGATAAAAAAATATAATCTACAATTGTGCCTGTGTTGTTACCCACGTATGTTGGTACCCTCGAGCCTATATGGCAACTATGTGATTCATAAAGATTAAAAGTTGCTAGGAGCGATTCCAAAGCCTCTCCACGTGGTGAGTGTTCAAAGTGCGGAGTAGAGGAATAGGGGGAAGAATCCTCATGTTCCACACGGCAATCCCTATCGCATGGGTGGATGTTGTAATCCCCCAAAAGGATCACCTCAAACCCATGAGCACTATTCTCACTGTGGGTAGACAGGAATTCCTCTAGAGTTACCAAATGCTCATTCAAGATTTGACTGACAGGAGAATTATAGAAATTAACGAATAATATAGGCTGTGAGTTTGGTGTAATTAGTTCAACCGCTAGAATATTTATTGAATTAGTTTTAATCTGTCTTGGCTTTCCTTGAATATCTAGGGAGATGTATATAGCCAAGCCCCCCTTCGCCCTTCCTGTTTTACTAGGTACTGCCGGTACAAAGAAATGGGAAAAACCGTCCAGAACAAGTCTGTCTGACGTTTCCCAAGTTTCTTGGAAAGCAAGAATGTCATTAGGTCTAATTATCTCCAACCAGTTCTTATCGTTGAATTTGGCTCTGATGCCAGCAACATTCCAGCTCATAATTCTGCAGACCCTAATGCCTGTGAGTTTCGGATCTAATGATCTAGGAGCAAACGGAGGACCCTCACCATTACTATCTTGTCTGGGAGAGAGTCAATCGTTTTGATCCATGAAGGATAATGGGGCATAGCGATTAAACAATTGAAAAGGTTCTACAAAAGGATTGTGCTGTGCTAAGTGGGAATGATGGGCTTCTACATTATGCCATGTGTCCTGCCCCCATCTGTGGTTTGAATCCCAATTTCTATCCCACCCTGGCGCAGGAGTCCTTGGGTGGGTGACGTTCTGCTGTTCACCGTAAAAGAACTTTAAGGTTAAAGGAACAACAGTACCCTGTCTGCGTTGAGGAGGGAATAGGTTAGCAAGTATATTGGGAAGGACGTCTTGATTTGAGAAGCTCACTGCCACGCAGTCCCCTTTAAACTTTTTCGGCCGGTTTCCCAACCAGGGGACCCTAGTTGCTGACTTAATTACGCTTGCCAGATGGTACTTTCCCCCTGGAGCTAACCGCATGTTACTGGTTAACCAGTGCAAAGCCTTGCTTGTAAGAGAGGTGGAACTTTCCACTGTATCCCCTTCCAAAGGGGGGACGTTCGCTAAAACTAGAACCACTGGTGTGGCTTCCACTAAAAATTGTGGGGGGTCCGTTGAGTGAGCATTTACTGGGGGGAAGCTGACAGAGGGGGTTCTATCTATTGGGATGTTAACTAAAAGAGGGCCCTCGCTGTTAGCGATCGATGTTGGTGGTTGTAGCGGTAAGTTCTCATCTGGCAACCGGTTCCCTACACCATCACTTACAGCCTTTCTGACCACATTTCCCCCTGTGATATTGCTCAGATTTGTTACTAACGTAGTTATGTTTTCTACCCCGCCTGCAACCGTAGTGTGGAGTCCACCCAATCTCTTAATTTCCGCTTGCAGTTTGTCAATTTTTGATATTAGGGGTTTAACAATAGCGTTAATTTTAAGCTCAAGAAAGTCAGCAATCGGGGGGGCGTGGCCTGCAGCCGGCGATGGTGGCAGCTTGAAGGGAGAGCTCCGTGATTGAAGCGGCCTCCTAAACGATCCGGCTATTTATCCGTCATTAATTGCTCCCAAGCGGGAAGGCACCGAGGCCCAGGACCAAGCGGCAACATCCTGGCCAACCGGCACCTTGATCCGTGGTCGGGATCACGAGTTAAGATCGGCACCGGAGTGGGCCTGTGCACGGGATCCGGACCTGGGATTGTCCTACATTGAAGGACGGACAGGAAGTGCACCATCCCGGGCGGAGAAGAACAGGAAACGCGCGCCTGGGACGGACGGAGGCGGACACGGATTCTTTGCACCGCACAGCGCCGCCGACCTTCTCTGCCTCGGAGCGTCTGCCCAGAAGCCTAGCTGTGCTGCGGAGGTGAGGAGTAGGGAGATCCGGCTGGCCCACTGAGTCGGGCGGCAGAACGAAGAGCGGTGGCTCTGAAAGAGAGGCCGCCATCTTGGGGTCGAGAACTCGGCACTGCCTTATCCGCACCAGCCCGGCCACACATGCGTGTGGCGGAGCTGTGACAATGGTCCCCGCGCATCGCCGGACGGCGCATAGCAGCCTGCGGGGGGCCTCCCGCTGCACAGAAACGAGCCATACCGCCGTGCATCGGAACGTATGTAGAGTCACATCCACACTGGCGTCAGAGGACTGGAGGGCGCTCCCAGGGACTGGACTCTTCGGCCGAAGTCCGTCTCATTACAATTGCCACGGCCCCGAGACTACACGGGCGTGAGGGTGTAGAGCTCCGAAGGACGCAGGACGGGGACGTGGCGTGCAGCTTTGAGGCGGTAGTGCCCCCACACAGCGCAGGGGGTTTCTTGGCACGGCCAGCCTACAGCGGAGACGGACGAGTCTATTCCCCTGCTCCCACTATGAACTGTTGAGGGGACACGGTGCAGAGTGGAGCCGCGGAGCCCTGGAAGGACTGGAGTAAACCCACGGCGACCAGGGGGGCCCTTGCGTGACAACCGAGAAGCAGGAATAAACCGGGCGACGTCTGGTGTGGATAACCATATCGGGACACGCCGACTTGGAGGGCCGAGACGCCGACGACGTCTGCGGGAGACTGACACCACTGTCGTGATGGCTGGCAAGGGCCCAAAACCTGGGGCATCGCAATCGCGCCTTGATCGTTTTGCATACGAGAAGCCCAATTCACCTTCCCCAGACGCCAAATCACAGCAGGGCAAAGTTGCCGAAGCCGGGGGAGGCAAGAAGGCAACCCTTGACGACGTCATGCGGGCACTCACGCAAGTACAGACTACAGTTGGATCCATCTCGGCCGAAATAACGCTGATCAGAGCGGACTTCCACAAGATGTCGGAAAAAGTGAGCAATATGGAAGTGGTGACTAAGTCTTTGGTGGAAGATGTGGCTGAGCTGCAGATTGGGATGGAACGCGTCATAAAGGAAAATAAGGTACTGCGTGACAAGCTTGATGATCAGGAAGGGCGCTCGAGACGGAACAACGTTCGTATCATTGGTGTGCCGGAGTCGGAAGACACGAGAGCAATGGACTTATACGTGGAGGATTTAATTACGCAAAAGTTACAGCCTAAGGGCCTCTCGGCATACTTCACGGTAGAAAGGGCACACAGGGTCCCCGGTGGGCGCCAGAAGTCGGGCATGAACCCCAGGCCGATCATAGCGAGACTCTTTAATTTCAGAGATCGGGATGCCATCCTACAGGCAGCGAGACTTTCCCCCCCACTCAAAATCCAGAATTCTACCTTGGCATTCTTCCCGGACTACACGGCTGAGGTCGCACGACGGAGGAGGACCTTTTTCGAGGTGAAGAAGGAACTGAGAGCCCGGGAAATACCGTATTCAATGCTTTTTCCGGCCAAACTTCGGGTTGTGGCAGACAATAAGACTTGGTTTTTTGAATCCCCGGAAATGGCACAGGAATGGCTGGAGGGGTGGAGACAGGTGGATCCCCCGCGTCGCTCTAACCGACAGAACAAGCACCGTACTGCAGGAGCCCGACAGAACTCACAGTCTGCAGGGGAGGGAGCGGAGGCCCGTTCCCCAATGTCTGATCTTCGAGAAGAGGGCGCTGATGAGGACTAATACGTCGCAGTGGATCTTTGGTTGACCTGACTGCATTGTGGACCGGCAATTCCGCTATGGACACTGGGCTGAGGGCCTCCGCGGCAGAAGTTGGGGGCCGCCGATACCGGAGAACCCTTCACCCCAGCGAGCAAGTACTGTGTTTTGGGTTGGGTTCAAGCACTCTGCTGAGTTGGGGGGGCGGGCAGTTCTGAGTCCGTTGAGCAGGGGGGCAGGGAGGGGGGGAGTTGGGGGTAGGATGACTTTTTGGTTTTTAAGTACTACACTGGGTCAATCGCTGTGCCGTATGGAGCGAATGCATAGAGTAGAGGTTCAACTGCGCGAACTGCAAATTCACTACACACGATGTATTGTATGTGGCGACAGCGGCTGGCCTGTCGCTTTGTCTGTCATGATGGGGGAGGACATTAGCATGGGGCGGGCATCACCACTGAGCCTACTGTCTTGGAATGTTAGGGGCTTGGGAGATAAAATAAAGCGGGGATTGGTCTTACAGCACGTCAGGAGGTCCAACCCAGCCTTGGTCCTGCTACAGGAAACTCATTTAACTGGGCCTGCCGTAAAGGCCATGGATAGGAAAGGCTACAGTATGATTGTACACTCTGAGTTCACTAAGGGGTCCCGGGGTACTGGGATATTAATGCACCGCTCCACCAAGTTCATTGTACACTCAGTTAATGCAGACACACAGGGACGCTTTGCGGCGGTCCATGGGCAATGGGAGGGGAGGCCGCTGAATGTAGTCTCGGTATACATACCACCGGCTCTGCACACCGTAGCTCTTCCAGACCTGGGGAACTTTCTGTTACACCTCCCGGCAGGGGACCTAATAGTGGGGGGAGATTTCAACGCAGTAGCACACAGCTCTCAGGACCGTTACCCAACGCGCACACGTACTCCGGGGCCTACCAAATTGTTCATGGAAGCACAGGGTTTAGTGGATATATGGAGGCAGTTTCACCCGGACGTCCAGCAATACACGTACTATTCGGCAGTTCACGATAGTCTGTCACGAATAGACTACTTCCTCACATTGGGAGGGGGCCTTCTTAATATCACTGACACTAACATCAGACCACGAGGGATTTCGGATCATTCCCCGCTAACTCTGACTCTATCCAGCCAGGTGCGGACCCACAGACGCCTCTATCCTATCTACCCGGGGTATCTTAAGGAACCTGTAATAACCAAGGCTTTAAAAGCATGTACGAAGTCATATATCACCGAAAATGAGGGTTCGGTTGCTTCACATGTAACATTCTGGGAGGCCTACAAAACAGTTCTTCGCGGGCAGGCGATATCGGCTACCGCACAACATAAACGCACGCAAAACAGAGAGCTATCAGACCTGGAAGAACGACTCGCCAATGCGACTCGGGCGCATGAAAATGACCCGAATGAGGACACACTTCACACGCTCCGGCTGAGTCAGCAGAAGCACACCGATCACCAGCGACGTAAAGTGTTGGGAGGGATGGCGACAACGGCAAGTAGAGTATATGACATGGGGGATAAGGCAGGTAAACTCTTGGTATGGCTGGAGAGGAAACGTGGAGATCAAAGGGCCATTCTACGACTCAGGGACTCGAGGGGGGTGCTGCAGACTAGGCCTGACCGAATAGTGGAACTCCTCGCGGACCACTTTGAGTCTGTTTATTCCCCCGAAACTGAAGTTCCGCGCGAACTGGTGGAGGGATCGCTCATAGGGGTGCCGACCCGTACTCTCCTCCCGGACGCCAGGGACGAACTAGAATCAGAACTGACGTCAGATGAAATACAGCTAGCCGTAGCAGCGTTGCGCCCTGGGAAAGCATTGGGTCCCAACGGCGTACCGATTGAATGGTATAAAATTATGTCTGAGACACTTTCCACTCCCCTACTCGAAATGTACGAGGAAAGCCGGGAACGGGGGATCTTGCCCTTTGACCAGCGCATGGCCACCATAGTGGCGATTCCGAAGCCTGGCAAACCTCCTGAGGACTGCGGCTCATACCGCCCTATATCGCTCCTCAACGCCGAAAATAAAATTCTGGCGAAATTACTGGCCGCTAGACTGCTGCCGCACTTGCAGCACCTTATTCATCCGGATCAGTCTGGCTTTATGCCGCACCGGAGCACGGCGCTGAATTTGAGAAGGTTGCACGGAGTGCTGGCACGCGCCCCGCGATTGACGGAGCCAGCAGCGGTACTCTCGTTGGATGCCCGAATGGCGTTCGACTTGGTAGAGTGGCGCTATCTTTTCGCAGTCCTGGAACATATGGGATTTGGCCCCGGCTTCATCTCATGGATCAGGCTGTTATACACCGAGCCCGTTGCGAGAGTGACGGCCAATGGCTGTATCTCGCGGGATTTCCCACTAGCAAGAGGCACAAGGCAGGGATGCCCGCTTTCGCCGCTACTCTTTGCATTAGTGTTGGAGCCCCTGGCCACCATTCTCCGCTCCACCCAATTGCTGAAGGGCATACAGTGGGGTGACGGTTGGGAAGACAGGGTCTCCCTGTATGCGGATGACATGCTGGTCTACCTCATGGACCTAGACACTGGCATTCCGGTCCTGCTGGCCCTCTGTGAGACCCATGGTGCTGCATCGGGATATAAACTAAACTGGTCCAAGTCCGTGCTGTTCATGATCCGGGGTGACCCCCCGGTACTGCCTGATGGATGCCAGTTGATCATAGAAACACGTACCTTCAGGTACCTGGGAATTCAAATCACGCTGGACTCTGAGACATTTTTTGAGCTCAACCTGGTTCCCTTGATGACTAGACTGAGGGCGGATGTGCGCCATTGGAAGGCCCTCCCCCTGACATTACTGGGTAGGGCGGCGCTCTTTAAAATGCTGGCACTACCTCGCTTTCTATATGTCCTGGAAAACACCCCGACGGCGGTTCCAGCGTTGTTCTTCCGACAAGTGACGGCACAACTGACCACGTTGCTTTGGAGTGGCAAGCCGGCCAGGGTAGCACAGCTGAAATTAATTAGAGATTGGTATAGCGGGGGAATAGCGCTCCCGAGCCTTGAACTGTACTACTGGGCGGCGCATCTTAAGGTGATCAACCAATGGATTCATGGTACCCATGATGACCCGGCGTATGTGGCCGATAGAAGGCAATTAGGTACGGCTACCCTCCTGGCCCCGCTCTATAACAAGGGTTTGGTTGGGAAGCTGGAAGGCCCGACCAAGCACACAGTGACTATATGGCATAGGGCTCAGAGGCGGCTTGGATGGGAGGGGGTGATTACCAAACTCACACCACTATGGGACTCCAGAGCATTTGGTACTTTACGTAACAGTAAAGGGTTTGATCGGTGGGATACCATCGGGATATCCACAGTGGGCGATCTATGGTCGGGAGGCGCAGTACTCTCTTTCGACACACTGCAGACACAGTATGACCTGGGAGTGACGGAAACGTACAGATATGTGCAAATTAGACACGCACTCATGTCTGTACTGGAAACCGGGGCGCAGATCCCGGAGTCGGCTCCATTAGAGGACCGGCTGCTAACGGACTATATGGAGACGAGTGCTACATCCCTCACGTACCGTAAACTGTTGAACAATTTGCCAGATCCGCTGGGGCGCCTGAGGGAAAAGTGGATGGGGGAGCTTGGGGATCTGGATGAGTCGGAGTGGAACGAGGCGCTAGCATCACCCAGAGAGGCAGGCATATCCATGCGATTTCGATTGGTCCAATTTAAAATTTTTCACAGAGTTTATTACACCCGCACATCACTCTATAACATACACAGGGCAGACCATCCCTATTGCTTGCGAAACTGTGGGGAGGAGGGTACGCTGTTTCATACATTATGGGAATGTCCCACTTTACAAAATTACTGGAGACGCGTAGCGCGCACAATCAGCCAAGCGCTAGACACCCCTTTCACACCTACCCCTCGGGTCTGTATACTACACGTGTGGGGCCCGACAGATCTATCACTACATGGGAAGCGTTGGGTGGTCATTGGGATGATGCTGGCGAAGCGCGATATAGCACAAAACTGGGGTGCGCCGACTACTCCGACGCTGTCGCAGTGGTGCAAGAACATGGATATGCTTATGTTGAAGGAACGGGAGGTCTATAAACAGAGACTCAACCCACGCAAGTGGAATAAAATATGGACGCCATGGAACTCATATGGGGGGGGTATTTGTGAGCCGTTACCGGAAGATGAGAATGCAGATAGTTCTGGGGAGGAGGATGAACTGGGCTAATGTGCCGACCACTGGGGTGGACATTGAAGGGGGGGGATGCATGGGAAATAGAATCTGGTCTCAAGGACGGACTAGCTAGTGGTCCGAACTTCAAGTAATGTACGCATAAGCTCTACTCGCACTGATAATAGGATTGTCCTATGATACGGTTCGTTAAGCTTGACCCTCTTATGTAGTATGTTCAGAGTTGGGGTGAAAAGAAAATTTGAAAAGTTGCTCCACTGATTGAATGCAGCTGAATGTTGACGCTGCGATGTTACGATGATGCTTATTACTGCTAAGTTGTGATGGCAACAATAAAAACAAATTTTCAAAAAAAAAGAAAGTCAGCAATCCTTTCAAAAAAAGCGTCCTCAAAAGTATGATTATGATTATCCTCCACAATGTTCTCTTGCTTTGACTTTGGGGTAATAGCCCTCTTCCTTCTTATCCCCAGTCGTGGACCACCCTGCTTGGGTGGGTTTTTAGTGCATAATCGTCTTGGCCTAGTGGCACGCCCTTTAGGTGTCTGCTCGTCAGATGAAACTCGAGTCTGTTTCTCCTGATCGAAGTCAATGTCAATGTCACTTTCAGCCTCTACATTGGAAACTTCAGAGGCCGGGACTACGTTGACGGTGTGCCACTTGTTCCTTGGGAGATAGGGCCACTAATTATGCCCTCCTGGTGGGCTTCCTGCAAAATAGTGTCATCAATCAGAATAGATGCAGTGGGGGACAGACAACGTAGGTCTGGGGATTGGTCAACCCCAAGGAATTTCTCCTCTGCGTGTTTATTTTTTTCACGGTTTGGACAATGTAATTGTCAAGAGTGTTTTGAGAGTTTTGCACAGCTTCCTAAGATTTCGTAGACATGTTGACAATATACACGCAGACTCGCTTTTTTATACGGTTATAATTTCTAATAAAAGACTCTTAGATCCAAAAAGTCTTACTTGCGATAATGCTTCCTGCAGCGTTTCAGGCCCTGCCCCTGCCTCCTCCTGCCGATGAGGGCCGTAGAGGGCCCGCCCTTTGCCCGGGCTTAGCCCCGGGCGTCCTGCTCGCGTCCCGCGAAGCGGGTTCCTGTGGCGCTTATGTGCGCCTCCCTGGCGCCCTCGCGGTGTCACAAGGCGCGCCGCCGCGTAGGCTGCCGGGAATTGAAGTCCCGGAGCGGCGGCGCGTGTAGTCTGCAGCAAGGTGACTCTTGGCGGTGGCGGCGTGCTTCTGAATGCCTGGCGGTGGCGTCGGCGTCTTGCAGGTAAGTTAATTCTTTTCCCTCGCTCCGCCGGTTCCTGTGGCGCTTATGTGCGCCTCCCTGGCGCCCTCGCGGTGTCACAAGGCGCGCCGCCGCGTAGGCTGCCGGGAATTGAAGTCCCGGAGCGGCGGCGCGTGTAGTCTGCAGCAAGGTGACTCTTGGCGGTGGCGGCGTGCTTCTGAATGCCTGGCGGTGGCGTCGGCGTCTTGTAGGTAAGTTAATTCTTTAATACAGTAACCAAATTAATCAAATATCTGTCCGAGTCTGTTATTGAGTCCTGTTGGTTCCTCCATTTGATAGAACATCAGGTGTTACTTCTTTTGTTGTGCATTGCTGTTGCAGAGCTTTTGATCTGCATAATCTTAACTCAATTTACCCTCTTCAGGAGGTTGGCTATTCTTTATTGTTACAGTATGGTTTTAAGAGTGGTGTACTTAAATTGAATCTCTAATTTGTGAGTGGACTATCCATTTATGGTCCTCATTTCCACCCCTCCAATCGGCAGAGAAAGATTCATCAGAGGACCATTGCCTCTGGTAAATGGAAGTTCTGTAGACTGTCTAATCTTAAAGGGCCCAGTGCGGTTAGAGTAGTAAATGAGAGTAAGAGCATAATAAATATTTTTGCCATGCTTGTGCTGCAACAGTACATATTATAAATTACAGGTCATTCCATACCCAGTCCTGATAAAGAACTGTGTAGATGAATAGAAAGCACATGCTTCATAAGAGGGTCAAAGCATTAACAATGTTAGAAGCTGCCTGTACCGAATGTCCGTTTTCTGAGAATCTATGGACGGATGGATCTGTCCCATTAAAGAGTGACTATACATTTCTATAGATGAAACAGGCCCCTGTCAAATAATTTGAAGTTATCATTTGTTTATGTGTACAATATGGTTCTTTTTTATAAATCTTTTTATTACAGAGCATAAACACAGCATAGCAGTGACAATCTGATACACTGCATGATTTGAGATCCATAGTCCGAACATGGGTAATTTTAAACAATAGTAACATTCCCAACTATTTTGGGCCCCACCCTTTGCTCATAGGTCATCGTCATCTGGACGGGTCTCACCCATTTGCCTCACTTGTCTCCCACTGCTTATCAGCATGCAAATCATTCCTCAGTACTCATTCCATTTTCCCCAAACCTTGGTCAACTTTTGGGGACAACCTCGAATCTCATACACTCTCCGTTCCGCCACCATACACCAGTCCATTTCAATATTCCAGTCACACAATGTGGGGGTTGATGTTGCCCTCCACTGCTAGTTATATTTCTTTTGACCACCATAAACCCCAATGTCACTCAGAGATGTTCTTTGCTTTTGAGATCCATCTCATCCCATATGTTCAGACAACACCACCTTGGCGACCCAGACGCTGTTGTATTACACACATTCTGGATACAGGACACCACCTTAACCCAATTGTCCTGTTGCCCTAGATATCCCCATATCATATGAAGAAAGGTGCATTCTTGTTCACATCTTCTCAGGCATAGTCCAGACTCCGACCTCACTATTTTTACCAGTGTCTTGTTGGCAAAATATGTTCTGTGGAGAATTTTGAGCTGTACTAGTTTGAATCGGAATATAATGGGTACCTCTTTAGGGGAGGTCAGAGCCTCCTACAATTCGTCGTCCTCTAGGTCACCGTCCCAGCGTTTTTGAAGTGTGGACAGGAGTTCTGGGGAGTTATTAAGGATTTGTGGTACATGAGAGATATTGCCCCCTTTGCCATGAAATCGTCCAGTAATCTATCCTCCAGGGGAGAGGATTCTGGGAGTTCATCCCCTCTTGGTAGCGCTCCCCTCAGCGCATGGCTGCTTTGGAAATAGCGAAAGGCTTCAGATTATGCCAATTGATAGTGTTTCTGGAGGTCTGCAAAGGGAATTGCTTCCCCCCTCACCCACAGGTCTCCTACCCTCGAGATGCCAATCAGGTCCCATTTTTGAAACCTCACTGTTTTGCTAAGAGGCCCAGTTCACGAAGTCCCTTAGCGGGGTCGCTCGTGTGATTTTGCTATGCCAGTCTAGGGCTGTCGATGCTTCCTGCCAGATCTGTATTGTGACCGACGTTGGGCTGGGTAATGTCGCAATCTTATCCCCTCCATATATCGCTCTAAGATAACCACCGGGCTGCATGTTGCGGCGGTCCATTCTATACGCCGCTCATCAGGGAGTAGGTGGACCCAGTGGTTGATTACAGTGAGCTGGGCCGCCCAGTAATATTTCTGGATTGCCATGAGCGCTATACCACCATCGTACAAACTTCTGGCTAGTTTTGGGAGAGAGATCCTGGGAGACCCTCCATTTCCAATCTGTTTTTTCTTGATGCACTGCACAATCACTTTTGCACTTGGCACATTTGGAGCACCGCTGTTTAAATTGATTATTGTCACTGTACGTTCATAAAAAAATTTGATTAACTGAGTTATTCAGACCCAAATGTTTATTAGATTAATTCTCTCATGTAAATTAATTTAACAAGTATAATTGCATCAAAATTCTATCCAATAGAACAACTTGTGTTTCTGTAATGCATAATGTCCAGGTTCTGTGGAATACAGGGTTACCCCTTTGATGCTTAACAATAATATCACAGCCAAAATATCTACAGCCAAAATATTGTGAAGGAAAGTAGATACAAGTAAATTAATATTTACTATACTAAACTCCACATATATGTACCTTGACAATACATACATCGTCATGTGACATAGATAGTAAAGTTATACTCAGCTATATAGACTTACATTCCCAATATTTTGGTTCTCAAGATTTCATCTATGATATTTTTCCAGCACAATATTTTTGTAATGAATATTCTTATGTACGACCGCCAAGAGCCTGAGCAAACTGAAAATGAGTCCCATCTAATGCAACCCTTAGACAACCAAGCTGCCTTTGAGGTTCAAATGGTAAAAAATGCTTTCACAAAAATGTCTTTATGTACAAACAATATTTTGTCTTGCAAATAAAAGGGTTGGCTGTAGGATGTTTATTCACCCCTCAAATGGCCAACATCTTTATCTCTTATTTTCAGAACAAATAGATATGTGGTGTAGAAAACCCATTTAGGCAGGTAACAGACACTCGGGTCAGGGTCTTTGATGAGATATTTCTCATGTGAAAAGAATCTGAGGAGGATTTACATTTTTCGCGACTGGATTTAAAACAATCAAAGGTCAATCTAACATTTACAATGACAAAACACAACAATAGATTTTTGGATCTAAGGGTAAACATTGAACAAGGAAAGTGAATTACAAAAAAACAACCCCACAGATAGAAACCCTCTACATTTTTCTGGCTGCCACCTATGATGACTGAAAGAAAACTTTCCCTATGGGAAATTATTTTGGATCAGAAGAAATTGCACCAGAAAGATAAATACCTGAATACTGTCAGCATATTGATAATTAAGGCGATGAACAGAGGATACCACAATATAATAGTACTAAGTGCATTCAAACGTGCCCAGTTTGAGAACCTTCCTGGAGCAAAATGAAATAGTAAAATCCCTTAAATGTGTATTTTGAGTCCTCTAAAAATACAAGAATCATTATTCACCTACCGCAAAGAGTCACATGTTAGGGCAAGTAGTTCAAAAGAATCTAGAACTTTTATAACCTGTGGGGATTACGCAAAATCAAAAGGATTTGTAAATGTAGGCAATGTGTTGTGTCTGTGTATTGACTACATATACCAAAGACTTCAACATTGATTGGAAGACAACAGTACAAAGGCAATCCTCAAACTGCAATAGTAAAAATATGATGCATGCCAAAAACATGTGCCTTTGACAACACCTACATAGGTAAGACTACACAGGCAATACAAAGCAAATAATACAACACAAACCATGTTTAACCTATAAAACTAAGAATGTCCCCTGGTTGACCACTACAGTGAAATGCAACACTGATCATATTAATAAGTGGATAATGGCATGGTACCAGACAACCTAAGAAGAGGAAACATTAAAAGAAAATTGGTAAAGATGGAGGAACAAATTATTGAATTGTTGAGAACAGGAGTAGATGTTCTCAATGCACTAAACAAAGTATGCAAATTAGTGATATTAGTTATATAGTTGTATATAGAACACATAGACATACACAGAATCCACTTTGTGTGCAATATGACAAGGTGCATCAACCTTGTTCTCAGACTCAAAGAGGAGCAATACACTCTTCCATCTATCACCGCCGCCACCAGTAAGCATATCCACAGGATCGGCATGGCCAGTGGTAGAAACAGGAAAAGGGGAATAGGATATGTGAGAAGAAAGAGACACTGGAATCCATCAATCTCACTCGTCACTTCTGTTGGCGAGTGATTTCTAAAGGCTGCAGTGGATATAAAAAGAGAAAGTCATCTTTTTAGTAACTTGTCATGAGAGTTTTGCACTTAACTGTATTAGTGAATGAATGGTACACTAGCAATATATTTGTGAAAATAACTCACTTTATGTTGGTGTGTAACATGCAGTTTCTGAAACTAAGCATTCAAATAATGAGCAACTTAAATATATGACACTTCTCCGAATGAATATATGAATGTAATAACTACATATAGCTTCAACACTATGCACTCTCTGTGGAAGATGAGTTATACTTTCTACTTAACTCATGGAGCACTAAAAGGTAATTACCAAATGTTAAAATATTTTGCTGTTCCTTATTTAGCAATATGTATAAATAAACTAGAACTTTTTGACATGCATAACTTGACACTTGCACATAACATGAGCTTTGACACTTACACAGGAGCACCATGGTCCTGGCTCCATAATCCTTCCTCTTCTAGTGAGCTTTTAAGTAGAAGCATTATAAACAAACACACAGCAAAACGCGGGTTTATGGAACATTTTGAACAGGAGGAGCCAACACATAGGCATACCAACAGCCTTTATTGGTTCTATTTCAAAAATAGATCTCACAAAAAAATATTTACATACAAACACAACGTTTTCTTGCAAATAAGAGGTGACCGTGGGATACTCATCCCTAAAGTGCCCCTCAAGAAAAATGCAATAATGTCAAAGGGGCATATTTACAATAAGTGGCGCATCCCTGAATATAACTTATTGTGCGCCATGCCTCCGCCTCCGCCATGCCTCCGCCACCATGGATGCGCCTCATTTACAATGCGGCGCACCATGGGGCAAAACTGCATAGAAAATTGTATCATGCCCTCCCAATTCTTTTAAATATTGTATGTATGTAATATCTTTGCACACGTTGTCCTTGGCCCTGAGGAAGGTGATATTCACCGAAACGTACGTCGGCCTAACATCTACCTGTTGTGGATATAAACTGGTTAATTCCACCTACACCAGCAGAACGTTATCATCCAGTCTTTCTGAGTTTCCCACTGAGTACACCTTAGAGCTGCCATGTTTGTTAGCTTTATGTCTTGTTATATTTAGTCTTTGTGCTTATGTTGATAGGTTGTTTTCTCACAAATAGGATTGGTATGACTGACATATAAGTATGCATGTATGATTGGTAAGAATAGTTGTTATTAGAGGGCACATTTTTAGTATCATAACTCACAGATCTTGAGAAAAAACTATGTTTGTAAAAGTTATGAATTTCTTATTGACGATAAAATGATTTGATATGCACAGATGTATTAAATGTTCTTTTTAAAGAAATAACTTTAAAAAAATCTAATAAATATATATGTTTTGATAACACTGTGAAGTTTTTCTCTTTGGCATCCGCTTCCAAGTAGTTTGGAGATTTATTCAATGCTAAAAGGAATATAGGTCCAACCTGAGGTTTTTGTATTTTTTGCTTGCTTTGTCTCTCCCCCCTCTGGACCTTAAATTAACCGGGAGTACTCTCTCTTACTATATGCAAAACTGCACAGATGCGTCACGCATTTGTGCCGTAAAAGTGACGCATTGCTGGAGTTTCATCGCAAGCGCGACGCAGCTACAGCAATGCTCTGGGTGGCCCTATCTTGTTAATGCTGCGTCATTCCTTACGCCTGATTCAAGCAGGCGCAGGGTTTTGACGCAGCATGGGCCCCAAAATGACTGAGTGAAATCTTGTAGATTTCACTGAGCCACTTTTAGAAGGCGTTCCTGCGCCGGAACACCCCTCTCTGCGCAAGAACGCCTCCTTCTGGCGCAGAGCTTTACAACGTGACGCATCTCCCAGATGCGTCACGTTGTAAATACCCCGCAGCATGGCGCATCTTTTGCGCCGCCGCTGCGTCACAAAAGTGACGCAACGGCGGCGTAAAAGACGCGCAAGGGGCTTGTAAATCTGCCCCAAATTCTCATAAGTGCTCATATTAATGTTCAGATAGTTCAAAATGTGTACTAGCAACATCACAAATTTCAGAAACACTTATTTGTATTTCCAATATACTTCAATGCAATGAAAAGGAAGCAACTGGTAGATCTGAGTAACAATGTCCTGGCTGCAGCAACATTGGATCACAATTGCCTAGCAAGATGCTGAGGCTACAATGGAATAAGTCAAAGATGGCCACCGTATCCTTTCCTGACACAATGAACGTTATACCATCATTGATCATCCAATGCAGTGGTTTAATATATGTACGTATACAATGAGTCAAATTAATTCTGCCTCAATAGCAAATAGATAAATGAGAAAGAATTATGATATGAACATATACCTGGTAAATATATACAGCCATAAATGTCATTTGCTTTGCATGAAAAGAAGGCTGATGTGTGACAAAAGAATGATCTTTATAAAGGGGGGATTTCAGAACTCGTGTTTAAGCGATGATAGTATTGTAAGTCAACAGAATGAGGTTAATGAAGAATGGATTATGGTTGTTGATGGATACATTATGATGGTATTGTAAGTCCATGGAAGGATGACTGACGATACATCAGAAATGATGAGAAAAATTAAAAGAGAATTATAGCCTAGTCACCAAGATTGATTTTGCCATTAAAAATGTAAATACAAAGATGACTATAACTACATGCAAAGGAACCTAGAAATATATGTAAATATACCATGCTACTCTCTGTCATTTAGTTGCCTCAAATTGTAAAGCGCTCTGATATCCATCGGGATCAAGTTCACGCTATATAAAACTTTATTAATAAAATAAATAAATATGTAACATATTGAATAACCTTTTTTTAATTTTTAGTCTGCATTATTGCAGACGGCTTGGTTACAAAATGTAAGTAATCGGATGCGTCAGTTATTCAGCAAAAATACAAAATATAAGAGAAAATATGAGATCACTTCAACACACTTCCTTGAAGGCTGAGGCAGAAGCTCTTTCATTGGAAGCCATTCTTGCCTCAGCTCCTTCTCTGTGCCGGCCACTGCCCTTCTTTGTCAAAGGCAAAAAGTAAGCCCTAACAGCCTTAGAAAACTTTTTTTTAAATAATCAAACTGACATGTTTGTCAATTATTTCAACTGTGCTGTAGCTTTTGGGATTACATTTCTATTCTGAAAAAGAAGAGAAGGGGCAAGCCTAGAATGAAAGTGAGAGTAGCTTCGACTGAAAGAATAGCAGCCCTCAGAGGAGAACTGGACCTTGGGCTGAGGATGTGTTGAATTTAGGAGGTTAGGAGTTGGTACTAACAGCCTTATAGTTGTTATCTGCAGGGACGTCACATAATGATTGTTAATTATCATCAATATGGGCCTGAGCTGCTTGCGAGAGACCATAATGAGGGGAGGGTAATTAACTGCCATTATTGCACAAAATAATTTACAATTTTAAATCTATTTATAATTTAAATTAATAAGCCTCGAATCTTTGATCAACCACAAAACAAACATGTTTATGACCTTTTGGTCTTTGGTCCAGGATAAAAAGGCTTCCTCAGTATCTCTCTGCAGGTAGGCTAGGTCCACAATTGCTATGGATTGCACATTTGGATCAAGTTCGCTCTATATAAAACTTTATAAATAAATAAAATTTCATGTGATGGATGGCCACTTCAAGGGCAAAACCCATGGGGGTTTCCCAGTTTGAGGTATGCAGGTCTTCATTGGGATCGGGAATCTATATAGTAAGGATTTAAAGGAGGGTTATGGAGTCCAGCCGCGGCCGGTAGTGGGAGTACCTGCCGGGTGGTGATGTGGGGAGGGGGAGGGACAGGGTGGGGGGTAGTAATGTATGGATTAGGGAGATTTAAAGGTAAGTAAACATATAAATAAATAAAACGAATTTCGTTGTGTGCACTGCATCACCAAATGCGATGCAGTGCGCGCAACGAAATTTGTTTTATTTATTTATATGTTTACTTACCTGTTAAGGTCCATAATCCATACATTACTACCCCTCATCCTGCCCCTCCCCCTCCCCACGTCACCGCCCGGCAGGTACTCCCACTACCGGCCGCGGCTGATGGAGTCCCTGGCTACATCTCCCAGCCCAACTATTTCTCTTCAAAGTCCTTTGTCCCTATCTGCCATTTTATAGTGAATCTCATCCGGTGTGAAGTTCTTGTTGAACGAGGATGATAATAATACTCACTGTAATAGGAGCGCAAGCTCTATAAACGGGCATAACTTTTGGTAGCAGTGTAATTAAACAGAGAAAATTAATAGAGTGAGATGAAATGCATGTATTAAATACCAATTTATAGGTCTTTTTATGAGGATGAACATGACACAGAGTGAGAATTCAGAGAGACACAGCTACAATAGATATTTGAGATAATAACATTTTTTTTTTGTAATTTACTGAGAAGCATGCATGCATTAAAAAAAACTTAGAGATTCACTGAAATAGCACACCTTTTAAACCCCCTCCCAAAAAAATTCTATTTGACAGCTTTACATAACTGTCATAAGTATAACTTGCACTGCACCAGTAGTTATACTTTGGGGTCGATTCCGATCCGGTAAAAAGCGCTCCGAATCGGCGTACGGAGCGTTTTTTCCCCGTACGAATCGTACCTATAAACGTCCCGTACGTACGACGAAGTACGATTCGTACCAGGAGCCGTACTCCGTACGAGTCGTACAAGACACCGTACGACTCTAATCTCCGTACGATTCTCCTTCGGAACCCGCTGTACGCGACATCTGTACGGTTCGCGGCTGGTTTTTACGACCCAGCAAGTACGATACGTGTTGGGTACGCACAGTACGACCCTTTTTCTACGGGAGCTGAAAACAGCCGTAAAAGCAGAGTTTGCGCCAAAACAGGTACGGAACGCCCCCCCCCCCCGGGTACGGTGCGTATCCCCCATGATCGCAGGGGTACGCACCGTACCCCTGCGATCATGGGGTGTACGAGCCGTACCCCATGTACGATCGGTGTACGAGCCGTACCCCATGTACGATCGGTGTACGAGCCGTACCCCCATTGTACGATCGGTGTACTAGCCGTACCCCCATTGTACGATCGGTGTACGAGCCGTACCCCCATTGTACGATGGGTGTATGGCTTGTACACCGATCGTACAATGGGGGTATGGCTCGTACACCGATCGTACAATCGGGGTACGGCTCGTACACCGATCGTACAATCGGGGTACGGCTCGTACACCGATCGTACAATTTGGATACGGCTCGTACACTGATCGTACAATGGGGGTACGGCTCGTACACCGATCGTACAATGGGGTACGGCTCGTACACACCATGATCGCAGGGGTACGGTGCGTACCCCTGCGATTATGTGGGTACGCACCGTACGGTGTGTATGTGTTTGTGTGCTTTTCCGTACGACTCGCCCTTACCTGACGTGGACCGTACGAATCGCGTCCTCATACCCCGGTCCGGATCGTACTCGTCGGGTCATACGGCATGTGTATGAGTCGTACGGTATGTGTACGAGTCATACGGTTCACGGTTTCAGCCTTGCAATACGTACGGATCGCAACGGTTCGGAAAGATTCACGGAATACGGATCGTACTTCGCGACTCGGACGGACGGGTACGATTCGTACGGAGAGGGCTCCGGATACAAATCGTACGGACGTTTTTTTTCCCGGATCGCAATCGACCCCTTTGTGTCAGTTATGTATAACTGGTAAATTTCTGTGATTTTTGTTTTGTTTTTCGAACAGTAGCTTTTTTTCTCTTGCCGGGCCACCCCTGCACTCATCCCCCTCAGTGTCCAACCCCCATCGTGCACTGGCTTTGGCATTGCTCTGCATGGGGGTGAGGGGTTCGCCACAGGAACTCGCATGCAGCCAGACCTTGCACCCAAACCCCAGCCAGCAGCCAACCCCTCACCTCACATGGCCTTCGGGTAGTCCTGCAGGAGTCCTATAGAACTACATCAAAGCCACGCTGGGTCCCATGGGAGTCTGCAGGATCGTGAGAACTGAAAAAAAAGATTGTTTATTTTCTTTTTGGTCCCTGCAGGGCTCCCGCTATATGTTTTTTAATAGTTCCAGGTCTCAGGGACCAGGTCCCCACGTCCTGTAATGGTGGCCACAGCATATTTTTTTTAATGTACGGTCACCCATCTCATTGCTCAGTATAGCTGGACTCCCAAGGACCTGATCAATCAAAATATAAATGTTGTCATTTTTTTCCGTGGTGCTAGATATCTATACGTTTTTTACCTTCATTTTTTTTTTTAAATGGCTGAATAGAATTACAATAAATCACAAAAAGGCATGTTTTCTGGATAAATATCTGGATATATAAATCTCTGCACATATAAATCAATGCCATAAAAAAGGTTAAGCCAACTCATCTCCTTCCCAGAAACTTTCAGGGTGATCCATCAAGCGGGGGGCCGAGAGAAAGGAGGTCCAAATACACGTGTTTCTGTGCAGTTTTCAAGAGGAACATTGAACTGCGATACAGCAAACACTGCTGAACGCATTAACACATTTAAATATGTTATGTTTTAAATATTTTTGTGACCATAATTATCATGCATTGTTATGTGTGTATTTATAACTAATACTTTGAATATGGTTGTTGATAAATTGTTGAGGTGACTTTTTAAAAAAAACAAGAGATCTGCTTCATATTGGTTGATGTGCTGATCCTTTGCTAAAGCCAACAGGCCAGCCTTTTATATTTTGGTGTTCTGAGCCTTTGTCAAAGTCAATATGTCTGCCTTACTTAAAAAGTAATCTCTTTTTATTGGTACTTTACGGCAGATTAAATCCCTGTTATAATTAGGTGATTATGTCAGTTAAATCGTAAAATTTTGCACAAAAAACACTGAAATTCACCAGTGATTGTTGACTGAAGTAAATATAACTCGCCCCTTCGATGAGCTATCACTGATTCAGAATCATAAAAAATGTGAAAATGCTAACTGATTCAAAGTCTAAAAAAGTTAGAGATACTAGGATTTGTGCAAACTATTAGAACTCTGTTAAAGCAATAAATAAGATGTTGTGTCAGATCCAAAAGCTGCAAACATTTTCCAGTCTAACAGGTAAACAGTGTGACTGATAAAGCATTGGTAAGATAAACATCATATGGGCTGATTCAGGAAGGCAGTTTGAAGTATGTGAAGTAATATTCCTATAATTTTCTTTCATGTACATTTAAATGCCTTCGTGAATGCTCAACTCTACTTTGCCTGGATACTATTTTTGTCTTTCTATTTACATGAAAAGCTTACTACAATTGGCCTTAAAACATCTAAAAAATGGTAATATTCAGGCAATGTGCAAATACAATTAGTAGAAATAGAAAAGACTTTCCCATCTTTGCACTTTTGCTATTAGGGTGTTGGATGCTTCAGGCCAGTTCAGAAAGGCCTGCAAGAATACATAACGTGAATGTGTACTTTTGTAGTACTTCTTCACATGCTCATAAATACTCGTGAGAATCAGCCTCAAAGAGGTCAGTGGATCTTGATATGGGATTACCCCAGAGTTGTATAATTCTAGGATAAAGTTTCCAGTGGATTTACCAGTTTTGTAGGAATACAATTAAAAATGACGCCTTTCGATTACCTGCTTTGGGCTAGTCCAATATACACCAGTATACATAAAACCCCTTGACATGCAGTAATGCAAGATAAACAAGGAGAACCATTATTGCTGGTCACTGTTGCCAAGCAGGAGACAAAAATCAAGAAAATGAGCCCAAATTGGAGGACAGGCTGGATGACCTCAAAGAGTGTTCTAAGAGGGTGCAGAAGGATGATAGGGTTGTTTGAGTATGTGGGGTACGGTAATAACCTGCACCCCCAGGATATGTTGCAAAGCGATGCCGCTTGTGTACCTTTGTTAATAGCGACACGGCGTGAAGCCGAATATTGCTCTGTGTGACTGAGCAAGAACAACCCACTTGGACTCAAGCAGTGATTGGTGTCCTGTCAACTTACGATTCTTTTATCATTTGAGGACTATAAATGTATCGAGCAAATGAATATATCCCCCTGCTTATGCCGATCAAAATATTAAGAAAAAAAGTTCCATTGATATTTATTCAGAAATATCTGCCACAACCCTTCAAAAAAAGGAATTTCTTATGGGTGCACTCATTTTAATAATAAATGTTCTTTTGTGATGTATTTAATTAATGCCAGAAATCGTGTATATGCATATTTTAATTATTCTTCATTTAAATGCAATTTGAGTATGTTTTGTAGCTCACAATGATTTCTGTATAGGCTCTGATATAACCATATTGAGGTTTGTAATGCGGGTCTGCACTGCACATTGTACACGTGCTGTTTCACTATTAATATGGATTTATGGCAGTTATCGCCGGTGTTTATTGCGATATTTAATTCTGAAGTGCTCTAACACCTCTGCGCCGCGCTCACACTATAGAAAACTGCAAAAATAAATAAAATCATACATTTAAACTCATCTCCATACATTCAATGAAGCTTGGCGACAGCGCCTCAGTCTTTACAGCCTCCTCCCTGATGAAACGTTTTTGCAATTTCTATTGCTGTTTTTGTTCCTACATGTGATTTTATAATTACATTGATTTTCTAATCTCACACAAACGGTGTCTGTTTGTCTCAGATGTCTTGTTAATCCAAGTGTTTGAATGTGCTTAATCTAAAACCCATCTTTTAATGAGTATGTAAAAGGCCTCGTTGATGCAGAGATTTGTAATCATAGCGATTGACAGGGAAAATGAAGCTCTTTTATTGACTGGGTCAGCCAAGGGACCTGTTGTACTGTTTGTTCTTGTCACTTGCAATTTCAATTAGCTCAGTGTCTGAAATGGTAATTGTAGCACTGACTTAATGAATTGTGCAGAAGTCCGCAACGCTTTGGAGAAGACGCATTTCTGGTGAATAGATAGAGAAATGGATGTGGCCTAATGGCCAGAGCATCAGCCCTTGGAACTGGGGTACCAGGTTCGTGTCTCAGTGTTGGCTCAACATCCTGTGATTCTGGGCAAATCACTCAATCTCCCCGTGCATACTAAAAATGAATGTGTAATTTTGCAATTTAACTGGTGCTCATGTAAAGTGCTCCAATACCTTCGGGTCGAGTTTGCGCTCTAGAAAACTGCAAAAAAGTACATATATATATATATATATATATATTTTTTTTTATTTTTTTTTGTGAGGGGCACCGGGTTTGATGGATTGATTGGAAACCATCAGCAGTTGTGCTGCCAGATCTATTGATAGTCCAGTACTGAGCTGGAGGCAAATGTTAATGTCCTACATGACACTGTGGGCACTAATGCTCTACTAGTCTCTCTAAATTGGGTTCTCTAGATTGCAATGAAGGGCTTCCAAGATATGGGTTCTTTTCATTCTAAGTTTGATCACAAATAAATAATGCTTATTCTTCAAAAAAGGTCACTAATTACTTACTGTGGGAGCATGGACTGGCAGGGCATGGCAGCGCAGTGCCCTGCTGATGTTCTGAGGAGAACCCCGCTCAATACGTCAAAAGTCTTAATTGCATCACCATTTAGCTCCCAGCCCTGGAGTGTGTGAGGAACCAGCAGCCAACTGAGGAGACCACTCAAGCAAGGACGGCTCCTCCACGTGGGCCGAGGAGCTTCGCCCCACTGCTTTCTCGCATGCGAGAAGCAGAAACATAAAATGGTATTTCAAATACCATTTTATGTTTCCGCTTCTCGCACTGCGGAAAAGCAGAAGACAGGGTTGGATGGGGGCGGGTGGGTGAGCGGTCCTGCTCCAGGCAGGGTGAGGAGTGGCTAGCCCACTGTTGTGGGCGCTGACTGTTTGGTTAGCCCCAGGGCCGACCAAACCAGTCATGCACCCTACATTTTCTCTATGTAGGCTGCAGCCTACTTAGAGAAAATGGCCTCCCCATAGATGCCTGTGGTGTTGGAGTCCTAGCCAATCACAACGCTGCTATTGCAGCTTTATGATTGGCTTAGGAGAGATGAGGGAGGCTGCCTGCTTCCAGTATAGAGAGGAGACCCGATGCGATGCGGGACCAGAGGAGATAGTAAGTTTAATAAAAAAAAAAATTTAAATACCCCCCTCCCCTAGCTACCCCCTCCCTGTGTGACCCCCCCCCCCCCCCCACCCACCCACTCTCCCACCCGCGAGTCATTCTGGCCGCAACTGTACTTGAGGGATGTTGGAGGCAGGATCAGAGGCCATAGGCCTGGAGCTGAGAGAAGCTGGGATGGAGCCTGAGAGAGCTATATTTGTGATGATGATGTACAATGAGGCAAAAGGAGAGGATTGAATGGTTTGAGAGAGACCATATCATTCTGGCAGGAGCTCTTGGTGCTAGCCAGCTCTGTGAAGAGCAAAGGCAGACAGGCCAAATGGTGCCCAAGATGACAGTGTTGTCCTCAGGCGCTAGGCGAGGGTGCGGACAGCCCCAACTGAAAGGACTACCGCGCAGTCAGTGACATGAAGGAAGAATCCCAGAGAGAACAGAAGGCTGCAGAAGTAGCAAGTGAAAGTCAGAGGAGCAGAGTGAGGCAGAGCAGAATACCCCCTGATAAAAGGTGCAGATGTGGAATGGGGTCCTTGCCAAAAGGGGGGCTTTGATTCAGTACATGGAGGCTCTAGGTGCCTCCCTCTCCGGTCCTGGATTAATCCATCCACCTCAAGCGGGCTTGAAGTCTTCTCAGTGACACACATACAAGAGGGGGAATCTGGGAATCTAGGGCCCTCCTGGTTAGTCCATGGAGTAGTGGCCAGAAGGGCTACGACATACGGCCCTGCAAACAGCGGAACAGGTCTGGCTCTGATTTGGATATGCGGCGTCTCACTCTGTCCTTGGGTCACAAGGTAAGGGGTGGAGGCCAGATAGAAAGAGAGGTTCTCCTCTGTCCCCAGGAAACCAACAGGAATCAAAACCACAACAAAGAAGCAGAGGGCAAGATAGAGCTTCTATGTGGACCATCAACTAAGGAGTCTTGTGCAGAGATTGGCTTTGAAGCTTGCTTAGCTAAGTAGGGGCCACAAGCCTTTTGAGGACTGAGCCCTGAAGGGAGAGCAGTACTAGCAAGAGAGATGTTAAAATCCATGGTGGGAGACCCTGGCAGAAACAATTAGTCATCTTATCTACCTTGTTGCCCATGCACATCCAACTGTGAAGAAAATGGCCAATTGGTGGGACGGGCTCATCGACTCCATGGTAGAAGGGAAGTTGACCTACAAACAGAGGGCTCAAGCCCTGCTGAAACACCCTCCTAAGAGATACAAGACGACTGTAGGCTGCCCTGTAATCTGTGAAAGAACTAGTAAAGTACTGAGTACTACTCTGTTGTCAGTATCAGGTGATAATGTTGCAAAGAGGACACTCGGAAGTTCACTATGAGAGCACCAGTGCATTGCATGCATTGACCAAGGCCACCAGCCTGCTCCAATTCAGGAGGAAATGAATACATTCACAGAGCTAACTACTGCAATGGAATACCATCAGCCTAAAGCAACTGACAGTCCTGTGAGATCCATCAAAGTAGAAGGTTATGTTTCCTAAATGGAGTAAATATTGCAAACTTTAATGATACTGCATTCTATAATTTAGGCTAGGAAACCCTGGCATAAATGTCTCGTTGGTAAGACAGGATCTGCATAACATGGTGAATACAGAAGGTAGAACCTAAGGGCCTCATTTATGAGAACCCACGCAGCACCTGAATGTTACTTTTTTGACGTTCCAGTAGTACAGTATGCTCCGACTTATTTACAAGGCCACGTATAGTGGCCTTGTAAATATGTGCCCCTTTCACGCAGAACACTGCGCGAAAGGGGCATTCCATTGGTGTTGCTGTGGGTGTTCCCACGCAATACCCATGGAATCTGACACATTCCCAGATTCCTGATTTCTCGTAAACCTGGGAATGTGTCAGAATCGAATGCCACCTCAGGGGTGGCGTTACAGAGGCACAAGGAGGAGAAATTGTTTCATTTCTCCAAATTTTTTCTTTTTCTACGTGTGTTGCATTCTGCAATACACATCGAAAAAGGAATTTGCCTGAATTGATTTTTTTTCTTCAGGAAGGTGTTCCTTCCTGCACAAAATAAATCAGCCTGCAACGCAGGCACCCTTGCACCCTGGTGCAAGGGTGCCTGCGTTGGCGCACGGCAGTTCATTGTGCACTGGCGCTGTGGAAAAGGACAGGAACGCACCGTGTCTTAGACATACGGTGCACTCCTGCCATTTTCTTTTGATGTAGGGCAGCGCAGCAAGATTCCTTGCTGCGCTGCCCGACATCAAATGAAGCCCTGAGACTTTACAGATATGGTCAGTGATCTCAAGAAGAAAGTGACCTTAACTGATGTAAAACTACAGACTACTGGAAGACAGAGATGAACATATGGATGAGATGGCTCAAAGGAACAATTTCCTGATAGTGAGGGTCTGGAAGGGAGATAGGGAACCTATGCATAATAATTGCTAGAAAAGCAACTGAAGACCCTTGTACCATTGGGAGACACATCTCAATGTTTTTGCTATTGAGTGAGCGCATAGGGCAATAATGCTGTGCCCTCTTCTGGGCCCCTCCCTTGATAATTCTGCTGGACAAACTGTTTCATTATAGAGGTAAAAACTCAGGTCCTCACTTATGGGTTTTTTAATCGTAGGGTAGCGCAACAGGCCTTGCTGCTGTGCTACCCTATGGCAAAAGAAATTTGCCGTAGGGTAGCACAGATACGGTTAATTCTCATCCTTTTTCCCTGTGGCGGCGCACAATGGGCTGCTGTGCACCAATGCAGTCACTTTTGCACTACGTTGCAAGGGTGCCTGCGTTGTGCGGGTAATTATTTTTGTGCAGGAAGGGAAACCTTCCTGCACAAAAACAATCACAAGCAGCTTTTTCCTCTTTCTACGTGTGCTACAGAAGAGGAAAAACGAGAAAAAATTAAGATATTTCTCCTCGTTGTGCCTCCCTTACGCCTCCCCTTGATAGGCATACATTTTGGCGAGGCCTCAGACCTATGATTTCTCGTAAATCTGGTGCAGTATCAAAAAGTCATTGGTTTTGCTAGGAGCACCTCCAGCAACACTCACGGAAGGTCCCTTTCACATCGTTTTCTGCATGAAAGGGGCACATATTTATAAGGCCGTGAAAAGCCAAGTAACGTGGCTTTACGCGGCCTCATAAATATGCCAGTTGCACATTGTGCCACCGGAATGACAAAAAAGTGACATACCATCGGCACAATAGTGTCAGTAGGGCCTCATAAATGAGGCCCTCATTTGTAAAAATGATACGAAGATTAGGGTAAGCAATCAAGTCAAGTCAAGTCAAAAGTTTTTATAAAGCGCAACTTATCACCGTAAGGTCTCAAGGCGCTTGAGCAGAAAAACAGTCGACAGCATCAAGGAGTGTTCCTGGAAACAGCAGGCGTTTATTTAGGGAAGAGCCATGTTTTGAGACATTCACGGAAGAGTTTGTGTTCAGAGATGGATAGAATGTGGGGGGGGGGGCAATTTATTCCACAGCCTGGGGGTCAGATAGGAAAAGGAATGATGGCCGTTTCGGGATGTGCGGACACGAGGCTGGACCAAAAAGGATTTATTGCTGCACCTTAGCGGTCTGTTGGGTACGTACCAATTGAGTTTCTTTAGGAGATATTTAGGGCCAGTGTTATACAGGATAGCGTGTGTCAGACTCAGGATCTTAAAGTGGCTTCTCTGACGAATGGGGAGCCAGTGGAGTTTTTTCAGACAAGGAGCAGAGACTGTTCTAGGTAGAAGGTCAAGGGTCAGTCTGGCCGAAGCGTTCTGCAGGGTCTTCAGTTTAGAAATCAGATCTTTGTTGAGTGCTGCAAACAGGGCATTTCCGTAATCAAGACGGCTGATGACCAAACCCTGCACCAGAGGTTTCCTGGTTTCAATAGGAAGCCACTTGAAGATCTTCCCGTAGCAGATGCCCGTTACCTGGCTGACATGGTTTTTCATGGACAGGGCATGATCTATTGTTATCCCTAAGTTATGGACTGCTGATTTGGGAGGGGGACAGGTACCCAGTTCCAAAGGCCACCACTCTTGTGACCAAAATTTCTCAGCCTTGCCAAACAGGATGATGTCAGTTTTGCTGCCGTTTAATTGGAGTTTGTTATTGTTCATCCAGTTACTTATATCAATCATGCACTTTTTGAAGCAAGAACGAGTGCCAGAGTAGTCTGAACCACATGTGATAAGTAACTGGGTGTCGTCAGCGTACTATACGGTTTCAAAGCCGTATGATTTGATGACGTTAGCCAACGGGATTAGATACAGGTTGAACAGCATAGGACTTAGGAGTGATCCTTGGGGTACCCCCACGGTAACTGGGCGACTACTGGAAACTAGGGAATCAACTTGAACTGTGGTGGAACGGTCAGTAAGATAGTTTTCCAGCCAGTCTAGGGCTTTTCCTCTGATACCCATCTCCCACAATCGATGTTTCAAGATGTCGTGGGAGATGGTATCAAATGCTGCTGATAGGTCCAAAAGGACGAGAATTGCCCCTTTGTCCAATGTAAGCCTGATATTATCCACAATCTCTAGAACTGCAGTCTCTGTACCGTGGGCGGCATGGAAGCCGGATTGGGAGGGATCCAGAATCCCGTGTAACTCCACAAATGCAGTAAGCCGCTTGTTCACTAAATATTCCAATACTTTCCCTAAAGTAGGCCAGTAAGGAAATGGGCCGGTAATGAACCATTTGGGTAGGGTCGTTTGAGTTTTTTTTTAGAATTGGCCTGGCCTTGGGCATGTTTCCATTTTGTTGGTACCCTTGCTTATTCTAGTGAAGAGTTAAAAATGTTCATGAGCGGGTTAGCCAATAATGGTATGATTTTGGTATAGGAGCAGGGGGGAAGAGGGTCCATAGGGGAGCCTGATTTTATTTTGTTTAGGCCCTCAAGTACTTCGGTAACAGATATCAGATCAAATTGAGTTAAACAAGGAGTGTCCGTGTGTGCAACCGAGAGGGGATTCACCGATGTACTATTATTTTGCTTAAGTTGGCATGAGTCGATGTTCGAGAAGGAGGAATAGATTGTTTTGATTTTATTATCAAAGAAAGCGGACATAGAGTCCACCCATTCTTGGGTAGGCACGAAATGAGACTTTTTGGCCCGGGGCGAGGTCAATTCTTTTAGTATTTTATATAATTCCTTACTAGAATGGGCTGCATTGTTTATCCGCAGAGTCAAGTAAGTCTTTTTGGCCAATGTAATATTTTTTAGGTAAAGTGAATGCAGTAGCTTTTAGCTATTTCTGTCCTCCTCCGTTTTAGTTTTCTGCCATTGTCGTTCGGCTGCTCGACTGGATTGTTTGTCGGTTTTTAGGGCAGCAGTGAACCATGGCGATGCGATGAATTTCATATTAACATTCGTCTTGGGAATGACCTCGTCAAGGTTTTTAGAATAGAGGTTGCCATTTGTTCCACTGAAGTTTCCAGGTCTGTTTGTTGCAGTTTAAAATATGTTTGGAAAGCTTCAGGGGTCAATTTGCGCCATGGGCGTATCAGAACTCTTTTTTTACTTTCGGAATTGACCCCGGGATGTAATGGGAGACTGAACTTTAGCAATGAACATATCATCTCATGTAATGGTTTTCCCAGACTACTCTAGGTTGGTACTGAAATAACGTCCTTTGGTGGGGTAAAGTGGAAGCTGACCGCAGCTATATAACCTACCTACATCTTCCTATTCCAAGCCAAGCTTAGGGTCATCTTTAACTTATTCAAAAGGCTGCAAGAGGAGTGTTAATAGGTAGTGGGGCACAGAGAGCTTGCTAGAAGGGCAAGATGGAGACAGGAAGGAGACAGAATCTTGAGGACTCTTTTAGTCAGACAAAAGGTAAGGAGGCAAACATGTTTGGTCAAGTGGAGAACAAGGTAGGCCAACCAAGCTACAATGCAGAGAACAGATGGTCAGAACAGACACTAGACTGCCTGTTTATCACCGAAGTGGAACTTCCCAAGTGGAAGGGATTGAGTTTATTGCCTGGACACATTGCCACGCCACACAATGACTTAACTCTCTTCCACTGTTGCCTACTCCTCACTGTTACTAAAGGTGCGCTTTGGAAGAAAATATGCTGCTAAAGGGCAGGGACCGTAAGAAGACGAGACATTGGAGAACCTAAGTGATGTCACAAGTGTGTACTTTGAGGAAATTGTGAGGAAGATGCAGTTAGTGGAGACCCCATGTGATGTATATAAAATGGAACTTGAAGGACAGGCTTAGTTACAGATACACCACAAAGGTTCGAAGAGGATGGAGAGTGTCCAGGAGCTGGAGCATTAACGTATTCGTAATGAATCAAAGGGGAATGAATCACGTGTCTTGCAATACCAGGGTCTATAAGTGTTGTTCAAAGGCTCCTACACACCAACCCGTTGGTAGCGGTATATCTTGATTCTCCGCTTATGGAAGTTAGGTGAGTGGTTTTAACATTGGGTCTTTTTCCACCTGAGTTTCCCGTTCTCCAGGCAGTCAACTTTCCTCCTCCTGGAGAGTGACCATCTGGTTCTGGCTCTAGCACCTGACACTGTTTTTAATCTTACCCCTTTCTGATTAATAAAATACTCTCTATAGGAAAGGAGGTATTTTTACCTCCATACTTATTTACGCGAATGCTTACGAAATTATGATCATCACAGAACCAGATGATCTCCCTCCAGGAGGAGGAAAGTTGACTGCCTGAAGAACAGGAAACTCAGGGAGAAAAGGACCCAATGATAAAACCACTCACCTAACTTCTATAAGCGGAGAATCAAGATATACCTCTACCAACGAGTTAGTGTGTATGAGGGCCTTTGAACAACAGTGGACTAGGTTTTAATAGGTGCTATCTATGGAATTTCTTCAGCAACCTAAACGCATGAACGAAATCTGCAGGGTTCCGTGATCTTTCTCAAATATCGTACCCCTTCCAGGCCACAAGGTCTTGTACCTTGCTGCGGAACACAGGAATCCATAATTTCCCCTACCTCATACACTGGTGACCCATCTACCATGATCGGAGGAGACTTGTGGGGACATCTGTGGCCAAGGGTTTAAACTGGGAGATTTGAAATACAGGGTCAATGTGCCAGTGCTGAGAATTTTTAGCTGGAAGACTAGATCTAGAAGGTTGGACTTTCTAATCTTTCTAGTGAATGGGGAAGGTCCTACAAATCGAGGGGTGAACTTAGAGGGGGTCCCAAGAGTTGTTAGATTTGTAGTGGACAGCCAGACCTTACTTCCAACCTCATATGCAGGGACTTTTCTTGGGAGTTGTTCTAGGAACACTTATAATCAGCTTTTACCTTTACTAAATGCAGATGGGAGACTTTCTGTATGGCATAAAGATTCTGTAATAGTGAGGTTATGGAGAAAATTGTGGGTAGAGGCTCTTTCTGATGCATGATCTGTGGGTGAAATCCAAAGAAGCAAAAGAAAGGGGGTCTTTTCAGAGAGGAGAGCAAAGAGTTGTTATAATTAAATTCACCCAATGCAATCCATCAGCAACAAGCCCCTGGAAGGTCCATCAAACATCTGTACAGGTACTGTTACAGGTGTTGATTTAAGAGTTCAGTTTGACCGTCGTTCTAGTAATGGTAACTTTTGGATTTGAAGTGCTTTGTGGCAACTCCGTCAATTGACTTTGTCCAGAAGATGGATGTGAACTGTGTTTTCTCTGTCTGGACCAATGCTTTCTGGCAGATCATGGAGATGAGAAAAATGTACTCAATAAAAATTCCAGGTAGTTCTACAACTGACGTAAGTCTCTTCAGATGAATGAAATGCCCCATCTTAGTAAAATAGTCTACGATTACTAATACTGTTGAGCACCCTTGTGATGGAGGTAAGTTCACAATTAGGTTAATGGAAATCATGTTCTAGAGGGCATGCAAGGATGCCAGAGATTATTTTTTTTTGCTGTATTTGCCCCAAGTGAGAAAGGTATGCCCAGACGTGGGTCCTGTGCTCACTATGCCACTTGCTTTAAGCTAGTCTGGCTGATGAAGGGTGATACCTGACATCGGTCCCTGTGTGGAAAATGACAATGTATGTGTACATAAGCGGCGTTCATTTGTGTTCACCATACCCCTCGCTGTAAGCAGAACGAATACCGCGAAGCATTGACCGCATCATCCCGCCAGCATAGGCCCATGCACGCACGTACACGACAGCCATTTTAGGCACCAAGGCCTCTCTGCCCGTTTGTTAAATCCCCAGCACGTCCCCCCCCCCATTGAACACCCCCGCTCTCTCATGCATAGGCCAGAAAACCCTCTCCCTCTGCGCGACCCTGCTCTAAAAGTGACACCCCTGCCTGACCGACACCCCCTGCATTCCTCCCAGGAACACCCTTCCCCTCTTCTGATGAACCCCCCCGGCTACACCTGGCCTCTCGACCCGGTCCCAAGTCATAAAACAAAGCCTCATGGATGTACCCCCCCCCCCCCCTGGCCCCGCATAGCAAAACGTGATACACCATCCGAAGTGCCCGATCTTATCGCCTGCCCAAACCTTAGATCTGACCACCCCCTCTGGCCCTCGTGTCCTGTTGGAATGTCCGGCTGCAAGATTACAATCACTTGTTACATTTGGGAGGGGAAACGACATCCGAGCGACAGGTATGGGAATAGGCCTGAAGCTGGGATTCCAAATGTGCCTTTTCGTACTTCAAAGTGTCTTTATTGCAATAAGGAATGTTTGTGCATCATAAACCTGTGTATAAAAGACGGAGCCTCAGAGAAACTTGTTAGAGCACCTCTTGAAGACATTGTGCGCGTGTCCGAAATGACAGGCTCTCCTCATGAGAAATAAAAATCTGTTCGTGCATTCCCGCTTCCAGCGCCCGTCTCTTCATTTGGTAACTGCCCAAAATGGGAACTAAGAGGCGTCTTGTGCCAGCAGCCTGGGCATCGGTTGTCGTTTGGGCTGTTTTTCCTCAATTGGCATCCCAACGCGGGGCCCATCAGCGACATAAGGTCCGGTAAGAGAGGTCCAGACGATGGGGTGAACATCTGAACGATTGGAGTATACCTGCCTTGAGAGGGCCCTCGTCCAGCTGCCGATTGAATGAACTTCACCGATTCCGAACGGACCTCTCTCAAGCGACCTACTGTCCTGACTGGGATCCCACAGGAATGCTGTGGTAAAAACATGGAGGAAGAGAACGATCGGGCGCTGGAAAGGGAAGGCGAAGAACTGTCCACACGGTCCGGTCCGGGTAAGGTTAAGTAGGACGTCTTTACGTCTGATTGATAGGATGGCTTTATCCATCTGATTGATTGATTGATTGATTGTTTATACTGGAATCGGTATTTAAATACTGGTATTGTTCATTGATTGGTTCATTTAGCCTTGGTTGCTACTTGAAGTATTGGTTCTCTTTAAGACATTCTCTGTTTGCAAACAGCGACGAATAGGAACGTTCCTCTCTCTTTGCAAATAGTGAAGGATAGGTAATGCGGACTTTTGTCCCCCGTTGTAATCCGTCATGCCTATTTTTCTCCCCACTGATTGATTGGTTGCTCTGTTGCTCTTTGAGACATTCGCTGTCTACAAACGGGGAAGAATAGGAATATTCTGTCTCCCTTTGCAGATAGTGAAGGGTAGGTAATGCAGACTTTTGTCCCCCATTGTAATCCGTCATGCCTATCTTTCTCCCCACTGATTGTTTGTTATCGATTTTTATCGATTATCGCTCTTTTGAGATATTCCCTGTCTACAAACAGAGAAGAATAGGAATATTCTGTCTCCCTTTGCAGATAGCGAAGGATAGGTAATGCGGACTTTTGTCCCCCGTTGTAATCCGTCATGCCTGTTTTTCTCCCCACTGATTGATTGATTGTCTGGACATTTATTGTTCAAGGAATAGTTCTTTTGAGGTATTCTCTGTTTGCAAATAACGTGGAATAGAAATATTCTGTCTAGTCTTTGCAAGTAGTGAAGGGTAGGTAATGCGGACCTTTGTCCCCCGTTGTAATCTGTCATGCCTATCTACTCCCCACTGATTGGTAAACTAGTTCCACCCGGACCATTTATTAGAGGTAGATCATCTGGCTCAACCGGAGGGCGCCCCTAATAAAAAGGACATATGTAAAATACGAAGTAATCACCGTATCCTGTTAACAGAAACTTTAGCACGAAACACACTAGAAAAGGAAGGGAAAAAAATAAATCGAGCAAAATCAGTAGGCCACTGATGAGTTTTTTGACTTCGCTAGAAACAAGAAACGTTAGAAATAGCCCGCAATAAGAAACATGAAAGTGGTGAGAGAAGCCAAGCTTGACATCACGGCAGCCACGAGGTAGCTAGGCTCCGCCGCCCCTCACTGCTCCAAACATGTCTGTCCCACCGCCCGCCACGCCCAATAACGATAACATAAGATAGATACAAGTCAGCAGATACCTACCCCCATTCCGGAAGCTCCCGAAGTGCAACAGGTCCACGGTTACGCCCATCCGGAAGACGAGGCCTCGACACGTGCAGGGCGGGGCCCGGCTGGCCGCCATCGGCCAGAGAGGTCGTGGGGTGGATGGCCCGGAATGTACTGGTCCTCCCATCCTCTTCTGGCGCCTTGCAGGCCACGGGGGGGTGTCTTGCTTATGCCTCCGACCCCCCCCTCTCTTATCGCCTGGTCCGGCCATCACGAATGTCAGCGCCAGGAGACGGCGTGGGGTGCACTGGGAGGGAGAGGCGGCGCGGACGAGCCTCTCCGACCTCCCCAGGTGGAGGCCCCTCAGCTGCACCCCCAACGCTCCACTCACCCGACAAGGGTTCGTCCACTCTTGCTGTGCAGCAACGCTCCACTCACCCAGCGGGGTCTCGTCCACTGTTGCGATACAACGGCGCTTCGCCCGAACCAGCTGAGTTCCTCCCACTCTTGGGACACAGCGCTGCACCCCTGCGCCTCACTCACCAAGATGAGTTGCGTCCGCTCCTGCGGTACAGTCACCCAGCTGAGTTGCGCCCACCCCTCTTGCGGTGTAACACCACGCCCGACAGGCTGGAGTCCGTCTGCTCTTGCGATCCAGCGACTGCCGGTTGCCGCGGAACTCATAAAATGGCGGTCGACTCTGCAGGATTGGGCCTGGCGTGCAAAGATGGCCTGGTCGCTTGTCAGCTAGAAAATGAGTCCCCCGTCCAGAAGCGTTCTCCTCAGCTTTGAAGATTCTACGAGAACTGCAGGGGCCCCCGACCCCCGCGGGCCCCCCGATGGGGAATGACTGCCATGATTGCCCGCGGAACGACCAAGACGTAGCCACGAGACGTTGGCGCTCTCATGCTGGCGCCAGCCTCAGTTTGAATGACCAAAATCCTGCAGACTACCAATTTGATCAGTTCCGGTGGAACACCAGTATGACCCGGTAGGAAAGATTGTTGCCTCCCTCCCCCCTTTGACTGATGGTTCATATCGCCGGTCCCTTCTGTTGCCCTTTTACGAAACTTTTGGACTGCCGAAAGAGGCTCTGGTCCAACCACGAGTTGGTGGAGACATTTTGACTATACTTGGACCTGCCTGACCTCACCCAAAATGGCGCCGGTACAAATGAAACTCGCGACTCCCTGTTGTGTTCCGGTTGCTCAGCCTTGATATCATGAGATATGTATGCAGTTTTTGAAGCGCATGGCGGGAGGGGATGGGTACTGATTGAACATTCGGACAATGAATTGATATTAAGTTCTGACGCGTCATTGATTACCGTATTATTGAAAGTTCGAATTTTCGACACTTATGGTACTTGCCCACAATGAATTTTCGATATGATTTTATTGCACTTGTCGCACCTTTATGAAATCAACGACCACCGACTCCGTTACGTTTTCCTCAAATAAATATCCCCTCATGTACAGTTCCAGTCTGCTCCGTGGCCGGCCCACGTGGTTGTAGGCCCGTATTTGTGCGCCAACATTTTTAAATAAAGGTTCTTTTGAAAAGCAAACATAGTTGTAGCGCTTAGATTGGTAAGTTTCGAATAAATGGCCACTGTTTCCGATATAAGTAAAATACAGGTGAAATGAAGCAACTCGATTACTTAAAGGTTAAAAAGCAAAGTACACAGAAATATTGCAAATGTGAATGGTCCAGGTTTGTTGTGTGTGTTTTTTATTTTTATTTTTGTGCAACGTAAAGCAATCGATAAAGGTCCCGGTATTTAGCCTTTACTTTATATGCCACATGTATCAGGGAAGTTGTTTCAGATGCCCCTAAGCCACTCCGAAGGAATGCCACCTAGCCCCTCTAGTTTCCGTGCCTGATGAACAAAAACGACCCTGTACCACTGTAGACCATCCCTCCTCCTCGAAGGAGAGCACAAGTTCACCCCCCACTTTACACTGACTGCCCTTTGTTTTGACCCTTCCCTACACACGATCCGTAATACCACACTTGGGCGATCTATGCAATACACAGTCCATCAATGATTATCTCTCCCGCACTACCGGTCCCTCTGGGCTTAAACGCCGAGATGAAAGGGACTGCATCCCGCGGAGATAGGTCGAGTATGTGGTAAGTAAAAGCATTTTCGGGTTTATGCGCGCTGATGTGTTTTAAAACGCTGCCCCCACCCCTTCTTTTTCCCTTCTTTCTGCAGGTCACATCGGAACGTCGACTAAAATATGAAGAAGACCTAAGCAACATGCCATGGTTCCGCGCGAAAAAAAGAAAATTGTATATTATCTATGGGGACTGCCCCTGAGAACGTGACGAATTTGTGTGATATGAATGCACGCGTGTATGCCCTGATGTGTATAGCTCGACTGAATACACGTTGCACACGTTTGGATTGATAAGAGAAATGTTTTATGTATGTCTTAAGTGAGGATCGAACGGCCGATGGAATGGGGAAAAGGGGTCTGAACATGGTGCCTATACACGATGAACAAACAAAGATATAGCACTCCATTACTTAGAAACGACTCTCTCTCTCTCTGAACCCAGCGACTGGAAGGGTGGCCTGAAGCAGAAACTTGGCGGGTTATTGCAGTATGACAAAATATGACTCCAACCGGCACCCCAAATAATGCAACCAAGAATGACGTGCACCCACGAGTAAATTCATACGGTAACTAAATAGGGAAAGGTTCAGGAATATTCCGGGGTGAGGTTTACCCAAGTACCCTCCTCCTGGAAGACTAGGAATATTGTCAATGTTTAAGATTTACCACCTCCTTCTTGCACCCTCATAGACATGAAACTCAAAGCTGCCCCATTGTTCTCCCGACTGACACCCTCCGTTGCCTCAGCCTGGATACCCATTCGCTAAAAATGATTCGAAGATCCCACCGTGAGTATTAGCCCGACCAGGTTAATTCCCGAACAATTGACAAAGGTGTAAGTATTTGCAACCGAGGCCACCAGCAAAGGCAGCCAGATGAATTAAGTAGGATACTAAGGATGCGCAGCATGCAGGAAGAAATCTTTTTGACCAAGTACTGTTCTATGTTTTGTCTTGGATTTTTTTATATAATACATGTACTATTCCCCCCCGCCTGAATTCATGTGTACGTAATGTATGGATCTACGTCGTCCCTCAGCCTGTGTTTCTATATAACTTGACCCCTGCTGTTCTGTGTTGTGTGCGCACTAAATGGCCTATTATTGTACACGTTTCTCTCTCTCTCTTTTTCTCTCTCTCCATGTCGTACGTGTACCGAATAGTTCGTTTAAAATGCGGACGACTCTCTCTCTGAGGGTCCCCCTGTTCCCTCTTCCTTTGTGTGGTAACGTTGTGCCCCGCCGGCACAAGCCTAATTGGTTTTTGAACACAAAGGTGTTCGGCAAAATTGACAGAAACTAAAACAATTGTAATTTGCCATATTACTACCTCTCCTTTCTGTAAAATGATGGAACTTGAATTGGCTAAGAAGGAAAGGACAGGTAAGACGACTGATGTCCCCTAATCTGGCCCTTTTTTTTTATAGGGGGACTATATGTCAGTGGCCTTCTGTTCTCAGTTCGTTAGAAACACAATCCCCAATGCCCAGATTGCCCCACCCCTCTGCACCCAAGTACGGATGTCCAAAGCGTCCTCGTTTCTCCCGATTGACCCCAGCTCCATATCCCGAAGTATAACGGAGGACCCTGATTAACCGTTGCTCTCCGAGAAAAGAATGTTTAGCCTCTGTCCCTCTCTCATGATGATAGAAGACTGCCAGGGCTCGGGTTAGAAAGACGAGTCTCTACCGAAGGATCCGATTTCGAGTTTGATGGAATACGCAGTTGATAGGAGTCTGACTTCTCTCCATATACGTCATGAATGAACGCCAAATAGACTTAGTACAAACTCAGTAGAAATGCCCGCATACATACTCCATAGTGATAACTTCTGAACGTGACCGATGAACGTATCCCCAACTACTTAAGATTGGGGGCGGAATTGAAATGTATAAATGTCTTCTCCTGCCAGTTCTCTAAAGCTTGTTTTGTACCCATTCAAAGATACACAATCACCGGAGGAGAGGGGCCGGACGTGACGCACAGCCTGGCCGCAGATCATGAAGCACATGTGACCTCGACCAAAGGTGGAGCCGTAGAGCAACGAGACGCGGGATGAGGCACCACTCTCAAACACGGAAAATGAAAGGATGAAGGGCTGCCTTGAAGCCCTCTGCTTGCTGACCCACGCGTGCCAGAAGTCCCCGCCCCTTTGAGCCCGATTGATGGGCCTGCCTGCTCGTTATCCTTTGCTCCCTTGGTTTGTCTCAAAGATCTGATCCCACTCCGCCCTCTCTTACCTCGATTATCTGACAACCCCCCCCCCCTTTTTTTCACATGGATTTTGACTCAGAGAAGAAGAACAGCATTTAGGTACAATAGGGTTTGCCACGGAAGGAGAAAGAAATGCAGGTGCCCAGCATGAGGCACCCTTAAAAAGATTAGTTAGGAAACAGGACTGTGGTCTAACAGCAGAGGACAGATCGCACCCTGCGACGTGTAAGGATGGATCCGAGCTGGACCTATAGCTCCACCGCCGGTGCTCAACAGCGCCAACGGAAGAAAACGAACTACTAGAGCCTACCAGTGATGGCTCGCTGCTAAAAAGACACTGTGGCGAAGACCCCCCCCCTTTTCTGAACTTTCTACCCCCCCCTGACTAATTGCTTGTATTGAACTAAATTCCTCCCTCAACCACTTTGTATTGCTTTCAAAATGTTTCATCGGTCACTTTTAACTGTACATTGATACCGCCGGAGAGTGAGTCAGAACATGGTTCCATAATGTGTCGGAACATTTCCTTGATTGACTCCGACTGAGTAGTATACCGATCTCTAGACTCGTATATATAACACGACAAATGTAAATTCATATGTATTGCACCTCGTCTATCGCATCGACTGCACATGGTTATATGCAATCCGCCAGTATTGACAAACGCTATTTCATTGACCACACATGGCTATATGTACACCCCGTCAGTTATGATAAACACGGAAATGAACTAACTTATGTTAAAAAGCGGCGACTGTGGAAAATGACAATGTATATGTACATAAGCGCCGTTCATTTGTGTTCACCATACCCCTCGCTGTAAGCAGAACGAATACCGCGAAGCATTGACCGCATCATCCCGCCAGCATAGGCCCATGCACGCACGTACACGACAGCCATTTTAGGCACCAAGGCCTCTCTGCCCGTTTGTTAAATCCCCAGCACGTTCCCCCTCCCCCCCCCCGTTGAACACCCCCGCTCTCTCATGCATAGGCCATAAAACCCTCTCCCTCTGCGCGACCCTGCTCTAAAAGTGACACCCCTGCCTGACCGACACCCCCTGCATTCCTCCCAGGAACACCCTTCCCCTCTTCTGATGACCCCCCCCGGCTACACCTGGCCTCTCGACCCGGTCCCAAGTCATAAAACAAAGCCTCATGGATGTACCACCCCCCCTGGCCCCGCATAGCAAAACGTGATACACCAACCGAAGTGCCCGATCTTATCGCCTGCCCAAACCTTAGATCTGACCACCCCCTCTGGCCCTCGTGTCCTGTTGGAATGTCCGGCTGCAAGATTACAATCACTTGTTACATTTGGGAGGGGAAACGACATCCGAGCGACAGGTATGGGAATAGGCCTGAAGCTGGGATTCCAAACGTGCCTTTTCGTACTTCAAAGTGTCTTTATTGCAATAAGGACTGTTTGTGCATCATAAACCTGTGTATAAAAGACGGAGCCTCAGAGAAACTTGTTAGAGCACCTCTTGAAGACATTGTGCGCGTGTCCGAAATGACAGGCTCTCCTCATGAGAAATAAAAATCTGTTCGTGCATTCCCGCTTCCAGCGCCCGTCTCTTCATTTGGTAACTGCCCAAAATGGGAACTAAGAGGCGTCTTGTGCCAGCAGCCTGGGCATCGGTTGTAGTTTGGGCTGTTTTTCCTCACCTGGATGCTTGTTTTCCAGTCCAGGGAGGACCTGGCCTGGGGGTTCAGGTTGGACTGTTCCCATGAGGAGGAGGGTCAAAACTGATTTTCACAAAGCTGGGTCCAAAAGGGGTGGCATGGTGAGCAAAAACAAAACGATGGATTTAATCCAGATCTGTAACTGGGGGTGAGTGTTTGATATGTTCAGCATTTCGCCCATCACTTGTTTGTTTTGCTATAGTTGCCCTAGGTATGAAGGGTATGCCCAGACGTGTTGTGTGTTCTGTGCTCACAATGCCGCTTGAGTGATGCTAGCCTGATGAGGGGTGATACCCTGAAACCTTTCCTAGGATGCTTTTTATCCATCCAGTGAGGACCTGGTCTGGCTGTTCGGGCTGGACTGTTCCCATGGGGAGCAGGTTCATGACTGATTTTCATATTGCTGGGTCCAAACTGGGGTGGCATGGTGAGCAAAAAAAAGCCAATGGAATTACCCCAGATCTGTGACTGGGGGCAAGTGTTTAAGCGTAATGGGGTAGCCCAGTAACCCTCAGAACCTGGGTGGGTAATTAAACAAACAAAAATGGTTCTGTTGGGAACACACTTCAATTGAAAAAATTATTGAATACATAAAAGGAACCATATATCCAATGAAGGATATATCAGAACAACGGACACTGACCACAGTAGACTATTGTGATCTACAGTGGATATTTTGGATGTATTATTTTGTCTTTATCTATGATCTAATGTATATGTGTTAAATCACTTGTAACACTCAATCACCAGTCACGACTCACTCACTTTATGTATTCTCAGTTCATGTTTTTGTTTGTATTAGACAGCACGCCTAAGACATTTTGAATTTAAATCGTTAAAAGGCTGAATACTAAGGATTTACCTTTACTTCTACTGTGGTCAGTGTCCGTTGTTCTGATATATCCTTCATTGGATATATGGTTCCTTATATGTATTCAATAAATTTTTCAATTGAAGTGTGTTCCCAACAGAACCATTTTTGTTTGTTTAATGGGGGCAAGTGTTTGACATGTTCAGCATTCTGTCCATCACTTGTTTGTTTCACCAGAGATTGTAGCATTCCTGCAGTGGAGCAGAAGGACATTTTTGCTTTAGCAGATATGGCACACCTGAAGATATAGCTCTGGATGATTTTATACCAGGTCACCAAATGACTCTGGTGATGAGTTCCATATTTTTTTCTCAACCAGGTGTCCTGCTGTAGGAGAGTTGTGGTATTATATATGGCACTTAAATTGCATGGTGTTTTAAATGGGAGGTACAGGAGTCCATCTCAATATAATATACACTTATGAACTAATATTCATAGAGGTTCTGTTTATGTCCATTAGGGTGCAAAATTAGATATTTGAACCTTTTTGAAGAAATCATGAGTCTGTAGTAGGAGAGGCAGAAAGAGCTTGAGTCTCTTTCCTTCTCTTAGGCATGGCCAGGATGAAGAATGTGGCAGTCACAGCCTTGTTAGCTCTGTGGGGCCACCGCTCTTATCCTCCCTCATCCTGGCAACAACGGGCACTAGCTGGCACCACAAATAAGCCACCACCCCCCCCGTGATCATTGAGAGCAGTTGCCGCCTACGCAGGAGCTGATAGGGATACCTGAAAAGGCAGAGCAGCCTCCTGGGCCTTGCAGTGCAGGTGAGGGAGCCGGCCCAGCCACAAACAGAATGGGCTGCATTTGGGGGCCGGAGGCGCCTTGCCCATCCGCTGTGAGGAATGGTGCGGACCTGTGGGGATGTGGAGTTGCACTGCCGCAGTACATATCTGGGGCCTCATTTCTTCTCAGGACTGTGGGAAGAGCGGCGGTAATCCCCTTTGGCCCCTTGCAAGGGAGTGCTGAGGGGGAGGCCCTCCTTTTCTCTCTCATTGTGTTGCATGGGGGGGTCTGCACCCCTCTTTTGTTGGGACGGATATGGGTAGTGGAAGACTGGGCAATGCGATGGCGCGGTCTAGTAGAAATTAGGTGGGTGCAGAAGGGGCACACCCTCGCCCTTGAGTGCTGAGCTTGGGCACGCTGTGAACTGGATCCACAAGGCCCAGGGTACATGTTCCTTGGGGATGCTGTGCCCCACTTCTCAGAGAGCAGGCAGCTGCTCCTGCTGCCTGGGCATTTGGGGAAAGTGGACCACCCGGACGCCATTGGTGTGAAGATGAAGGAGGCTCCTCTGGTGGCAAAAATGGTTGCTCTTCCACGACTAGTCTATGCGTTCCCCAATGTGCCACTAATACTATCTCAAAACCAGTTGGTTTTCCAAGCTGATCTGGGTTTCAGGGTACCACCACAGTGCTTTGAAGAAACTGTGTTTACCAAAGACCAAAGACTGAAGGCGGTTCGGGGGCATCAGACTATGAATTGTACTACCTGGCATGCCAACTGCTATAGCTTATGACGTGGGTAACCCCAAATTAATTTCCAGAGGCTCTGGACTCACAAAACAAAGGAGGGTGTACTCAATGATGTACTGGGAGTGGACTTTGGGGTTAAGCTCACACCACTTTTGATAAGTGGAGCTCGATAGTCCTGGGTGTGCTACAGGCAGCAGCGACACATGGGAATGGCATACTTGCCAGATCTGTCCTTGAGGGGCCTGCCAGCCTTCGTTAGGGTGGGGTGTACAGTGCATCGATTCCAGTGATGGCACGCCTCCACAGATGGCCTGGGTCAGCTGTTAATGGAGGGGTCTGCCCTCTCATTTGAAAAACTCCAAGAGATATACGGTATCCCAGTGGGACAGTTCTTGACACGTGCAGCACTCAGAGGGGCTATCAGTGAGTCCTGGGTGACCAGAGCAAGGAGCCGGACGCAGATCTGGCACTGGAGGTACTATTGACATGGAGACCAACACAGTACACAGGATCACTAAAATATATGGGGTACTCGTGCAGGCGACGGGTAGAGCCTTCAGCAGTCTGAAAGATCACTGGTGCCAGGACTTGCAGAGCACAGCACGCTAATGGAGGCGGACTGAAACAAGGTCTTAAGCTATATCCCAAGGGTCGGAAAGAATGCATGGCTGAAGTTATTACAGTTATAACTATGTCCATCGCACATACCTCACCCCATCATGCCTCCATCGGATGTTCGGAACGGTGTTGCATGGATGCCCCAAGTGTGGAGTGGAAACGCAGATTTTTTCCACGTGACATGGCAGTGCGCAGTAGCCATTCTGGACCACAGTGTGCACATATGTATCACAAGTTATGGGTCGGCAACACATCAATATACTTTTTTTTTTTTTTTTTTTGGTGTTCAAACTACTTTTATTGAAAAATAAAGACAGTACACAGCTTCCTACGCCTACAACCCGGAGGCCGGCAGCATGGTGTGCAACTCAGTAACTCAGTTGTAGTAGGTAAAACACAGCTGTCAAACCGGTATCCCGGGGGCCCGGCAGCGTCAAGGAGCACGATATCATGAGTGTCCAATAGCTAGTACCGGAGGCTGAAGCATCAGGATTAAGCATAGCAGAACAGGGATTTTCTTGGTCGTTCGTTGTATATGTAACCTTAAGAAACAGCCCCCAACAAGAAACTAAACAGTGAGGTCATACAGACACATGTGGAGGTAGATTTCTGGATCAATACAGATAGCTGTACACTTCTAGGGTCTATCATAGTGATATAGTAGCGGAGGATAGTCACAGTGGTGCTTGCCAGGCTGAAATATTAAAGCGTAGTGCAATGCCATATAGCAGAGTCGGGCCTGATAAGTAGAGTGCGGTGGACTGACAGGGCAAATAAAAGTGCGTACCTAACAAGTGTCTAACGGTAACGTCTGCGTATGTCATGTCAGTAGACAATGTGCGGGGAGGAGCTATGCGTATGTGTGATCAGTGAAGCTACCTGCGAGGTGGTGTGCCAGGGTGATACGCTAGGAGTGGTGTATGCACTTATAAAGAGCCGTCCATGTCCCTAAGTGCGTGTAAGTCAGTTAAGCATTACCATCCACTCACTCAGGGATATCAGTTTCATCCGCCTGGGCAAGCAAATATTCAACCAACGGGCTCCAGATGTCTTTGGGCCGGCTAGTAATTGGTAGCAGTTCAGCAAAGGTAAGGTGCTGCTCCTGACAGTAAACTATGTCTGCTAACCATTCTTTGAATTTAGGGGCTCTGCCCCTGCCCCAACGACATGCAACACGTCGCTTCGCCAACAGCAATGCCAGGTCCACAAATTTTCTGTTGGTTTTTGAGATGTGGGGCGTATGTCCAAGGATAGCGAGGAGCGGCTCTGCCGCTATGGTTTCCTTAGTCATTGCAGTGAGAGCATCCGTCACCTGTTGCCAGTATAGCCGGACAGGAGAGCAATCCCATGCCAGGTGGAGGAAGCCCGCGTGTTCGGCGTGATATCGTTCACACCTGTCATCAGCGGCCAGGCGAAACCTATGTTTTTTGACTGGGGTATAGTACAGTTGATGCAAGAATTTGTAGTGTAGCATCTTAAATCTGCTACTGGCTGATATTCGAGCTGTCAAGGCACAGCAGTATTGCCAGTGGTCATCGGTGAGCTCTGTAGCCAGATCCGAGCTCCAGCGAGCTCGCGCTCTCGCCTCAGGTAGCGTAGTGACAGATCTTAGTTGGCGATAGAGCCCAGCAACAAGATGCGTCCCGTCCTGCGAGCACAACAGAAAGTGGAGGGGAAGAAAAATCTCAGGTTCCTCGGGGAACACAGGCAGGATGCTCTTCATGCCCTGACGGAGGCGCAGGTAGTAGAAGACATCCAGTGGGGTGCGATCGTGAGAGGCGAAAAAGACATCTGCGGTCTTGAACTTGCCGTCCACGAAGAGCTCACCCCAAGTGGTGATCCGCAGTCGTTCGCAAAGCAGCCGAAACCCCCGCTCCTGTAATAGGGTGAGGTTAGCATGAAATGTCAAAGGCATTCTGGGGGAGTAAGGCAGGCCGCAGGACATCCTCTTCGCTATGCGGCGCCAGGCGTCCAGAGTACAGGAGACTGAGGTGTTCGGTGTCTGTATTAGTGACTCCGGGCAGAGAAGCAGGCCATTGAGCAGAATGGGATGCACGATCCAATCCTCCACCGCCAGCTGCGGCATGAAGGGTGTCGGGGCCAGCCAGTGATATGCGTAATGCGCCTGGGCGCATAGGTAATAGGCCTCGAAGTCTGGGACGTCGAAACCTCCAGCTTCGCACGGCATGGTCAGTGTGGACCACTTCAATCGTGGGTTCTTACCTCCCCAGAATAACCTACAGAGTTCTGTCTTCAAGGTTTTAAAGAAGAACTCGCCCGGATAGTACGGGATATTGAGGAAAAGATACAGGAACTGGGGTAAAACTACCATTTTGATGAGGGACGCTCGGCCAGCCATGGAGAGTGGCAGTGTGATCCAACGGTCGACTGTCGCTGCCAGTTTTGTGATCGCCACTCCATAATTGGCACGGATCGTTTCATCTTTGTCGCGTGAGATCATAATACCGAGGTAACGGAGATCAGTCAGACACCACTCGAGTGGATAGTCAAGGGGGAAGTCAGGCACCGCATCAGTTAGGGGAACGATTTGCGATTTAGACCAGTTTATGTGTATCCCCGACATCCTGCCAAAGACTACAAATTCACGTAGCAAGGGATTAAGGTGGAGGTCCGGGTACTTTACATAAAGGGTAATGACATCGGCGTATAGGGACACATCAATTTGTTGCTGGAGACACTGTACCGCTCCGGCTCGATGCAGCTGGCGTAGCTTACAAGCTAGTGGTTCAACCGCTATAGCAAAGAGGAGGGGAGAGAGAGGGCACCCCTGACGCGTACCCCCAGTGATGGCAATGGAATGTGATAGATGACCGTTGATGAGGACCTTGGCGGTGGGTTGTGTGTAGAGTAATTGGACCCAGGAGATGAATAGTCTAGGAAACCCCATGCTCGCGAGGACAGAGAACAGATAGGGCCATTCGACAGAGTCGAATGCCTTGGTGGCGTCTAAAAAGACTGCTGCCACTGGCAATTCGGGGTGGATCGTGCGAAGCAAGGAGAACAGAGTTCGTAGATTATGGGAGGTAGAGCGACCCGAGACAAATCCGGCCTGATCAGGCAACACAATCCTAGTCATAAGGAGGGACAGTCGGGTGGCTAAGACCTTCGCTATAATTTTCACATCACAGTTGAGGAGAGAAAGCAGGCGGTACGAGCCGCGAGAGCTAGGATCCTTGCCCGGCTTTAAGAGCGAGGTGATGACCACTTCCCGCATAGAGCAGGGGAGGATACCATCGGCTAGCGACTCCTCGTACACTTCTCGGAGGACGGGGGCCATGATGTCAATATAGGCTTTGTAGAACTCGGCAGGAATGCCATCAAGTCCTGGTGCCTTACCGTTCCCTAAGGACATTATGGCATCGCGAATCTCATCGATTTCAAAAGGGGCAGCAAGGAAGGCCCTGTCACCGTCACTGAGCAAGCAGAGCGCCACATCACCCAGGTAGTCAGCATATGGCACTTCAGTTGATGTGTCAGTGGTGTATAGCGTGCGATAGTGATTTGTAAAGGCATTGAGTATAGCATCCGAGTCTCTAATGACTTGGTCTTGGTCATCAATGATTTCAAGGATAGTATTGTGGTCCCGAGGGACGTGCGTAAGGCTCGCGTGTGTTCTCCCCGGCCTGTCTCCCTCGCAGTATTGTCTAGCTTGCCAATGTTTCCCCCGGAATTTTGCCTCTCTAGTAGCCTCCTCCTCATACTTCGATAGCTTGTCTCTGAAGGCTGCGTGGAGTTCTGGATCATCCCCTTCAACCATATGAAGCTCTAATGCCCTGAGTTCCTCATGCAATGACTGGATAGTGTTTTGTATGTCTCGCAAGACCCCAAAGCTTTTGGAGATATAGTACCCCCGTGCAGTGACTTTGAAAGCTTCCCAGACGCATTCAACTGAATTCACTGACCCCTTGTTCCTGGGGAAGAAGGCAGCAATTTCCGCCCCCAGTTCAGCTCTGAACAGGCTATCTAGTAGTGCCGCCGGTTGCAATCTCCAGCGTGGCTTAGGGTTGTCCCACCCGGGGATGCGTGTGCGCAGCAGGACAGGGCTATGATCAGAATATGTCCTCGGTAAGTGCGTAACCCCTAGGATCCCTGAGGTAATCCCCTTGGTGAGGAGAAAGTAGTCCAACCTGGCCCACGCACCCGTGTGAGATACAAAGTGTGTGCCTTCTCTGCGGAGCGAGTGTAGGTGTCTCCATGCGTCCACTAGTGCGCCTTCCGCTAGGATGCCCTCCAGTGCCTCCCTGGCCCACGGTTTGTAATGACGTGCTCCATCCGATCGATCTAAATGAGGTACTAGTGCTAGGTTAAAGTCCCCCCCCCCAGATAACATGGCGAGATCTCACATCCATGACCTTGCCCCAGAGTGCGGTAAAAAAGGAAGGTATGTCAGAGTTGGGGGCATAGCAGTTGATGAGAGTAATCGTATCATGGCCCATTTGACCCCACAGTATTACATAGCGCCCCTCACTGTCCAGTGAATGCCCGAATTTATGAAAGGGTACTGCACGTTTAATCAGGATAGTTACCCCCCTAGCATAAGTGGAGTAGGAGGAAAATGTACGAAGTCCAGCCCATTTGCTCGCAAAAGTGGCACTAACTAATGGCGAAAGGTGAGTTTCTTGTAGCATGGCAATGTGAACATTATGTCTATTTATATAAGCAATTACATTACGACATTTGCGAGCATTGTTCAGCCCCCTGACATTCCACGATATGCAGTTCAATTGTGCACCAGACCCTAAGCCCCCCATAAGCAACTATCTAGTAGCGCACCCCAGCGCAATAATGACAAGTCAGCAGGTATTGTACCGTGTACAGTGGATAGTGGACCACTGATCTGTGTAAGTTGAAAGTCATCTACATGTGCAATCCGTTCCACCTCAAACAATCCCACCCCCCCTCCCACTACTGCATCCCAATCATGCCAGCAGCCGCCTATCCCCACCCTCTCCCCCCCATACCTCCCTCCCTCCTGCAACTTGAACCCCCCCAAAAATGTACATGGGGAACACCCGAAAGGGAAACCACAACAAGGGCGCACAGCCACTGCTCCCGCCGGTCGACCTCTCAATCTGTACCGCCCTCGGTAGAGGTCGAGGCAGGGAGAGTGGTCCTTGGGGTACTTTACCATCGACGAGTGAAAGTAGTCCAGGTCAGTAGTGCAGCATCTGCGTCTCCCGCCCTCTCGAGGCAAGGGGCAATGGGCATAGCGCCGACGCGTACATGGCAGGACATGCCTTTTTAAGATGTTCACTGCTCCTCCGCTGCTAATGACGGATCATCGTCCTCCAGGTCTTCCTCAGCATCGCGGTCATTCCGCCGAGCTCTGTTGACTGATTTCAGAAAATCTTCAGCTTTCTGGGGATTGGTAAAAAAAACGATGTTTTCCCCGGTGGGTGACTCGCAATCTCGCAGGGTAAAGAAGGGCGTATTCCAACTGAGCCTCCCTTAACTTCTCTTTAACAGGAAGGAACTTTCGTCTCTCCTCTTGCACTAAGGGGGTGAAATCAGGATAAATGGAGAACGCCACTCCATTATATTGCAAAGTCTGTTGAGTCCGGGCTGCTCGGAGCGCAACGTCACGGTCGCGATAGTTCAGTAATTTAGCAATGATTGGTCTAGGTGGCAATCCGGGCTTGGGGACAGGTGCCAATGATCTATGCGCTCTTTCAACTATAAATTGCGGTGAAAACGCTTCTTCCCCTATCGAGCTTTTAAGGAGCTTTTCAATATATATCTCCATTCTGCCAGTGTTTGTGGACTCCGGTACGCCCGTGACGCGTATGTTGTTACGTCGGCTGCGGGCTTCTAAGTCCTCATTCTTAGCCGCTATAAGTCGGAGCAGGTTATCCATGCGAGCCAATTGTGTGGAATGGGATGATGTGATGTCGTCGTTGTCAGAAATCCGCTGTTCCGTGGCCGCAAGTCGCTCCTCATGTCGATCAACTTTGTGGACAAGGGTGTATAGTCTAGAAGTCATGCCATCCACCTTCTCAACCACAGTGGCGAACCCCTGCCTCATCTCCAGGAACAGGTTGTGTAGGTCAATGTCTCTGGTGGGAGAGGCAACGGCTGATGATGAGGCGTCCAGGGGCCTTGAATCAGTGGGCACCGATTTGGTACTTTTCTTGGCGCTATCAAAGCTAAGTTTAGGTTGGCGATGCTCAGGTCGCCCCATTTTGACCATCGAGCGTGTACACACCGCCACCCGGTGCGCACCGCACCAGCCCTTGAAAGGAGGAGGCCACTGGGTGAGTCGTTGACTGGGGACAGGTAGTCTCAAAAGTCACTAACCGAACGGCCGCGTGCTCAGCGCTGTTAAGAGGCGATCTGGGGTAGATGCTCCCAGCCCGCACCCACGCTCCAAAGGCAGGGCAGAATCATGCAGAGGAAGAGCACCAGTATTTCGCAATGGAGGCCCAGCAGGCGCGCGAGCTCGAGGTTCCAGGCGCGCGTAGGGCCGCGGCGGGCATCAGATAGGGCCCTCTAGTGTATGCACCAGCCCACCAACCTCACGATGTGCAGTGGTAGCAAGCCGTCCTTTGCGCTCTGTTATGGTGATGTTCGAACTGCCAAGTGGAGTGGTGTGGCTCACTGGTTAGAGGCGGCAGACCCGGGAGCAGAGGACGGCCCGGGACCAGGGTTCAATTCCAGACGCGGCAGGATCTTGGACCAGGGTCATTGGACTCGATAATTCTCACCTCGGTGCCTACTCTAACTAGGAATCACACTCGGCAACTCTGGGCATTAGCTTGCCTCATCTCCACAACGGCCCCCCACATATGCTGGGGATGCCTGGTTTCACCTTGGAGATACCCAGAAGGGACCATCTCACAGGGAAAGCCAGGACGGGTTCCCCAGCGGTCTACAGCGCAGAGATACTCCTTCGGGAGTCGATTCTAGCGCTTTAGAAAACCCACAATCAATCAAGTACAATGCGGGTTGAGCGCCGGAGCGGACTCACAGCAGGAGGGAAGGCCCAGAGTCTCCCTGACGTGCATCACCTCCGGCCCGCTGCCAGTGTCGCAACGGCGCGGCTGGCTGTGGAGGGTGCGGAGGGAGTCTAAGAGTTGATGCTCCTTACCCTATGAACGGTGCAGACAGGTGCAATGGGGTTACGATACCCAACGGAGTCTGGCGGTGCAGCAACCGCGGTAACGGCTCTCCCTCCGCGGCACTCACAGTCCTCCAGGCTACACAGGATGCGTGGCGGCGCCTGTCCAAAATATCAGTCTCAGGTGCCGGAGTATGTAGGCAGGGTGCAGTCGGCAGGCCGGGCAGCCAGTAGCAAGCAGGATCGGGAAGTGGAACTGCCCCCGAAGTCCGGAGTCACTCTCGTCGCAGGCGCCAATTCCGAGGGTGCCGGTGCGGCCCTCTTCCTCGTGGCAAGCCCCGGCCTTGAGTGATTTGCTGTGGCCGGCTCCCTCGAGGAGTATGCTCCGGGGTGGATGCCGGCCAAGTTTCAGACGCCGATTTCAGCGGTATTGTAGCCCCGGGAGGGCTGAGCTTCTGGTCGAGTGGCGGGGGCCGATCACTGCAGCCAATGGTAGTCGATTTTGCGAAGTTACTCGTCGGTGGCAGCAGATAATTGCAGGATTATGCACCAAGGCTCGGGAGCTGCTCAGCTAGGCAGCCATTCCGCTTGCGCGCCCTCTAGCGCCCCAACACATCAATATACTTAAGACATGCCTGCTCAGTCTGATGTCCCATACCAAGGTGGACAAAGCAGGAAATAGGTTCATAGACCTTGATCTGGTTGTAGCGCGACAAGTGATAGTGACAGGTGATAGTGATACACTGGAGGTCAGGTTTGGTGATGTACACCGCTGGAAAAAGGTGGAGAACGACATGCTACAGCAACTCCGCTGGCAGGTGGGGCATTCCAATCACATCACAGGATGGTGCATGATATTATTAGCATTAGTACCTGACCCGGATGGGCAACCACCCTGAAGGAGTGACAGATGGGGTCAGCGCTAATGAGGCTGCTTAGACGACTGGTGTACAGACTAGGAAACTGATAAGCTGGTTGGAGTGAACCAACAGAGTTCTGAATTTTGACAGGGTAGGGCTCCACCGACATACATTGTGGGTCTGGCCACACATTGATCCCATCCTTCTTTTTTTCCTCCGGTCTTCCCACTGAAAGCTGCGGGGCATGCCGGGGGGTGGGGGGGGGGCATTGGACACACTCCACCCACAGTTTAGCCAACCCACCCACTGCCTGCATTAATAAACATAGATACCAGAGATCCTAACACACCCAACCATTCTGCTCTTAATGTTGAATGATTGCATGACTAGTGCTGTATTGGACCACTAAATTTCTTATTAACTGTTTTCCAATGTATACCGCAAAAATTCATTAAAGATAAAAAAAAATACTTTTAAAAAGAGTCTCTCCCTTTCTCTCAGTCAGATTACATTTAGTTTGCCAGGTCGATACGTGATAGCATGATCAAAATATGAATAGAACAAGGTCCATCTAGCATGGTGAGAATTAGCACATTATATAGTGGTGAAGGGAAGCAAGTTCTTTGGATCAGTCCATACTGTAATTTTCTGCCCAGTTCCTCCTAGCAGATGTCTTCAATGAGAAAAGGATTCTTTGATCGCTAGGCGCTTTCAGTCATCACTAGAGTAGTTCTTTTCCATGTATGTTAAAGATCATTAGTAAAATGCTACTGGATGAATTAATCAGTTTCGGGATCCCTTTGTGATAGAAGGCTACAATGGCAAAAGAGGAGGAATCTATTTCTACTACAAATGGCAGTACATCATTGGGATGTCTTGCACCTGAGCCGAGGTAAAGGTTGGTTTGTGCTGCTTAAAGGCTAGTTCCTGATCATTGCCGTACTTGAACCACTCTCCTTTCTGGGTTAAGTAAATTATCTGCTAAAGTTTGGTTAAGACGTTTTATATGAATAGTCAATAAAAGGTGGCAAAACCAATACATCGCTAAACATCTGTTATGTTTCTTGGAGAGGACATTTCTAATACTGCTTTGACCTAAGCAAAGTCCATTCCTATTCCCTGTTCAGAGATCTTTCTTATGATAATAGCATTCATTAGCAGGTATTATCCTCTCGCCTTCCTTAAGAAGAAGAAGACTTATGCCCTGCTGGGGAGGTGGTGTGTCGACTGAAGCCTTGTCTAAGTTTACCTGAAAATGTTGTTGTAAAAATTCATCCTCCTTCATGTCAATGGATAGATCTCTCCGTGTGGAATGAGACCTCCAGGCAATAGGTCAATTCAGGATCCGTCCTCTTGATGTGGTGGAAGAGTGTCTGCTCCTTTCTTGCTTAACACATCTAAAAATTATTTGTATGTTGGAGGAATGACCTCCTCATCCTTCTGCGCTTGGGTGGCTGCTGAGTAATTAGGACGAGCGCAAAGTATCTCAGTGACTGAGTCTTGTCAGTTGCTGTTTTAGGAAAGCAATGGGTGTCATTAGAAGACGAATTAAATATGATCTCTTACGTATTCCAGTCTAGTCAGGCATTCATTTCCAGAGCCATGTAGTGCAGAGAATGATAGTAATGGCTGTGGCTTTGATTGAATAGAAGTGAATCTCTTTCACGTGTGCTATCAGCATAACCATAAATAAAATACAAAATACAAATTAATACATACAGCTCCTGAAGGGAAAGTAGGTCTGTCTAGTCTTTGTATTTCATTCTTATCGGTTTTCTCCTTAATAGCAATACAGCATTTAGCCTGAAATTGATTATCCTTAAAGCATCCAGATAATCAGGAACCTACCAATGCAAGAACTATCACAGGTCCTTGAGAAGTAGCAATCATAACTTGCAATGTTCTCAATCTTTACAGACACTTCAGTAATGTGTCTAACTGACACTTAACTGATTTATAGGTTAGGTGATAGGCTGCAGTAGCAAATTTGTCTGACCATGCTGCCTCGGATGGCAGGTGTTGGAAATGGGTGACTTGGTTCACTAAATCCTGATTTCCCTGTTTGAGTGTTAAAAGACCAGCATGGATTTCTTGGATGATATGTTTCCGATCGAAGATGTCACAGAACGGAGCAACGAATGGAGTCCAGATAGACAAAAGCGGGCTTTGATTTAATATGAATGGTGTAGCCCACATCAAATTCATCTTTTGTAGGGCATGAGGGTACAAACATAACTGGAAGGATCATTATAAAAGATTTCGAGTTCTCAAAGAAATAGTAGATTTGGTGAGCCCCGGGCTTGCAGATATTTTAAACTCTTTGTTTAACTCTGGTACCTTTCCTATTAGTTGTAAAGAGACGTCCATCCTTCCGTTATTAACAAAAACCCACCCTAGATGCAACCGATCCAAATAACTATCAACCTATAGCCAGATTGCGGATAAAATTATGAATATTCAACTATCTCAATTCATTTGTGAAAACAACTTGCTTGATCATTCCCAGTTTGGATTTCACAAAGAACATAGCACAGAAACTGCACTCATCAAGACTACCGAGGAGATCAGAGCGGTGATGGATGGAGGAGGCACAGCTGCCCTTGTGCTCCTCGATCTATCTGCCGCTTTTGACACGTTGATCACGTCCTTTTGCAACAGCGGTTGGAGAAATTGGGGGTAGGGGGCACAGCTTTGGCTCTACTGTCCTCCGTTCTTAAGGATCAGAGATTAACGGTGTCTCTTGATGGATTAACTCGGTATCTTATATCTTGCTGTATGGAGTCCCACAGGGCTCTTCTTTAAGCCCTTCCCTGTTCAACGTTTATGTTTCCGAACTAGCTCCTTTGATCCGGGAATTTGGGTTTAGTTTGACGTCATACGCCGACGATACCCAGATTGTTGTGGCTGCATACAAACATCAAACCTCTCCTTTCCAACAGTTTCAAAACTGTATGGGTACAATAAACAGATGGATGAGTGCACATTGCTTCAAATGTAATTTCTGGAAACATGCAGCCAACTTGGGGCAATCTGTGGTGGCTGGCAGAGATGGGAATACCACCTAAACCAGCAGCCAAAGTCAAGAATTTGGGTGTATGGATTGACAATAAATTAACACTCTCTCAGCAGACCAATACTATTTTCTCTGCTTCATATTTTCTTATAAAGAAAATAAGGAAGATCCTGCCATACATCCCCGCGGAGACCAGAAAAACGGTGGTAACCTCTCTCATCCAGTCCAAGCTAGATTACTGCAATGGGCTATATCTGAATATTCAGAAGTAGTGTCTAAAGAAGCTTCAGATGGTCCAAAACACAGCAGCACAGCTATTTCTCAACATCGCCAGGCATAAATCGGTATCAAAAGAGATTCACAATTTGCACTTGCTCCCTGTACCTCAGCGTATTAAGTTCAAAGCATTGTGTCTCGCCTACAAGGCATTGAATCACACAGGCCCCTCTTTTCTCCAGAAAATTTTTGTATGGTATAAACTGACTAGACATCTTCGGTCTGCAGGGGCCAGACTCCTAACAGTTCCTAGCATCCGTACCTCGTATTGGGGTGGCCGTAGTTTCCATTATGGCACCTCTAATCTTTGGAATTCCCTTCCAATTGAACTCAGAAATGCTAGCGCCGTATCCAGTTTTACGAGAAAGTTAAAGACCTGGCTGTTTCAGGACTAGACGCTGTGCAGGCTTACTGTGTCCCTAGCACCAAGACACCTCCGGGTATTTGTGCGCTTTTACAAATTTAGTTAACATTAACATTAACAAAGATCTGTACGCCCGTAATCTCGACCCGCCCTTGCAAAGACTTAAAAGCGATGTCGCACGTTGGAGATCCCTTCCTCTTTAAATGTTGGGGAGGGCGGTCCTCTTTAAGATAATGGCCCTTCCTCGTTTCTTGTACGCTCTCCAGAATACAATGGACTTGGTCCTGACGTCATACTTTAAAGAAATAGAGAGTCTCCAAAGGAAACTACTCCGGGATGGCAGACCCCGCATTGCGTTTTGAAAGCTGACTCTCAACTGGTACGATGGAGGTATCAGTCTCCCCGACCTAAAAAAGTACTATTGGGCATCCCAGCTAGCGGCTATCAACCACAGGATATATGGCAACCCAGATGATCCTGGATATGCCACGGATAAGTGGATGCTCCCGGGGAGACTATACCAGGGTTTTGTACGCCAAACCCGGTCGGTTCCCTCTGACTGGTCCTACAGCGCATGCCGTCCAGAAATGGCATACTGTCAATAAACACCTGAAATGGGAGGGTAAACTTACACTGGCCACACCGATGTGGAACTCGGAGAAACTGGGGAGCCTCTGGAAATCCAAGAATTTTGATAAGTGGGATCTTATAGGGATCACACAAATTAAGGACAGTTGGGGGGGAGGGACGGTTCTGCCATTTGCATCACTTAAAACACAATACAGCTTTATGGATACAGAATATTACAGTTATCTCCAAATCCGCCATGCGTTACTCACTCAGATCCCTAAAAATACGATGCTCCCAGAGGCCTCCCCTCTGGAGAATAGAGTGCTGGACAGGCACATCCCGGAGAAGACCATTTCCCTCATTTACAGGAAATGAATTAACAATACAGACAATCCACTGCAAACTCTAAAGGGAAATTGGAACAGTGAAGGCCTAGAGTTAGACGACGAGGACTGGCAAGAGGCTGTCTCTTCCCCAAGGGTGGTAGAGATCCAAGCCAGGCTGAGGTTAGTGCAGCTTAAAATAGTACATAGGGCTTATGCAACAGGACCCGGATTGGTTCCTATGGGAAGGGCTGCAAGCGGAGAGTGTAGACGGGAGTGTGGGGAAGTAGGAACATTCATGCACATCCTGTGGAACTGTCAGTGGATAAAAGCGTATTGGAAAGATATCCACCACACAATACGGGCAGTACTGGGAGTGGACATGCAGCCAAAGGCGCGGAGATGTTTATTAAACGCTTGGGATCCTACAGATCTCAACACATATACTAAGCAGTGGGTGACATTAGCTTTCATGGTGGCAAAATGGAACATCGCGCAGTTGTGGGGTGCTGGTTAGCCACCCCTACTAGGGAGGTGGAGGGAAGACCTAGACGGGTGCATGTATGACGAAAAGTCTGTGTTTATAGCTAGAGGATGTCCCGAGAAGTGGAGCAAGGTATGGGGAGCCTGCAGTGGCGGTTTCTCATATAGGGCGTCGGGCCCCACCCCCTTTACTTTTGTCCCCATCACCATCTCACCAATAAAAACAAAGGTTGCTGTTCATGTTTTTAAAAATCAAGGCTGCACTCACCTAAATTCAGTAAATAGTACATCCTTGTTTCCTGTGTTGGGGCCATAAGCAATGCACAATGCCAGCCTGAGTCACTGACGCTGAGTAACACTGGGCAAACTATTTTCCGGGCTGACGAGCTTACCTACCTGAGGTCTGTGAGGTCATCAGCTCCGCAAACACATAGCTCAAAGGATCAGTCTCCACCCCCTGATGACATGGGGGTAAAGTTAGCCCCGAGCGCTTCAGGCTAAAGCCCTGTAGTGCCGGGGCTTCAAGTTAATCAGGGAGTGGAGATCATAGCTACCCCACTCATTGCCAACTCGTCACAGGGGGTTGGTTCCACCCTGTGACGGGGTGGCAAGGGGTGGGGTAGAGGCTCCAGGCAAGCGGGAAGAGTAGAAATTGAATCTGTGCAGTTTGTCCACAGGATTCATGAAGACACACTGCGCAGACTCAAGTTTTCGGTTTCCGGTGTTGCACTGTATTGTAGGTGCATCACATGTGTACAGCAGTACACAGTGATGGACTGTTTGGAGGCCAGAAGCAGACCCCTGGACTTGGTGGCGGCGTGGAGGGAAGGTTGCGCAGGTGGCCACTGCAGTTGTCTGGGACTTGTGGCTGCGTCACTGCTTGCAGAGTCCAGATGGTGCCCTGCAGACTACCAACCCTGTCTCACGAGGTGAGTGATTTGTTTTTACGGCTCCATCTTTCCCTGAAAATGCGTGTGCTTTTGTTGTTGAGCTCTTTGCAGTTTTTGCATACCTCACAGTTAATTAATTAGCAACTGCGTGCGTGATTTAACACAGATGCGCAACTGATGCACTTGTTTCTACTGCCCTATGTAATAGTATGCCAATAGAAATACCCAATAGGCTTTGAGTGAACAGCCACAGTGTGGAGGGTATGGACGATGTTTGGGTGTCTCACAGACTTGAGACTCTGTGTGTGCGTGTGTGCCTGCATGCGTGTCGGTGGTGTAGTTTGAAGTCTTTTCACTCCGGTGTTTGGTGATTAGGTACTGAAAAATCGTTAAACACAGTAATCCTTTGGACTTTTTCTATCTAAACATAGGTACGATAAAGGGATTTGTTGGGTTCACACTTCCAAGCTCTAGGAGGTGTAAAATAAGTGCACAGAAGCGCATACAGTGTATGACCGATTCCAATATCCACATATTAATAGCATGCTCGAATCAAGGCGCAGGATGGCAGATTTGGCAGTGGGATTTTGTCTGTTATAGACAGCTAATGGTTTTTGTACAGCTGGCATTCCTGCACCTAATTAAAAGTACAATCAATACTGTTTTTTGAAGAACTGGCATCCTGAGCACCCATATTTCAAAGTAATTTCATTGTACGCACAGTAATGTTTTTTGTACTCTGAAGAGTTGTGGTGACATGAAATGTGACTAAAGTTCATTCATTTTAAGTTAGGATGCCACGATTTATCCACAGGTTTTCAGGTTTAACTTTACAAATATCTAGTAATTGACAGTCTATTATAATCTGTATGAAGGCTTTGGTTTTTACCTCTTTGTGCATGTTTCCATACTTTTTATGACTGTGACTTCCCCTTAACCTGAAGTCAGCCTTAATGTTTTCTGTACAACTGGCATGCAAAAGCACATATTTGATTCAAAGTGCTTTCATACCTAAAAACAAGCATTTACAATGCAACGGTCTCACCTTTGCAAAAGTTAGAGCTATTGGCATTGTAAATGACAACATTTTTATTTAAGTGTTGGTTTTGAAAACAGATAACTAAATGGCATTGTCATTTAAAAGGCCAATAGCTTAATCTCTCGCAAATGCGACACCTATTGCATTTCCACCTACACACACACAGCCACACACACACACACAGAACCCCACACACAGAGCCACACACACACACACAGAGCCCCACACACACAGAGCCACACACACACACAGAGCCACACACACAATCAGAGACACACACACACACAGAGCTACACACAACCAGAGGGCAGAGGCAAGAAAAGCGAGCACAACCAGGGAACAGACGCAAGACGCAAGAAAAACGAGCACAACCAGAAAATGCGAGACCTATTGCATTTGCACCCACACACACACACACACACACAGAGCCATACACACACAGAGCCACACTCACACAGAGCCACACACACACAGAGCCACACATACACACACAGAGCCACACATACACACACAGAGTTACTAGTTTCAATTACGAAAGCATAAATTACTGGCACTATCAAAAAAGTTTCACCCTTGCAGGGGCGTAGCATCCATCGGTGCAGGTGGTGCAGTGGCACCGGGAGACAGAGGCCTGAAGGTTAGCGGCCTCTTGGTGCACCCAGGCCCACCAGTTATGCCCAGTTTTACAGGCTTGTTGCTAGAGCGGATGTATGTCGTTACAACGCATACTTTTACAACCCATACCTTTGCAACGCATTTTTTACACCGCAACATCCATTACAACGCATTCCAGTACAACGCATGCCATTACAATGAATTCTTTGAAACTACCTTTACAACGCATTCCACTACAACGCATACTACATTTACAACGCATACCATTACAACGCATACCATTACATTGCATGTATGGCAAGTATTGGATAGTGTAGGGGTAAAAATTACTATTCTAACTCCAGGGGGGTGCAACAGTAGGGTAAGTGTTGGATAGTGTAGGGGTAAAAATTACTAATCTAACTCCAGGGGGCTGCAACAGTAGGTTAAGTGTTGGATAGTGTAGGGGTAAAAATTACTATTCTAACTCCAGAGGGTGCAACAGTAAGGTAAGTGTTGGATAGTGTAGGGGTACAAATTACTATTCTAACTCCAGGGGGTGCAACAGTAGGGTAAGTGTTGAATAGTGTAGGGGTAAAAATTACTATTCTAACTCCAGGGGGTGCAACAGTAGGGTAAGTGTTGGATAGTGTAGGTATGCGTTGTAATGGTATGCGTTGTAATGACTGCGTTGTAAGGACATGCGTTGTAGTGGTATGCGTTGTAGTGACATGCGTTGTAATGGTTGCGTTGTAATGGCATGCGTTGTAATGGATGTTGCGTTGTAAAGGTTTTGTTGTAAAGGTAGTGCGTTGTAAAGTTACGTTGTAAGTGTTGTTTCCCGCTAGGACTGCATGCGTTTTGTAAGCTCACATATCATTGGCTACAAAGAGGTGCACGGAGGCTGGGAATGTACCGGAAGATAATCGGCTCAGACTCTCAGAGCGTTAGTGGCGCAGCCTGGAAGCGGTTCTTCGGAGCAGCCCTGCCTTCATTCATTCATTCAATCATTCTTGATATGCTGGAGCATTTCATGTGTAAAGGGCGGCTTCAAAGCGCTTCCGTCCTGGAATCTCACTAGTCAAGATCTAGTGCACCACAACCCCACCCTCAACTATTAGCCGTCCCCTAGTGCACTGAAAGGCCACATGAATCTCAATAATGCCATGCAGTGCGCATCGTCTGCGCGTAGGGAGTGGGCCACTGTACATCAGCGCTGAGAAGCAGAGTCAATGCGCCTTGCTCTCAACAGGTAATGTACTAGAAGTGTCACCTGCAATCAACCCCAACTGGAACGTGCTGTATGCGTCTTCTCAGCACAGTGAAGTGTCACAACCTAACACCGTGCATGGAGACACCGTGAGTGTAGTGGAATGCTGCTAGGCACCTCCAGTGCACCTCGAACATGACATGCAGAATACTACCTCACAGAAGAGGGAACAAACACAATTTAACTCCATTCATGCAGACACTGAGTGTAGTGGAAGGCTCCTAGGCGCCTCCAGTGCACCACATCCAGGCATACAAACACCGTGATTGTAGTGGAATGCTGCTAGGCGCAACCAATGCACCTCAGCCAGGCATGCAGACACAGTGAGTGTAGACTCGTTTAAATGCCTCTACATTAATTATTCTCTTCAGACAGCACGCGTGGAACAGCGAGTTCCGCTTAAAGATGAAAGCTGCTCGATGCAAATGAACGCATAATAATGCTGCTCTGCGGGAAGCAGCGCCCACATTCCTGGGGTGGACCGGGGTAAACAGGCTAATCCCAGGCTGCCCCGTTCTCCACCTCCACTTCCTTTTATGGGGAAAGTAGGTTTCCGTTGAAAAAATTATTGTGAGAGATCTGTGGCTGCTGGGAGCGCAGGGGTGTGAGAAACTAATCTCAAGGTGAGGCGCCCCTACACGTTGACTCACAAGCACTTCCACTCCCATCACACAGATACACGGAAGCACTTAATTTTAATGAGTCTGGGGCACGCGCGGAAATCTCCACCTAAACGTAGTTCATGTAAAGGCAAGTGCATGTGGGCTTCCGTAGTTTTGTGTATTCAGCTCTAGCTTTAACTAAAGCAAGGAATCCCAGAACATACACAGACCAAAAAGGGGCGTGACCTGACAAACACGCACACAGCGTTCTCTCCCTCAACAATATACCTCTTACAGCACAAGCTCGCTGCTTCTGCTGCACGGCAGCCAACGAGGGGCTTGTTGTTTGGCCTTTAATAGAAGCAGCTAGTTACAGGGCTGATTTATTGAGGCGCTTCATGTAGCACCAACATGCCATGGTTTAAAATCAGCCTCAAGTTGCTTTGACGTGTACATTTTTTCTCATCTGCCTTGCGAGGAATGCTGGAGGCAACAACGTGATGGAAAGAGAAGAGGAAACGACTGAATGGGGGAATGAAGCCGACAGCAGGCAGCTTCTGTTATTTGGAATAAAACATAAGGTAAGGGGCAGCCGCTACAAGCTCCTGAACCCCTCCGGCTCGCAGGGCACACTGACCACCCACGAGCTGCTGTCCTCAGAAACAATGTGCGGACACCACAGAAACCTCGCTGCGAGGTCGATGCAAATCTTTCAGTATGCAGCTCAGTAGTGCTTCCGCACCAACAGCCTGTCTGTAATGTACTGTTCTGTGGAGAGATAGGGAGTACGGGGTGGAGAGAAAGGGGCACCAACGTGATGGGGAACGGCCAGCTAACCATTGTGTTTTTATGACGGCTTCTCAAACAAGAAACCGAATTCTACATTTCTTCGAAATAATGAAAGAACTACAGAAAGCGAGTTTTTTTTGCACACGAGAGCACATAAAATACAGGCCACAAACTTTTGGTTGTGCCACAGGTGCAGCCGTCGCCATTGGCAGGACACAGCCACCCTCCGCGCCATGGGGTCACACTATGTCCATTCCGCGACAATTAATAACATGCTTCAAAAAGTTATGTAACAAAGCTCGAGTTTAATACACCCAACACCTGTTTGTAAAGTTCACAGTGAAACCAAAAAGGGACCCGGCTCAGAGGTATCAGAGGCACGAGGGACCTATGGAATGCGAGCCCGGCCTCTGGCGGAGTGGCAACCTCGCCACGCACGGGCACTACCACGGGGTAGATCTTTCGTGGCACATGCGTCCCCAAAAAAAGCATGTCATCACTTAAAAATCCGGCGAGCACGGACTTTCATCCTTTCAAGGTCAACATTATGAATATCATCGCAATGGGCGCTGTTATTAAAGTGTCAAAAGACAGTTCCGTCTATTGCGCTATATAAATGGTGAATATCGCCATTATATCGTCACTGCTTCCTGTCCCCTGCCCTTAACATAACATATGCCACAGTAACTTTGTAGTTTCCAGAAAATTGTTCTCAATCACTCACGATTTTAAATCACCTCGGAAAATTAAAAATATGAAATATATGCAGCAGTTGATTAAAACCATCGGTAGGAGAAGGTACTATATGAACATGCACGGACCATGCCGCTGCTCGTAGGCACCCCGACTGCAAGGATAGGCCTAATTGTCATGTTGCCCAGAGGCAAGGAAACTTGTGGCCATTTTTTCGTCAGTTCAAATAAAACTCGCCTAAAGCACAGCCCGCTCTTATATCGTTTCATGGTTCGCCCTAGTGCCATCTCTATTAACAGCATCTTCAGTGAAGAGTAACTGGCAGTGCCTCTGAAGAGCCAACGAGCTGCCACTCTCGCATAACCTCAAGGCAGGTTAACTGGACTTCTTTACAAACAGGCGGCGCCACATTAATGGGCACCAGTTCTACCAACAAGGCCTCGCTCTTCTAGAGGAATCAACTATGAATGTCCCTTCTACCAACAAACGTCAACTCCCCAAGGTAAACACCAGATATAAATACCCTTTTACCCAAGGACTTCTCTCTCTGGCAAAGAACGACTCCGCCAACAAGCTGGCATGCTCCCCGGTTAAAAGGGGAATTCTACAGATGGGTAGGTAGCCACTGAAAATATGGTAAGAACTCAATCTGACACGATCTGCCCGATCTGCCCCTCGACTACATTTAACTGATAACACCACCCCTTCTACCAATGATGACTCACTCTGCCACCCTGCAGGCCACCAATTCTACAAACAACCTCCGATTACACCACACTAGGAGCAACAAACTCCTCCTCTGCCCCTCTCAGCCTGTTTACCGGCAGAGTCAATCTAATAAACGCGCGCAGCAGCCTTCTCGGCGCTGGAGTCCAGCCTGGCTTTTTAATTATGGCCTGCATTAATGAACCAAGTGTCGATGCTGAGCTCAGGCGCATTAAGTTATGAAACAAAAGCTGCGCTTAACTCTTTGACATTTGGCATTCCAAAACTCTCTTTTTTTTTACCCCGGAAGATTAACAGCAAAATGAACCCTAAATCAGTAGGAGCGACATCCCGGTCATCTATTTCTTTAATTTTGCTATAATCGCGGCACCCGCGCATTACTTTTAAAATATTATAAGTAAAGCGCGGGTGCCACGATTATACTAAAATGAAAGAAATAGATGTTTTTTCTATTTCTTTCATTTTGGTATAATCGCGGCACCTCTGCTTACTTATAACATTTTAAAAGTAATGCGCGGTGGAGCGATTATAGCAAAATGAAAGAAATGGGTAGAAGGTCGAGGTAGAAAATGTTAACATAGCCAGCCGGGCCCGAGGGACAGACACTCAGAGAGCCACAGGAAATGGTGGCCTGGACCCTGTGAATGCTGTGGCCGCATAAGGAGGATCGTTGCTCTGCTTCGGGCGCTGCTCATGCGGCGGGGATTGCCGTGGCTGGTGCGGTTAACTCGGAGTGGATTTCAGACCTGCTGTGAGGTGCGGAACGTGAAGCAGCCCTGCTGCAGGATATCGCCAATGAGGAGAGTGAGTTTGAGACGACCCCACTGCCCGGGTGTGTGCAGCCTGGCACCGGCGCTTGGTGATCCGAGGCCGCCGATGGGAGCGGTGTGAACGCGGAGGCCCTGCTCTGTCTGTCTGAGCTACCACTGCGGGTAGGTGTCGGCTCACTGACGATACAACTTGACATCGTTACAAGCGGCACAGACAGGCGCGCATTGACTGGGGATCCTCACGCAATCATGCAGCCCACCATTTTCTAATGCAGTCAGTGGAAAATGTTGCAAATATCGATAGGGGAAATCAACGAAAGGAAGGATGGCAACGATTTCTGGACGATTTCTTCCGGCGGGCGGCGGTCGGGGGGAAATAAGTAAACGTCTACCTCCGAATGACGGAGAGAAAAGGGGCAGGACTTAAAAAAAGACACGGAAACGCCCCCGAATCGTGTCGTGACGGGGAAAGGGTGATTGACAACCATCTCTTCCAATGGCTAGCCTCCATTTATGGAGCTAGCCAATGGAAGAGAGAGGCGGGACAAAGCCCCATACTGCTTCTCACAAGATTTCGCCTGCGCGAACGCTCCTGCCCAGCGGATGCCAGGCGAAACCTAATGAAGGAAAAGAGATTTGGTGAGACAAAATGCTTGCCTAAGATCGCATAATGTTTGTGGGTATGCCCTGATTTATCTCCAAAATTAGAGAGTCTCCCAGGGACCAGAAAGGACTGGGTAATAAGAACTATATCAAAATATTTCCTTTCTGTGTATTGATCTTTCAGTTGGTGACCATACGGCCTACACACTTAAATTGTTGTCACATTATATTTACCATCTTATGATTACCAATAGAACGCCACACATCAATATTATTCTTTATAACTCTCAAAGTTTTATTTATATATTTTTTTGTAAAAATTTTTTTTTTTAAATCAAGAACATATTACATTGGTACACCTTATGGATACAGCTATATTTATAAAAAGTGTGCTCTGTTACAATTTTATCCACTATCTAACAAATCCAAATTACGGTATCTACTGCAGAGTCACACCACAATTTAAGAATCCTGGTGTAATCAAATTAAATGCATTATACAAACAAGTTATACAAAGTAAAAAGTCCCATTGTCGACGCGTTTCGGTGCGTAGATATACATTTGTGGCACCTTCCTCAGGACAGACGTAATGTTAAAACCAATGATTTAAACTTCTTTCTACAAAAAAACACAAATAAATATAGTCAATACTTTATACCTCTAGAGAGTGTTTTCTGACTAAGTGTGGGCTAATCTTAGTAAAGTTCACTTTTGATATATCTAATGCTCTTACTTGAATTTTAGATTTTGGAGTCCTTATGTTAATCTTTCAGGACTTCTTCGCTTTTCATGAAGCGTTCACATAAGTTCGTTCTCACCATCTACATTCCCTTTCAATGGCCTTTCTATGGATAGAAAGCATGGAGTTATACACCATACTGAAAATGAGTATTTGGCTAATACCTTCCAATCTCATACGCTACTTACTCTTGGGGTTTCTAGATGGCCCCTTAGAGAGAACGTCTCAATATAGCAGAAGCCCTTTTCAATTTGAGGTCCGTTTCTTTTCTGCACTTTTCCGCGCCTATAAATAGTGCACAGTTACTTTGGTGGTTTTTTATATTAAGGCTTCGTTTACAATTGCTAATACTGTATGGAACTAATGGCACCTATACGTACCCGTGGCTTTTGTTAATGTAGCCGACACCCAGGCTTTTCTTCCTCGCACCGCCTCACAGGGTCTAATGTCACCTGTTCTCAAAAGACACGTGCTTATATTTTAGTGAGTCCGATGTCTTGAATTCTAGATGTTCTATCCTAACGTGCGCTAAGGCTTACATACCTTGTCGGGGTGGGGATTTCTTTAAAGTGCCCAAGATGCAGCTGTTAATGTTCTTGAGCCGTTACTGGTGTTCACTGATTGTTGGAGGATTTCACTTCCCTCTTTTCCAACCTGGGTAGTAAATACGACATATTTCAAATGGAGGTCCCTTTTGTGTTGACACTCGCTTCCTAGTTGTTACATTAGGGCTATTTTTAATTTTTTAGGTTTTTTCTGGCGAGTCTAGAACTCCACTCCGTGGTGCATGTTAGGGTCCCACTCTGTTTCTTATATTATTACCCTTAAACCCTTTACAATGGGGTGGTTGTACGCTAAACTATAGTCACAGGGCAGAGGTTCCCGCTCCCTCCCATCGACCCGCCTAGCTCACGGGGACAGATTGCTCACCTTTTCAGTGCGGGCGTTGCAGTGACTCAGCATACGTCGGACCTTCAACTGGCGGCTTCCTCCTGCTTCTGCTAGCCAGACTCGGAGGTGCCGTCCTTATATACTTTTGTGCTAAGTTTAATTAGTCCCAATTGTTCAATTATCCAATTACTACGAGGGACAGACGCCATACTTGTAGTTTATCCACGATTTTTGGTGAGGCTGAAACAATTCCGACCTCTCAATTATTTCATAGAAACTACATATTTATACTTAATTAGCGCTACCCTAAGTGGGGGATGCATTTTTCTTTTTAATTTTATAAACTACAGGGTTCTGGTTATCCTCGACCACCGGATCGTGTTTACTCATGCTGGTACTCGCGGATCCCGTATTTCTGCGCCATTTTGGTAGTTTTTTGTATTGTTATGAACTACCAGGATACGTGTTCGCGCCCCGAGGTCGTCAGAACACTGTGTTGCTGGTCTACTTCTTTTTATTATTAATGCCCGCTACACACCGGGTATTTGTGCCTATTTATTTGGAGACGTCGCAAACCATTCATTTTTTATATAAGGGGGGGAGCATAGTGGTTTTAGACACTAAAGAATATGAAGCTAGAATGCTAACACTCTTAAATAATGAGTTACATTATAAACCAAGCAATGTGAGGGAATGGAATAATCTTAAGAAAAAAGTTCACGACGTTGTAAACTTTGCAAAGGAAGATAACGTCATCTGCGAGGAGGAATATAGATTCCTGATAAACGAAAATCCCAGAATCCCGGCACTATACGGGCTGCCTAAAGTGCATAAAAACTTGGAGGATCCTCCAATGCGCCCGATAGTGTCGGGTATAGACTCTTTGACTGAGCCCCTCAGTAAATACGTTGACCACTTCATTCAACCTTTGGTCACGGAATTACCTTCATATGTAAAGGACACCACCCATATGATCTCAAAAATAGAGGGTAGGGAATTTAATAAGGATACTCAGTGGCTGGTGTGCCTCGATATTGAAGCATTATATACAAACATTCCGCAAGAAGATACTGTCAGAATGATGAAGGGCATTTTAAGTGATGAAAATGGTGACTTAACTTCACAAAACTCTTTTGTATTAGAGTGCATAGAGATAATCTTAAAAAATAACATTTTTCTTTTTAACCAGGACTATTACTGTCAAATTAAGGGCACCAGCATGGGAGCCACATGTGCTCCCAGTCTGGCATGCCTATATGTAGGGAACTTTGAGACCAAACATATTCATAAGGAAATGTGTCCATTTTTTGAGAATGTGAAGTGTTGGTCACGTTTTATAGATGATATTTTTTTTATTTGGGAGGGCGAAGAAAAGGATTTAGATAACTTTTTAGAATGGATAAACTGTGGGGATCCAAACCTCAAGTTTACTTCAAACAAAAGCCAAGAGGCAGTAGACTTCCTCAATATCAAAATCCATGAAAGAGAAGGAGTCTTAAATGTGGACTTGTTTGTAAAGCCGACTGATCGAAACACGCTCCTCCATCACGAAAGCTATCATCCCAGATGCCAAAAAGATGGGATACCTTTTAGCCAGTTCCTAAGAATAAGGCGGAACTGTAGTGATAGGGCAAGCTATGAAAAACATGCAGCGAATCTAAAAATCAAGCTTGCACAAAGAGGCTATCCCAAACGCCTAATAAAACAAGCTTACAAGCGAGCTAAATATTATAACCGCGATAGTCTTTTTGAGGTGTCACATAAACAAAAATGTAGTAGTGATGAAAAAATCATCATGGTGAGTGATTTTAATGGCTTCAGCAATAAAGTAAAGAACCTCATAAATAAAAACTGGACCATACTAAATAAAGCTGGAATAACATCTATGGCAAAACCAGTTTATGCCTACAGGAGAAATAAGACTATAAGAAACCATCTAGTACACACTTTCAAAGAGCCAAAACGGGGAGGACAAAGAGATGTTGTGACAAATAATCCCATTAGGGGTAATTTACCTTGTGGCTCCTGCACACATTGTAAGAATATTATCAAGACTGATAAGTTGGAGGTGCAGGGGATAACCCACTGGATGAATGAACACGTCAATTGTCGCACTGCAAACGTAGTGTACCTATTGCTGTGTCCAGAAACCAAAAAAAGAATGCTCCACTGGTAGATCATTGGATAGCGGAAAAACATAACCTTGATGAAATCAAGTGGTCGGACCCCCCCCGGACCCAACACCACCCATGTACCCGCACCCCGCTGATCTGTCTTCGATCGACGCAATCGCACCGCCACCTCCTGCTCCCGGACGTCCACATCCTCCCACAACACCCGAGGTCCCCCCTTAACACCTATCACATAAGAAGACAGGTTGTACTCCGTTTTTTCAATCCGTTTTTTCAAAGACCAATTTAGTCACAAACTTTTTCAACTATTCTTTTAGTGGTTGGCGTGCTCACTGATTCGTGCCAAGCCCACACAGCACGTGTGATACATAACAACAAAGAAAGGCAGGGTAACATTTTGACCCCACCACAGTGGCAACAGCCTCTTTTTAGTAATGCAAATGCTACCATTATTTTTATAATAATCCATTTTCTTCTGTTTTACTTATTCCTTATTCTTTTCGCTGCGCAATCTTTTTTCTCATTCATCCTATTTGTTGAACTCTTTATCATGCAAGGTGATTGCCAATTTTCAAGTTTTCTCATGTCATGGCGGGCCATCCGAACCTCTCAACCACAAACACGTACTGATGCAAGGTTCCATTTAAGCAGTTTATTTATCCAATGCATTTCGGACCCTTTCTGGGTCCTTCGTCAGGGAACATACTGCAAGTAATAATAACACACATATTAACAACCCACAATTTAAATAACCACGAACTTGTTTTTATATAAAAAAACGTTCCTCTTATGTGCAACATATTAGCCATTAGTATTGCGAAACATCCTTCATACTACGTTCTCTCAAGTACCCTTGCTTGATAGGACCCATCTACCTAACATTACTCCCTTAAATTATTCAAAAGAAATCAGTCACACACATGAACTGCTTCGCTATCCCTGCGGGTCTCTGTGATTACATTACCATTCTCTTTTCCGTCCTGGTTCTACCCCATCACTTCCACATTATAATTTCCTTGGCGCTAATGACAAAACTTGATGTTTCCCCTCCGCATCTCATGTATACTTATTCATCACTGCTCCGCTACAACCCCTTCCCTATTCTCGCCAATTACTTAGTTAAACATACCTGCTTAATAAACGACATCTCTCTCTCCTCGGTAAAACTGGACGCTAACCTTACTAGCTGACTCCCCTTCAATCATCAGGTTTTTTAACTAACCTTCGTGATTAGGACCCGCCCCCTCCCTTAAACCCACAGTATCCACCTACGACATAGAGGAACAGTCATTCGGAGAATGACTACCTTTCCCATAATCCTCCTGATATGTATAGCGAACCCAATAGACTGACATCGTTACAAAAATGTTTATGAAGTGTTCGCAATCAACTGGATTTGAAAATGATACATCACTAGAAAAATGTCCACAAGAAATTAATAAAAAAGTCCATGGTGATGTGTGCATTTTTTCATTTCTTTCGCTGACATGTTTAATGCAAACTTGCTGAATGAAACACGATGTTTTCCCTTGCATGCCAAGATCAATATTTAGTCCTGATTCTTTGTAAATGAAGTTCATTCGTTCACTGGGTGCTAACCCGGTGGGGCTAGATTCAAGTAAATCACATAAGAAGACAGGTTGCACTCCGTTTTTTCAATCCGTTTTTTCAAAGACCAATTTAGTCACAAACTTTTTCAACTATTCTTTTAGTGGTTGGCGTGCTCACTGATTCGTGCCAAGCCCACACAGCACGTGTGATACATAACAACAAAGAAAGGCAGGGTAACATTTTGACCCCACCACAGTGGCAACAGCCTCTTTTTAGTAATGCAAATGCTACCATTATTTTTATAATAATCCATTTTCTTCTGTTTTACTTATTCCTTATTCTTTTCGCTGCGCAATCTTTTTTCTCATTCATCCTATTTGTTGAACTCTTTATCATGCAAGGTGATTGCCAATTTTCAAGTTTTCTCATGTCATGGCGGGCCATCCGAACCTCTCAACCACAAACACGTACTGATGCAAGGTTCCATTTAAGCAGTTTATTTATCCAATGCATTTCGGACCCTTTCTGGGTCCTTCGTCAGGGAACATACTGCAAGTAATAATAACACACGTTAATATGTGTGTTATTATTACTTGCAGAAAACTTGAAAATTGGCAATCACCTTGCATGATAAAGAGTTCAACAAATAGGATGAATGAGAAAAAAGATTGCGCAGCGAAAAGAATAAGGAATAAGTAAAACAGAAGAAAATGGATTATTATAAAAATAATGGTAGCATTTGCATTACTAAAAAGAGGCTGTTGCCACTGTGGTGGGGTCAAAATGTTACCCTGCCTTTCTTTGTTGTTATGTATCACACGTGCTGTGTGGGCTTGGCACGAATCAGTGAGCACGCCAACCACTAAAAGAATAGTTGAAAAAGTTTGTGACTAAATTGGTCTTTGAAAAAACGGATTGAAAAAACGGAGTGCAACCTGTCTTCTTATGTGATTTACTTGAATCTAGCCCCACCGGGTTAGCACCCAGTGAACGAATGAACTTCATTTACAAAGAATCAGGACTAAATATTGATCTTGGCATGCAAGGGAAAACATCGTGTTTCATTCAGCAAGTTTGCATTAAACATGTCAGCGAAAGAAATGAAAAAATGCACACATCACCATGGACTTTTTTATTAATTTCTTGTGGACATTTTTCTAGTGATGTATCATTTTCAAATCCAGTTGATTGCGAACACTTCATAAACATTTTTGTAACGATGTCAGTCTATTGGGTTCGCTATACATATCAGGAGGATTATGGGAAAGGTAGTCATTCTCCGAATGACTGTTCCTCTGTGTCGTAGGTGGATACTGTGGGTTTAAGGGAGGGGGCGGGTCCTAATCACGAAGGTTAGTTAAAAAACCTGATGATTGAAGGGGAGTCAGCTAGTAAGGTTAGCGTCCAGTTTTACCGAGGAGAGAGAGATGTCGTTTATTAAGCAGGTATGTTTAACTAAGTAATTGGCGAGAATAGGGAAGGGGTTGTAGCGGAGCAGTGATGAATAAGTATACATGAGATGCGGAGGGGAAACATCAAGTTTTGTCATTAGCGCCAAGGAAATTATAATGTGGAAGTGATGGGGTAGAACCAGGACGGAAAAGAGAATGGTAATGTAATCACAGAGACCCGCAGGGATAGCGAAGCAGTTCATGTGTGTGACTGATTTCTTTTGAATAATTTAAGGGAGTAATGTTAGGTAGATGGGTCCTATCAAGCAAGGGTACTTGAGAGAACGTAGTATGAAGGATGTTTCGCAATACTAATGGCTAATATGTTGCACATAAGAGGAACGTTTTTTTATATAAAAACAAGTTCGTGGTTATTTAAATTGTGGGTTGTTAATATGTGTGTTATTATTACTTGCAGTATGTTCCCTGACGAAGGACCCAGAAAGGGTCCGAAATGCATTGGATAAATAAACTGCTTAAATGGAACCTTGCATCAGTACGTGTTTGTGGTTGAGAGGTTCGGATGGCCCGCCATGACATGAGAAAACTTGAAAATTGGCAATCACCTTGCATGATAAAGAGTTCAACAAATAGGATGAATGAGAAAAAAGATTGCGCAGCGAAAAGAATAAGGAATAAGTAAAACAGAAGAAAATGGATTATTATAAAAATAATGGTAGCATTTGCATTACTAAAAAGAGGCTGTTGCCCCCCTTAACACCTACCAACTCCGAAACCCTGAAGGCTCCAAAAAACATCCACGACATCAGTGTGGCAAACAACACCGTCTCTCCCGAATCTCAACAAACCAACGGCAAGCTCCGCACCAGCAACCCCAACATTTCCTCTGTAATCGGCCTCTGCCTACTCACGCGCGCCCCCTTCTCCCTTGCCCATCCTTCCAAGAGACGCGCCCCCAACTCCCCCGCTGACGGCGTATAACCCCACCACAACTTCCCTATGAAAGTCACAATTTCCCCGCGATCGTTCCCCTCGACAGCCCCTTGTCCATCAAACTCAACATGAACTGCACCACCTGCTCCTCCCACCATCACCGGTCCCCCTGCCTTACCGCTCCAAAACGCCGAAACTCCTGCCAAGCCTGCTCATAAGCCTCCAAGTGGATGCCGCAACCGACGCCCTCACCAGCTGAATGACCCGGTGTCTCCCACTGCCCACAGCGCTGTTGGCACCGGTGCCCTGTGTTCGTCCGCCTCCGTGGCTAGCCCATGGAACCTCTGCCACTGTGAATGAGAAAAAGCATCCGCAATGTCATTGTCCACTCCCGGCACATGTCGAGCTTGAAACAATATATCGTGCTCCAAACAACGCAGCACGAATACATGCATCAACCTCAACACCTGCGGGTCCCTGGCCGACTGCCTGTTAACCACCTGCACCACAGACATATTGTCCACCCGAAATAGCACCCGCTTATGCACCAGCTCCTGCGCCCACACCGTCACAGCCACCACCAACAGGAACAATTCAAGAAACGCAATACTCCGCCCGCCGTTTTGCCAATGGGATGGCCACTGCTCCGCGCACCAATGCCCTGCCAGTACAGTCCAAAACCGCCGACCCCCGCCGCGTCCGATGACATCGTGACATCCCGTTCCCAATCCTCCGGCGGAGCCATGGGCACCCCCATGAAGCGCCCAAAAAACGCCTGCCACATGCGCAAATCCTCCTTTGCTCTCGCCGACAACCGCAAGTGATGATGCGGCAGCGTCAAACTGGACAATGCCAAACCCAGCCGACGGCAAAACGTCCATCCCGCCCGAACTACCCGGCACGCAAAATTCAAATGCCCCAACAAGACCTGCACCTCCCGCACGGTCACCTTACGCTTGTCCAACATGGACCCCACCAGCGCCAACATAGTCGCCCGTTTTTCCTCTGGCAGGCGTGCTTCCATGGCCGTTGAGTTGAGCTCTATACCAAGAAATGACAGCACCGTACTGGGACTGCACGTCTTCTCTGGCACCAGGGGCACTCCCAAGTAGCCCATGAGATCCGTAAAACCATCCAGCTGCCGCTGGCAGTTCGTCGAACCCGGCCGCCCCACCAGGAAGAAATAATCCAGATAATGCGTCACCGTCTCTGAGCCTGTGCGCCAGGAAAAAGCCAACTTCCGCGCCACGTGTACTGACAAATACGACACCGACGTAAGCTCCGCCGCTATGTAGTCATTCACTGACGCCCCCTCTGGCGAGGACAAATGCTGAATTAGACGGAACTGCCCCGGCTCCTTCTTGGGCACCACCCTGATCAGAGAAATGATCAAGTCCGGCAGCGGCGGCTCCGTAAAGGGGCCTACCATCCCCCCTCCTTCACCTTCTTACATAACTTCTCCCTCACAATGCCTTTGTGTGCATTGACGGACTTCAAATTGTCAGCCCACCTTGCGATCCGACGACCTTCGTAGCCCAACCGAAAACCTTCCCTGAAACCCCGGCGCAACACGGCCGCATCCTCCACCCGCGGATAGGCCACCAGCAAAGGCTCCATCCGGTCCGCCCTAACCAACGTATGAGCCTTTGCCCATAGATCCCGACCCTCCCTTCCCTCCCCCCCTCCCTCCTGTTGAAGCCCCCCCACAGGATTTTGCTGCCTCTGGGCGGGGCCCCCTCCGAGCCCCCAGCAGCGCACCATCGGGTGTCTCCATACGCACTTGAAGCACTCATGTCAGAAACCGCACGCCTGCCTGCCACACGCGCCCCTGTTAAAGTCCCGTGTTAAGTTTTAACAGGCTAGACCCTTAAAACTACCCGACCTGGGTCATGTCAGTAGTACGTTAAAGAGATGGTCGATGTAGTCACTATATATTTACATTAATATAATCAGTAGGCCACAAGACAAAACAAGTTGAGTTCATCAGAAACATGAATTTAATTCTTCAATCAAGTATTCAATAAATGCTCTTACAATTCAGAGTATTCATATAGGTCCGTGTGGTATCTACATACTTTCATTATGTACAGTATAATACAGTGCTCTCAGTGCAGAAAGAGAGAAAGGTTTAGGAGGGAATTGCGGGTGGTTGGGTCAGTGAGGGACAGGGTAAAGGTGATGTGACATAAACACAATTCAATTATGTACAGTGGAACCTTTACAGCCTAATATAGGTCTATTGTTCCCTTTTCAATGCATTACACATAGGGCCAAATAGATTGATTACTTCGAATCCTATGGTTTATGCTTGGTAGTTGCATGGTAGTCTACGTTTCGACCCCTGGTAGATAAGGGTTATTGTTTCCTCATTATGGGGTCTTCCTCAGGAAAGGATGGTGTAATAGAGCACCTGAAAACATAAATATGATTCAGTGAATGTCTACAAAAGGGGGCCTACTAATAATTAATAACCTGGAATATACCTACTTAAGAAATCGGGTCCCAATGCCCGATCTCGGGTGGCAGCCAAACGCTCATCCGTTTCTGTAAAAATATATACGATCATCAGGTTATAAAAGGGAAAGAACAAAAACTTGTTCTTAGACAATGTAAATAATTTCTGAGGGAAACTCACTAGGATAGACGTGAAATCTGTGGGGTAAGCATTCTCCCATGAATATGTTTCAACAATCTTTTTATAAGTCGGGACAAATCCGGGTGTCTTGGTTCTTATATAGTGTGCCGCTGAATAGTCGACACGGGCATCTAACATGTGGTGGCAGCTTCCAAACTTTGGAACACCCTGCCTCAGGACATTAGAACATGTCCTACTCTGCTCCAATTTCGCAAGAAACTTAAAACGTGGCTGTTTACTAAATAAGTTTTATTCAGTGGGCACCGGGTTAGAGCATTTAATATAAGTACCACCTGTAGCTTGCAAATTAACCAGCGCCAAGACACCTTCGGGTATATGTTGCGCTTTATAAATGTCAATAAATAAATAAATAAAATAAATAAATAAATAAAAGAGAAAACTATTAAATATAGGACCTGGTGCGTATGTTAGACATAACGTGTTAAAAATTTCACCCGCATTGCTGGCATAGTAAGTGAAAAGCTTGTCATTATCATTATCATAGGGTGGCGGTTGAACCCTTCGCTGATGTAAAGAACTACTGATAGTGGTCAAAATTTGTCAGGATATCGTCGTAATTAAAGTGCCCTTGCCCATGCGTAATTTACCGAAAAGCATGTGGTATTTTTGTTAAAAGAAAAACATTTGTGTGTTCGATCTTAGGCCTATGTTATCCATATGGCGAGTCCGATTGGTAAAACGGCTCGAGTTCGGTTTCTTCTTAAAAATAGTGGGTTAGTATTTCCGGCGTGTGAAGTCAGCATTATCTTTAATCGGTGGAAAGTGTTAAGATGTGTCCCAGTAAACACTTGCTCCGAAGTGGAGAGCTCGATGATTCTACTAAAATCGTGATTTCAATCATAAACCTGTGTTATCTTTGTGATGAGTACGATCGGTAAAACAGCTCGTGTCGGTTTCTAGTTACCAATGGCGGGTTAGTATTTACGGAGTGTGAAATCGGTATTATCCTTAATGGGCGACAAGTATTAAGATGTGCCCCAGTAAACACAGACTCCGGAGTGGAGAGCTCGATAAAACTCAGGTAGTGCGACTTGCGGTCTGCATAATGTGTACTTCACTAAGGGGACAGGAATTAGCGTAAAAGATCTAATCTCCATAGTGGAGGCTTTCACCTCGTTTCCTTTGATGTTCGTAATGGCAAGCCCTATTGCTGTCAGAACTGGTCATAAGAGCTCAACTGAAGGCAGGGGGCGTGGCCTCTGCACGCGGTGCTGCCGCTAGATACCGATGGGGGCTCGTTTGTGTGCTAGCCAATGGGCGCCTTGAGGTGATAAACCTAGCGATCTGGTTGATTTGAGAAAATGATTCACGCCATGATATTCTGGCAAAACTCAAAGCGCGTGCAAGCTGTGTGCCTGAAGTCTGTGGTTTTGTAGAGAGTGTTGTTTTAACATTGCTTCGTCATCTAGTATTCGGGAACCTTTATTATAATTACACACCCGCATTGGTACATCATACCTCTTGTTCAACGTTACCTGTGCAATACCGTCATATACAATGAAAATATATACATAAACACATTCAACATTTGGTTGGAGTACATCAATACTGTATACCTAATATTATTCCTTAATGCATATATATATAAAAACTTGCTTGTAAGTAATATCGTGCACATTCGAGAAAACAAAACATAAAGTCATTAGCACGATATGGAATCAGCTCAATTACGGGGTCACAGGGGGCCTGCGATTATGTGATAATAGGCCACGAGTCAGCATTATTTAACTGGATGCTGGAATTCCAGATACTTGTGATGTTAAGCGGAAACACATTTATCCGTGCGGTTCTTCATTTACAATACATAGTACAAGCTACCACAATGCTCTCTCAGCATGAAAAATATTATTAAAAAGAGGCATATAGATAGCGTGCTGGCAAGTCTCGTGATGCACCATAGAAACAGCTCATAACATTGACACAACCTATGGTTTTGATGGTTGTGTGTGAAGTCTATTCATATATGTAGTGTGGAAGCTGGATCTCCAATTATTAACAAAGGTTCTTTGATCTAGCACTCAGGTATCAGCCAACCAGAGCACTCCGATCAGAGGGGATGGGGCTGCTGACGATCCCCCGTGTAAAAAGAGCAAAACTAGGTGGTCGCTCTTTTAGATATATAGTAGCAAAAAACTGGAATGCTCTCCCCACATCCCTAAGACTCGAAGAATCGGAAACAAAATTCAGAACAATGCTAAAAACACACTTATATAAACTATAAGCAGGGGCTTGGGGGTGGGTGATGTGGGAAGGCTGTATGTCTCTGATAACTTGCTTTCTTCAGCGTGGGGACACGCCGGGATGGCGTCACCAGGCGCTTTATAAACTACCTTATTATTATTATTATTATTATTATTATTATTAAAAAAAGGGATATAAAGCAACATACATTGTATATTGATGGAAAGCATATACTTTGCAGTACATTATTACATTTAATGTCACGTTGTGCCCATATGTATTCTGATTGACAAACTGCCTTGCTTTATATGTATCTAAAAAGAGACCATGTGAGTGTGGATATCAGTTAGCGCCTGAGGTACTTGTCACATGTTCTGTAGGTTCTATGGTGGTCAGGATTAGGCTATTCTGGTTCTAGGCCCGCCATTTGTGCATAAGTGGCATCCAGTTCGTTGAGACCGTTGTCAACTGTATCCAATTGGTGCATCCACTTGCATTCCCTAATGTTCATAACAGGGCTGAGATCTCCTCCTCTTGGGCCAAGGGTTATTTTCTCAAGTACTAGCCATTTCAATGATTCTGGACTATGTCCTTTGGTGCGGAAGTGTTCAACCAAGGGGGCTCCTGCTGTATGGCATCTGATGCGGCTGCAGTGTTGTAGGATTCGATTCTTTATCTTCTGTTTGGTCTGGCCTATGTATGCAAGATCGCACGGGCAGGTAATGGCGTATATCACCTCACTGGTGTTACAGTTAGTGTGTGATTTCAATTCGATCATGTGGTTTCTGTATTTCCAAATTCTTGTTTCTAGACACATTGTACAAGCTTTGCATCTGGTGCATCTGTAGTGTCCCACTACCTCTGGTAGGTTCCATAGTGTCTGTATCGTTGGGGCCGGGGTTGTTTCCAGTAGGGACCGGACAACATGGTCTCTAATATTCTTAGCTTTTTTGAAAGCATGCATTGGCAGCTCTTGCATCTCAATTGTGTCAGCGACAAGGTCCCAATATTTATTGATTGTCCATTTTATATCGTTGCTCCTTGTGCAGTGTGTTGTGACACATATGATTCTATCCTGTCCGGAGGTGCGTTCTTTGGGTATCAGTAAATCCTCTCTGTTGTTGTACCAAGCCCTTTTTCTAGCTCTTTTGACTAATCTCTTCGGGTATCCTCTTGCCAGAAGGCGAGTGATAAGTTCATCTGATTCCTTAAAGAAATCTTCTTTCAAGGAACAGTTCCTCCGGAGCCGAAGGAACTGTCCGAGGGGTAGATTGTCGCAGAGGCCTCTCGTGTGGTGGCTGGTGTATCTAAGTAATGTATTGCTCTCCGTTGGCTTTCTATACAGGGTGGTATATAGATGACCTTCATTGACCTTTATACTTATATCAAGGAAATCGATAGTTTCTCTATTCCAATGCATGGTGAATTTAATATCTGTCGATTGTGAATTGAGCCAGGCAAGGAAAGATGTAAGGTCTTCTTCGTTTCCTGTCCACAGCATTACCACATCATCAATATACCTTCGCCATTCGCTGATGTTGTTCCTGTGTGGGTTTGAGGATGACAGGATACAGTTTTGTGCGTAATATAGAATGGCCAGATCTGGAGCAAATGCTGCTCCCATAGCCACTCCTTTACTTTGAATGAAGAAGTCCTTCGGGAAGATGAAAACGTTTTTTGTCATCGCCACTTCCAAGAGTTCTATTAGGAACTCAGTTGGTACCGCCGCAGGTTGGGTTCTCCTCTGTAGGGCTCTTGTCATTGATTCCAGTGAAGGTGCTTGGGGAATGCTCGTATAAAGCGAGACAATATCCATTGTTACCAATATTTGTTTGTCTTTGTCGAAGGCCTTCTTGTCCATCAGATTGATCACTTGCATAGTATCTCTCACATACGTTGCTGTTGTCTCGGCGAGAGGTTTCAGAAAAATGTCTACATATTTACATATGGGTTCCAGTAAGGACCCACATCCTGATATGATCGGACGGCCAGGTGGTTTCGATGGGTTCTTATGCACCTTGGGTAAAGTGTAGATTGTTGGCACGCTAGGTTGGTTCACATTAAGATGTTCATACTCCTTGGTGCTGAGAAAACCAGCCTCTTTGTCCCTTCTTGTGATCTCCTGGGTCTTCAGAAGTGGAGAAGTGTGGCTCACTGGTTAGAGGAGGCAGACCTGGAAGCAGAGTCAGCCCGGGACCAGGGTTCAATTCCCGGCTCAGCGGGGTCTTGAGTCCAAAAATGTCCATGGACTTGACAATTCTCGCTCCGGTGCCTACTCGGTTCACACTCTGCGACTCTGGGCAATAGCTTGCTTAATCTCCACAACGGCCCCTCGCGGCGGGATGCCTGGCTTTCACCTTGCGGATACCCTGCCGAGGGTATCTCACAGGGGAATACCAGGACGGGTTCCCTAAGCAAGCGCTTAGAAACCGCTTGGTGATTTGCGCTATATAAATTCCTGTACATTTACATTTTACATTTCATCCTGATCTCTTTAGTAGGGTCGGTGTTAATTGCTGTGTAACTGATACCATCCCTCAACTGTGAGTAGATCTCATCTTTATAATCTTGTACATCTTGCAGAACAATTGCTCCCCCTTTGTCTGCTGGTTTAATGACAACTGATTTATTATTCTTAAGAGTGTTCAGGGCTTCCCGCTCTCCCTTTGAAATGTTGTGCTTCACATATGGTCTCATCGTGCAGATTTTCATCACATCTCTTAGCACCATGCTTTCCTATGACAAGATTCTGTGAGGGACAGAGTGTGCAGGTGGGATGAAGGTCAAGGGAGGTCACAATCCAGTAAAAGATCTTGAGGATATTGGTAGAGAATGTTTGAAAAAATGTCTCAACCTTATCTTGCGGGACAATCTAAATAGTTCTGTTTTTATATTGAACCTGTTGGCATGCGATGTCGGCACAAATGACAAGCCTTTGCTCAACACACTCGCCTCCTCCATTTAAAAAAAAAATCTTTTTATTGTCATATTAAGTAAGGGCAATTACAACATCATCATTTTTAGCATACATCCGTGATGTGTAGGTCCCACTCATCAGCGATAGCGAAGCATTTGACAAAACATTTTCATTTTTTGGTATCGCAACTATCCCGTACAAACTCCCCCCACCCAGTCATTCCCACCCCTGGCACTCACGTTTAGACATTTTAAGACTTGCATGGTACGGGACTCAAGTTATCCCATCTAGGTCTCAATCAGTTATCCGCCACAAATCTAGAGAGGACTATATACAATATGATACATATATGTTCTGTGCACAGTGCACCCGGTACTGCTCATGTTTACCCTAGCAGAGGGTGGTATTGGTCACAGGGGAAGTCTCGCACAGTCCGAGCACATCATCACTCATCGCCACCATCTGAAGAAGACACACTAGATGCAACGTCACCACCCGCATCAAAAGCTTCTATCATGGCATTCCAATCTAAAGATATTGGTGTCTTTCTAAGGCCCCTACGCTCTTCGCGCTGTAGTGTCAGACCCTCTGCTCTTCCCCAGCATATCATCTCTGTCCTCCACACCTCCGGGTCCGGCGGTCTAGCCGACTTCCATCTCATTGTTATGGTGCGCTTAGCAAGTAGTAGGGCCAGATCGGTAAAACGTGTAGCTGCACTAGTTTTTCACTCAGTAGGGCCCAGTCCCAGTAAGGTATACTCCAAAGAAGCGTACGGTTTGGAAGGGGCCAGCTTAATCAAAACATCATGGACCGTCTTCCAATAGTACCCCAGCTTTGGGCAGTTCCACAACATATGTAGCAGCCGCACGTCGCCCGCGCCGCATCGGGGGCAGCTGTCAGTCGTGTTAGGGAACATTGCGTGTAAACGATGGGGTGTCAGGTACGCCCTGTGGAGGACCATAAGTTGAATACATTTAAATTTGGGGTTCCTCGACACCTTCTTCGGGAATTTGAGAATACGTTCCCATTCCTTGTCCCTAACTGTCCTCCCTATATAACCTTCCCACTTGTCACGTAGAGGTTGTAATGAGGTTGCTCTTCCCGTTCTTATGGCACTAGCTAACCATTTCGTCAGGTGACTACCCGACCCCATGAGGTACTGCATTGTGAGCAGCGGGTTCGTCCGCGGTTCGTCTCCGTTCGGCGCCCAGGTCATTGTAATATATCGACGCACTCCGGCATACATGAGGAACAGTCCTCTCGGGGCATGGTGGGCGTCGCGAAAGTCCTCGAAAGACATAACGCGGCCATTCGCAAACAGATCTCCCACCTGCAACACTCCCGCATTGTGCCATGCGGAGAGCGTCTGGTTGGACAGGGGGAGTCCCAATAGCGGTATCGTGGGGGCATAAGAGGACGTAGGGGTCGTATACCTCACCGCCCTCCTCCAGAAGGTAATCGCAAGTTTGAGCAGGGGAGGCGTCAACCTAGGAATTTCCGCTTTGGGCAGTAGCAGGGTGTGGATGGCCCCCTTCTCCCAGTCCGCCTCCGTCATGGCGATTTCATGCAAATTGAGTCTGGCCAGCCAGTAGGCCAGCCACTGCAGTTGGCAGGCATAGCTATATAGATTATAGTGGAGGCTGGGCACACCTGTTTTTTGGGAAAAAAATTTAAATAAAGTCTATGCTATTACTTAATGCGTGCTGCTTAGGTTAGCACAATGTCCATGTTATGCTGTTCAGTAACAGAAATATTACAAGCGTGACCGCTTGTCCTAATGCGCACTGTTGCACTGCCTGCTGGGATGCTACTATTTAAATGATAAACATAATTCTAGGCTAATATTACATGCCATGTCATTGTTAGATCAACATAATCAATTCAAAAACAATTTCATTGGTAACCTTTTTACTTGGTTCTTATCATAAAGAAGAAATCACTTGTTTTAACCAATTAAATATATCATTGGATAATAGTTTCACATTCAAGGTTCATACATAAACATTTTATACATTTCCTGATGCTGCCCTATGCATTTCGGGCCCCTTGGCCCTTCCTCAGGGGCAGAGTCTGTAAAAAATCAGAAAGAAATACATTCTATTTGATAATGTTCTTAGTCTGTGAGGGGTGTACAGTCAAATGTACTTAAACAGTCATTACTCTTAAATACAATGGTGTACGAACATGCCATAATATCAGTGAAGGGGTGGGATGTTAGAGTGACTGGTGAGCAGGAGAGATGATGAGAAAAGAGTCAGAGAAAAAAATTATTATAAAGAGTTGCTGAAAAACAGAGCGAAAAAATAGAGATAACTGTGGGGGTGATTCAGTACGGTGGACAATAGTATAACCATTACTCTAAACCCGGTGATAAAGGAGGTCTTCTAGTTATATCACTGACCTTGACTTAGCGTTTGGTAGAGAAGGGGTGGTTCATAGGACGCACTCAAAAGACAGATGCGAATTCTAAAAAATACGGAGGGATGTGTTTAAACCTCGCAGGTCATACGATTGTCAGGGTTTACAGTGATGAGAAGTGAGAATCATCATACCTAGACGTGTTCACGGAGGTCAATCACGTAACGGTAATTGTTTAGAAGGTTCAAGTGGGTACGGTCCTCAAGCTAGAAAAGTAAACGGGCGGAATTCATTAAATGCTCGTTTAAGGAAAAACTACATGGGAGAAAACAATTCAACCAGCTGTCATGGGGAGAGGCTCACCTTGCACAGATTTAAGGAGCTCCGTGAAACTTCACGGTAGAATTCCGGTGTAGCTGCAATCTCGATAGCTGGATTCCGCGCATGCGTGCCACGGACTTAAGAGTGCTAATACTGGAAAACGGACTTCATCTAGTCTACGGGGATGTACTACAAGACGGTGGCGGCCATTAGTAAAAAGAACAGAAAGCATGGACTAACAAGAAAGTAGAAAAAAAATAGACGATAAAGTATTGGAAAAAAGAAGAAAGGGTATGAGTAGAATGGTACCTGGCATGTGCATAACATTAATATTCCAAACAATGGAAACATACATATACAAGCATATGATTATATGCTTATTCTCGAGTGTTTACTGTTATTAATAAGATGGGTACTGAACACAAAGTCGCACGCAGGCGACTTACGGAGCATTATCACAGGTAACATCCTAAATCTGCTCTATCATTGATCCCTTTAGGATCCTGTGAATCTAGTTTTCTTATCCAGAAAATTTCTCTTTGAAGTAATTTTTTGGTGGTGTCCTTCCCAGGGGTGGGTTTGACTACCTCGAGAACCTGGAACTTGAGCTGTGCTATTGTGTGTCTATTCTTGGTCCAATGTGTTGCTAAACTGCTATTGGGGTTGTTGTTTCGGATAGTGCTTTTGTGCTCCGATATACGTGTCTTAATCTTACGTTCAGTTTTTCCTACGTATAGAAGCCCGCATGGGCATTTTATGGCATAAATCAAATGTGTGGAGTTGCAGTCTGCATTGTGTTTGGTCTTGAAGGTTTCCCCAGAGTGGGGATGCCTGATGTTGTCACTCACAATAACGTTGTTGCACTGGACACAGTTATGACATTTCCTGGTGCCTCGATAAACTTCTTGAACGTTCGTGGTGGGTGCTTTCAACATCTAAAGAGATGTACATCCCCGTAGACTAGATGAAGTCCGTTTTCCAGTATTAGCACTCTTAAGTCCGTGGCACGCATGCGCGGAATCCAGCTATCGAGATTGCAGCTACACCGGAATTCTACCGTGAAGTTTCACGGAGCTCCTTAAATCTGTGCAAGGTGAGCCTCTCCCCATGACAGCTGGTTGAATTGTTTTCTCCCATGTAGTTTTTCCTTAAACGAGCATTTAATGAATTCCGCCCGTTTACTTTTCTAGCTTGAGGACCGTACCCACTTGAACCTTCTAAACAATTACCGTTACGTGATTGACCTCCGTGAACACGTCTAGGTATGATGATTCTCACTTCTCATCACTGTAAACCCTGACAATCGTATGACCTGCGATGTTTAAACACATCCCTCCGTATTTTTTAGAATTCGCATCTGTCTTTTGAGTGCGTCCTATGAACCACCCCTTCTCTACCAAACGCTAAGTCAAGGTCAGTGATATAACTAGAAGACCTCCTTTATCACCGGGTGTAGAGTAATGGTTATACTATTGTCCACCGTACTGAATCACCCCCACAGTTATCTCTATTTTTTCGCTCTGTTTTTCAGCAACTCTTTATAATAATTTTTTCTCTGACTCTTTTCTCATCATCTCTCCTGCTCACCAGTCACTCTAACATCCCACCCCTTCACTGATATTATGACATGTTCGTACACCATTGTATTTAAGAGTAATGACCGTTTAAGTACATTTGACTGTGTACCCCTCACAGACTAAGAACATTATCAAATAGAATGTATTTCTTTCTGATTTTTTACAGACTCTGCCCCTGAGGAAGGGCCAAGGGGCCTGAAATGCATAGGGCAGCATCAGGAAATGTATAAAATGTTTATGTATGAACCTTGAATGTGAAACTATTATCCAATGATATATTTAATTGGTTAAAACAAGTGATTTCTTCTTTATGATAAGAATCAAGTAAAAAGGTTACCAATGAAATTGTTTTTGAATTGATTATGTTGATCTAACAATGACATGGCATGTAATATTAGCCTAGAATTATGTTTATCATTTAAATAGTAGCATCCCAGCAGGCAGTGCAACAGTGCGCATTAGGACAAGCGGTCACGCTTGTAATATTCCAGGCATAGCTATATGCCTGTAAATCTGGGACCCCCATACCGCCCGCCGCTGTGGGGAGCTGTAGTTTAGTCAGGCCAATGCGTCGCCTTCCTGATCCCCAGATCAATTCCGTGAGCATAGTATTCAACGTCTTAAACATAGAAGCGGGGGCCATGAAAGGCAGATTCGTGAAGTAATAGATAAGACGCGGTAGTACTACCATCTTAGAGATGGCCACCCGACCCGCCACCGCCAGTGGCAGTCCAGTCCAGAAGTGCACCTGTGCCTTCAGTCTTGCGATCACACTCGCCTCCTCCATTGACAATTCATGTTTGGATAGGTTGATGATAGGGTTCGTCTGGGTTACCACCTGTAAGTTTTCCTCCTGGTGCTGATTTCCCCATGAACCTTTGGCTGAAATCTCACTTGTTTGGGCATCTGCCCTTGTTGTCTTCCCCCGTACCAATTCTGTTGGTTCTGGCCTCTTCCAGGTCGTCTGTTCCAAAGGCCGCCCCTGCCTCTCGGTGGTCTCCAAGTGGTGTCCTCTAAAAAAGGCTGCTGGGGACCCATTTGCCAATTCTGTTGTGGTTGGTACCATTGGTCCTGGTATTGGTTGCTGCTGCTTGGTCCTGCTGGTCCGTTGTCACTTCCAGAGCTATAGGAGGAATCAGAGAAGTTGGTAAATCTCCTACCACCTCGGTATCCGCCCCTTCCTCTGTAGAAAATACGGCCTTTGTTGTCTTGTTTGAAGTAGTCTTCTTGGATGCGTACCAATTCTGTTGGTTCTGGCCTCTTCTTGGTCGTCTGTTCCAAAGGCCGCCCCTGCCTCTCGGTGGTCCCCAAGTGGTGTCCTCTAAAAAAGGCTGCTGAGGACCCATTTGCCAATTCTGTTGTGGTTGGTACCATTGGTCCTGGTATTGGTTGCTGCTGCTTGGTCCTGCTGGTCCGTTGTCACTTCCAGAGCTATAGGAGGAATCAGAGAAGTTGGTAAATCTCCTACCAGCTCGGTATCCGCCCCTTCCTCTGTAGAAAATACGGCCTTTGTTGTCTTGTTTGAAGTAGTCTTCTTGGATGCGTTTCTTTTTTTATCGTAGTATTGGATGTCCTTGGCCAGTTTGTCTAATTTCTTAGCCTGTGTTTCAACGTCGAAGTCCTTGAGGGTCTTCTCCAATCTTTCCAAAGTTTCTCTGGTGTTTGCAAAAGCACTGTGGCTGGTTATCTCTTGTTTGAGATCCTCGATCTCCTTGGTGAGCTGTTCTACTTGTTCACGAGTCGTTTCGACACCAAGCACCATCCAATGGCGCGAACAGTTGTTAGCTACAAAACTGAAACCTTCTTTAAATTTGGGGTTATCTACAAAGATTGCCGGTTCATTGCGGACTTGCAGGCCAGTCGGAATTATGTTTGCCTGGAGGTATTTTGTAAGTAAGTGTCCATGCAGTCTGGTGCGCACCAGTTTCTTCTCTAGGCGTTCTAACTTATTTATCTTTTCATTCAATGAATAGTCAATATTTGAAGTGTTAGATGAAAGAAAAGTGGTCCCTGTGTCTCCCTCTATTACATCTTTAATGTATTCCTCAGTGTAAGAAAGGGTTTCATGTTCATTCTTGTTAAACCCTTGTAAAATGAATATAAGTTCAAAAAAATGTGAAGAAAACCCTCGCAAGGCAGCTCTTGCTCAGAAAGTGTTAAGTTTTAACTGGGTTGACCCTTAAAACTACCTGACTTGGGTCACGTCAGTAGTACGTTAAAGAGATGGTCGATGTAGTCACTATATATTTACATTAATATAAACAGTAGGCCACAAGACAACTCAAGTTGAGTTCATCAGAAACATGAATTTAATTCTTCAATCAAGTATTCAATAAATGCTCTTACAATTCAGAGTATTCATATAAGTCAGTGTGGTATTTATATACTTTCATTATGTACAGTATAATACAGTGCTCTCAGTGCAGAAAGAGAGAAAGGTTTAGGAGGGAATTGGGGGTGGTTGGGTCAGTGAGGGACAGGGTAAAGGTGATGTGACATAAACACAATTCAATTATGTACAGTGGAACCTTTACAGCCTAATATAGGTCTATTGTTCCCTTTTCAATGCATTACACATAGGGCCAAATAGATTGATTTCTTCGAATCCTATGGTTTATGCTTGGTAGTTGTATGGTAGTCTACGTTTCGACCCCTGGTAGATAAGGGTTATTGGTTCCTCATTATGGGGTCTTCCTCAGGACAGGATGGTGTAATAGAGCACCTGAAAACATAAATTCAGTGTGTGTCTACAAAAGGTGGCCTACTAGTAATGAATAACCTGATATATACCTACTTAAGGAATCGACTCCGAATGCCCGATCTCGGGTGGCAGCCAAACGCTCGTCCGTTTCTGTAAAAATATATACGATCATCAGGTTATGAAAGGGAAATTAAAAAAAACCTGTTCTTAGAAAATGTAAATAATTTCTGAGGGAAACTCACTAGGATAGATGTGAAATCTGTGGGGTAAGCATTCTCCCATGGATTGTTTCAACAATCTTGTTATAAGTCGGGACAAATCCGGGTGCCTTGGTTCTTATATAGTGTGTCGCTGAATAGTCGACACGGGCATCTAACATGGGAAAAGATGGGGCACATCTTAATACTTGTCGCCCATTAAGGATAATACCGATTACACACTCCGTAAATACTAACCCGACATTGGTAACTAGAAACCGACACGAGCCGTTTTGCCGATCGTACTCGTCACAGAGATAACACAGGTTTATGATTGAAATCACAATTTTAGTAGAATCATCGAGCTCTCCACTTCGGAGCAAGTGTTTACTGGGACACATCTTAACACTTTCCGCCCATTAAAGATAATGCTAACTTCACACACCGGAAATACTAACCCACTATTTTTTAAAAGAAACCGAACTCGAGCCGTTTTACCAATTGGACTCGCCATATGGATAACATAGGCCTAAGATCAAACATCTTTTATCTTTTAACGTAAATACCACATGCTTTTCGGTAAATTATGCATAGGCAAGGGCACTTTAATTACAACGATATCCTGACAAATGTTGACCACTATCAGTGGTTCTTTACATCAGCGAAGGGTTCAACCGCCAGCCTATGATAGTGATAATGACAAGCTTTTCACTCACACTATGCCAGCAACGCGGGTGAAGTTTTTAACATGTTATGTCTAACATACGCACCAGGTCCTATATTTAATAGTTTCCTCTTTTCCCATGTCAGATGCCTGTGTCGCCTGGAGAACATAGGGATCAGTGAACTGGCACTGGAATGGTTTCGGTCATTTCTCACGAGCAGATCTTTTCGCGTGTCAGCCCCCCCTTTTATCTCCCAACCCCATGCAATAGGCCAAGGAGTTCCCCAGGGCTCTGCCCTTAGTCCATCCCTTTTTAATGTGTACATGCAACCGCTTGCGGCTGTGGCCAAAGAATGGGATCTTACACTAGTTTCATACGCTGACGATACCCAGCTGGTAATTACCCTCACAGAAACACCCTCTGCCACGTCCACTAAATTTAGGGATGGGCTGGCCGCAGTCGCCAACTGGATGACGGCAAATTGTCTGCAACTCAATGCAGGAAAAACAGAAGTGCTACTCTTGGGCAAGAACCCTAGCGGTTGGAACGACCACTGGTGGCCCCCCCTGCTTGGTCCTACCCCCCCGCCAAAATCCTTGGTAAAAAACCTAGGAGTATGGCTGGACTCGGCACTGAATTACCAGTCGCACACAAAAAAAGTGGCAGCTACGTGTATTGGGTTGCTGAGAAGCCTGAGCCCCATCCTGGGCCTCTTTGACCCCAAGACAAGGCAGCTCATTGTCCAAGCCACCATCCTTGCCCGGCTGGACTATGCTAACGTCCTCCTCCTAGGTGCCAACAAAGCTGAGATATCCAGATTCCAACGTATTCAGAACTCTGCAGCCAGGGCAATTGTAGGCCTGCCCAGAAGATAATCGGCCAGAGCCACCATTCAGAGGCTCCATTGGCTGCCCATAGAAGCTCGCATCCAGTTCAAGGCTCTTATCATCGCCTTTAAAATCCTTAGAACGGATGGCCCTGATTTACTCCGATCGTTGCTTACTCCTTATAACCCCCAACGCAATCTTCATTCCAGGGGTCAACATCTAGTGGTGGTCCCTCGAATGAGGTTCTGCCGTATCGGAGACCGCTCCTTTAGAGTAAAGGGAGCGAAATTATGGAATTCCCTGCCCCTCCACATTCGTCACCTCACCAATCTGTCTGCTTTCCGCAAAGCAGTAAAAACGCACCTCTTTCCTTCTCTGTAGTTCCCCCCTTCCCCTCCCCCCCTTTTTCCTCAGCTGGTTATGCTTCGGTTCTTAGCGCCGGGACGCCCCGTTGCGGGGGCAGCTGTTGCGCTCAACAAAACTGATAACATAACATTCAGCGACACACTATATAAGAACCAAGACACCCGGATTTGTCCCGACTTATAACAAGATTGTTGAAACATATTCATGGGAGAATGCTTACCCCACAGATTTCACGTCTATCCTAGTGAGTTTCCCTCAGAAATTATTTACATTCTCTAAGAACAAGTTTTTGTTCTTTCCCTTTTATAACCTGATGATCGTATATATTTTTACAGAAACGGATGATCGTTTGGCTGCCACCCGAGATCGGGCATTTGGAGCCGATTTCTTAAGTAGGTATATTCCAGGTTATTAATTACTAGTAGGCCACCTTTTGTAGACATGCACTGAATCATCCTGCCCCCCACCGCACTCCAGCTTGCCTACCCCTATCGACTCCTGTGCCCGCCCCCCCACCACACCCTTTGATCCGCCAGCCTCCTTCTCCGCCTCCCGCCCCCCCCCCCCCCTTCCACAAAAGTGAGCACCGGCCTCTTCCCGGCCCCCCGCCTCTTACCTGCACTCTGTCGCCCTCCCGCTGCCACTGTTGCCTGGCCCCGCGACCCGCCCACAACTGCCGCCTTGCCTCCACGCCTCTTTCCGCCTTTCTCCCGACGCGGTCGGGATCGCGGCGGTTCGAAGGCCAGCGCGCCGCGGCAGCCTTACCTGCATCTCGGGGCGCACCAAATCCAAGCGCCCGCCTCCCCAAGTAGACAAAGGGCCTCCTGCACGCGCGGGTCCACCATTCCTGCCTCGGCCATCCTGCTCGCCATATCGCTTGATCCGGTAAGTCCCTTCTCAAAACCCTCGCCACCGACGCACACCAATCGCGCTTACTCCGCCTCAACAAGCAAGCGCAAACCGACCAGAAAAGCCCTTGCCCACGCACCAAAACGAAAACGCTCAAAGCGCTTGCTACAGGTTCAAAAACGCTAAAAAAACAAGGCCCCCCGGCTGCTGTGTCACTTGCCACCAAAATGGTGACAAGCAACACAAAATGTCCGGCTATAAAGCCCACCAGCCCAAAAGGAGCCCAACCAGCCCAAGCGTAGCCCAACCTAACGACTGCCCTTAAAGGGACCCAGCCCCGGGAAGCAGGCCTCCCGCTGGCCGGCCACTCCCCCGCAAAGCACTATGCTGCCTGCACTGTGAAACACAGAGCAGCTTTTAAACGGCTGCTCCGTATTTCACGTGAATGTGCTGTCCCCAGGGCAGTGCAAGTTTGCAGCTGCCCTGTAGGCAGCGCATTCTTTGTAACACGGAGCACTGTCCCTGTTGTGCCCAGCACACCCTTTGAAAGGTGCGCCATGGCGCAAATATTCATAATACGGCCACTTCTCACAGACAGTCAGTCACTGCCAACACTCAACATTCAAGTACAGAATGTTAATTTTCAAGGCAAGCTTCATTTACATTAATGGGAGCTGACATTTTCAAAGTTATTGAAACCTAAGCAAGCACCTAAATTGTGACATGGAGTTTATGCGTCACTGCTGGAAACCTTGACTTTCATATGACTGTGTCGTGCTTATATGTGACATCTCTGTTTCATTCGAAATTATTTGAGTTGTTTTTCTTCTTGACATCTAAACATTTGAATCCACTTAATTCTAAGAGCATGGGGCAAAATCGTGACAACGTGATAGGTTTTCTTTTACAGAATAAACACATTTGGCATATGTCCACGGTGCTCCACTTGTAAGCAGCTTTCCTTCTCTCCTCCTCACATCCAGCAGCCCACGAATATCGTGCGGGAAAACTCATCGAAACGTACTATTATCTAACAAAATTACACCCTAGGGAAAAATGAGCGAAAGGCCCACTGAAGGCATTAATCATATTTGGTTGCACATCGTATATTTCCCATCTGAAGCAAGTATACCGCCCGGATCTTGCAGCGACACACACGTCAGCAGTGCTCTTCACCAAACCGAACCACACGAATCAAAGCAAAAAACACAAAAGAAAAATGAATGACAACTTAAATACCTACCCTTAGTAAATCATTCTTCTCAAGGCATGGGATGCTAGGGTTAAGGGTCATACAGCAAAAGAAAAGTTTAAACAGATGCATACCCTGCACGTTAAATAAGAACTAGTTCGCTTTACAGCTAAAGAAGTGCTTAATTTGAGCCGGTGGTATCTGGTGCTCAGCACTGGCACTTAATTGTCAGCACCGGCACTTATGACAGACTACCACATGGTGGCGCCTTTGTCTAATTTAGAGATCTGCACAACTGTGGTAAATAAATAATTAATTACCGGTACTATTTTTCATATAATCAATAAAACAGGTAGCTCAATAAATAAGAGTCAAGATTCGAGGTAGCTGGAGTTTACAGGCTTTTAATCAGGCATGAAGGACAGGAATAGGACAGCCTTCACGGGAAGGGAAAGAAGGCAGCTGCCGGGGGCAGGATCTGGGAATAATGCGGGACTGGGAATGGGTTCCTTCTAATATGGGTGCACAGTATATATATCAAAACAATTGCATTACATTCAATACAGTATGCGTAGCAGTAGGCGTGACTCGTAGCAGTCGCGAAAGATAAGGGCAAAATGATGTAACAAGAAGGCGTGTACAGGGCGTATACATAGACATGTGATGTAAACGTAACAGAAGTGTCATAAACGGGGCGGAAACATGGAGGGGGCTACCTGAGCAGCTGGGACCTCTAACCTAGTGGTGCGCGCAAACGGGCAATGACGTGTTACCAGGGAGAACTGGGGGGCTATGACTTCTGCGCTAGAAGAGGAGACTAAAGTCTGGAGTGTCAGAGCGACATGTACCCAAGGCATATCTAGTATCTGGTGTTTAGAGTACATGTTGATAGAATCCAAAAGTTATCAGGGCAAAGGCTAATAGGCTCTAAGACTGGTGCATGCATAATTCTATATGTATTGCGTGTGCGAGGAATATTCTATGAATATTAATACAGTATTTCTCTTACATGGAGACAGAAAGGCTAGACCATGACGGAAACTATTGATGCGATTCAGTAGCTTAGGAATGCAGAGAAGGAGGGCTGGACTGATAACTGGAAGCATAACATACTCTTGGCAGACTGGAAGGCAGAGCCAGGCCGGGCCGGGCACTGCGTGGCAAGAAAGTAAACTAAGGGTCAGGGATGCAGGTGGGGGCTGTATCGCTCCTCGGAGAGGGTTCAGGAAACAGGAGCTGAATCTGAGTCCGGGCCCTTTTGAGGCCTAGAACGGGGACAATTCAATGAATTAACGTGCACACTGTAGAATGTGGCAACGTAGGTTTACATAGACCTAATATTCGTTGCTTTCACGAAGACTGGAAACTGGCATACTAGAGATGGACACAACTGTAATTGCGTCTTTAATCGATCAGAGGGGAATACATGCATATCGATCATGCACATATAACAAAATATGGGGAACATGTAGGCACATATAACATGGCAAAATTTACTTTTCCACATTCCCTCCTTGTGCCCTACGTTTCCATCAGGAAACATCGATTTTCATGATACCATCTATCATTTCATATAGCATCATTTGTTCTTCTCGAATTGTCTTGGAACGGGATTTAGGACTAGGAATACAAGAGGTAGCACACATGCCGCAAATCGCAGGGCCACATTGTATACAGAGGCAGCAACTGAATATGATCATTACTGCTATACCTAGGAATAGTAAAGTCCACATTTGTAAAGCGCACAATCACCCGTAAGGGTCTCTAGGCGCTGGGGGGCCGTCGGGAAGATTAAGCGAGCTATTGCCCAGAGTCACATGGTGCTGGGCTGACCTGCCGCCGTAGCCGGGGATCGAACCGTGGTCCCCAGATTCCAGCGTCAGTCGCCCTGGCCGCGGCGCCACGACAATACTTTCCATCCCCAGGCAGATATAATACTCCAGAGCCAACCGGACCATGTCCAGGTGCCTGGATTCTGGTGTAACTGATGGGCAATTTTATGAAGTCTGGTTATAGCTGAATAAACAGACGGTGCGTTATTAGGAATGAAAATGCAGCAACTAGATCCGATGACTCTACATGCTCCTCCTCTATCGGCCAGTATGACGTCAAGAACGAGACGATTTTGGAGCACGACAAATCTCATAGCAGATTGCTCCTCAGTTAAGTTACCTAGAGCAGAAGTAGTCTCATTCACTACTGCTTCAAGGGTTCTGGTTAACCTACGTATTAACTTACTATTCTGGATAGGTCCTATAAAGAAGAAGAAACCTTTATTAAAGTCTTGATACTGTTCTAGAGTAGTTTCAGTTTGATCGACAATTGGGGACTCGATCTCCCTTCTAGGTCTGACGTGTACTAGATGTGTGTTTCTGTGATAATCAGATGGGGCTAGAAAAACTGGTGGCAGTAGGAAGGCAATGTAACATGTTCCATCCCAATCGAGGGGCAGACGAACATATGCGGTCTGACCACAAACAAAATAGGAATGACGTGAGGCTTTGAAAATAGATTTCCCACTGTCACTATACTTGACAGTAGTAGTACAATCACTATGTCCTACATGTGCGGAACCATTCTTTCTGACACATAATTCGCCTTTGACTGGTAGTACTGAAATAGCAGGCAAATCTGGAGTAGTATCGGACTGAACATTCAGGACCATGAAATTCGAAGAATAATTACCTAAATCATATACTTCATTTTCTAGATCTAACCCTGTTCTATGGGAAAGACCTTGCTTGTCTGGGAAGCATGTTCTATTCAGAAGGGACATATCATTGGGGGATGACGTTAACATGGACCATGCTCCACACGAACCATTATGTGAAAACGGATAAGGAAAGAGTGGCAGAACTCCCTTCGGTGTCTGGAAAGGGGGGAGTCGACCACACACCCAACAATTAGTGGCATTGCTGGTCTGGTGTGAATAGTGTAACATTCTGATAAATGTATTATTTCGCATAGCAAGACGATAGGATAGCTCGTGAGGAGGCAGATCACTAAATGTGTGCTCTACTGTAGCGTTAGAAAACATATGTACATGTGAGACTGGAAAACATAAATGTAAAGCATAACTTGTGCAGGTAACCATAAGACTCAAAAATAGCAGGAAACTTAGAACAATGATACATCGTTTAGAGTTTTGACTAACTCTCTCACTACGGGGGTCTATCTCATACATGTCAGGGACCTGTCTAACCGTTTCACCCGAGAGGGACTTAGACAATTAAACTGGCTGACTTATTTTACTAGACCTGAGTTTTAATTTATACTCCTGTTGCGGAGTTTTCTCTAACAGAGGAACTTTTAGTTCAGAATCAAGTTCAGAGTCTGTTTTTAGGCAGTCTTTAGAAATTTGGCAGTCCTTAGCAAAAGTCTTTTCTGATTGTCCATGGAATTTCTTTATATGGGACAGGTGGACCCATCCTTTCCTGCCCTCCAGTTTCACGGCGGTCCTTGTTGTTAACAAGACGAGGCGGGGCTCCTTCCAGCGGGGCTCCAGTGGACTTGAACGATCAAAATTCCGCACCAACACCAGGTTTCCTGGAATGACTTCATGCGGTTTCACCTCGGTGTTGTCTGGAAATGCGGCGGCAACCTGTGAACGACAAGAGTGTAGGGCAGACATCAAGGAAGCTAGGTAATCTGTCAGCATATTACTGGAAACATCTGTAATACTGCGGGGTCTAGGTGTACCCCACATGTTTGGGGGGCGGCCGAATACGACCTCATACGGGGACAGACCTGATCTGGAATGTGCAACCATCCTCATAAAAAATAAAGCAACTGGCAGGGCAACTAGCCAGTCTACACCTTTTTCTCTACAAATTTTCGCAATGCGAATTTTCAGGATCTGGTTATGTCTCTCTACGAGACCGGCTGCTTCAGGATGGCACACACAATGGAACCTCCACTGGTACCCTAACAGAAGGGAAACATGTTTCATAAGTTCAGATGAGAATGGCTGGCCGTTATCAGAATACACGACCCTAGGGAGTCCATAGCGGGGAAAGAATTCACGAACCAACTGCCTGGCAGTGGTCGCGGCTGTGTAATCTGGAACTGGATATGCTTCTGTCCACCTGGACAAAGCGCATACAACTACGAGGACATACTTGAAACCTCGACATCGCTCCATCTGAATATAATCCATCTGGAGGACTTCAAAAGGGTGGTCAGGAGGTTGGAATCCACCTTGTTCCACCGGAACACTTTTACCTGGATTGAACTGACAACATATCATACAGGTACGGACTTTCTGCTTGGCTGCAGCTCGTAAGTGTTTGTTGAACCAAAGGTTCTGAATACTGTCTAACATGGCTTTTTCTCCTAGATGTGCTGGACTATGTGCGGTATTAATAATGACTTGAACCATAGAGTCAGGGAGAAACCATGTGGCTTTTCCCTTCGTCAACCATCCTTGATCTGTCTGGACCCCTCCTTGTTCGGACCATTTCTTGATTTCTTCGGGAGTAGCATGTAACTGTATGTCTATGACATCTTGTGTAGGGTCCTTAACTGTCATACAAGTAGTCGGATCTGGAGTGAGTGTCTGTGTCGTGTTAACTGGAATGTCTGGGGTCTGAGCTGTAAGCTTGGCTGTTCGATCTGCTAGATCGTTACCTTGGGAAATGATGTCAGTAACTTTCGTATGTGCCTTGCACTTCATGATAGCGATAGCTGTCGGTAAATGTATTGCATCTAACAGAGCTTGAATGAGGAGACCATGCTGAATCTTGGTTCCATGAGAAGTCATGAAACCTCTCTCCTGCCAGAGCACTCCGAAGTCGTGTACAACTCCGAATGCGTAACGTGAATCTGTATATATGTTTACTTTCAGGTCCTTGGCACGTATGCAGGCTTGGGTCAGAGCAACTAGCTCTGCTGCTTGAGCAGACAGGATGTCAATACGATGTGTTTCTATAACTTCGGTTTCAGTAGTCACTGCATACGCGGCTACTAGTTCTCCTGTACTTGTTCTCATACATGAACCATCCACATAGAGTGTCAGGTCGGGATTAGGTAATGCAATGTCTGTCAGGTCTTGTCTTGGCTTTGTCATAGTGTTAACAACTTCCACACAGTCATGTATGGCAGGATTCGAAGTAACTGACGGTAACAGTGTAGCAGGATTTAGAATGTTGCAGCGTCTGATTTCTATGTGTGGCTGGAACAGTGTCAGTTCATAACCTGTTAAACGTACAATGGTCAAGTGTTGAGTCTGGGTTCGGTTTAAAAGAACTTCCACGGAGTGTGGAACTTGTACTGTCAGGGAGTGTCCTAACACTATGGAATCACTTTGTCTGATAGCTAGAGCTGTGGCTGCAACTGACTTGAGGCACGCAGGCAGAGCCTGGGCTACTGGATCTAATGTGCTCGAAAAATAAGCACAGGGCTTGTACTGTCCTGCTTGATCTTGTGTGAGAACAGATAATGCAGTACCATCACGTTCTGTGACAAAAAGTGTAAAAGGCTTACTGTAGTTGGGTGTAGCTAGAACAGGCGCTTGGCATAAGGCTTTCTTTAATTCATTAAAAACAAGTGTATGTTCCTGGGTCCAAGGGAGGACAGTCGATACGGCTGCCTCCTGTGTCGTTAACTGTATCAGTGGCTTGGCTAGAAATGCATACTGAGGAATCCATTGTCTGCAATAAGAAGTGAGGCCAATAAAAGCTCGTACCTCCTTCTGTGTCTTGGGTTGTGGAAGACTCGCTATTAACTGGATACGGTCTGGTGTCAACTGCCTACCCCACTTGGACAGTAAGTGTCCTAAGTAGACCACTTGCTGGACACAGAATTGTAATTTGGAAGGGGACACCTTGTGCCCCTGCTCGGCCAGAAAATACAGAACTGTAAGTGACGCACGCTCGCAGTCACGTTCAGAACGGGCTGTGATCAGTAGATCATCGACATACTGGAGCAGGGCAGTGTCAGTTGGCATGTGAATATTGTCTAGTTGTCTCTTAAGTGCTTGACTGTAAATACTGGGACTTTCTGTGAAACCTTGAGGAGCTCGTGTGAATTTATAGCTCCTTCCATTTAAACAAAAACCAAAAAGGTACTGGCTGTCTGGATGAATGGGGACACTGAAAAATGCGTTCTTGAGATCGATAACTGTGAAAAATGTAGCTTCAGAATCAATGGCTGTCAATAGGGAAGAAATATCTGGGACTACTGGGTACTGAGGTATGATACATTTATTAAGCTCTCGAAGGTCAATCACTAATCGATATACTGGAGGTGCATTTGGATCAGTACGTTTCAGGACTGGAATGATAGGAGAATTACATACATTGGAGTCAGTTTCTACAACCACTCCTTGAGCAATGAGCTCGTCAATAATTTTGGATAAGGCTACTACAGCCTCAGGTGGCAATCTGTACTGTCTGATTCGTGGCAAAACTATACCTTGCTTGAGAGTCACACGATGGGGTGTGATGTGCATACATCCTACATCAGTTGGACCTTGCGCCCATAAATGTTGTGGTACATTTAATAATCTTGGATCAAAATCACGTAATACATAATGACCTTTAAAGTCGCGTAAAAACAATCGGACTCCTTCTGGGGAGCAGCAAATTACTGCACCTAATTCTTTTAACGTTTTAATGCCTAACAAATTTTCTGGACATGACTTCGTAAGTAACAAATCAGTAGTTCGGGACAATGGACCAACTTCTAGGGAAACTGGCTTCGAAATTTCATTAACAATCGGCTTTCCTGAAAATCCAAGGGAAACATTTTTAGAGCCTGAGAGCGGAGCCCCTGGAACCTCGTCATGACTGATAGTAGTCCTACTTGCCCCTGTATCAATCAGAAACTTTCTGTCTTTCCCTAATACATGACTGTGTACATAGGGACCCTCTTGATCTACAGGTATCTCGATGAGAGGCAAGCCTACCTCCCTCTCTAGGCTGTTTCATGAATACTGTTGATACTCTGGATACTCTGACTGAGCATACTGGTACATTTGCTGTGTAACATGCTGTGTTGCAGCGATAGGCTGCGATGCTGGAACTGTCTGTTGTGCATTCTGGGGTGACTGAGAAGTCTGTGAAACTTGTTCTTGTCTAGGCGGACGTGGTCTTTCTTTAGTCTTACCAGTAGCTATGTTGTGTTTCAGAACTGCACACTCGTTTATAAAATGACCTGGCTGTTTACAATAATTGCAAGTCCCTTTAACGGGAGCTGCAGGATGACTGGCTTGATTCGGACCCCTCTTCTGACTGTCTTGTGGAACAGATTGTGCAACTAATACTTTCATTTTCGTGTCTTTCATACGTCTCCTTTCGTGTTCTTGCTCTTCCCTGATTCTATTCTGGTGATACTGGAGCATCTGGAGCATTTGTGACGGAGTATTAGCTTGCCAACTACTTTCGACTTTCAAAACTCGATTTTTAACTTGTGGACTTGAATTCTCGACTAGTTTGGTAACAAAAAGATGAGGGTACGATTCACTACTCGTCTTCAGACCACTGTTAATTATAAAACATTTTTCAAATCTAGAATAAAAATCACTAGTGTCTTCATCCTGTTTCTGTTTACAAGCTGAGATTGCATCCCAATCTTCCTTTTTCGTGGCTAGTAATCTTGGCAAAACCTGTATCAATAACTCGGGCAATTCTTTAACTTTACCCCCTAGACCGGTACCTGGTACTCGTGAATTGTCTTCAGCTTCTAGAGCTGTCCAATCTATCTTTTTCACTCGGGACACTGGAGCGGGACGATAGGTCGCAGGAACACGCTGATCGGAAATACCGTGAGTAAACGTGATCTCTACACAACGCTCTGGGTAAGCAGCAATTTCTCTCCACAGGTACCATCCTAACTGTAATCTTCTACAAACGTTTAGGGTCTTCTTTCCCTCCCTGCCAAGTGACCCATGAGGCTTTAACAGCAAGTAGCAAGTGTGAGGAATTATGTACCATACTTACCTGTACCTCACGCTATGCTTGTTTCGCTGTGTAGCCCACCACTGCCACTGCGTTTAATATTTTACCGCCATAGTTCACCTTAGCCATGGCACACTCATGGCAAAGTTATCTGCCGTTCTAGGTCGCTCACGCACACCAGAAGTCGGCCATATGTTGTGTTTTGGTTAATACCATTCTCATTGATTCTCTTTGTATGTCTGTATTGTCTTTGTGTTCCATGTACAGTAAAGCAGAGGGAATCCCCCTCTTACACGTACAGCACCTTAGCGAGTGCAACACTTTTTTACCACACATTTTCACTTAATATAGTTTATTATCACTCACACATACTCATTTTGGTCCTGAGGAAAGCCAGTTTTAATCAAAAGGCCTGGCTGAAACATGTAGACCACAAGGACGTAGGAGCTCCTAATACACTCCACATCGTCCACAGCCTTTTTATCTTGCTAACAGGGGCCCAGGTATTAAATTTACCTTTTACCCTCGGGAACTGGGACCACCTGTATAGCTTTTAAACCTTTCACCTTCATTCTCACCAGCACTGCACACTCAGTAAGAATACCAGCTCCTCAGTAATCTGGAGTCGCAGCACACCCGGGACACATTCGGTGTCACTGTGGTGGGCCCGATGATGAAGCATGACACCAACCAGGTTGGTGTGTGAGGGCTTCATGACCAAACCTAAGGGTTTGCCCACAGATATACCTTCTGAGTTTTCACTAACACAACATAGCTAGTCCTATATTGATATCTCTACATATAACCAGGGGACCCGGACTGGCTTACCTAGTCCTCTCTCTCCCTTTTGATTTGCTGATATTTGGCAGCGCGCAGCTGCGAGAGACACCTGACTGATACAAGATGGCACAAAACACAGGCCTAACATTCACCGAGGATGACGTCACTGAAATCCTCGATGACCCCACACTCTTGGCAGATTTTAACACAGCAACAACAATAGCGCAAACTACAGATTGGGACACTCTTACTGAGAAAAAGCGTAACAGGATACGCACTATTTTACATGGCGTTATCCTCGCACAATACCTGAGGACCAACACAGCGCCTAAAGGCTTACTTGTCACCAACGCTCCTAGAATATTCCTTGACGATGTCACCTTCAGGAAAGACTGGGCTCAGATAGCCTGGCACTGCACCAGGGACTGGCTCATCTTGATAATAAAAACTGCCAAACGCCTTTCAGACGCAGTTATAATAGAGATCCAGGCGACTGAGACCCACTTCAAAACCACTCTGACAGGATACAAAAAGAAATTGGAAGATCAGAATCGGGAGATGAATGATTACAAAGAATACCTAACCCAAACCAAGATAAAGAAATTCGAAAAGGATCTAAAAAACTTCAGCTATCTAAAAACTTATCCCTATGCTGACGATACGTATACTGCACCCACAAGAGGCCAGAACACGGATAGCTCGGGAGACACTAGTTCCATTTCTAGCGGCTCCAGCAATGGATCCTACAAAGCCAGAGGGAGAGGCCGTGGAGGGAAACAACAAGCACAACCATGGCAAGGCCCCCCGCAATTCCAGAACTTCGGCCCTCCTCCATTTGGTCCAATGCCTCCATACTATGGATATCCACCTTTATACCCGCCTGGCCAGATGCCATACTACCAGAACAACCCAAACCAACGGTATCCTTTTTTAGGCCAAGGCCGCAGACCCCGTGGCAAGAGAAGGAATCCACCACAGCAAGTACAGTGGGCGCCTCAACCAGCACAGTGGTCAACAGAAGAGGACCCGGTCAGTGCCAACACAAGGAACAAAGCCAAAGAGCAAGCGGGCCCCAGCAAATAGCTGAACCAACAAATACCGGCACCCTTGTATTCAACCTTTCTGACGTACCCCTCACCAATGAAGAAACCAATGTCCTGAACAAAGGGCTGTCATTTGTCCCGACCACCCGACTAGATACTTTCAAACTCCATGTCGAACTGGCCGAGTTTTTTAGAAAACTAAGGCTAAAAGCGTTTTTTGAAAACAAGGAGAAACCCATTGACCCAGAAACCACTAATGAAACAGGGCTGAAACTCAAATCCAACTTCACCCCGCCACCTGCTACCGTGCCAGTGGAGATCAGTACCTTCGAGTTGGCAGTATACTCAGAAGTCGAGAAATTACAGCCCCAAAACCATTTCAATAACCTTTCTTTTCAAGATAGGGAAATCGTCAAGAAACTCCAAAATGACCCTACCCGCATCATCAAACCAGCAGATAAAGGTGGTGGGATAGTCATCATGAACAAAATCGACTACGACACCGAATGCCGCAGACTATTAAGCGACACCCGTAACTACAGGAAATTACAGAGAGACCCATCCAAAGATCTGCAGAAAAAGATCACAGAACTAGTGCAAGAGGCTTCTGACGCAGAATACATCTCAAAGCAAGAAGCTGAATATCTCAACACACGTGATGCAAAAGTACCCTACTTTTACATCATGCCCAAGGTGCACAAAGGGGTCACCCCACCACCGGGCAGACCCATAGTGTCAGGGATAAAATCCCTCCTAGAACCGCTATCACGGTTCTGTGATCACTACCTAAACCCGTTAGTTCAGAAAACTCGATCCTACGTCCAAGACACGAAGCACCTCCTTAACATCATCAAAGATGTCAGTTTCGATAGAGATAAACACCTCTTGGTGGGATTAGACGTGGAGAGCCTATATACGAGCCTCCCTCAGGATGCCACACTGAAGGTACTCCATGATGTCTTGATGGAGATTGACTGGCAACATCACACACCCCGTCACTTCATCTTGGATTGCGCCACTTTGGCATTAAAAGAGAACTATTTCAAATACGAGGACACATTCTACCTACAAACTAATGGTACCTCGATGGGCAGTGTCTTTGCGCCGAGCGTGGCGGGGCTATATGTCCACCACTTTGAACAGACAAACATCGAAGCCCCCTCGAACCCCTACTCAGCAAATATAACAATTTGGCGTCGATATATTGACGATATTCTCATTGTCTGGGAGGGCAACGAGGAGACACTGAAAGATTTCCTCACTTGGATCAATAGCCTCGATCCTTTTCTCAAGTTCACCTGCACTAGCAGCCCAACTGAACTAGCGTTCCTAGACCTCAACATAAAAGCTGATCAGGGGGGTCTAACAACAACCACTCATTACAAACCGACTTCCAGGAACTCTTTGTTGCGCTTTGACAGTTTCCACCCCAGACCCCTGAGGGAGAATCTGCCATTTGGACAGTTCCTGCGCATACGCCGGAACTGCAGCAACCTCCATGACTTCAAACACCAGTCCAAAGCCTTGGTCCACAAGTTGGAAGACCGTGGCTACCCATCCAGAATCATCACAAAATCCTGTAAACGAGCACGCAACCAGAACAGGGAGGCCCTTCTTGAAACCGTGGTCAGACCACCAGAAACACCCATCATGACATGTGTCACCACCTATAACACCGCCTCAAACCAGGTCTCCAGCATAATTCGCAAAAATTGGAAGATCATCAATTCAGGCACGAGGAACTGGGACCTCCCCCGTTTTGCATACAAAAGAGCACAAAATCTGAAGGACCAGCTGGTATCCACGAGACCCAGGAAGACACAACAAACCGGCCAGACAATTTTAAACACTTGGGGTCTACCAGAACTAACAGGCCATCAACCGTGTTACAATTGCAGCGTCTGCCACCTGACTACCCCTTCCAAAACATTGTCGTTGGAAAATGGTAAAACCTGGACACAACGACAATTTACGAATTGTAATTCATCTAACCTAGTATACCTAATCACCTGTCGCTGTGGTTTGAGATACATAGGCATGACTACCAGGAAAGTCAGAACCAGGATGACTGAGCACAGGAGCACAATGCGCTGTGGCAAAAACATCAGCAAGCTGACCCAGCACTTCATCGTGCAAAATCACACCCCGAATGATTTCACCTGGACAGTCATCGAACAATTCGCACCTTCGTGTTGTGATGAGAAAACTCTGCTCTCCAAAGAGCAACGCTGGATTTATCGCCTTTCTACCCATACAGAGGGGCTCAATGACTCCATCCCGTGGAATGCTCTAGCGAGATGAACACTCCTTAATAAGTAATTGGTCTGTATCCCTGTCTGCGCTCAGACTCGTGGTCTGTCCCTACTCTGTATTTGCCTTATTTGCCCATATGCCTCCCAATCGCAATTGTTGCTTTTTAAACCTCAATGGACCCACACGGGCCTTTTTTCATTTTCTTTTTCCTTTGTTTACCCCCCAGTTGCGCACGCACTTGCGCGCACATGTCAATACCAATGCTAACCTAGTCCTGGTACCGTGGCGCATGCGCGAATACATAGTGCTCGCGCACGCCTCTACCGCGCATGCGCTGGAACCTCACATCGCGCATGCGCAGCGTGAATGCCGCTAGCTACCAGCGCACGCGCTCTAAAAGGAAACGCGACCGCACCCTCTCCCCTCTCCAGGTGATACCAATCGAACCGGCTATTTAAGCCCATATCTGATCCATGCAAAGTTCACTCGGGACACTGGAGCGGGACGATAGGTCGCAGGAACACGCTGATCGGAAATACCGTGAGTAAACGTGATCTCTACACAACGCTCTGGGTAAGCAGCAATTTCTCTCCACAGGTACCATCCTAACTGTAATCTTCTACAAACGTTTAGGGTCTTCTTTCCCTCCCTGCCAAGTGACCCATGAGGCTTTAACAGCAAGTAGCAAGTGTGAGGAATTATGTACCATACTTACCTGTACCTCACGCTATGCTTGTTTCGCTGTGTAGCCCACCACTGCCACTGCGTTTAATATTTTACCGCCATAGTTCACCTTAGCCATGGCACACTCATGGCAAAGTTATCTGCCGTTCTAGGTCGCTCACGCACACCAGAAGTCGGCCATATGTTGTGTTTTGGTTAATACCATTCTCATTGATTCTCTTTGTATGTCTGTATTGTCTTTGTGTTCCATGTACAGTAAAGCAGAGGGAATCCCCCTCTTACACGTACAGCACCTTAGCGAGTGCAACACTTTTTTACCACACATTTTCACTTAATATAGTTTATTATCACTCACACATACTCATTTTGGTCCTGAGGAAAGCCAGTTTTAATCAAAAGGCCTGGCTGAAACATGTAGACCACAAGGACGTAGGAGCTCCTAATACACTCCACATCGTCCACAGCCTTTTTATCTTGCTAACAGGGGCCCAGGTATTAAATTTACCTTTTACCCTCGGGAACTGGGACCACCTGTATAGCTTTTAAACCTTTCACCTTCATTCTCACCAGCACTGCACACTCAGTAAGAATACCAGCTCCTCAGTAATCTGGAGTCGCAGCACACCCGGGACACATTCGGTGTCACTGTGGTGGGCCCGATGATGAAGCATGACACCAACCAGGTTGGTGTGTGAGGGCTTCATGACCAAACCTAAGGGTTTGCCCACAGATATACCTTCTGAGTTTTCACTAACACAACATAGCTAGTCCTATATTGATATCTCTACATATAACCAGGGGACCCGGACTGGCTTACCTAGTCCTCTCTCTCCCTTTTGATTTGCTGATATTTGGCAGCGCGCAGCTGCGAGAGACACCTGACTGATACAAGATGGCACAAAACACAGGCCTAACATTCACCGAGGATGGCGTCACTGAAATCCTCGATGACCCCACACTCTTGGCAGATTTTAACACAGCAACAACAATAGCGCAAACTACAGATTGGGACACTCTTACTGAGAAAAAGCGTAACAGGATACGCACTATTTTACATGGCGTTATCCTCGCACAATACCTGAGGACCAACACAGCGCCTAAAGGCTTACTTGTCACCAACGCTCCTAGAATATTCCTTGACGATGTCACCTTCAGGAAAGACTGGGCTCAGATAGCCTGGCACTGCACCAGGGACTGGCTCATCTTGATAATAAAAACTGCCAAACGCCTTTCAGACGCAGTTATAATAGAGATCCAGGCGACTGAGACCCACTTCAAAACCACTCTGACAGGATACAAAAAGAAATTGGAAGATCAGAATCGGGAGATGAATGATTACAAAGAATACCTAACCCAAACCAAGATAAAGAAATTCGAAAAGGATCTAAAAAACTTCAGCTATCTAAAAACTTATCCCTATGCTGACGATACGTATACTGCACCCACAAGAGGCCAGAACACGGATAGCTCGGGAGACACTAGTTCCATTTCTAGCGGCTCCAGCAATGGATCCTACAAAGCCAGAGGGAGAGGCCGTGGAGGGAAACAACAAGCACAACCATGGCAAGGCCCCCCGCAATTCCAGAACTTCGGCCCTCCTCCATTTGGTCCAATGCCTCCATACTATGGATATCCACCTTTATACCCGCCTGGCCAGATGCCATACTACCAGAACAACCCAAACCAACGGTATCCTTTTTTAGGCCACGGCCGCAGACCCCGTGGCAAGAGAAGGAATCCACCACAGCAAGTACAGTGGGCGCCTCAACCAGCACAGTGGTCAACAGAAGAGGACCCGGTCAGTGCCAACACAAGGAACAAAGCCAAAGAGCAAGCGGGCCCCAGCAAATAGCTGAACCAACAAATACCGGCACCCTTGTATTCAACCTTTCTGACGTACCCCTCACCAATGAAGAAACCAATGTCCTGAACAAAGGGCTGTCATTTGTCCCGACCACCCGACTAGATACTTTCAAACTCCATGTCGAACTGGCCGAGTTTTTTAGAAAACTAAGGCTAAAAGCGTTTTTTGAAAACAAGGAGAAACCCATTGACCCAGAAACCACTAATGAAACAGGGCTGAAACTCAAATCCAACTTCACCCCGCCACCTGCTACCGTGCCAGTGGAGATCAGTACCTTCGAGTTGGCAGTATACTCAGAAGTCGAGAAATTACAGCCCCAAAACCATTTCAATAACCTTTCTTTTCAAGATAGGGAAATCGTCAAGAAACTCCAAAATGACCCTACCCGCATCATCAAACCAGCAGATAAAGGTGGTGGGATAGTCATCATGAACAAAATCGACTACGACACCGAATGCCGCAGACTATTAAGCGACACCCGTAACTACAGGAAATTACAGAGAGACCCATCCAAAGATCTGCAGAAAAAGATCACAGAACTAGTGCAAGAGGCTTCTGACGCAGAATACATCTCAAAGCAAGAAGCTGAATATCTCAACACACGTGATGCAAAAGTACCCTACTTTTACATCATGCCCAAGGTGCACAAAGGGGTCACCCCACCACCGGGCAGACCCATAGTGTCAGGGATAAAATCCCTCCTAGAACCGCTATCACGGTTCTGTGATCACTACCTAAACCCGTTAGTTCAGAAAACTCGATCCTACGTCCAAGACACGAAGCACCTCCTTAACATCATCAAAGATGTCAGTTTCGATAGAGATAAACACCTCTTGGTGGGATTAGACGTGGAGAGCCTATATACGAGCCTCCCTCAGGATGCCACACTGAAGGTACTCCATGATGTCTTGATGGAGATTGACTGGCAACATCACACACCCCGTCACTTCATCTTGGATTGCGCCACTTTGGCATTAAAAGAGAACTATTTCAAATACGAGGACACATTCTACCTACAAACTAATGGTACCTCGATGGGCAGTGTCTTTGCGCCGAGCGTGGCGGGGCTATATGTCCACCACTTTGAACAGACAAACATCGAAGCCCCCTCGAACCCCTACTCAGCAAATATAACAATTTGGCGTCGATATATTGACGATATTCTCATTGTCTGGGAGGGCAACGAGGAGACACTGAAAGATTTCCTCACTTGGATCAATAGCCTCGATCCTTTTCTCAAGTTCACCTGCACTAGCAGCCCAACTGAACTAGCGTTCCTAGACCTCAACATAAAAGCTGATCAGGGGGGTCTAACAACAACCACTCATTACAAACCGACTTCCAGGAACTCTTTGTTGCGCTTTGACAGTTTCCACCCCAGACCCCTGAGGGAGAATCTGCCATTTGGACAGTTCCTGCGCATACGCCGGAACTGCAGCAACCTCCATGACTTCAAACACCAGTCCAAAGCCTTGGTCCACAAGTTGGAAGACCGTGGCTACCCATCCAGAATCATCACAAAATCCTGTAAACGAGCACGCAACCAGAACAGGGAGGCCCTTCTTGAAACCGTGGTCAGACCACCAGAAACACCCATCATGACATGTGTCACCACCTATAACACCGCCTCAAACCAGGTCTCCAGCATAATTCGCAAAAATTGGAAGATCATCAATTCAGGCACGAGGAACTGGGACCTCCCCCGTTTTGCATACAAAAGAGCACAAAATCTGAAGGACCAGCTGGTATCCACGAGACCCAGGAAGACACAACAAACCGGCCAGACAATTTTAAACACTTGGGGTCTACCAGAACTAACAGGCCATCAACCGTGTTACAATTGCAGCGTCTGCCACCTGACTACCCCTTCCAAAACATTGTCGTTGGAAAATGGTAAAACCTGGACACAACGACAATTTACGAATTGTAATTCATCTAACCTAGTATACCTAATCACCTGTCGCTGTGGTTTGAGATACATAGGCATGACTACCAGGAAAGTCAGAACCAGGATGACTGAGCACAGGAGCACAATGCGCTGTGGCAAAAACATCAGCAAGCTGACCCAGCACTTCATCGTGCAAAATCACACCCCGAATGATTTCACCTGGACAGTCATCGAACAATTCGCACCTTCGTGTTGTGATGAGAAAACTCTGCTCTCCAAAGAGCAACGCTGGATTTATCGCCTTTCTACCCATACAGAGGGGCTCAATGACTCCATCCCGTGGAATGCTCTAGCGAGATGAACACTCCTTAATAAGTAATTGGTCTGTATCCCTGTCTGCGCTCAGACTCGTGGTCTGTCCCTACTCTGTATTTGCCTTATTTGCCCATATGCCTCCCAATCGCAATTGTTGCTTTTTAAACCTCAATGGACCCACACGGGCCTTTTTTCATTTTCTTTTTCCTTTGTTTACCCCCCAGTTGCGCACGCACTTGCGCGCACATGTCAATACCAATGCTAACCTAGTCCTGGTACCGTGGCGCATGCGCGAATACATAGTGCTCGCGCACGCCTCTACCGCGCATGCGCTGGAACCTCACATCGCGCATGCGCAGCGTGAATGCCGCTAGCTACCAGCGCACGCGCTCTAAAAGGAAACGCGACCGCACCCTCTCCCCTCTCCAGGTGATACCAATCGAACCGGCTATTTAAGCCCATATCTGATCCATGCAAAGTTCACTCGGGACACTGGAGCGGGACGATAGGTCGCAGGAACACGCTGATCGGAAATACCGTGAGTAAACGTGATCTCTACACAACGCTCTGGGTAAGCAGCAATTTCTCTCCACAGGTACCATCCTAACTGTAATCTTCTACAAACGTTTAGGGTCTTCTTTCCCTCCCTGCCAAGTGACCCATGAGGCTTTAACAGCAAGTAGCAAGTGTGAGGAATTATGTACCATACTTACCTGTACCTCACGCTATGCTTGTTTCGCTGTGTAGCCCACCACTGCCACTGCGTTTAATATTTTACCGCCATAGTTCACCTTAGCCATGGCACACTCATGGCAAAGTTATCTGCCGTTCTAGGTCGCTCACGCACACCAGAAGTCGGCCATATGTTGTGTTTTGGTTAATACCATTCTCATTGATTCTCTTTGTATGTCTGTATTGTCTTTGTGTTCCATGTACAGTAAAGCAGAGGGAATCCCCCTCTTACACGTACAGCACCTTAGCGAGTGCAACACTTTTTTACCACACATTTTCACTTAATATAGTTTATTATCACTCACACATACTCATTTTGGTCCTGAGGAAAGCCAGTTTTAATCAAAAGGCCTGGCTGAAACATGTAGACCACAAGGACGTAGGAGCTCCTAATACACTCCACATCGTCCACAGCCTTTTTATCTTGCTAACAGGGGCCCAGGTATTAAATTTACCTTTTACCCTCGGGAACTGGGACCACCTGTATAGCTTTTAAACCTTTCACCTTCATTCTCACCAGCACTGCACACTCAGTAAGAATACCAGCTCCTCAGTAATCTGGAGTCGCAGCACACCCGGGACACATTCGGTGTCACTGTGGTGGGCCCGATGATGAAGCATGACACCAACCAGGTTGGTGTGTGAGGGCTTCATGACCAAACCTAAGGGTTTGCCCACAGATATACCTTCTGAGTTTTCACTAACACAACATAGCTAGTCCTATATTGATATCTCTACATATAACCAGGGGACCCGGACTGGCTTACCTAGTCCTCTCTCTCCCTTTTGATTTGCTGATATTTGGCAGCGCGCAGCTGCGAGAGACACCTGACTGATACAAGATGGCACAAAACACAGGCCTAACATTCACCGAGGATGACGTCACTGAAATCCTCGATGACCCCACACTCTTGGCAGATTTTAACACAGCAACAACAATAGCGCAAACTACAGATTGGGACACTCTTACTGAGAAAAAGCGTAACAGGATACGCACTATTTTACATGGCGTTATCCTCGCACAATACCTGAGGACCAACACAGCGCCTAAAGGCTTACTTGTCACCAACGCTCCTAGAATATTCCTTGACGATGTCACCTTCAGGAAAGACTGGGCTCAGATAGCCTGGCACTGCACCAGGGACTGGCTCATCTTGATAATAAAAACTGCCAAACGCCTTTCAGACGCAGTTATAATAGAGATCCAGGCGACTGAGACCCACTTCAAAACCACTCTGACAGGATACAAAAAGAAATTGGAAGATCAGAATCGGGAGATGAATGATTACAAAGAATACCTAACCCAAACCAAGATAAAGAAATTCGAAAAGGATCTAAAAAACTTCAGCTATCTAAAAACTTATCCCTATGCTGACGATACGTATACTGCACCCACAAGAGGCCAGAACACGGATAGCTCGGGAGACACTAGTTCCATTTCTAGCGGCTCCAGCAATGGATCCTACAAAGCCAGAGGGAGAGGCCGTGGAGGGAAACAACAAGCACAACCATGGCAAGGCCCCCCGCAATTCCAGAACTTCGGCCCTCCTCCATTTGGTCCAATGCCTCCATACTATGGATATCCACCTTTATACCCGCCTGGCCAGATGCCATACTACCAGAACAACCCAAACCAACGGTATCCTTTTTTAGGCCACGGCCGCAGACCCCGTGGCAAGAGAAGGAATCCACCACAGCAAGTACAGTGGGCGCCTCAACCAGCACAGTGGTCAACAGAAGAGGACCCGGTCAGTGCCAACACAAGGAACAAAGCCAAAGAGCAAGCGGGCCTCAGCAAATAGCTGAACCAACAAATACCGGCACCCTTGTATTCAACCTTTCTGACGTACCCCTCACCAATGAAGAAACCAATGTCCTGAACAAAGGGCTGTCATTTGTCCCGACCACCCGACTAGATACTTTCAAACTCCATGTCGAACTGGACGAGTTTTTTAGAAAACTAAGGCTAAAAGCGTTTTTTGAAAACAAGGAGAAACCCATTGACCCAGAAACCACTAATGAAACAGGGCTGAAACTCAAATCCAACTTCACCCCGCCACCTGCTACCGTGCCAGTGGAGATCAGTACCTTCGAGTTGGCAGTATACTCAGAAGTCGAGAAATTACAGCCCCAAAACCATTTCAATAACCTTTCTTTTCAAGATAGGGAAATCGTCAAGAAACTCCAAAATGACCCTACCCGCATCATCAAACCAGCAGATAAAGGTGGTGGGATAGTCATCATGAACAAAATCGACTACGACACCGAATGCCGCAGACTATTAAGCGACACCCGTAACTACAGGAAATTACAGAGAGACCCATCCAAAGATCTGCAGAAAAAGATCACAGAACTAGTGCAAGAGGCTTCTGACGCAGAATACATCTCAAAGCAAGAAGCTGAATATCTCAACACACGTGATGCAAAAGTACCCTACTTTTACATCATGCCCAAGGTGCACAAAGGGGTCACCCCACCACCGGGCAGACCCATAGTGTCAGGGATAAAATCCCTCCTAGAACCGCTATCACGGTTCTGTGATCACTACCTAAACCCGTTAGTTCAGAAAACTCGATCCTACGTCCAAGACACGAAGCACCTCCTTAACATCATCAAAGATGTCAGTTTCGATAGAGATAAACACCTCTCGGTGGGATTAGACGTGGAGAGCCTATATACGAGCCTCCCTCAGGATGCCACACTGAAGGTACTCCATGATGTCTTGATGGAGATTGACTGGCAACATCACACACCCCGTCACTTCATCTTGGATTGCGCCACTTTGGCATTAAAAGAGAACTATTTCAAATACGAGGACACATTCTACCTACAAACTAATGGTACCTCGATGGGCAGTGTCTTTGCGCCGAGCGTGGCGGGGCTATATGTCCACCACTTTGAACAGACAAACATCGAAGCCCCCTCGAACCCCTACTCAGCAAATATAACAATTTGGCGTCGATATATTGACGATATTCTCATTGTCTGGGAGGGCAACGAGGAGACACTGAAAGATTTCCTCACTTGGATCAATAGCCTCGATCCTTTTCTCAAGTTCACCTGCACTAGCAGCCCAACTGAACTAGCGTTCCTAGACCTCAACATAAAAGCTGATCAGGGGGGTCTAACAACAACCACTCATTACAAACCGACTTCCAGGAACTCTTTGTTGCGCTTTGACAGTTTCCACCCCAGACCCCTGAGGGAGAATCTGCCATTTGGACAGTTCCTGCGCATACGCCGGAACTGCAGCAACCTCCATGACTTCAAACACCAGTCCAAAGCCTTGGTCCACAAGTTGGAAGACCGTGGCTACCCATCCAGAATCATCACAAAATCCTGTAAACGAGCACGCAACCAGAACAGGGAGGCCCTTCTTGAAACCGTGGTCAGACCACCAGAAACACCCATCATGACATGTGTCACCACCTATAACACCGCCTCAAACCAGGTCTCCAGCATAATTCGCAAAAATTGGAAGATCATCAATTCAGGCACGAGGAACTGGGACCTCCCCCGTTTTGCATACAAAAGAGCACAAAATCTGAAGGACCAGCTGGTATCCACGAGACCCAGGAAGACACAACAAACCGGCCAGACAATTTTAAACACTTGGGGTCTACCAGAACTAACAGGCCATCAACCGTGTTACAATTGCAGCGTCTGCCACCTGACTACCCCTTCCAAAACATTGTCGTTGGAAAATGGTAAAACCTGGACACAACGACAATTTACGAATTGTAATTCATCTAACCTAGTATACCTAATCACCTGTCGCTGTGGTTTGAGATACATAGGCATGACTACCAGGAAAGTCAGAACCAGGATGACTGAGCACAGGAGCACAATGCGCTGTGGCAAAAACATCAGCAAGCTGACCCAGCACTTCATCGTGCAAAATCACACCCCGAATGATTTCACCTGGACAGTCATCGAACAATTCGCACCTTCGTGTTGTGATGAGAAAACTCTGCTCTCCAAAGAGCAACGCTGGATTTATCGCCTTTCTACCCATACAGAGGGGCTCAATGACTCCATCCCGTGGAATGCTCTAGCGAGATGAACACTCCTTAATAAGTAATTGGTCTGTATCCCTGTCTGCGCTCAGACTCGTGGTCTGTCCCTACTCTGTATTTGCCTTATTTGCCCATATGCCTCCCAATCGCAATTGTTGCTTTTTAAACCTCAATGGACCCACACGGGCCTTTTTTCATTTTCTTTTTCCTTTGTTTACCCCCCAGTTGCGCACGCACTTGCGCGCACATGTCAGTACCAATGCTAACCTAGTCCTGGTACCGTGGCGCATGCGCGAATACATAGTGCTCGCGCACGCCTCTACCGCGCATGCGCTGGAACCTCACATCGCGCATGCGCAGCGTGAATGCCGCTAGCTACCAGCGCACGCGCTCTAAAAGGAAACGCGACCGCACCCTCTCCCCTCTCCAGGTGATACCAATCGAACCGGCTATTTAAGCCCATATCTGATCCATGCAAAGTTCACTCGGGACACTGGAGCGGGACGATAGGTCGCAGGAACACGCTGATCGGAAATACCGTGAGTAAACGTGATCTCTACACAACGCTCTGGGTAAGCAGCAATTTCTCTCCACAGGTACCATCCTAACTGTAATCTTCTACAAACGTTTAGGGTCTTCTTTCCCTCCCTGCCAAGTGACCCATGAGGCTTTAACAGCAAGTAGCAAGTGTGAGGAATTATGTACCATACTTACCTGTACCTCACGCTATGCTTGTTTCGCTGTGTAGCCCACCACTGCCACTGCGTTTAATATTTTACCGCCATAGTTCACCTTAGCCATGGCACACTCATGGCAAAGTTATCTGCCGTTCTAGGTCGCTCACGCACACCAGAAGTCGGCCATATGTTGTGTTTTGGTTAATACCATTCTCATTGATTCTCTTTGTATGTCTGTATTGTCTTTGTGTTCCATGTACAGTAAAGCAGAGGGAATCCCCCTCTTACACGTACAGCACCTTAGCGAGTGCAACACTTTTTTACCACACATTTTCACTTAATATAGTTTATTATCACTCACACATACTCATTTTGGTCCTGAGGAAAGCCAGTTTTAATCAAAAGGCCTGGCTGAAACATGTAGACCACAAGGACGTAGGAGCTCCTAATACACTCCACATCGTCCACAGCCTTTTTATCTTGCTAACAGGGGCCCAGGTATTAAATTTACCTTTTACCCTCGGGAACTGGGACCACCTGTATAGCTTTTAAACCTTTCACCTTCATTCTCACCAGCACTGCACACTCAGTAAGAATACCAGCTCCTCAGTAATCTGGAGTCGCAGCACACCCGGGACACATTCGGTGTCACTGTGGTGGGCCCGATGATGAAGCATGACACCAACCAGGTTGGTGTGTGAGGGCTTCATGACCAAACCTAAGGGTTTGCCCACAGATATACCTTCTGAGTTTTCACTAACACAACATAGCTAGTCCTATATTGATATCTCTACATATAACCAGGGGACCCGGACTGGCTTACCTAGTCCTCTCTCTCCCTTTTGATTTGCTGATCAGTAGATCATCGACATACTGGAGCAGGGCAGTGTCAGTTGGCATGTGAATATTGTCTAGTTGTCTCTTAAGTGCTTGACTGTAAATACTGGGACTTTCTGTGAAACCTTGAGGAGCTCGTGTGAATTTATAGCTCCTTCCATTTAAACAAAAACCAAAAAGGTACTGGCTGTCTGGATGAATGGGGACACTGAAAAATGCGTTCTTGAGATCGATAACTGTGAAAAATGTAGCTTCAGAATCAATGGCTGTCAATAGGGAAGAAATATCTGGGACTACTGGGTACTGAGGTATGATACATTTATTAAGCTCTCGAAGGTCAATCACTAATCGATATACTGGAGGTGCATTTGGATCAGTACGTTTCAGGACTGGAATGATAGGAGAATTACATACATTGGAGTCAGTTTCTACAACCACTCCTTGAGCAATGAGCTCGTCAATAATTTTGGATAAGGCTACTACAGCCTCAGGTGGCAATCTGTACTGTCTGATTCGTGGCAAAACTATACCTTGCTTGAGAGTCACACGATGGGGTGTGATGTGCATACATCCTACATCAGTTGGACCTTGCGCCCATAAATGTTGTGGTACATTTAATAATCTTGGATCAAAATCACGTAATACATAATGACCTTTAAAGTCGCGTAAAAACAATCGGACTCCTTCTGGGGAGCAGCAAATTACTGCACCTAATTCTTTTAACGTTTTAATGCCTAACAAATTTTCTGGACATGACTTCGTAAGTAACAAATCAGTAGTTCGGGACAATGGACCAACTTCTAGGGAAACTGGCTTCGAAATTTCATTAACAATCGGCTTTCCTGAAAATCCAAGGGAAACATTTTTAGAGCCTGAGAGCGGAGCCCCTGGAACCTCGTCATGACTGATAGTAGTCCTACTTGCCCCTGTATCAATCAGAAACTTTCTGTCTTTCCCTAATACATGACTGTGTACATAGGGACCCTCTTGATCTACAGGTATCTCGATGAGAGGCAAGCCTACCTCCCTCTCTAGGCTGTTTCATGAATACTGTTGATACTCTGGATACTCTGACTGAGCATACTGGTACATTTGCTGTGTAACATGCTGTGTTGCAGCGATAGGCTGCGATGCTGGAACTGTCTGTTGTGCATTCTGGGGTGACTGAGAAGTCTGTGAAACTTGTTCTTGTCTAGGCGGACGTGGTCTTTCTTTAGTCTTACCAGTAGCTATGTTGTGTTTCAGAACTGCACACTCGTTTATAAAATGACCTGGCTGTTTACAATAATTGCAAGTCCCTTTAACGGGAGCTGCAGGATGACTGGCTTGATTCGGACCCCTCTTCTGACTGTCTTGTGGAACAGATTGTGCAACTAATACTTTCATTTTCGTGTCTTTCATACGTCTCCTTTCGTGTTCTTGCTCTTCCCTGATTCTATTCTGGTGATACTGGAGCATCTGGAGCATTTGTGACGGAGTATTAGCTTGCCAACTACTTTCGACTTTCAAAACTCGATTTTTAACTTGTGGACTTGAATTCTCGACTAGTTTGGTAACAAAAAGATGAGGGTACGATTCACTACTCGTCTTCAGACCACTGTTAATTATAAAACATTTTTCAAATCTAGAATAAAAATCACTAGTGTCTTCATCCTGTTTCTGTTTACAAGCTGAGATTGCATCCCAATCTTCCTTTTTCGTGGCTAGTAATCTTGGCAAAACCTGTATCAATAACTCGGGCAATTCTTTAACTTTACCCCCTAGACCGGTACCTGGTACTCGTGAATTGTCTTCAGCTTCTAGAGCTGTCCAATCTATCTTTTTCTCTCCCACCTCCCATTCCTTTTCCTTGAGTTTCTCATATACCCCTGCGGGCAACAGGACCTTTAACATTTTAATAATATCAGGATACGTGTATTCTCCCAAACGGAGCATGTCTTTTAATTCTCGATGGAACCCTGCTGGATCTTTGTCGTGACAGGGAATTAACTTTTTCATCTCTAAGAGTTCCATCTTTGTGATAGGGGTGTAAACAAATACTCGTTCTAGATCACCACCCGTTGTCCTAACTGGGTGTACTTCTCGTAACGGATGCTGTCTATCTATGTAAAATGATTTACTTTCTGGAGGTGAGACATGAACAAAATGCGGATTCAGAAACGTTCGATATTTGTGGCGCTGTTCTAGAATGATACTAATTAAATCAGTACCTAGACCTCTCCATCTATACTGGAGTAACTCGTTCAGAACATCATGTAACGGACCTGGATCAGAATGCTGTCCCTCATACAGTGTGATGAGGTGCTGGATCATATACATACCCACCAGTCGCTGCTCGGCTGGGGGCAGTTTCAGAAACATTTGTGCCACTATTTCGTCTGGAAAAGTGGTAGAATCAGTAGTCCATCGGACCGCTGAGTGAGCTAGTTCTTGTTCATGCATTGTACTCAGTTCACTATAACCGATTCGTGATTTCAGAATGTGATCGGTAACTTGAAATACTTGCTCAAGAGAACCTTGTTCTGGTGCTGGAGGAGGAAAAACTTTCTTGTGTTCTAGGCGTGAATGTCGGTCGGGAAGTCTAGTTCTACCTACATACGCTATTCTGGAGGGATTCTCGTCGTTTACCTCTTCGGTATCAGAAGAGTCTTCTTTCTCGCTTACTTGTGCTGCTTTTCGTTTCTCGTGTATCTTTATTATTTCCCTACGGATCTTCTTGTACATACTGTCTATACAGTTCTGTGTCTTGTGTCTTCACTCGGCTATGTGGTCACTCCACCTGGTCAGGACTTTCATTTCTTCCGGATCTTTATCCGGATAATCTTGTTCTCTTATTAAACAATTAATTAGAAACTTCAAAAGCATGAGCTGGATCTCGACTTTTCTTTGAGACATGGCCTCGCCAATACTTCCTGGATCTGCTCCTGTACGGATGAAACGATATATTCTGTCTAGATAACCTTTCATATTCGGTAGGGTGTCCAAATATTCGGTCACCCGTCTTACACGCAATAAATACAGGACCATATCATCATCGCCTGGGACTGGATCATAACGGCATTCGGTAAGGGCTCGCTTGATATCGGCGACTGACTGAAGTTTGGGCGAACGCTGTAACGCTCGTGCATGTAGCTCGAGTAGCGTGATACGTCTGGGTTGGGGCGGGGTTCCAGGAGGACTTCCCCCCGTGGCCCCTAGACTAGAAGCGTCGGCGGGTACTGTACGTGCTGGGAGAGTGACATGGGCTGTAGGCTGGACCGGGGGTGCCGTAACAGGTGCTGCAACGGGTGCCCCGGTGGCTGGAGGAACAGGAATTACATTATTTACGGGAGCTGGCGGAACAGGATTTGCATATTCTGGGACTGTGTCGTCCAAATAGGACGAGAGAAAAATATCAGCTGCGGTTGGTTTGTGACGTAACTTAATCGGAACTAATGGCGGCGGAAAATTACATGGTGCTTCCGGGGTTGCTTTCGGCAAGCCCTCGGCAAGAAGAGGATACATACCCTTAATAAGGGCATTTCTCTGTCTGTCTGACTGTTCGGCTTTAACTCGTTCACCTACTTCGATTAATTCCCTTTCTTGGGCTCTTTCTGAGGATGCCCTACTTAATTCTGTCTTTCTGATTTCTTTTTCCGTTCTTCTGTGAGATTCTTTACGCCATAACTCGATGGCATCTTTCTTGGACTGTCTGGATTTCTTTTTCCATAATGCTTCTTCTACTCGCATGATGCACTCGGCATCCCATGTACCTGACACGGGCCATCTATATTTCTCCTCTAATTCCTTGGTGTACTCCACCCATAAGTCTAGATATAATATGGCGCTTAAGCCATGCTTATGATACATAAAATGACCTGGACTGTCCCTAGGCGGGACAGGAACTGCTTCCTCGAGCAGACCTTTTCTGGTTTTTAACTGACGTAACCTCGAGAACAGAGGCATAATTTAGGCTGGAGTCTGGACACAATACAATACACAATAGACACAATAATAACTGAAAAACAAATCACTCATACCACGACATTGAAAACACATGAAAATAACATTTAGAATAACAGTTCGGACGGAATACATGAATTTTCGAGAACTGAACTTACTAGAATGACTAGATGCACTGCTAAAACAGCACGAAACTTACCGGTCCCATAAAGAGACACGTCAGGACCCGCATCCACCTAGGTGGACACTTCGTGTTGGATCTGTGTACCCAAACCCACGGACCAGAGACAAATTAATTGACCCTGTCTAGATACTACCCCAGCAACGGTACTCACCGGGCAGCAAGAACGGAAGGCCTCGGACTGGACTGGACTGCTACGACGACGGACTACGAACTTCGGACTTCAGTTACAGGTGGGCCTCCGGATACCTCGGACCTTGGACTCTCGGCTTGGGCTCTGGTCGGGACTCGCCGCGTTCCTCACCGCCTCGTCTGGATGCTGGACCGCAACCTCCGTCTCCTACTTGGGCCTGAGGGATACTTGAAGCAGAAATATCTGCACGTGCACGGTATGGTTCCGTCACGGCTGCAGAGGATCAGGGGGCCTGCGTGGCTTCTCCGGCGCGTGGGGAAAGGGCAAGTCCCTATTCGGGCGCCATTATGTGGTAAATAAATAATTAATTACCGGTACTATTTTTCATATAATCAATAAAACAGGTAGCTCAATAAATAAGAGTCAAGATTCGAGGTAGCTGGAGTTTACAGGCTTTTAATCAGGCATGAAGGACAGGAATAGGACAGCCTGCACGGGAAGGGAAAGAAGGCAGCTGCCGGGGGCAGGATCTGGGAATAATGCGGGACTGGGAATGGGTTCCTTCTAATATGGGTGCACAGTATATATATCAAAACAATTGCATTACATTCAATACAGTATGCGTAGCAGTAGGCGTGACTCGTAGCAGTCGCGAAAGATAAGGGCAAAATGATGTAACAAGAAGGCGTGTACAGGGCGTATACATAGACATGTGATGTAAACGTAACAGAAGTGTCATAAACGGGGCGGAAACATGGAGGGGGCTACCTGAGCAGCTGGGACCTCTAACCTAGTGGTGCGCGCAAACGGGCAATGACGTGTTACCAGGGAGAACTGGGGGGCTATGACTTCTGCGCTAGAAGAGGAGACTAAAGTCTGGAGTGTCAGAGCGACATGTACCCAAGGCATATCTAGTATCTGGTGTTTAGAGTACATGTTGATAGAATCCAAAAGTTATCAGGGCAAAGGCTAATAGGCTCTAAGACTGGTGCATGCATAATTCTATATGTATTGCGTGTGCGAGGAATATTCTATGAATATTAATACAGTATTTCTCTTACATGGAGACAGAAAGGCTAGACCATGACGGAAACTATTGATGCGATTCAGTAGCTTAGGAATGCAGAGAAGGAGGGCTGGACTGATAACTGGAAGCATAACATACTCTTGGCAGACTGGAAGGCAGAGCCAGGCCGGGCCGGGCACTGCGTGGCAAGAAAGTAAACTAAGGGTCAGGGATGCAGGTGGGGGCTGTATCGCTCCTCGGAGAGGGTTCAGGAAACAGGAGCTGAATCTGAGTCCGGGCCCTTTTGAGGCCTAGAACGGGGACAATTCAATGAATTAACGTGCACACTGTAGAATGTGGCAACGTAGGTTTACATAGACCTAATATTCGTTGCTTTCACGAAGACTGGAAACTGGCATACTAGGGATGGACACAACTGTAATTGCGTCTTTAATCGATCAGAGGGGAATACATGCATATCGATCATGCACAGATAACAAAATATGGGGAACACGTAGGCACATATAACATGGCAAAATTTACTTTTCCACACAACAGTGGCCGCACTCGTAGGGGCTATGGGTGGTGCAAGCTGCAGTGGCCTCCTGGCGAGGGCCCTGGCACTTATTTAAAAATTAAGCACTGACCTATAGTGACTGAACTCGCAGGTTACACACATTAGGGAGCATCAACCAAGCCAGTGAGACTTGCTTGGCTACAGCTTCAACTCTATATAACAGCAAGTTGGTTTAAACTATTATGATAAAGGATAATGTTTCGCTTAATTTGAGTTAGTGGTTTCTGGTGGTTGGCGCCTGCACTTATTTGTCAACACCAGCGCTTGTGGCAGCCTGCCACAAGGTGGTGCTGTCTGGCTCATCTAGAGATGGCCACAACAATAGTTAATTATTTATTCAATATACATTAACAGTGACTATTGCCTGCTTCCCAAGTCATTCTTATAGCTTTGGGAGTTTGAAATAGTCCAAATTATCACTCTTGCATGAGTGTGATGGTTAGTAGTTGTGTTTGTACTATCATTGGAAGCAAGGCAGGGGCAATGTGTAATGCAAGCTGAAGTGGCCTCCTAATGAGAGCCCTGGCACTTATTCTTTTACAAATTGTTTCGTAACATACTCTGGGGCAGATTTATAAGCCCCTTGCACTGCTAGTGATTCACTTTTTGTGACACAAAGGCAGCACATTTTTCTGCCCCATATTGACAAGGACCGGAAAACCAACCCTGCGTGGTTTTTCCTGTCCTTGTAAATACGGCCCCTTTACATGCAGCACATTGCGTGAAAGGGGGGTTCCATGGGTGTTGCTGTGGGTGTTCCCACGCAACACCCATGGAGTCAGACACATTTCCAGATTTATAAGAAATCGTTAATCTGGAAATACGTCTGAAAGCTACGGCGTAGGGAGGCGCAACGAGGAGAAATGTATTCATTTCTCCTAGGTTTTTTTTCCTCTTTCTATGCGTGCTGCGTTCTGCCTCACACATAGAAGGAGGAAATTACCTCTAATGATTGTTTATGTACAGGAAGGTGTCCCTTCTTGTACTTAAACAATCCTTTAACCCCTTTGCTGCTTCTGTCGGCCAACGGCCATCGCAAGCACTACCTCCGTAGTGCTGCGCACGTCCGTTGACCGACGCGGCCCCACCCATCTAGTAGAACGTTCCGCACGGCACAGAACATTTGAAGCAGCAAACAGGTTAAATAAATTACATTTTACAAGTTCTATGTGTGCTAATGCAGGGTAAACAGTCATAATATCGATTCCAAAATATAGAATGGACATAATATCGAAGTAAAAATATAGAATGGACAAAATATCGAATGGACACAATATAGTGGTTAAAAATATCGAATTTAAGGTAAGTAATATCGATTTTCAAAATATAGAAGTCAAAATATCGAAGTATACAATATAGGCATTAAATATATCGATTTTTTAATAATATCAATTTTTTTAAAGTGTTTTGTATGTTAGTATATGTGTGAAAAGTGTATATTAATTTTTGTAATGTATGTTTAATGTATTTTAAGTAATGAATTTTATGTTATTTAATTTTTGCGTAATTTAATTCTGTAGTGGGTTGTGGGTTTATAGGGGAATAGGGTGGGAAGTAATTTAATTGTAATTAATTAAATATTTTTATTTATTTATAGGTATTCATTTTAAATTCATTGTTATTTTTTAATTGGTAATTAATTTTTATTAATTGGCAATTAATTTTTATTAATTGGTAATTATTTTGTATTAATTACATATTTGATAATTTTGATAATTGTATTAATGTATTTTCTGTAGTGGGATGTGGGTTTATAGGGGAATAGGGTGGGAAGTAATGTAATTGTAATTAATTACATATTAAAAATACTTTTTGTCTATTGATAATTAATTTACTGTTAATTTTTAATTGGTATTAATTTTTATTATTAATTAGTTTTTGTTATTGAAAATTAATTAGTTGTTAAATAATTATGAATAGGTTATTAATTTGTAATAACTAATATGTAGTTGTATTTCTAATTAATTATTACATAATATTAAATTGGTTATTAATTTCAATTAATGTTTTATTGGTATTGATATTTAATTTATTTTTAATAATATATTAAATCATTACATTCCCTACTGTTAAACTCCAACTGGAGTGGGAATAGTAATTTTCACCCTCCCGCTATCCAACGCTTTCCCTACTGTTGCACTCTCTGGAGTGGGAATAGTATTTTTTACCCCTACGCTATCCAACGCTTTCCCTACTGTTGCACTCTCTGGAGTGGGAATAGTAATTTTTACCCCTACGCTATCCAAAGCTTTCCCTACTGTTGCACTATCTGGAGGGGGAATAGTAATTTTCACACTCCCGCTATCCAACGCTTTCCCTACTGTTGCACTCTCTGGAGTGGGAATAGTATTTTTTACCCCTACGCTATCCAACGCTTTCCCTACTGCTGCACTCTCTGGAGTGGGAATAGTAATTTTCACCCTCCCGCTATCCAACGCTTTCCCTACTGTTGCACTCTCTGGAGTGGGAATAGTATTTTTTACCCCTACGCTATCCAACGCTTTCCCTACTGTTGCACTCTCTGGAGTGGGAATAGTAATTTTTACCCCTACGCTATCCAAAGCTTTCCCTACTGTTGCACTATCTGGAGTGGGAATAGTAATTTTCACACTCCCGCTATCCAACGCTTTCCCTACTGTTGCACTCTCTGGAGTGGGAATAGTATTTTTTACCCCTACGCTATCCAACGCTTTCCCTACTGCTGCACTCTCTGGAGTGGGAATAGTAATTTTCACCCTCCCGCTATCCAACGCTTTCCCTACTGTTGCACTCTCTGGAGTGGGAATAGTATTTTTTACCCCTACGCTATCCAACACTTTCCCTACTGTTGCACTCTCTGGAGTGGGAATAGTAATTTTTACCCCTACGCTATCCAAAGCTTTCCCTACTGTTGCACTATCTGGAGGGGGAATAGTAATTTTCACACTCCCGCTATCCAACGCTTTCCCTACTGTTGCACTCTCTGGAGTGGGAATAGTATTTTTTACCCCTACGCTATCCAACGCTTTCCCTACTGCTGCACTCTCTGGAGTGGGAATAGTAATTTTCACCCTCCCGCTATCCAACGCTTTCCCTATTGTTGCACTCTCTGGAGTGGGAATAGTATTTTTTACCCCTACGCTATCCAACGCTTTCCCTACTGTTGCACTCTCTGGAGTGGGAATAGTAATTTTTACCCCTACGCTATCCAAAGCTTTCCCTACTGTTGCACTATCTGGAGTGGGAATAGTAATTTTCACCCTCCCGCTATCCAACGCTTTCCCTACTGTTGCACTCTCTGGAGTGGGAATAGTATTTTTTACCCCTACGCTATCCAACGCTTTCCCTACTGCTGCACTCTCTGGAGTGGGAATAGTAATTTTCACCCTCCCGCTATCCAACGCTTTCCCTACTGTTGCACTCTCTGGAGTGGGAATAGTATTTTTTACCCCTACGCTATCCAACGCTTTCCCTACTGTTGCACTCTCTGGAGTGGGAATAATAATTTTTACCCCTACGCTATCCAAAGCTTTCCCTACTGTTGCACTATCTGGAGTGGGAATAGTAATTTTCACACTCCCGCTATCCAACGCTTTCCCTACTGTTGCACTCTCTGGAGTGGGAATAGTATTTTTTACCCCTACACTATCCAACGCTTTCCCTACTGTTGCACTCTCTGGAGTGGGAATAGTAATTTTTACCCCTACGCTATCCAATGCTTTCCCTAATGTTGTACTCTCTGGAGTGGATATAGTAATTTTTACCCTTCCAATATCCAATGCTTTCCCTACTGTTGCACTCTCTGGAGTGGGAATAGTAATTTTTATCCCTACGCTATCCAACGCTTTCCTTACTGTTGCACGCTCTGGAGTTGGAATAGTAATTTTTACCCTCCCGCTATCCAACGCTTTCCCTACTGTTGCACTCTCTGGAGTGGGAATAGTAATTTTTACCCTTATGCTATCCAACGCTTTCCCTACTGTTGCACTCTCTGGAGGGGGAATAGTAATTTTTTACCCCTACGCTATCCAACGCTTTCCCTACTGTTGGACTCACTGGAGTGGTAATATTAAATGTTACCCTCCTGCTATCCTACGGTAAAATATTGCACATTTTTTATTAATAACTTAAATTAATTATATCTTAATTTTAAGGTTATTTGAGTATTTTTAAGTATGTTTTAGTTAATTATATTTATTATTTAATTAATTTTAAATTATTTTTAAGACATTTAATAAAAATCGATATTTTGACTGACTATATTTTTTACAGACTATATTTTGGATTCGATATTTTTGTACTTACCTGTTTGTAGATAGGAATTCGATATTTTGGCATTCTATATTTTGGTGACTATATTTTGGTAAGTCTATATTTTGTCATTCTATATTATGTCAGTGATCCCTAATGCAGCACATAGATGTTGTAAAACGCCAATTCTGATTGCGATATATTGTTGTAAATATGTTGCATCCCTATGCCACAAAACTAACGCAGAACACCAAAATGACTTGCTGCACCGCGCTGCGTGAGTTTATTGTAAATCTGCCCCTTTGAATTTAGCAAGTTACCATAGAAAGGCTTGCGCTTGAAGTTTGTATGGGGCTTGCTTTTATTTTATCCTTTCCACATTTCTGGGGTTAGCAAACCTGTCAACTTTTAAAACAGTTCACTAGTGAGAGGAGGAGGTGAAGGGTGCGTTTTGGAGAGTGGGAGGGGCCTTGAGCACAATGCTTCCTAACCAATTCTAAAGGTGATTCAGAGGGGACAGGTCCCTGCAGAGGGCGTGGGGCTTTGTGGCAAGCACTGCCTAAGAGGCACTACTACCTTCTCCCCCCGAAAACAAAAACAAGCTTCTGAGGCCGCCACTGATCCCCTCGGGGGGCTTCACAACCTGTCATGGACATCAGCTGTTCAGAGGCTGGAAACCAACTCCATGGTTTCAAGCTCACCTAGTGTTCCACCGTGTGCTATCAATTCTATGTCAGGACGGAGGCTCCGATTATGCTGTCTCATTTCTTTACTACCAAAAATACAGCAGCCAATCACAATAGTAAAGAAAAAACAATAAACTACATATCCCATGAACCCTTAGGATACCATAGAGTAGGTGTAGTATAAAAGGTATCCAAGAGGACAGTCCTTCCTCTTTCTTTGCTGCTCCGCAGCCAGTTAAGTGCATTTTTGACTTTCTTCCTTGCGCTTTGTGCATTACTCTTTGCGCTTTGGGTAATTTTGGCTAAAGTTGTTGCTTACTTGCTCCGCTTACCTTACTGTTTATGTTATAGCCGATTGCTATTGTCGCTTGTGTTGTAGCGCTTGCCTTCGCGCTGGTTTTGCCTTGGGGGCGTGTGGTCACCCCCCGCATGCGGGCTTGCTCTTCTGCGCCTGTTTTTCCAGTTGTGGAGTGGGAGTAGGAGCTGAGAGACGCGCGTTCCTCGCGCGTCTCTCATTTTCAGCCGGCGTTTGTCTTTCTGTGTCGCGCATGCGCAGTACCTTCGTCTCGCGCTTCAGGCGACCGTCGGTACTGCGCATTTCATGCATTCCTGGCGTTTGTGAGGAGGAATAGCAGCGCGTCTTCTAGCATCTTCAGAAGACATTGAATTCGGCTTTCTAAGCCTCTGCCCACCTGCCGGCTGTCAGGCTCCAGACGCCCTTTTGTCAGTGAGGACTGAGGGTTGTAAAATTTAAAGTAGGCTTTGCCTAGAGTGTTGCAAGCCCTCCCTCCACATTCAAATTGTTCATTCAGGCCAGTTTCTTGCCTGAGGCTTGTTATTGGGGTCGCACTCCCCCTGAATACCCTAAGGGTGTGAATTTCAGTCCTTTCCTCTGTGGGCTATTTACTATTCTTTGTTTACCAAAGATGGGAGATTATTATGAAGAGGAGGGCTTCTACCATGGTGAAGAGGAACCTTCTGGTTCCATGGATATGGAGTATGAGGGACAAGCTTTCCATTCCAATCTTGTTCCTTTCCAGTTACACCTCGCAGAATATGCATCTAAGCAGGGATGGTTGCTGCCTTCTGGGCGTTCCATTAGATCTCCCAAGAATCCGCAAGTGGCGGACTTTGTTAAACTGGCGCATTCTCTGGCTGCACCCAACTCCTCTAAGAAGGGGAAACGCTCTAAAAAGTCTTGCAATCCTTCCACTTCTGACTCCTCTGACACTACATCTTCTGAATCCAAGTCGCCCCCTCCTAAGAAGAAAGCACTCCCGCTATCCAACGCTTTCCCTACTGTTGCACTCTCTGGAGTGGGAATAGTATTTTTTACCCCTACGCTATCCAACGCTTTCCCTACTGTTGCACTCTCTGGAGTGGGAATAGTAATTTTTACCCCTACGCTATCCAATGCTTTCCCTAATGTTGTACTCTCTGGAGTGGATATAGTAATTTTTACCCTTCCAATATCCAATGCTTTCCCTACTGTTGCACTCTCTGGAGTGGGAATAGTAATTTTTATCCCTACGCTATCCAACGCTTTCCTTACTGTTGCACGCTCTGGAGTTGGAATAGTAATTTTTACCCTCCCGCTATCCAACGCTTTCCCTACTGTTGCACTCTCTGGAGTGGGAATAGTAATTTTTACCCTTATGCTATCCAACGCTTTCCCTACTGTTGCACTCTCTGGAGTGGGAATAGTAATTTTTTACCCCTACGCTATCCAACGCTTTCCCTACTGTTGGACTCACTGGAGTGGTAATATTAAATGTTACCCTCCTGCTATCCTACGGTAAAATATTGCACATTTTTTATTAATAACTTAAATTAATTATATCTTAATTTTAAGGTTATTTGAGTATTTTTAAGTATGTTTTAGTTAATTATATTTATTATTTAATTAATTTTAAATTATTTTTAAGACATTTAATAAAAATCGATATTTTGACTGACTATATTTTTTACAGACTATATTTTGGATTCGATATTTTTGTACTTACCTGTTTGTAGATAGGAATTCGATATTTTGGCATTCTATATTTTGGTGACTATATTTTGGTAAGTCTATATTTTGTCATTCTATATTATGTCAGTGATCCCTAATGCAGCACATAGATGTTGTAAAACGCCAATTCTGATTGCGATATATTGTTGTAAATATGTTGCATCCCTATGCCACAAAACTAACGCAGAACACCAAAATGACTTGCTGCACCGCGCTGCGTGAGTTTATTGTAAATCTGCCCCTTTGAATTTAGCAAGTTACCATAGAAAGGCTTGCGCTTGAAGTTTGTATGGGGCTTGCTTTTATTTTATCCTTTCCACATTTCTGGGGTTAGCAAACCTGTCAACTTTTAAAACAGTTCACTAGTGAGAGGAGGAGGTGAAGGGTGCGTTTTGGAGAGTGGGAGGGGCCTTGAGCACAATGCTTCCTAACCAATTCTAAAGGTGATTCAGAAGGGACAGGTCCCTGCAGAGGGCGTGGGGCTTTGTGGCAAGCACTGCCTAAGAGGCACTACTACCTTCTCCCCCCGAAAACAAAAACAAGCTTCTGAGGCCGCCACTGATCCCCTCGGGGGGCTTCACAACCTGTCATGGACATCAGCTGTTCAGAGGCTGGAAACCAACTCCATGGTTTCAAGCTCACCTAGTGTTCCACCGTGTGCTATCAATTCTATGTCAGGACGGAGGCTCCGATTATGCTGTCTCATTTCTTTACTACCAAAAATACAGCAGCCAATCACAATAGTAAAGAAAAAACAATAAACTACATATCCCATGAACCCTTAGGATACCATAGAGTAGGTGTAGTATAAAAGGTATCCAAGAGGACAGTCCTTCCTCTTTCTTTGCTGCTCCGCAGCCAGTTAAGTGCATTTTTGACTTTCTTCCTTGCGCTTTGTGCATTACTCTTTGCGCTTTGGGTAATTTTGGCTAAAGTTGTTGCTTACTTGCTCCGCTTACCTTACTGTTTATGTTATAGCCGATTGCTATTGTCGCTTGTGTTGTAGCGCTTGCCTTCGCGCTGGTTTTGCCTTGGGGGCGTGTGGTCACCCCCCGCATGCGGGCTTGCTCTTCTGCGCCTGTTTTTCCAGTTGTGGAGTGGGAGTAGGAGCTGAGAGACGCGCGTTCCTCGCGCGTCTCTCATTTTCAGCCGGCGTTTGTCTTTCTGTGTCGCGCATGCGCAGTACCTTCGTCTCGCGCTTCAGGCGACCGTCGGTACTGCGCATTTCATGCATTCCTGGCGTTTGTGAGGAGGAATAGCAGCGCGTCTTCTAGCATCTTCAGAAGACATTGAATTCGGCTTTCTAAGCCTCTGCCCACCTGCCGGCTGTCAGGCTCCAGACGCCCTTTTGTCAGTGAGGACTGAGGGTTGTAAAATTTAGAGTAGGCTTTGCCTAGAGTGTTGCAAGCCCTCCCTCCACATTCAAATTGTTCATTCAGGCCAGTTTCTTGCCTGAGGCTTGTTATTGGGGTCGCACTCCCCCTGAATACCCTAAGGGTGTGAATTTCAGTCCTTTCCTCTGTGGGCTATTTACTATTCTTTGTTTACCAAAGATGGGAGATTATTATGAAGAGGAGGGCTTCTACCATGGTGAAGAGGAACCTTCTGGTTCCATGGATATGGAGTATGAGGGACAAGCTTTCCATTCCAATCTTGTTCCTTTCCAGTTACACCTCGCAGAATATGCATCTAAGCAGGGATGGTTGCTGCCTTCTGGGCGTTCCATTAGATCTCCCAAGAATCCGCAAGTGGCGGACTTTGTTAAACTGGCGCATTCTCTGGCTGCACCCAACTCCTCTAAGAAGGGGAAACGCTCTAAAAAGTCTTGCAATCCTTCCACTTCTGACTCCTCTGACACTACATCTTCTGAATCCAAGTCGCCCCCTCCTAAGAAGAAAGCTCGTAAAGAGCACTTTGTTGATGCCCCATCTAAGCCTCCTGTGCTAGATTTTGAACCCACTGAAATTGTGCATCCTAATTCTTCAGCCTGGTTGCCTTCCCCTGAGGTGGCTGCTTATGTTCAGACTAATATCAGGCACTCTTTTGACAGTAACGTGCGAGCACGATTAAGATCTGAGTGTCCCCGTCCCGATCTGTCCGACAAGTTAGCGGAGACTCCTGAGGTGGACCCTACAATGGTAACTTATTTACGGAAGTATTCCAAGGATCCTAAAAAGGGTCTCGACAGGTCATGGAGATCCTGTCAGGATAAGATACTAGATCTTCTTGGCCCTCTCACAAAAATTTTGGATTTAGCTTTTCGAGCGAAAGACTCTGACGCCCTGATTGATCCGGAAGAGATGGTAGGATGGGCTCAGCGGGCTATATGCATGCTTGGTAATGCTAACTGCGCCCTAAATAGTGAACGCCGTCGATCAATACTTATGAAGCTTGATCCTAAGCTCACTGATCTGGCTCCTTCGGAGTCTGGGCCTCTAGCTCAAGGTTTGCTCTTTGGTCAGCCGTTTTTAAAAGAACTCTCCAGTTTTGTGGCCACCTTCAGCGGATTGGACAGGGCGCAGGCCAACCTGCGTAGAGCTTTCCGTCCGGTTTTCGGTCGGGCTGGACGAAGGGGGCGTTCGTCCGGCCGTAGAACTTCCCAACCTAATCAGAGAGGAGGTCAGTCCCAAAGAGGAGGCGGACAGGAGTCCTACAATTTTGGAAAATCGAAGTTCTACCCTTCAAGGAAAGGTCGGGGTCAGTACTCCAAAGGTGGATACGGAGGTGCCCAAGGTGGCCGCCCAGATTCCTCAGGTGAGATTAATTCTGTCTTCAGAAGTCATTTTGGGGGGGCAGGTTGAGATGTTTCCTTCCAAATTGGCAGTTAATCTCCAGCGATGCTTGGGTGTTGGAGACGGTCCAGGGCTACAAACTCGAGTTTTACGCTCACCCTCTCCAACACCATCCTCCTACTCCCCATGTTTTTTCCCTACGAGATCAGGAATTCATCTCCACAGAGATAGAGTCTCTTCTGGCGAAACGGGCCATAGTCCTTTCTTCCCCTCATCCAGACGGCTTCGCCAGCAATGTCTTTCTGGTGGAAAAGAAAGGAGGGGGTTCTCGTCTAGTCCTCAACCTCAAGGACTTCAACGGCGGAGTGGTGTATCGTCACTTCAAAATGGAAGGTATTCACCTTCTACGGGACCTCTTGCGGGAAGGAGACTGGATGGTTCGTCTGGACTTGAAGTATGCATATCTTTCAGTTCCAATCTATGCTCCACATCGTCGCTTTCTCCAGTTTCAGTGGCTGGGAAAGTGGTACGAGTACACGGTCCTTCCGTTCGGTCTATCTTCCGCTCCGTGGTGCTTCACGAAGCTCTTGCGTCCAGTTGTAGAGTCCTTGCGGGCCCGTGGGGTCAGATTGATTGTTTACCTGGACGATTTTCTTTTGATGGCCCAGTGTCCTCTCCTTTTACAACGACATCTGCATTGGTCCATCGATCTTTTGCAATCTCTGGGATTTCTTGTGAATCCTCAGAAGTCGGACTTTCGTCCTTCTCAAACCATGGAGTTTCTGGGGTTCAAAATCGACTCAGTTGCTTGTCAACTTCTGCTCCCGGGACAGAAGATCAGAGCAATCAAACGGGAATTGCGTTTGGTTTTGTCCAAACAGTTGGTTTCCTTGCGATCGGTGGCTCGAATTGTGGGTCTGTTGTCCTCCTCAATTCAAGCAATCTTTCCAGGTCCTCTACACTATCGGGCCCTTCAGCGTCTCAAAATCCGTCATCTTCAGAAGGGCTTGCGGTATTCCGATATGGTTCCTCTTTCAGAGGACGCCAAGTGGGAGATGCTGTGGTGGTTAGACCACATGGAATCCTGGAACGGACGTGCTCTTTTCGGCCAGACTCCAGAGGTTGTGATCGAGTCCGATGCGAGTCTTTGGGGATGGGGAGCTCGGTGCGGCTCTCTGACGACAGGGGGGCGTTGGTCTCCAGAGGAGTTGTCCCTCCATATCAATTACTTAGAGCTTCTTGCGGGCTCTTTTGCGATTCGTTGTCTAACTCCCCATGCAACGAACTGTTGCATTCTTCTACGCATGGACAACATTTCGGCTGTGAGGTATGTCAACAAGCTCGGAGGTACGAAGTCCATGCTCCTGGCAGAAATTGCCAAGGACTTTTGGCACCTGTGTCTGCAACGTCAGATCACGGTTATTGCCGAATACCTTCCAGGTCGCCAAAATCAAGTGGCGGATTGGAATTCTCGCCATCTGAGGGATGCCAGCGATTGGAGGCTTCACCCACGGGTGTTTCGGCTCCTGTCCCGAACTTGGGGTCCATGTCATCTGGATCTCTTTGCTTCTCGGCTGAACATGCAGGTTCCTCAATTTTACAGTTGGAGACCGGATCCCGAGGCTCTGGCCACGGATGCGTTCCTTCAGACCTGGCCTCCTCTTCTATGCTATGCCTTCCCTCCCTTCATAATGATTCCGAGGGTTCTGGCCCGCGCGAGGCTCTTTCTGTCGGAATTGATTCTGGTCACTCCTCTGTGGAGGGCCCAACCGTGGTTTCCGATTCTTCTGGAGATGAGTTGCTCTCCTCCCATTCTGCTTCCCAACCTGCAGAATCTGTTGCTGGACCCTCTGAGAAATCCCCACCCTCTCATTCTGTCGGGTCAGCTTCGGTTAGTGGCATGGCGGATTTCGGGGGACGTTGGCAAGTCCCTGGGCTTTCTTCGGAGGCTGCCCGATTTATCGGGGAAGCTTGGGCTCCCAACACACACAAGCGTTATGCTTCATCTTGGAAACGATGGTGTGATTGGTGTGCACAGCGGTCAGTGGATCCCTCTTCTGCAGATGTCACTTTAGTTTCCAATTTCCTGGCTTCTCTGGCTTTTTCGGGTTTGGCTTACAGGACGATTAACAACTTTCGGTCTGCGATTTCAGCTGGTCATGTCCCTGTTGATAGTAAACCTATTGGTGAGCATCCTATTATTTGCAAATTACTCAGAGGTATTCGGATGGTAAAACCTCCTTGCCCAAGGTATGTCGCCTTATGGGATGTTTCAGTGGTTTTACGTTTCTTGGATTCATGGCCTTCTAATTCTTTGCTCTCTCGCAAACAGTTATCTGCCAAACTGACCATGTTGTTATGTTTGCTTTCTTGCAAACGTGTATCTGATGTTCGTGCCTTAGATCTGGCTGGACGTCTTTTCACCCCAGAAGGGGTTTCTTTTACTATTTCTCGCCGTACTAAGTCTAACACTTCTTGTGTCTCAAATCCTTCTTTTCCTCACAATCCCAAACTCTGTGTGGTTCAATGCATCAGAGATTATGAGGTGAGTACTGCTCCTTTTCGTAGCAATCTCCAAGGTCAACTGCTTATCGCTTTGCAGAAACCGTTTAAGCCTGTATGTCCTGCCACTTTAGCAAGATGGGTTCGTTGGCTCATGAAGGAGGCGTGCATTGATGTCTCTGTTTTTGGTGCCCACTCGGCTCGAGGAGCTATGGCCTCTAAGGCTTTTTCCTTGGGTGCCGGCCTCCAAACCATCTTGAAGGCTGCTGATTGGTCATCAGAGTTAGTGTTTAAAACATTTTATTTTAAACCTATTATGCATGTTGCTTCTGTTGTAATGGATCAGCTTTGAACAAGCATAATCGGAGCCTCCGTCCTGACATAGAATTTAAAATTTGCTAACATTCGTGCCAAGAATTTTCAATTCTATTAAGGACAGGAGGCGATGATTATCCCACCCTTATTTATATGTATGCATTGTATTTATCATTGCTTTTACACTTGTATTCTATACATATGTTGTATTTTTTCCCTCCCTTATCCTTTGTCCATGCTTCATCTGGTAGTTTTTGGATATTACGGATTTGTTTTTTCATTTCAGGTTCTGATCCTAAATGATTGCATGTGGTCGTGTCCCACGGGCCAGTGGTGGCTGTTCTTCGGACGGTTCCTCCAGTTGCAGCATTCTGTTTAGGACGTCCTGGACCCTTGGCCATCCGTCTTTCTTCTGGTCCATTGTTCTGCTCCCCGGAGGCTGGGTTTCGCGTTTATCTTCATTTTATCTTGTTGGATTCCTGGAACTTTTACTTGTATGACTTTACTTATGACTGAACTGTTCTACACAAAGAAAGAGGAAGGACTGTCCTCTTGGATACCTTTTATACTACACCTACTCTATGGTATCCTAAGGGTTCATGGGATATGTAGTTTATTGTTTTTTCTTTACTATTGTGATTGGCTGCTGTATTTTTGGTAGTAAAGAAATGAGACAGCATAATCCTCGCCTCCTGTCCTTAATAGAATTGAAAATTCTTGGCACGAATGTTAGCAAATTTTAAACTCTTCAACAGTGGTCGTCTGTAAGGAGCCGACATCGTGTGACACACAGTAGCCCCCTTTGAGTACTGAGTTAACCCCTTCAATTTGGCGCACGTTCAGCTGACGTCGCATGCTCTACCTCGGTAGTGCTGCGCACGTCCGCTGAACGTTCCAGCCCTGCCCGCGCAATAGAACGTTCGGCGCAGCGGAGGTGTTGAATATGGAATAACAAGACATTTTATTTGATCAGACATGAGTTCCTTCGTGATTGTCGCATTGTGATGTTTTTTATCATAAGAAAGCAGTCATCCAAGATCCCTGGGCTGGCCATGGGCATGTGAATGAGCTCTGATCCCCAGGGACAGGAAGTACGTGTGCACTCAAGGAATGAATGGCAATGTAAGGGGTATCAACAGTGCTCGAATCCCAGACACAAGAGGCGACGCCAGACGTTGGTCTCTCTTTTTAGACACAGGAAGTCCTGGGCAGGTCAGCCCCTGCCTGGTATAAATGAAGACCATTTACACCTGAGCAGATTAGTTGTTTGCATTCCAGAGCTGTGTGTTTTGTTCTATAAAAAACATCTGTTTTTAGGGCTTCTGCATAGTGTGGATGCTGCTGCAAATCACCTGAATAGTTAAGAGGAAATTGTAAATGTGGAAAGGACAAGAAGGTCGGTGTAGAATCAATGAGAGGCTCAATTCGACTTCTTGATCCAGTTGTGTATGAATGAAAATGAGAAGTAAACCAGGCTAAGGTGGGTATTTCCACTCAAGCAGCCATTACAAGTCTGTTCATGCACACCTGGTGATTTATGGGCTCCAGTAGTATCTAATCTCTTAAGGTTATTTCTATCTAGTGCTGTACATGGAATTCAGACTTGAAATCTCTCAGCAGATTGTCAGAGATCAATACAACTAGAGTATCTAAAGAAGGAAGGGATCCTGGAACAGTTGATAGCCCGTATTGCCTTGAGGAAGCTGTCAGCTGTCTATGTGCCTTCTCCAACTATCACCATCATAGGAAGACTGCCACAGTGGTCTTCTTTCTCTAAGATTATTAGCTTTCTATTTTGTATATGGAAGGAGGAGGGCCCAATCCACCTCCTGCTCTTGAATATTACAGCCATACTAATATGCTTATAGCACAACTCTCACTAGAGACATGATACTGCGTCTATAACTGAGGCGGCCCGGAGCAGTAAACAGCTATCAGCTGTTGGCACACCCCTTCATAGACATGAAAGACATCTTGTTATTTCTTCAGTAGGATAGTTGTGCTGTACAACTAATCGTCAGCTACTCTGGGCTCTCTCCTTTATAAACATATTAGACTAACTATTCTGTAAATAATGTTGCTGTATATCTTATAATGTCTAATTTGACAAATCTTCACAAGAACTTTGAGAAAGTCTCATCCACTTCAGCTTTTTCCTGGAAAGTTTCGGGGATGATCCATTAAGTGGGAGTTGAGGAAAAGGGGGTCTCAAAACAGCGATATCACAAAAATGGCTGAACGGAATCACACAAAATGTGGCAGACAGCTAGATCTTGATCCAGAAAGAATGCTTTTTGTGATTTGGTGTAAAGCTGATCAGTAGTTATTAAAAAATGAAGGTTCAAAATGTATGTATAAATCATGCCGCGGAGGATTCGTAGACCCAACGGATCTAAAGATTAGTTATGATTAGCTGCCACCACTTTAACAAAGATATAGTGGCAGCCATTTTTGGACTCAGGAATAAGTCCCCTGTCCTCAACAAAGATTAGAAAAGCACATGTGGAGGGTGGGGTAAGGATATCCTAAAGTCCTAGGCCTGGTGTGGCAAAAAACTGTGTTTTTTATAGGAACTTCTAATCCACAGAGGAACCCTCTCCCCAAGCTGATTTTGGCCCTGGGGACCCCATGCCCCTGGACCAGTGCCTTTTTAGAATTGGAGGGGTGTGTGGGTGCCCCTTCCCCAAGCTATCTGCCTTGGGGAACCCATTCCGCATGGCCTAGCACATTTTTGTTAGGGTGGTATGCTGCCCTCTTCCCTGAGCCATGGTGTGGTACTAGGTTCCTATCTCCAGGGCTCAGCAAAATTTTCGGTGAGGATGGGGAAATGGGGCACCTTTGACCAAGCCAATTGTGGGCCCTAGGGGCTCCTTCCTCCAAGTCCCCCCTTGAACACAGTGTCTTGGGCATCCTTTAATCCTAACCCTTGAGACACTGATGTCCCTTGCCCACCAGAACATGGGCAGGGAAGATTTCATTGCTCCCGGCAGCAGGAGCAGAAAAGCTCCTGCTTGGCAGGAGCACAGATTTATCTCTCTGCCTGCACTCTGATGAGCAGAGAACAGTAGATTGTTCCTGCCCTGCAGGAGCACCTCAGGGTCAGCAAAGAGTACAAGTTAACGCCCACTGGCACCCAGGCTGGGTGATGGCAGGGGAACCGGCAGGGGCTGCGAGGGCTTTGCAGCTCACACTGCAACCCCTACATTTACCAAAATTGTGGGTTCCCTGAGTGGTACCTGGGCATCCACGGTAAAATAAGGGCTGGCTCTGCAGGCTGGCGAGGTGGCCGGGGCCTTGGGGCCCCCCCGAGTCGTCATCATTGTGGGCATCCCGGTTGGCACCAGGTCACTCACTGTAAAATAATGACCAGCTCTCTCCAGGACACAGGATGGATGCTGGTTGGAGTGCCAGTAGGGGCCGGGGGAGCCACAGGGGTCCCCTTGGGGCCCCAAAGTAAACGTAAACTGTGGGTGTTTCAGGTGAGACTGGAACACCCAAAAAGTACAAAACAAAAATAAAGGAGTTATAAATTAGCAGAAGGAGGCAGTAATTTATTATTCACTGTTCCCAGCAGGGAGTGCCCCATAATACCCTGCGAGGGCTGTTTGACTATATTTTTTGTTCCAGGTGGTGACCAAAGGCTGTGCACGGAATGGAATGGCTAAGGCAAGGATTCACGCGATAGAGTGACCTTGCTGAAAGGGCATTGAGATTATTGCCGCTTTAGCGGCAAAAAGTGCAGCTAAAGCGTCGTTAATGCCCTTGGTGATTTGCCCCTTATGTAGGGGCATATCATCAAGGGCATTATCACCTCTTTAGCAGCACTTCTTGCCGCTAAGGCGGCGATAATCTCAACACTCTCTCAGCAAGGTCACGCTATCGCGTGAATCCTTGCCTTAGCGCCCTTTCCCTCAACGCCCAGCTTTTCATCTATAATGATATGCAAAGTGGGCGTCACTAGGCATACCCCAGATGGACTACCTTGCAAATATCGCTGATGTTCACATCGCAATATTTACAAGGCAGCCCACTGGATTTTAGCACACGTTAGATTTTGGTGAAAACTGCGGTTTTCGCCCAAAACTAACGTCTGCTAAAATCCTGGCCTACCTATGCTTAACATAGGGGGTGGATAGTGCTGATACGATCACAGGGTCGTATCAGCAAGGTTATCACCGTTTTGCAGGGAACATCGCTGGAAAACCAGCGATGTTCCCTGCAAAACAGTGATTTCCCCACTATCGCTGGTAATTATATCGCCCTGGGCAAACGCGTTGTAAATAACGCGCTAACAGGGCAATATAATACAGCAATAGATGGCGATAAATAAAAAAGCGCTAAGCGCGTTTTGCATTTATTTATCGCCGTACTTGTAAATATGCCCATAGTTTTAAAGTATAAAATAAGGATGAATGTGGGAATAAAATGTATTTATAAACTTGTGAAAATGTTTATTAGTAAATTAAACCTATGAGTCAAATCGTAGTACAATTTCTATTTTAAAAACTGTGAAATTCACAAAAAAAACAGAGGTTATAGGGACGTTTAGTTAAGAAACACCATTTATATGTATGTATAACATCCCTGTAACCTTTGTTTTTTTCAGTGAATTCGGGAGAATTTTTAATCTTATTTCCAAACTATAACTTCCCTGTAACCTTTTTTATTGCGGGAAAAAAAATCTTTATATATATATTTTCAAGTTCATAAGAAAAATCAAATTAAAAAAATATTATTCTATAAAATTGAACTTGGAAGCAATGAAAAAGTTACAAACAACGAAGACCGCACAACGCAGTGGTCTACTAGTCAGAGACTTCCACTGATACACACCATGCAAATATTACAAGGGAATGAAAATGAAACTGCGAGCACTCAGGAAGTGGTTAACAGGGAAGACATTGAAATAGGCCACGCTTCCAACAGTCCATTCAGAGCAGCCTCAACCTTCATCCCAAACATGCCACGGGATGCCATTGATATTTATGCAGAGCGCATAACGGAGGAAATTAAACTTCTTCAAATTAAAACAGCCAAAAAGCATCAACCACCGAGTGAGAAAACAAAGGACTATATAAACCTAATGCAAAAATTGAAACAAAATCAAACCATTGTCGTGAACCAATCCCACAAAGGAGGGAATATTGTTCTATGGAGTAATGTGGAATATATGAAAGAAGCATATAAACATCTCGATGACAAAGAATGCTATACTACAATGGAGATGAAGGCTGTGAATAAAATCCATGGACAATATAAAAATGAACTGAACCAATGGAAACGCGATGGACTTATCACCAAGGATGAGCATAATTTTTTGTGGAAAGAACATCCGACCATACCAAACATCTACTTCATCCCTAAGGTCCACAAAAAGGTGCTACCCACACCTGGGCGACCAATTGTGTCTTCGATCAATAGCATGTTTGAGAACACCTCCAAATACATTGATCACTACCTACAGGACTTTGTGACAGCATTACCTGCCTACATTAAGGACACCACAGAATTCCTTTTCTTGCTGAACCAATGCAAATGGTCTGAGGAACTGCTGTTCATAATTATGGACATTGCAATGCTCTATACGAGCATTGACCATGCTGATGGACTTAGAGCAGTAAAATTCTATTTAAGCAAAAGACCCATTGAAATGTACAATCACAATTGCATGATACTTAAGATGATTGACAAATGTTTGAATAATAATATTTTTTTGTTCAACAACTCCTTATTTAAACAACTTAGAGGAGTGGCTATGGGGGCATGTTTCTCCCCCAGCTACGCGGGGCTCCACGTGGGCTGGTGGGGGGAACATGTCCTCAGGGTCTGTTTTGCTTCAATCTGCTCGAATCACATTTTGAAATATTGGAGATACATTGACGATGTATTTATCATATGGCAGGGATCTACACAAGAAGCAGCGAATTTTGTTAATAACATCAATAGAAATTATTTGAATCTTAAATTCACAGCTAGCATGAGTAGAACAGAGGCAGATTTTCTGGATGTACATGTGGCAGTTGAAAATAATGAAATAACAACTAGTATTTTCAGAAAGAGTACATCTGGAAATACGATCCTCCATGCTGGGAGCTTCCACCCCAAACACACAATTGCTAGCATACCTTACGGGGAGTTTTTACGAATTCACCGTACTTGTAGCTCTCCTATACTCAGAGATAAACAGCAAAAGGATGCCAAGTGTAGACTTATAGCTAGGGGGTACACTCCATCCATGCTAGATACAGCAATGAGAAAGGCGAATTCTTTGAACCGTCAAGATCTCGTAAATCCAGACAGAAAAAACACAGAAAAGGAATCAGATCTAATGGTCCCTAACCAAATCAGACTTATCACTGGGTTCAGCAGGCAGGCTAAACAAATCGGCCAAATTGTTAGACGTGAATGGCCTATCATAATGACCGATTCAGTTTTGAAGGAGATCATGCCCAAAGCCCCAACCATTACTTTCAGACGCGCATTTTCAATGCGCAATGAATTAGTCACCAGCAGCCCTGAAATTAGTAAAGGAAAGAACTGGCTATCCCCCAAACACGGTTTTCTCAAGTGCAATTCCTACCGGGCATGCACTTTTGGGGTCAATACCACTACATACACAACCCCATTTGTAATAACTCCGGTCCCCCTCAGGGCCCATTGCACGTGCCGTACCGAAAATGCGGTATATGTGCTACAATGCACTTGCAATCTAAGGTATGTGGGCAGTACGAAACATCCGGCCCACGTCCGCATTTTGCAGCACATAAGGGCTATTGTTAATACTGATTTAACATACCCCGTAGCCCGACATTTTGCTACCACTCATAACAAAGACTTATCCAACTTGCAATACTTTGTTATCGATGCAGTGGAGCAGTCGAAAAGGGGTGGTGACATAGAGAAGACATTACGCCAGTTAGAGTCTAAGTATATCATCAAACTTAATAGTAAGACTCCTGGGGGCCTCAACATGGGTGAGGATCTTAAGAATATTCTCTGAATCGGGACTGAAGGATGGTGAACTCCAGGCTTGGAGCTCATATTTAGATCTAACGTTGACATATATTTATAAATGAGTCCCCCTCCTTCTGAGGGCAGGTTAATCATATTATGAATCAAGATATTTTGTGAAAACATTTGATGATTTTGAATGATAGTTACATTTCATTCAATTTTTAAAACACCATGCACTTTTTTCACTTCTTATCATGCATTTTGATAGGGAGTGTCCTTTTCTTCTTTTGCAAGTGTCTCTACAATTATGATCTCCACCACATGTATTTGTACAAAATAACACACTATATGGATTGTGCCAAATACTCGCAGAATATGATTATATGCTACGGTTACCAATGAGGCATTAGTGCGCAGAGATATTTTTTAAATATAGGGTATATTATATGCAATCTTGATGTGGATGGCAGCATGAGAATCAACATTTTAATAGTCTCCCTGCGGTTTTTTGCATTTGTCCTATTTGTCCTTGATTGTCCCATACACATATCCAACATGTTTACATCTTTTAGCACTATGCACTTTATCCATGTTATATGGTTAATTTTGCACAAGTTGTATGTTTACATCTCGAAGCACACTAGCACTTTATTATTGCAATGTTGCACTAACCAATGGCATATTTTAATACTGTAGGTATTGCAGCTTTCTTATATAGTGTTATGCCATTATAAATGTATTTGTACAAACTATTAGCTTTTATATATTTTAAATGGGACTATGTACAACTGACAGACTTTTTGCACCAATGTTAGGAGAACGAACAAATGATATCGTGTATCTCAAATGCCTTTTTATTAAATCCATCGTCAGGTTATTATTGTAAACAACTTTATATATACATATTTTTTTCTTGCCCGCTTCATTAGTTGCCAATTTGATGTAACCGGTAAATTTTCTAGTGATAACCAATGTGATGTTCACATGTTAATTGCATCGGGACTATGGCTTCCCATACCGTTCAAATATGGTGGGATCTTTCCATGTTTATAGGAAAGCATTTGATAGCCTATGTCCGTTGTCTATGCTCATTACCAAACAGCGAGTTTGGCGCTGTGTATATTTATAATGGTGGAGGCACTATGGCTAATTGTCAGTGAACAAGGGCACAGCCGGTGTCCGAAACGCGTCTGACGAGGCTTTGCACCCTGCATGCACGAATACATTTCAACACATAAAAATTATCTGAAGTCTGGCTGTGGCGTTATTTGGTGTCCCGTTTTCTTGTCAGCACGCCAAGTGCTTTTCGTGACAGACTGGAGTTTATATATATATATATATATGTATATGTATATATATATTGCCTACTGGCGGTCGCCAGTAGGTAGTTATAGTTAGGATTGATTTCCATAGGGAAATCGCAACATTCTATTGGGAATAACCTTGGCGCCGATTGAGGAATTTGCCTGAACTTTTCCTCAAATTTGCCTCGTGGCTCTCCGCTCCTTCCCTGAAAGTTTAGGGGGGATTCGTCAATCGGGGGCCGAGATAAAAGGGGGGTCCCAAAACGTGTTTTCCCCATGTTAATTTCCATAGGGCGGTCGAACTAAATTTTAGCTCGAACGGCTGAATGGATTTTCACCCAACTTGGCAAAATTGTAGGGACTGGTAGCCCGATGTGCCTTTGCTATGTCTCAAGATATGTGATCCAGTGGATTTTGAGTAATTTTGGTTAAAAAAATATATATATCTGTAAGCGCGCCTCGGTACGCGTACCGGAGAGCGCTCCGGGCGCGCCACGCGACTTGCGCACGGAAAGCTGATTGGTTCACGGGTGTCTGTCAACATTCCAAACAGACCGGAGCGGCCGCTATCTTGTGTCTCGGTAGGATCGAGACACAAGAGGTGGCAAAAACAAAGGGGGAAATAACCAAAAGGGGGCAGGGTAGACCCCCCTGACCCCCTAGGTTTGATGTGGGGGTCATAAAAGGGCCCCGCCGCATACAAAAATAAAATGAAAAAAAATCGATTTTCGCGAGGGGAGCGCCCGGTACACGCCCTGGTGCGCGTACCGGGGAGCGTACCCTGGAGAAAAAACAATGACAGACTTCTTTACAAATATAGCATTTTTTAATACATTGGAGGTAGTTCTTTTTCATTTTTTTAAGAACACAGCTCTTTGATGAGAATTGGAGGTAGCTCTGAAAAGAACTTTTGTTTTTCTTCTTTTTTTTTAACAAAAACAAAAACAGGGAACTGGAAACAGCTCAACAGGAGCCAAAAAAAAAAAAGAAATTAGGCCTGGGGATGGCAGCGGTGGTTCTCGAGAGCTCGAACCATGAGTGTGACACTTTGCTCCCCATAGCAAAGAAGATGGTCACATTTTCGGCATTTTAATATAGCCTGATTAAAAGCAGGCTGAATATTTGGTATCATCTCCTGCTCACGCCGACGCACAGAAGGTGTTGCTCCACCGGTAGAAGTAGAGCCACCATCCCTGGGAGCCTCTCGTGCCAGAGCCCTGACACTCTCCCGTGCATAGTTCTGGGGATGTTTCCTTGACATGTGGCGTATCATCGTCCAGTTCCCGAAGCTGTATTTTTTTCTGGGATTTCCTCTTGATAATATGGTGTGGCATATTTGACACTCCACCTTTGGAGCATTTACCTTCTTCTCCCCCTCTGGAATTTTGAAAAATTTCCAAATGAAATGTTCCTTCACAGTTCGTTCAGGAACCTCCTCATCAATGAAATCCTCAGTCTCATCACTGCTGCTGGATGCTCTTGCAGCCATGATAATAGAAGTAAATATGACACAGGTGCCAAATGCAGGTCTTGCACTCACAAAAGTGAAACAAGAAGTTGAGGAAA